>NW_026892766.1:455000-1055000 GCF_033815535.1 Pezoporus flaviventris | reverse complement strand
TGCATTCATCGTTGCTTTCACTGCTCACTTTCATACAGGAAAAGCATTTGAATAGAATCAGTCCAGAGGCTGCTCTCTGCTGCGCAGCAACACAGTCAGCACAGAATGAACAGTGGCATCTGCTCACACGGCAGAAGGAGCAACAGGGAAAGCTAGTGCTCTGCTTCTTCAGCACACAAGCAGCTTTGCAACGGGGTCACCATCATTGCAGTCTCTCCTCGGTTTCATACCTAAAAGTCCATTTGAATCCAAATTCTCAGGTGGTGTCTCTCAGCTGCCCAGCAGCACAGTTAGTACAGCACGAACGTTTGGCCTCTACTCCCACAGCAGAAGAGCCAGGATTGAAAGCTGGTGCTGGACCTGTTCAGCACACAATCCCCTTTACATTGGTGCTTTCATCGTTGCTTTCACTGCTCACTTTCATACAGGAAAAGCATTTGAATGGAATCAGTCCAGAGGCTGCTCTCTGCTGCGCAGCAACACAGTCAGCACAGAATGAACAGTGGCATCTGCTCACACGGCAGAAGGAGCAGCAGGGAAAGCTAGTGCTCTGCTTCTTCAGCACACAATCAGCTTTGCAACGGGGTCACCATCATTGCAGTCTCTCCTCGGTTTCATACCTAAAAGTCCATTTGAATCCGTATTCTCAGGTGGTGTCTCTCAGCTGCCCAGCAGCACAGTGAGTACAGCACGAACGTTTGGCCTCTGCTCCCACAGCAGAAGAGCCAGGATTGAAAGCTGGTGCTGGACCTGGTCAGCACACAATCCCCTTTACATTGGTGCCTCCATCGTTGCTTTCACTGCTCACTTTCATACAGGAAAAGCATTTGAATGGAATCAGTCCAGAGCCTGCTCTCTGCTGCGCAGCAACACAGTCAGCACAGAATGAACAGTGGCATCTGCTCACACGGCAGAAGGAGCAGCAGGGAAAGCTAGTGCTCTGCTTCTTCAGCACACAAGCAGCTTTGCAACGGGGTCACCATCATTGCAGTCTCTCTTCGGTTTCATACCTAAAAGTCCATTTGAATCCAAATTCTCAGGTGGTGTCTCTCAGCTGCCCAGCAGCACAGTTAGTACAGCACGAACGTTTGGCCTCTGCTCCCACAGCAGAAGAGCCAGGTTTGAAAGCTGGTGCTGGACCTGTTCAGCACACAATCCCCTTTACATTGGTGCATTCATCGTTGCTTTCACTGCTCACTTTCATACAGGAAAAGCATTTGAATGGAATCAGTCCAGAGGCTGCTCTCTGCTGCGCCGCAACACAGTCAGCACAGAATGAACAGTGGCATCTGCTCACACGGCAGAAGGAGCAGCAGGGAAAGCTAGTGCTCTGCTTCTTCAGCACACAAGCAGCTTTGCAACGGGGTCACCATCATTGCAGTCTCTCCTCGGTTTCATACCTAAAAGTCCATTTGAATCCGAATTCTCAGGTGGTGTCTCTCAGCTGCCCAGCAGCACAGTGAGTACAGCACGAACGTTTGGCCTCTGCTCCCACAGCAGAAGAGCCAGGATTGAAAGCTGGTGCTGGACTTGTTCAGCACACAATCCCCTTTACATTGGTGCCTCCATCGTTGCTTTCACTGCTCACTTTCATACAGGAAAAGCATTTGAATAGAATCCGTCCAGAGCCTGCTCCCTGCTGGCAGCAACACAGCACAGAATGAACAGTGGCATCTGCTCACAGGGCAGAAGGAGCAACAGGGAAAGCTAGTGCTCTGCTTCTTCAGCACACAAGCAGCTTTGCAACGGGGTCACCATCATTGCAGTCTCTCCTCGGTTTCATACCTAAAAGTCCATTTGAATCCAAATTCTCAGGTGGTGTCTCTCAGCTGCCCAGCAGCACAGTTAGTACAGCACGAACGTTTGGCCTCTGCTCCCACAGCAGAAGAGCCAGTATTGAAAGCTGGTGCTGGACCTGTTCAGCACACAATCCCTTTTACATTGGTGCATTCATCGTTGCTTTCACTGCTCACTTTCATACAGGAAAAGCATTTGAATGGAATCAGTCCAGAGGCTGCTCTCTGCTGCGCAGCAACACAGTCAGCACAGAATGAACAGTGGCATCTGCTCACACGGCAGAAGGAGCAGCAGGGAAAGCTAGTGCTCTGCTTCTTCAGCACACAAGCAGCTTTGCCACGGGGTCACCATCATTGCAGTCTCTCCTCGGTTTCATACCTAAAAGTCCATTTGAATCCGAATTCTCAGGTGGTGTCTCTCAGCTGCCCAGCAGCACAGTGAGTACAGCACGAACGTTTGGCCTCTACTCCAACAGCAGAAGAGCCAGGATTGAAAGCTGGTGCTGGACCTGTTCAGCACACAATCCCCTTTACATTGGTGCTTTCATCGTTGCTTTCACTGCTCACTTTCATACAGGAAAAGCATTAGAATGGAATCAGTCCAGAGGCTGCTCTCTGCTGCGCAGCAACACAGTCAGCACAGAATGAACAGTGGCATCTGCTCACACGGCAGAAGGAGCAGCAGGGAAAGCTAGTGCTCTGCTTCTTCAGCACACAAGCAGCTTTGCAACGGGGTCACCATCATTGCAGTCTCTCCTCGGTTTCATACCTAAAAGTCCATTTGAATCCGAATTCTCAGGTGGTGTCTCTCAGCTGCCCAGCAGCACAGTGAGTACAGCACGAACGTTTGGCCACTGCTCCCACAGCAGAAGAGCCAGGATTGAAAGCTGGTGCTGGACCTGTTCAGCACACAATCACCTTTACATTGGTGCTTTCATCGTTGCTTTCACTGCTCACTTTCATACAGGAAAAGCATTAGAATGGAATCAGTCCAGAGGCTGCTCTCTGCTGCGCAGCAACACAGTCAGCACAGAATGAACAGTGGCATCTGCTCACACGGCAGAAGGAGCAGCAGGGAAAGCTAGTGCTCTGCTTCTTCAGCACACAAGCAGCTTTGCAACGGGGTCACCATCATTGCAGTCTCTCCTCGGCTTCATACCTAAAAGTCCATTTGAATCCGAATTCTCAGGTGGTGTCTCTCAGCTGCCCAGCAGCACAGTTAGTACAGCACGAACGTTTGGCCTCTGCTCCCACAGCAGAAGAGCCAGGATTGAAAGCTGGTGCTGGACCTGGTCAGCACACAATCCCCTTTACATTGGTGCATTCATCGTTGCTTTCACTGCTCACTTTCATACAGGAAAAGCATTTGAATGGAATCAGTCCAGAGGCTGCTCTCTGCTGCGCAGCAACACAGTCAGCACAGAATGAACAGTGGCATCTGCTCACACGGCAGAAGGAGCAGCAGGGAAAGCTAGTGCTCTGCTTCTTCAGCACACAAGCAGCTTTGCAACGGGGTCACCATCATTGCAGTCTCTCCTCGGTTTCATACCTAAAAGTCCATTTGAATCCGAATTCTCAGGTGGTGTCTCTCAGCTGCCCAGCAGCACAGTGAGTACAGCACGAACGTTTGGCCTCTGCTCCCACAGCAGAAGAGCCAGGATTGAAAGCTGGTGCTGGACCTGGTCAGCACACAATCCCCTTTACATTGGTGCCTCCATCGTTGCTTTCACTGCTCACTTTCATACAGGAAAAGCATTTGAATGGAATCAGTCCAGAGCCTGCTCTCTGCTGCGCAGCAACACAGTCAGCACAGAATGAACAGTGGCATCTGCTCACACGGCAGAAGGAGCAGCAGGGAAAGCTAGTGCTCTGCTTCTTCAGCACACAAGCAGCTTTGCAACGGGGTCACCATCATTGCAGTCTCTCCTCGGTTTCATACCTAAAAGTCCATTTGAATCCAAATTCTCAGGTGGTGTCTCTCAGCTGCCCAGCAGCACAGTTAGTACAGCACGAACGTTTGGCCTCTGCTCCCACAGCAGAAGAGCCAGGATTGAAAGCTGGTGCTGGACCTGTTCAGCACACAATCCCTTTTACATTGGTGCATTCATCGTTGCTTTCACTGCTCACTTTCATACAGGAAAAGCATTTGAATGGAATCAGTCCAGAGGCTGCTCTCTGCTGCGCAGCAACACAGCACAGAATGAATAGTGGCATCTGCTCACACGGCAGAAGGAGCAGCAGGGAAAGCTAGTGCTCTGCTTCTTCAGCACACAAGCAGCTTTGCAACGGGGTCACCATCATTGCAGTCTCTCCTCGGTTTCATACCTAAAAGTCCATTTGAATCCAAATTCTCAGGTGGTGTCTCTCAGCTGCCCAGCAGCACAGTTAGTACAGCACGAACGTTTGGCCTCTACTCCCACAGCAGAAGAGCCAGGATTGAAAGCTGGTGCTGGACCTGGTCAGCACACAATCCCCTTTACATTGGTGCTTTCATCGTTGCTTTCACTGCTCACTTTCATACAGGAAAAGCATTTGAATGGAATCAGTCCAGAGGCTGCTCTCTGCTGCGCAGCAACACAGTCAGCACAGAATGAACAGTGGCATCTGCTCACACGGCAGAAGACCAGCAGGGAAAGCTAGTGCTCTGCTTCTTCAGCACACAAGCAGCTTTGCAACGGGGTCACCATCATTGCAGTCTCTCCTCGGTTTCATACCTAAAAGTCCATTTGAATCCGAATTCTCAGGTGGTGTCTCTCAGCTGCCCAGCAGCACAGTGAGTACAGCACGAACGTTTGGCTTCTGCTCCCACAGCAGAAGAGCCAGGATTGAAAGCTGGTGCTGGACCTGTTCAGCACACAATCCCCTTTACATTGGTGCATCCATCATTGCTTTCACTGCTAACACTCGTACCGGAAAAGCATTTGAATAGAATCAGTCCAGAGCCTGCTCCCTGCTGGCAGCAACACAGCACAGAAAGAACAGTGGCATCTGCTCACACGGCAGAAGGAGCAGCAGGGAAAGCTAGTGCTCTGCTTCTTCAGCACACAAGCAGCTTTGCAACGGGGTCACCATCATTGCAGTCTCTCCTCGGTTTCATACCTAAAAGTCCATTTGAATCCAAATTCTCAAGCGGTCTCAGCTGCCCAGCAGCACAGTGAGTACAGCACGAACGTTTGGCCTCTGCTCCCACAGCAGAAGAGCCAGGATTGAAAGCTGGTGCTGGACCTGTTCAGCACTCAATCCCCTTTACATTGGTGCATCCATCGTTGCTTTCACTGCTAACACTCGTACCGGAAAAGCATTTGAATAGAATCAGTCCAGAGCCTGCTCCCTGCTGGCAGCAACACAGCACAGAATGAACAGGGGCATCTGCTCACACCGCAGAAGGACCAGCAGGTAAAGCTAGTGCTGTGTCTCTTCAGCACACAAGAAGCTTTGCAACGGGGTCACCATCATTGCAGTCTCTCCTCGGTTTCATACCTAAAAGTCCATTTGAATCCAAATTCTCAGGTGGTGTCTCTCAGCTGCCCAGCAGCACAGTTAGTACAGCACGAACGTTTGGCCTCTGCTCCCACAGCAGAAGAGCCAGGATTGAAAGCTGGTGCTGGACCTGGTCAGCACACATTCACCTTTACATTGGTGCATTCATCGTTGCTTTCACTGCTCACTTTCATACAGGAAAAGCATTTGAATGGAATCAGTCCAGAGGCTGCTCTCTGCTGCGCAGCAACACAGTCAGCACAGAATGAACAGTGGCATCTGCTCACACGGCAGAAGGAGCAACAGGGAAAGCTAGTGCTCTGCTTCTTCAGCACACAAGCAGCTTTGCAACGGGGTCACCATCATTGCAGTCTCTCCTCGGTTTCATACCTAAAAGTCCATTTGAATCCAAATTCTCAGGTGGTGTCTCTCAGCTGCCCAGCAGCACAGTTAGTACAGCACGAACGTTTGGCCTCTGCTCCCACAGCAGAAGAGCCAGGTTTGAAAGCTGGTGCTGGACCTGTTCAGCACACAATCCCCTTTACATTGGTGCATTCATCGTTGCTTTCACTGCTCACTTTCATACAGGAAAAGCATTTGAATGGAATCAGTCCAGAGCCTGCTCTCTGCTGCGCAGCAACACAGTCAGCACAGAATGAACAGTGGCATCTGCTCACACGGCAGAAGGAGCAGCAGGGAAAGCTAGTGCTCTGCTTCTTCAGCACACAAGCAGCTTTGCAACGGGGTCACCATCATTGCAGTCTCTCCTCGGTTTCATACCTAAAAGTCCATTTGAATCCGAATTCTCAGGTGGTGTCTCTCAGCTGCCCAGCAGCACAGTGAGTACAGCACGAACGTTTGGCCTCTGCTCCCACAGCAGAAGAGCCAGGATTGAAAGCTTGTGCTGGACTTGTTCAGCACACAATCCCCTTTACATTGGTGCCTCCATCGTTGCTTTCACTGCTCACTTTCATACAGGAAAAGCATTTGAATGGAATCAGTCCAGAGGCTGCTCTCTGCTGCGCAGCAACACAGTCAGCACAGAATGAACAGTGGCATCTGCTCACACGGCAGAAGGAGCAGCAGGGAAAGCTAGTGCTCTGCTTCTTCAGCACACAAGCAGCTTTGCAACGGGGTCACCATCATTGCAGTCTCTCCTCGGTTTCATACCTAAAAGTCCATTTGAATCCAAATTCTCAGGTGGTGTCTCTCAGCTGCCCAGCAGCACAGTTAGTACAGCACGAACGTTTGGCCTCTGCTCCCACAGCAGAAGAGCCAGGATTGAAAGCTGGTGCTGGACCTGTTCAGCACACAATCCCTTTTACATTGGTGCATTCATCGTTGCTTTCACTGCTCACTTTCATACAGGAAAAGCATTTGAATGGAATCAGTCCAGAGGCTGCTCTCTGCTGCGCAGCAACACAGCACAGAATGAATAGTGGCATCTGCTCACACGGCAGAAGGAGCAGCAGGGAAAGCTAGTGCTCTGCTTCTTCAGCACACAAGCAGCTTTGCAACGGGGTCACCATCATTGCAGTCTCTCCTCGGTTTCATACCTAAAAGTCCATTTGAATCCAAATTCTCAGGTGGTGTCTCTCAGCTGCCCAGCAGCACAGTTAGTACAGCACGAACGTTTGGCCTCTACTCCCACAGCAGAAGAGCCAGGATTGAAAGCTGGTGCTGGACCTGTTCAGCACACAATCCCCTTTACATTGGTGCTTTCATCGTTGCTTTCACTGCTCACTTTCATACAGGAAAAGCATTTGAATGGAATCAGTCCAGAGGCTGCTCTCTGCTGCGCAGCAACACAGTCAGCACAGAATGAACAGTGGCATCTGCTCACACGGCAGAAGGAGCAGCAGGGAAAGCTAGTGCTCTGCTTCTTCAGCACACAAGCAGCTTTGCCACGGGGTCACCATCATTGCAGTCTCTCCTCGGTTTCATACCTAAAAGTCCATTTGAATCCGAATTCTCAGGTGGTGTCTCTCAGCTGCCCAGCAGCACAGTGAGTACAGCACGAACGTTTGGCCTCTACTCCAACAGCAGAAGAGCCAGGATTGAAAGCTGGTGCTGGACCTGTTCAGCACACAATCCCCTTTAAATTGGTGCTTTCATCGTTGCTTTCACTGCTCACTTTCATACAGGAAAAGCATTAGAATGGAATCAGTCCAGAGGCTGCTCTCTGCTGCGCAGCAACACAGTCAGCACAGAATGAACAGTGGCATCTGCTCACACGGCAGAAGGAGCAGCAGGGAAAGCTAGTGCTCTGCTTCTTCAGCACACAAGCAGCTTTGCAACGGGGTCACCATCATTGCAGTCTCTCCTCGGTTTCATACCTAAAAGTCCATTTGAATCCGAATTCTCAGGTGGTGTCTCTCAGCTGCCCAGCAGCACAGTGAGTACAGCACGAACGTTTGGCCACTGCTCCCACAGCAGAAGAGCCAGGATTGAAAGCTGGTGCTGGACCTGTTCAGCACACAATCACCTTTACATTGGTGCTTTCATCGTTGCTTTCACTGCTCACTTTCATACAGGAAAAGCATTAGAATGGAATCAGTCCAGAGGCTGCTCTCTGCTGCGCAGCAACACAGTCAGCACAGAATGAACAGTGGCATCTGCTCACACGGCAGAAGGAGCAGCAGGGAAAGCTAGTGCTCTGCTTCTTCAGCACACAAGCAGCTTTGCAACGGGGTCACCATCATTGCAGTCTCTCCTCGGCTTCATACCTAAAAGTCCATTTGAATCCGAATTCTCAGGTGGTGTCTCTCAGCTGCCCAGCAGCACAGTTAGTACAGCACGAACGTTTGGCCTCTGCTCCCACAGCAGAAGAGCCAGGATTGAAAGCTGGTGCTGGACCTGGTCAGCACACAATCCCCTTTACATTGGTGCATTCATCGTTGCTTTCACTGCTCACTTTCATACAGGAAAAGCATTTGAATGGAATCAGTCCAGAGGCTGCTCTCTGCTGCGCAGCAACACAGTCAGCACAGAATGAACAGTGGCATCTGCTCACACGGCAGAAGGAGCAGCAGGGAAAGCTAGTGCTCTGCTTCTTCAGCACACAAGCAGCTTTGCAACGGGGTCACCATCATTGCAGTCTCTCCTCGGTTTCATACCTAAAAGTCCATTTGAATCCGAATTCTCAGGTGGTGTCTCTCAGCTGCCCAGCAGCACAGTGAGTACAGCACGAACGTTTGGCCTCTGCTCCCACAGCAGAAGAGCCAGGATTGAAAGCTGGTGCTGGACCTGGTCAGCACACAATCACCTTTACATTGGTGCCTCCATCGTTGCTTTCACTGCTCACTTTCATACAGGAAAAGCATTTGAATGGAATCAGTCCAGAGCCTGCTCTCTGCTGCGCAGCAACACAGTCAGCACAGAATGAACAGTGGCATCTGCTCACACGGCAGAAGGAGCAGCAGGGAAAGCTAGTGCTCTGCTTCTTCAGCACACAAGCAGCTTTGCAACGGGGTCACCATCATTGCAGTCTCTCCTCGGTTTCATACCTAAAAGTCCATTTGAATCCAAATTCTCAGGTGGTGTCTCTCAGCTGCCCAGCAGCACAGTTAGTACAGCACGAACGTTTGGCCTCTGCTCCCACAGCAGAAGAGCCAGGATTGAAAGCTGGTGCTGGACCTGTTCAGCACACAATCCCTTTTACATTGGTGCATTCATCGTTGCTTTCACTGCTCACTTTCATACAGGAAAAGCATTTGAATGGAATCAGTCCAGAGGCTGCTCTCTGCTGCGCAGCAACACAGCACAGAATGAATAGTGGCATCTGCTCACACGGCAGAAGGAGCAGCAGGGAAAGCTAGTGCTCTGCTTCTTCAGCACACAAGCAGCTTTGCAACGGGGTCACCATCATTGCAGTCTCTCCTCGGTTTCATACCTAAAAGTCCATTTGAATCCAAATTCTCAGGTGGTGTCTCTCAGCTGCCCAGCAGCACAGTTAGTACAGCACGAACGTTTGGCCTCTACTCCCACAGCAGAAGAGCCAGGATTGAAAGCTGGTGCTGGACCTGGTCAGCACACAATCCCCTTTACATTGGTGCTTTCATCGTTGCTTTCACTGCTCACTTTCATACAGGAAAAGCATTTGAATGGAATCAGTCCAGAGGCTGCTCTCTGCTGCGCAGCAACACAGTCAGCACAGAATGAACAGTGGCATCTGCTCACACGGCAGAAGACCAGCAGGGAAAGCTAGTGCTCTGCTTCTTCAGCACACAAGCAGCTTTGCAACGGGGTCACCATCATTGCAGTCTCTCCTCGGTTTCATACCTAAAAGTCCATTTGAATCCGAATTCTCAGGTGGTGTCTCTCAGCTGCCCAGCAGCACAGTGAGTACAGCACGAACGTTTGGCTTCTGCTCCCACAGCAGAAGAGCCAGGATTGAAAGCTGGTGCTGGACCTGTTCAGCACACAATCCCCTTTACATTGGTGCATCCATCGTTGCTTTCACTGCTAACACTCGTACCGGAAAAGCATTTGAATAGAATCAGTCCAGAGCCTGCTCCCTGCTGGCAGCAACACAGCACAGAAAGAACAGTGGCATCTGCTCACACGGCAGAAGGAGCAGCAGGGAAAGCTAGTGCTCTGCTTCTTCAGCACACAAGCAGCTTTGCAACGGGGTCACCATCATTGCAGTCTCTCCTCGGTTTCATACCTAAAAGTCCATTTGAATCCAAATTCTCAAGCGGTCTCAGCTGCCCAGCAGCACAGTGAGTACAGCACGAACGTTTGGCCTCTGCTCCCACAGCAGAAGAGCCAGGATTGAAAGCTGGTGCTGGACCTGTTCAGCACTCAATCCCCTTTACATTGGTGCATCCATCGTTGCTTTCACTGCTAACACTCGTACCGGAAAAGCATTTGAATAGAATCAGTCCAGAGCCTGCTCCCTGCTGGCAGCAACACAGCACAGAATGAACAGGGGCATCTGCTCACACCGCAGAAGGACCAGCAGGTAAAGCTAGTGCTGTGTCTCTTCAGCACACAAGAAGCTTTGCAACGGGGTCACCATCATTGCAGTCTCTCCTCGGTTTCATACCTAAAAGTCCATTTGAATCCAAATTCTCAGGTGGTGTCTCTCAGCTGCCCAGCAGCACAGTTAGTACAGCACGAACGTTTGGCCTCTGCTCCCACAGCAGAAGAGCCAGGATTGAAAGCTGGTGCTGGACCTGGTCAGCACACATTCACCTTTACATTGGTGCATTCATCGTTGCTTTCACTGCTCACTTTCATACAGGAAAAGCATTTGAATGGAATCAGTCCAGAGGCTGCTCTCTGCTGCGCAGCAACACAGTCAGCACAGAATGAACAGTGGCATCTGCTCACACGGCAGAAGGAGCAACAGGGAAACCTAGTGCTCTGCTTCTTCAGCACACAAGCAGCTTTGCAACGGGGTCACCATCATTGCAGTCTCTCCTCGGTTTCATACCTAAAAGTCCATTTGAATCCAAATTCTCAGGTGGTGTCTCTCGGCTGCCCAGCAGCACAGTTAGTACAGCACGAACGTTTGGCCTCTGCTCCCACAGCAGAAGAGCCAGGTTTGAAAGCTGGTGCTGGACCTGTTCAGCACACAATCCCCTTTACATTGGTGCATTCATCGTTGCTTTCACTGCTCACTTTCATACAGGAAAAGCATTTGAATGGAATCAGTCCAGAGGCTGCTCTCTGCTGCGCAGCAACACAGTCAGCACAGAATGAACAGTGGCATCTGCTCACACGGCAGAAGGAGCAGCAGGGAAAGCTAGTGCTCTGCTTCTTCAGCACACAAGCAGCTTTGCAACGGGGTCACCATCATTGCAGTCTCTCCTCGGTTTCATACCTAAAAGTCCATTTGAATCCGAATTCTCAGGTGGTGTCTCTCAGCTGCCCAGCAGCACAGTGAGTACAGCACGAACGTTTGGCCTCTGCTCCCACAGCAGAAGAGCCAGGATTGAAAGCTTGTGCTGGACTTGTTCAGCACACAATCCCCTTTACATTGGTGCCTCCATCGTTGCTTTCACTGCTCACTTTCATACAGGAAAAGCATTTGAATGGAATCAGTCCAGAGGCTGCTCTCTGCTGCGCAGCAACACAGTCAGCACAGAATGAACAGTGGCATCTGCTCACACGGCAGAAGGAGCAGCAGGGAAAGCTAGTGCTCTGCTTCTTCAGCACACAAGCAGCTTTGCAACGGGGTCACCATCATTGCAGTCTCTCCTCGGTTTCATACCTAAAAGTCCATTTGAATCCAAATTCTCAGGTGGTGTCTCTCAGCTGCCCAGCAGCACAGTTAGTACAGCACGAACGTTTGGCCTCTGCTCCCACAGCAGAAGAGCCAGGATTGAAAGCTGGTGCTGGACCTGTTCAGCACACAATCCCTTTTACATTGGTGCATTCATCGTTGCTTTCACTGCTCACTTTCATACAGGAAAAGCATTTGAATGGAATCAGTCCAGAGGCTGCTCTCTGCTGCGCAGCAACACAGCACAGAATGAATAGTGGCATCTGCTCACACGGCAGAAGGAGCAGCAGGGAAAGCTAGTGCTCTGCTTCTTCAGCACACAAGCAGCTTTGCAACGGGGTCACCATCATTGCAGTCTCTCCTCGGTTTCATACCTAAAAGTCCATTTGAATCCAAATTCTCAGGTGGTGTCTCTCAGCTGCCCAGCAGCACAGTTAGTACAGCACGAACGTTTGGCCTCTACTCCCACAGCAGAAGAGCCAGGATTGAAAGCTGGTGCTGGACCTGTTCAGCACACAATCCCCTTTACATTGGTGCTTTCATCGTTGCTTTCACTGCTCACTTTCATACAGGAAAAGCATTTGAATGGAATCAGTCCAGAGGCTGCTCTCTGCTGCGCAGCAACACAGTCGGCACAGAATGAACAGTGGCATCTGCTCACACGGCAGAAGACCAGCAGGGAAAGCTAGTGCTCTGCTTCTTCAGCACACAAGCAGCTTTGCAACGGGGTCACCATCATTGCAGTCTCTCCTCGGTTTCATACCTAAAAGTCCATTTGAATCCGAATTCTCAGGTGGTGTCTCTCAGCTGCCCAGCAGCACAGTGAGTACAGCACGAACGTTTGGCTTCTGCTCCCACAGCAGAAGAGCCAGGATTGAAAGCTGGTGCTGGACCTGTTCAGCACACAATCCCCTTTACATTGGTGCTTTCATCGTTGCTTTCACTGCTCACTTTCATACAGGAAAAGCATTAGAATGGAATCAGTCCAGAGCCTGCTCTCTGCTGCGCAGCAACACAGTCAGCACAGAATGAACAGTGGCATCTGCTCACACGGCAGAAGGAGCAGCAGGGAAAGCTAGTGCTCTGCTTCTTCAGCACACAAGCAGCTTTGCAACGGGGTCACCATCATTGCAGTCTCTCCTCGGCTTCATAACTAAAAGTCCATTTGAATCCGAATTCTCAGGTGGTGTCGTTCAGCTGCCCAGCAGCACAGTGAGTACAGCACGAACGTTTGGCCTCTGCTCCCACAGCAGAAGAGCCAGGATTGAAAGCTGGTGCTGGACCTGTTCAGCACACAATCCCCTTTACATTGGTGCCTCCATCGTTGCTTTCACTGCTAACACTCATACAGGAAAAGCATTTGAATAGAATCCGTCCAGAGCCTGCTCCCTGATGGCAGCAACACAGCACAGAATGAACAGTGGCATCTGCTCACACGGCAGAAGGAGCAGCAGGGAAAGCTAGTGCTCTGCTTCTTCAGCACACAAGCAGCTTTGCAACGGGGTCACCATCATTGCAGTCTCTCCTCGGTTTCATACCTAAAAGTCCATTTGAATCCAAATTCTCAGGTGGTGTCTCTCAGCTGCCCAGCAGCACAGTTAGTACAGCACGAACGTTTGGCCTCTACTCCCACAGCAGAAGAGCCAGGATTGAAAGCTGGTGCTGGACCTGTTCAGCACACAATCCCCTTTACATTGGTGCATTCATCGTTGCTTTCACTGCTCACTTTCATACAGGAAAAGCATTTGAATGGAATCAGTCCAGAGGCTGCTCTCTGCTGCGCAGCAACACAGTCAGCACAGAATGAACAGTGGCATCTGCTCACACGGCAGAAGGAGCAGCAGGGAAAGCTAGTGCTCTGCTTCTTCAGCACACAAGCAGCTTTGCAACGGGGTCACCATCATTGCAGTCTCTCCTCGGTTTCATACCTAAAAGTCCATTTGAATCCGAATTCTCAGGTGGTGTCTCTCAGCTGCCCAGCAGCACAGTTAGTACAGCACGAACGTTTGGCCTCTGCTCCCACAGCAGAAGAGCCAGGATTGAAAGCTGGTGCTGGACCTGGTCAGCACACAATCCCCTTTACATTGGTGCCTCCATCGTTGCTTTCACTGCTCACTTTCATACAGGAAAAGCATTTGAATGGAATCAGTCCAGAGGCTGCTCTCTGCTGCGCAGCAACACAGTCAGCACAGAATGAACAGTGGCATCTGCTCACACGGCAGAAGGAGCAGCAGGGAAAGCTAGTGCTCTGCTTCTTCAGCACACAAGCAGCTTTGCAACGGGGTCACCATCATTGCAGTCTCTCCTCGGTTTCATACCTAAAAGTCCATTTGAATCCGAATTCTCAGGTGGTGTCTCTCAGCTGCCCAGCAGCACAGTGAGTACAGCACGAACGTTTGGCCTCTGCTCCCACAGCAGAAGAGCCAGGATTGAAAGCTGGTGCTGGACCTGGTCAGCACACAATCCCCTTTACATTGGTGCCTCCATCGTTGCTTTCACTGCTCACTTTCATACAGGAAAAGCATTTGAATGGAATCAGTCCAGAGGCTGCTCTCTGCTGCGCAGCAACACAGTCGGCACAGAATGAACAGTGGCATCTGCTCACACGGCAGAAGGAGCAGCAGGGAAAGTTAGTGCTCTGCTTCTTCAGCACACAAGCAGCTTTGCAACGGGGTCACCATCATTGCAGTCTCTCCTCGGCTTCATACCTAAAAGTCCATTTGAATCCGAATTCTCAGGTGGTGTCGTTCAGCTGCCCAGCAGCACAGTGAGTACAGCACGAACGTTTGGCCTCTGCTCCCACAGCAGAAGAGCCAGGATTGAAAGCTGGTGCTGGACCTGTTCAGCACACAATCCCCTTTCCATTGGTGCCTCCATCGTTGCTTTCACTGCTAACACTCATACAGGAAAAGCATTTGAATAGAATCAGTCCAGAGCCTGCTCCCTGCTGGCAGCAACACAGCACAGAATGAACAGTGGCATCTGCTCACACGGCAGAAGGAGCAGCAGGGAAAGCTAGTGCTCTGCTTCTTCAGCACACAAGCAGCTTTGCAACGGGGTCACCATCATTGCAGTCTCTCCTCGGTTTCATACCTAAAAGTCCATTTGAATCCAAATTCTCAGGTGGTGTCTCTCAGCTGCCCAGCAGCACAGTTAGTACAGCACGAACGTTTGGCCTCTACTCCCACAGCAGAAGAGCCAGGATTGAAAGCTGGTGCTGGACCTGTTCAGCACACAATCACCTTTACATTGGTGCTTTCATCGTTGCTTTCACTGCTCACTTTCATACAGGAAAAGCATTTGAATGGAATCAGTCCAGAGGCTGCTCTCTGCTGCGCAGCAACACAGTCAGCACAGAATGAACAGTGGCATCTGCTCACACGGCAGAAGACCAGCAGGGAAAGCTAGTGCTCTGCTTCTTCAGCACACAAGCAGCTTTGCAACGGGGTCACCATCATTGCAGTCTCTCCTCGGCTTCATAACTAAAAGTCCATTTGAATCCGAATTCTCAGGTGGTGTCTCTCAGCTGCCCAGCAGCACAGTGAGTACAGCACGAACGTTTGGCCTCTGCTCCCACAGCAGAAGAGCCAGGATTGAAAGCTGTTGCTGGACCTGGTCAGTACACAATCCCCTTTACATTGGTGCCTCCATCGTTGCTTTCACTGCTCACTTTCATACAGGAAAAGCATTTGAATGGAATCAGTCCAGAGGCTGCTCTCTGCTGCGCAGCAACACAGTCGGCACAGAATGAACAGTGGCATCTGCTCACACGGCAGAAGGAGCAGCAGGGAAAGCTAGTGCTCTGCTTCTTCAGCACACAAGCAGCTTTGCAACGGGGTCACCATCATTGCAGTCTCTCCTCGGCTTCATACCTAAAAGTCCATTTGAATCCGAATTCTCAGGTGGTGTCGTTCAGCTGCCCAGCAGCACAGTGAGTACAGCACGAACGTTTGGCCTCTGCTCCCACAGCAGAAGAGCCAGGATTGAAAGCTGGTGCTGGACCTGTTCAGCACACAATCCCCTTTACATTGGTGCCTCCATCGTTGCTTTCACTGCTAACACTCATACAGGAAAAGCATTTGAATAGAATCCGTCCAGAGCCTGCTCCCTGATGGCAGCAACACAGCACAGAATGAACAGTGGCATCTGCTCACACGGCAGAAGGAGCAGCAGGGAAAGCTAGTGCTCTGCTTCTTCAGCACACAAGCAGCTTTGCAACGGGGTCACCATCATTGCAGTCTCTCCTCGGTTTCATACCTAAAAGTCCATTTGAATCCAAATTCTCAGGTGGTGTCTCTCAGCTGCCCAGCAGCACAGTTAGTACAGCACGAACGTTTGGCCTCTACTCCCACAGCAGAAGAGCCAGGATTGAAAGCTGGTGCTGGACCTGTTCAGCACACAATCCCCTTTACATTGGTGCATTCATCGTTGCTTTCACTGCTCACTTTCATACAGGAAAAGCATTTGAATGGAATCAGTCCAGAGGCTGCTCTCTGCTGCGCAGCAACACAGTCAGCACAGAATGAACAGTGGCATCTGCTCACACGGCAGAAGGAGCAGCAGGGAAAGCTAGTGCTCTGCTTCTTCAGCACACAAGCAGCTTTGCAACGGGGTCACCATCATTGCAGTCTCTCCTCGGTTTCATACCTAAAAGTCCATTTGAATCCGAATTCTCAGGTGGTGTCTCTCAGCTGCCCAGCAGCACAGTGAGTACAGCACGAACGTTTGGCCTCTGCTCCCACAGCAGAAGAGCCAGGATTGAAAGCTGGTGCTGGACCTGGTCAGCACACAATCCCCTTTACATTGGTGCCTCCATCGTTGCTTTCACTGCTCACTTTCATACAGGAAAAGCATTTGAATGGAATCAGTCCAGAGCCTGCTCTCTGCTGCGCAGCAACACAGTCAGCACAGAATGAACAGTGGCATCTGCTCACACGGCAGAAGGAGCAGCAGGGAAAGCTAGTGCTCTGCTTCTTCAGCACACAAGCAGCTTTGCAACGGGGTCACCATCATTGCAGTCTCTCCTCGGTTTCATACCTAAAAGTCCATTTGAATCCAAATTCTCAGGTGGTGTCTCTCAGCTGCCCAGCAGCACAGTTAGTACAGCACGAACGTTTGGCCTCTGCTCCCACAGCAGAAGAGCCAGGTTTGAAAGCTGGTGCTGGACCTGTTCAGCACACAATCCCCTTTACATTGGTGCATTCATCGTTGCTTTCACTGCTCACTTTCATACAGGAAAAGCATTTGAATGGAATCAGTCCAGAGGCTGCTCTCTGCTGCGCAGCAACACAGTCAGCACAGAATGAACAGTGGCATCTGCTCACACGGCAGAAGGAGCAGCAGGGAAAGCTAGTGCTCTGCTTCTTCAGCACACAAGCAGCTTTGCAACGGGGTCACCATCATTGCAGTCTCTCCTCGGTTTCATACCTAAAAGTCCATTTGAATCCGAATTCTCAGGTGGTGTCTCTCAGCTGCCCAGCAGCACAGTGAGTACAGCACGAACGTTTGGCCTCTGCTCCCACAGCAGAAGAGCCAGGATTGAAAGCTGGTGCTGGACCTGTTCAGCACACAATCCCCTTTACATTGGTGCCTCCATCGTTGCTTTCACTGCTCACTTTCATACAGGAAAAGCATTTGAATGGAATCAGTCCAGAGGCTGCTCTCTGCTGCGCAGCAACACAGTCGGCACAGAATGAACAGTGGCATCTGCTCACACGGCAGAAGGAGCAGCAGGGAAAGTTAGTGCTCTGCTTCTTCAGCACACAAGCAGCTTTGCAACGGGGTCACCATCATTGCAGTCTCTCCTCGGCTTCATACCTAAAAGTCCATTTGAATCCGAATTCTCAGGTGGTGTCGTTCAGCTGCCCAGCAGCACAGTGAGTACAGCACGAACGTTTGGCCTCTGCTCCCACAGCAGAAGAGCCAGGATTGAAAGCTGGTGCTGGACCTGTTCAGCACACAATCCCCTTTCCATTGGTGCCTCCATCGTTGCTTTCACTGCTAACACTCATACAGGAAAAGCATTTGAATGGAATCATTCCAGAGGCTGCTCTCTGCTGCGCAGCAACACAGCACAGAATGAATAGTGGCATCTGCTCACACGGCAGAAGGAGCAGCAGGGAAAGCTAGTGCTCTGCTTCTTCAGCACACAAGCAGCTTTGCAACGGGGTCACCATCATTGCAGTCTCTCCTCGGTTTCATACCTAAAAGTCCATTTGAATCCAAATTCTCAGGTGGTGTCTCTCAGCTGCCCAGCAGCACAGTTAGTACAGCACGAACGTTTGGCCTCTACTCCCACAGCAGAAGAGCCAGGATTGAAAGCTGGTGCTGGACCTGTTCAGCACACAATCCCCTTTACATTGGTGCTTTCATCGTTGCTTTCACTGCTCACTTTCATACAGGAAAAGCATTTGAATGGAATCAGTCCAGAGGCTGCTCTCTGCTGCGCAGCAACACAGTCAGCACAGAATGAACAGTGGCATCTGCTCACACGGCAGAAGACCAGCAGGGAAAGCTAGTGCTCTGCTTCTTCAGCACACAAGCAGCTTTGCAACGGGGTCACCATCATTGCAGTCTCTCCTCGGTTTCATACCTAAAAGTCCATTTGAATCCGAATTCTCAGGTGGTGTCTCTCAGCTGCCCAGCAGCACAGTGAGTACAGCACGAACGTTTGGCTTCTGCTCCCACAGCAGAAGAGCCAGGATTGAAAGCTGGTGCTGGACCTGGTCAGCACACAATCCCCTTTACATTGGTGCCTCCATCGTTGCTTTCACTGCTCACTTTCATACAGGAAAAGCATTTGAATGGAATCAGTCCAGAGGCTGCTCTCTGCTGCGCAGCAACACAGTCAGCACAGAATGAACAGTGGCATCTGCTCACACGGCAGAAGGAGCAGCAGGGAAAGCTAGTGCTCTGCTTCTTCAGCACACAAGCAGCTTTGCAACGGGGTCACCATCATTGCAGTCTCTCCTCGGCTTCATACCTAAAAGTCCATTTGAATCCGAATTCTCAGGTGGTGTCTCTCAGCTGCCCAGCAGCACAGTGAGTACAGCACGAACGTTTGGCCTCTGCTCCCACAGCAGAAGAGCCAGGATTGAAAGCTGTTGCTGGACCTGGTCAGCACACAATCCCCTTTACATTGGTGCCTCCATCGTTGCTTTCACTGCTCACTTTCATACAGGAAAAGCATTTGAATGGAATCAGTCCAGAGGCTGCTCTCTGCTGCGCAGCAACACAGTCAGCACAGAATGAACAGTGGCATCTGCTCACACGGCAGAAGGAGCAGCAGGGAAAGCTAGTGCTCTGCTTCTTCAGCACACAAGCAGCTTTGCAACGGGGTCACCATCATTGCAGTCTCTCCTCGGCTTCATACCTAAAAGTCCATTTGAATCCGAATTCTCAGGTGGTGTCTCTCAGCTGCCCAGCAGCACAGTGAGTACAGCACGAACGTTTGGCCTCTGCTCCCACAGCAGAAGAGCCAGGATTGAAAGCTGGTGCTGGACCTGGTCAGCACACAATCCCCTTTACATTGGTGCATTCATCGTTGCTTTCACTGCTCACTTTCATACAGGAAAAGCATTTGAATGGAATCAGTCCAGAGGCTGCTCTCTGCTGCGCAGCAACACAGTCAGCACAGAAAGAACAGTGGCATCTGCTCACACGGCAGAAGGAGCAGCAGGGAAAGCTAGTGCTCTGCTTCTTCAGCACACAAGCAGCTTTGCAACGGGGTCACCATCATTGCAGTCTCTCCTCGGTTTCATACCTAAAAGTCCATTTGAATCCGAATTCTCAGGTGGTGTCTCTCAGCTGCCCAGCAGCACAGTGAGTACAGCACGAACGTTTGGCCTCTGCTCCCACAGCAGAAGAGCCAGGATTGAAAGCTGGTGCTGGACCTGGTCAGCACACAATCCCCTTTACATTGGTGCATTCATCGTTGCTTTCACTGCTCACTTTCATACAGGAAAAGCATTTGAATGGAATCAGTCCAGAGCCTGCTCTCTGCTGCGCAGCAACACAGTCAGCACAGAATGAACAGTGGCATCTGCTCACACGGCAGAAGGAGCAGCAGGGAAAGCTAGTGCTCTGCTTCTTCAGCACACAAGCAGCTTTGCAACGGGGTCACCATCATTGCAGTCTCTCCTCGGTTTCATACCTAAAAGTCCATTTGAATCCAAATTCTCAGGTGGTGTCTCTCAGCTGCCCAGCAGCACAGTTAGTACAGCACGAACGTTTGGCCTCTGCTCCCACAGCAGAAGAGCCAGGATTGAAAGCTGGTGCTGGACCTGTTCAGCACACAATCCCCTTTACATTGGTGCATTCATCGTTGCTTTCACTGCTCACTTTCATACAGGAAAAGCATTTGAATGGAATCAGTCCAGAGGCTGCTCTCTGCTGCGCAGCAACACAGTCAGCACAGAATGAACAGTGGCATCTGCTCACACGGCAGAAGGAGCAGCAGGGAAAGCTAGTGCTCTGCTTCTTCAGCACACAAGCAGCTTTGCAACGGGGTCACCATCATTGCAGTCTCTCCTCGGTTTCATACCTAAAAGTCCATTTGAATCCAAATTCTCAGGTGGTGTCTCTCAGCTGCCCAGCAGCACAGTTAGTACAGCACGAACGTTTGGCCTCTGCTCCCACAGCAGAAAAGCCAGTATTGAAAGCTGGTGCTGGACCTGTTCAGCACACAATCCCTTTTACATTGGTGCATTCATCGTTGCTTTCACTGCTCACTTTCATACAGGAAAAGCATTTGAATGGAATCAGTCCAGAGGCTGCTCTCTGCTGCGCAGCAACACAGTCAGCACAGAATAAACAGTGGCATCTGCTCACACGGCAGAAGGAGCAGCAGGGAAAGCTAGTGCTCTGCTTCTTCAGCACACAAGCAGCTTTGCAACGGGGTCACCATCATTGCAGTCTCTCCTCGGCTTCATACCTAAAAGTCCATTTGAATCCAAATTCTCAGGTGGTGTCGTTCAGCTGCCCAGCAGCACAGTGAGTACAGCACGAAAGTTTGGCCTCTGCTCCCACAGCAGAAGAGCCAGGATTGAAAGCTGGTGCTGGACCTGTTCAGCACACAATCCCCTTTACATTGGCGCATCCATCGTTGCTTTCACTGCTAACACTCATACAGGAAAAGCATTTGAATAGAATCCGTCCAGAGCCTGCTCCCTGCTGGCAGCAACACAGCACAGAATGAACAGTGGCATCTGCTCACACGGCAGAAGGAGCAGCAGGGAAAGCTAGTGCTCTGCTTCTTCAGCACACAAGCAGCTTTGCAACGGGGTCACCATCATTGCAGTCTCTCCTCGGTTTCATACCTAAAAGTCCATTTGAATCCGAATTCTCAGGTGGTGTCTCTCAGCTGCCCAGCAGCACAGTGAGTACAGCACGAAGGTTTGGCCTCTGCTCCCACAGCAGAAGAGCCAGGATTGAAAGCTGGTGCTGGACCTGTTCAGCACACAATCCCCTTTACATTGGTGCCTCCATCGTTGCTTTCACTGCTCACTTTCATACAGGAAAAGCATTTGAATAGAATCCGTCCAGAGCCTGCTCCCTGCTGGCAGCAACACAGCACAGAATGAACAGTGGCATCTGCTCACACGGCAGAAGGAGCAGCAGGGAAAGCTAGTGCTCTGCTTCTTCAGCACACAAGCAGCTTTGCAACGGGGTCACCATCATTGCAGTCTCTCCTCGGTTTCATACCTAAAAGTCCATTTGAATCCAAATTCTCAGGTGGTGTCTCTCAGCTGCCCAGCAGCACAGTTAGTACAGCACGAACGTTTGGCCTCTGCTCCCACAGCAGAAGAGCCAGTATTGAAAGCTGGTGCTGGACCTGTTCAGCACACAATCCCTTTTACATTGGTGCATTCATCGGTGCTTTCACTGCTCACTTTCATACAGGAAAAGCATTTGAATGGAATCAGTCCAGAGGCTGCTCTCTGCTGCGCAGCAACACAGTCAGCACAGAATGAACAGTGGCATCTGCTCACACGGCAGAAGGAGCAGCAGGGAAAGCTAGTGCTCTGCTTCTTCAGCACACAAGCAGCTTTGCAACGGGGTCACCATCATTGCAGTCTCTCCTCGGTTTCATACCTAAAAGTCCATTTGAATCCGAATTCTCAGGTGGTGTCTCTCAGCTGCCCAGCAGCACAGTGAGTACAGCACGAACGTTTGGCCTCTGCTCCCACAGCAGAAGAGCCAGGTTTGAAAGCTGGTGCTGGACCTGTTCAGCACACAATCCCCTTTACATTGGTGCTTTCATCGTTGCTTTCACTGCTCACTTTCATACAGGAAAAGCATTTGAATGGAATCAGTCCAGAGGCTGCTCTCTGCTGCGCAGCAACACAGCACAGAATGAACAGTGGCATCTGCTCACACGGCAGAAGGAGCAGCAGGGAAAGCTAGTGCTCTGCTTCTTCAGCACACAAGCAGCTTTGCAACGGGGTCACCATCATTGCAGTCTCTCCTCGGTTTCATACCTAAAAGTCCATTTGAATCCGAATTCTCAGGTGGTGTCTCTCAGCTGCCCAGCAGCACAGTGAGTACAGCACGAACGTTTGGCCTCTGCTCCCACAGCAGAAGAGCCAGGATTGAAAGCTGGTGCTGGACCTGGTCAGCACACAATCCCCTTTACATTGGTGCATTCATCGTTGCTTTCACTGCTCACTTTCATACAGGAAAAGCATTTGAATGGAATCAGTCCAGAGGCTGCTCTCTGCTGCGCAGCAACACAGTCAGCACAGAATGAACAGTGGCATCTGCTCACACGGCAGAAGGAGCAGCAGGGAAAGCTAGTGCTCTGCTTCTTCAGCACACAAGCAGCTTTGCAACGGGGTCACCATCATTGCAGTCTCTCCTCGGTTTCATACCTAAAAGTCCATTTGAATCCGAATTCTCAGGTGGTGTCTCTCAGCTGCCCAGCAGCACAGTGAGTACAGCACGAACGTTTGGCCTCTGCTCCCACAGCAGAAGAGCCAGGATTGAAAGCTGGTGCTGGACCTGTTCAGCACACAATCCCCTTTACATTGGTGCCTCCATCGTTGCTTTCACTGCTCACTTTCATACAGGAAAAGCATTTGAATGGAATCAGTCCAGAGGCTGCTCTCTGCTGCGCAGCAACACAGTCAGCACAGAATGAACAGTGGCATCTGCTCACACGGCAGAAGGAGCAGCAGGGAAAGCTAGTGCTCTGCTTCTTCAGCACACAAGCAGCTTTGCAACGGGGTCACCATCATTGCAGTCTCTCCTCGGTTTCATACCTAAAAGTCCATTTGAATCCAAATTCTCAGGTGGTGTCTCTCAGCTGCCCAGCAGCACAGTGAGTACAGCACGAACGTTTGGCCTCTGCTCCCACAGCAGAAGAGCCAGGATTGAAAGCTGGTGCTGGACCTGTTCAGCACACAATCCCTTTTACATTGGTGCATTCATCGTTGCTTTCACTGCTCACTTTCATACAGGAAAAGCATTTGAATGGAATCAGTCCAGAGGCTGCTCTCTGCTGCGCAGCAACACAGCACAGAATGAATAGTGGCATCTGCTCACACGGCAGAAGGAGCAGCAGGGAAAGCTAGTGCTCTGCTTCTTCAGCACACAAGCAGCTTTGCAACGGGGTCACCATCATTGCAGTCTCTCCTCGGTTTCATACCTAAAAGTCCATTTGAATCCAAATTCTCAGGTGGTGTCTCTCAGCTGCCCAGCAGCACAGTGAGTACAGCACGAACGTTTGGCCTCTACTCCCACAGCAGAAGAGCCAGGATTGAAAGCTGGTGCTGGACCTGTTCAGCACACAATCCCCTTTACATTGGTGCTTTCATCGTTGCTTTCACTGCTCACTTTCATACAGGAAAAGCATTTGAATGGAATCAGTCCAGAGGCTGCTCTCTGCTGCGCAGCAACACAGTCAGCACAGAATGAACAGTGGCATCTGCTCACACGGCAGAAGGAGCAGCAGGGAAAGCTAGTGCTCTGCTTCTTCAGCACACAAGCAGCTTTGCAACGGGGTCACCATCATTGCAGTCTCTCCTCGGTTTCATACCTAAAAGTCCATTTGAATCCGAATTCTCAGGTGGTGTCTCTCAGCTGCCCAGCAGCACAGTGAGTACAGCACGAACGTTTGGCCTCTGCTCCCACAGCAGAAGAGCCAGGATTGAAAGCTGGTGCTGGACCTGGTCAGCACACAATCCCCTTTACATTGGTGCATTCATCGTTGCTTTCACTGCTCACTTTCATACAGGAAAAGCATTTGAATGGAATCAGTCCAGAGGCTGCTCTCTGCTGCGCAGCAACACAGTCAGCACAGAATGAACAGTGGCATCTGCTCACACGGCAGAAGGAGCAGCAGGGAAAGCTAGTGCTCTGCTTCTTCAGCACACAAGCAGCTTTGCAACGGGGTCACCATCATTGCAGTCTCTCCTCGGCTTCATACCTAAAAGTCCATTTGAATCCGAATTCTCAGGTGGTGTCTCTCAGCTGCCCAGCAGCACAGTGAGTACAGCACGAACGTTTGGCCTCTGCTCCCACAGCAGAAGAGCCAGGATTGAAAGCTGTTGCTGGACCTGGTCAGCACACAATCCCCTTTACATTGGTGCCTCCATCGTTGCTTTCACTGCTCACTTTCATACAGGAAAAGCATTTGAATGGAATCAGTCCAGAGCCTGCTCTCTGCTGCGCAGCAACACAGTCAGCACAGAATGAACAGTGGCATCTGCTCACACGGCAGAAGGAGCAGCAGGGAAAGCTAGTGCTCTGCTTCTTCAGCACACAAGCAGCTTTGCAACGGGGTCACCATCATTGCAGTCTCTCCTCGGCTTCATACCTAAAAGTCCATTTGAATCCGAATTCTCAGGTGGTGTCGTTCAGCTGCCCAGCAGCACAGTGAGTACAGCACGAACGTTTGGCCTCTGCTCCCACAGCAGAAGAGCCAGGATTGAAAGCTGGTGCTGGACCTGTTCAGCACACAATCCCCTTTACATTGGTGCCTCCATCGTTGCTTTCACTGCTAACACTCATACAGGAAAAGCATTTGAATAGAATCCGTCCAGAGCCTGCTCCCTGATGGCAGCAACACAGCACAGAATGAACAGTGGCATCTGCTCACACGGCAGAAGGAGCAGCAGGGAAAGCTAGTGCTCTGCTTCTTCAGCACACAAGCAGCTTTGCAACGGGGTCACCATCATTGCAGTCTCTCCTCGGTTTCATACCTAAAAGTCCATTTGAATCCAAATTCTCAGGTGGTGTCTCTCAGCTGCCCAGCAGCACAGTTAGTACAGCACGAACGTTTGGCCTCTACTCCCACAGCAGAAGAGCCAGGATTGAAAGCTGGTGCTGGACCTGTTCAGCACACAATCCCCTTTACATTGGTGCCACCATCGTTGCTTTCACTGCTCACTTTCATACAGGAAAAGCATTTGAATGGAATCAGTCCAGAGCCTGCTCTCTGCTGCGCAGCAACACAGTCAGCACAGAATGAACAGTGGCATCTGCTCACACGGCAGAAGGAGCAGCAGGGAAAGCTAGTGCTCTGCTTCTTCAGCACACAAGCAGCTTTGCAACGGGGTCACCATCATTGCAGTCTCTCCTCGGTTTCATACCTAAAAGTCCATTTGAATCCGAATTCTCAGGTGGTGTCTCTCAGCTGCCCAGCAGCACAGTGAGTACAGCACGAACGTTTGGCCTCTGCTCCCACAGCAGAAGAGCCAGGATTGAAAGCTGGTGCTGGACCTGGTCAGCACACAATCCCCTTTACATTGGTGCCTCCATCGTTGCTTTCACTGCTCACTTTCATACAGGAAAAGCATTTGAATGGAATCAGTCCAGAGGCTGCTCTCTGCTGCGCAGCAACACAGTCAGCACAGAATGAACAGTGGCATCTGCTCACACGGCAGAAGGAGCAGCAGGGAAAGCTAGTGCTCTGCTTCTTCAGCACACAAGCAGCTTTGCAACGGGGTCACCATCATTGCAGTCTCTCCTCGGTTTCATACCTAAAAGTCCATTTGAATCCGAATTCTCAGGTGGTGTCTCTCAGCTGCCCAGCAGCACAGTGAGTACAGCACGAACGTTTGGCCTCTGCTCCCACAGCAGAAGAGCCAGGATTGAAAGCTGGTGCTGGACCTGGTCAGCACACAATCCCCTTTACATTGGTGCCTCCATCGTTGCTTTCACTGCTCACTTTCATACAGGAAAAGCATTTGAATGGAATCAGTCCAGAGGCTGCTCTCTGCTGCGCAGCAACACAGTCAGCACAGAATGAACAGTGGCATCTGCTCACACGGCAGAAGGAGCAGCAGGGAAAGCTAGTGCTCTGCTTCTTCAGCACACAAGCAGCTTTGCAACGGGGTCACCATCATTGCAGTCTCTCCTCGGTTTCATACCTAAAAGTCCATTTGAATCCAAATTCTCAGGTGGTGTCTCTCAGCTGCCCAGCAGCACACTTAGTACAGCACGAACGTTTGGCCTCTGCTCCCACAGCAGAAGAGCCAGGATTGAAAGCTGGTGCTGGACCTGTTCAGCACACAATCCCTTTTACATTGGTGCATTCATCGTTGCTTTCACTGCTCACTTTCATACAGGAAAAGCATTTGAATGGAATCAGTCCAGAGGCTGCTCTCTGCTGCGCAGCAACACAGCACAGAATGAATAGTGGCATCTGCTCACACGGCAGAAGGAGCAGCAGGGAAAGCTAGTGCTCTGCTTCTTCAGCACACAAGCAGCTTTGCAACGGGGTCACCATCATTGCAGTCTCTCCTCGGTTTCATACCTAAAAGTCCATTTGAATCCGAATTCTCAGGTGGTGTCTCTCAGCTGCCCAGCAGCACAGTGAGTACAGCACGAACGTTTGGCCTCTGCTCCCACAGCAGAAGAGCCAGGATTGAAAGCTGGTGCTGGACCTGTTCAGCACACAATCCCCTTTACATTGGTGCCTCCATCGTTGCTTTCACTGCTAACACTCATACAGGAAAAGCATTTGAATAGAATCCGTCCAGAGCCTGCTCCCTGATGGCAGCAACACAGCACAGAATGAACAGTGGCATCTGCTCACACGGCAGAAGGAGCAGCAGGGAAAGCTAGTGCTCTGCTTCTTCAGCACACAAGCAGCTTTGCAACGGGGTCACCATCATTGCAGTCTCTCCTCGGTTTCATACCTAAAAGTCCATTTGAATCCAAATTCTCAGGTGGTGTCTCTCAGCTGCCCAGCAGCACAGTTAGTACAGCACGAACGTTTGGCCTCTACTCCCACAGCAGAAGAGCCAGGATTGAAAGCTGGTGCTGGACCTGTTCAGCACACAATCCCCTTTACATTGGTGCTTTCATCGTTGCTTTCACTGCTCACTTTCATACAGGAAAAGCATTTGAATGGAATCAGTCCAGAGGCTGCTCTCTGCTGCGCAGCAACACAGTCAGCACAGAATGAACAGTGGCATCTGCTCACACGGCAGAAGACCAGCAGGGAAAGCTAGTGCTCTGCTTCTTCAGCACACAAGCAGCTTTGCAACGGGGTCACCATCATTGCAGTCTCTCCTCGGTTTCATACCTAAAAGTCC
This sequence comes from Pezoporus flaviventris, assembly GCF_033815535.1. NCBI lineage: Eukaryota > Metazoa > Chordata > Aves > Psittaciformes > Psittacidae > Pezoporus > Pezoporus flaviventris. The sequence goes on along the minus strand of NW_026892766.1, from coordinate 1,027,956 downwards.
ATTTGAATCCGAATTCTCAGGTGGTGTCTCTCAGCTGCCCAGCAGCACAGTGAGTACAGCACGAACGTTTGGCTTCTGCTCCCACAGCAGAAGAGCCAGGATTGAAAGCTGGTGCTGGACCTGGTCAGCACACAATCCCCTTTACATTGGTGCCTCCATCGTTGCTTTCACTGCTCACTTTCATACAGGAAAAGCATTTGAATGGAATCAGTCCAGAGGCTGCTCTCTGCTGCGCAGCAACACAGTCAGCACAGAATGAACAGTGGCATCTGCTCACACGGCAGAAGGAGCAGCAGGGAAAGCTAGTGCTCTGCTTCTTCAGCACACAAGCAGCTTTGCAACGGGGTCACCATCATTGCAGTCTCTCCTCGGCTTCATACCTAAAAGTCCATTTGAATCCGAATTCTCAGGTGGTGTCTCTCAGCTGCCCAGCAGCACAGTGAGTACAGCACGAACGTTTGGCCTCTGCTCCCACAGCAGAAGAGCCAGGATTGAAAGCTGTTGCTGGACCTGGTCAGCACACAATCCCCTTTACATTGGTGCCTCCATCGTTGCTTTCACTGCTCACTTTCATACAGGAAAAGCATTTGAATGGAATCAGTCCAGAGCCTGCTCTCTGCTGCGCAGCAACACAGTCAGCACAGAATGAACAGTGGCATCTGCTCACACGGCAGAAGGAGCAGCAGGGAAAGCTAGTGCTCTGCTTCTTCAGCACACAAGCAGCTTTGCAACGGGGTCACCATCATTGCAGTCTCTCCTCGGTTTCATACCTAAAAGTCCATTTGAATCCGAATTCTCAGGTGGTGTCTCTCAGCTGCCCAGCAGCACAGTGAGTACAGCACGAACGTTTGGCCTCTGCTCCCACAGCAGAAGAGCCAGGATTGAAAGCTGGTGCTGGACCTGGTCAGCACACAATCCCCTTTGCATTGGTGCATTCATCGTTGCTTTCACTGCTCACTTTCATACAGGAAAAGCATTTGAATGGAATCAGTCCAGAGGCTGCTCTCTGCTGCGCAGCAACACAGTCAGCACAGAAAGAACAGTGGCATCTGCTCACACGGCAGAAGGAGCAGCAGGGAAAGCTAGTGCTCTGCTTCTTCAGCACACAAGCAGCTTTGCAACGGGGTCACCATCATTGCAGTCTCTCCTCGGTTTCATACCTAAAAGTCCATTTGAATCCAAATTCTCAGGTGGTGTCTCTCAGCTGCCCAGCAGCACAGTTAGTACAGCACGAACGTTTGGCCTCTGCTCCCACAGCAGAAGAGCCAGGATTGAAAGCTGGTGCTGGACCTGTTCAGCACACAATCCCCTTTACATTGGTGCATTCATCGTTGCTTTCACTGCTCACTTTCATACAGGAAAAGCATTTGAATGGAATCAGTCCAGAGGCTGCTCTCTGCTGCGCAGCAACACAGTCAGCACAGAATGAACAGTGGCATCTGCTCACACGGCAGAAGGAGCAGCAGGGAAAGCTAGTGCTCTGCTTCTTCAGCACACAAGCAGCTTTGCAACGGGGTCACCATCATTGCAGTCTCTCCTCGGTTTCATACCTAAAAGTCCATTTGAATCCAAATTCTCAGGTGGTGTCTCTCAGCTGCCCAGCAGCACAGTTAGTACAGCACGAACGTTTGGCCTCTGCTCCCACAGCAGAAAAGCCAGTATTGAAAGCTGGTGCTGGACCTGTTCAGCACACAATCCCTTTTACATTGGTGCATTCATCGTTGCTTTCACTGCTCACTTTCATACAGGAAAAGCATTTGAATGGAATCAGTCCAGAGGCTGCTCTCTGCTGCGCAGCAACACAGTCAGCACAGAATAAACAGTGGCATCTGCTCACACGGCAGAAGGAGCAGCAGGGAAAGCTAGTGCTCTGCTTCTTCAGCACACAAGCAGCTTTGCAACGGGGTCACCATCATTGCAGTCTCTCCTCGGCTTCATACCTAAAAGTCCATTTGAATCCAAATTCTCAGGTGGTGTCTCTCAGCTGCCCAGCAGCACAGTGAGTACAGCACGAACGTTTGGCCTCTGCTCCCACAGCAGAAGAGCCAGGATTGAAAGCTGGTGCTGGACCTGTTCAGCACACAATCCCCTTTACATTGGTGCCTCCATCGTTGCTTTCACTGCTCACTTTCATACAGGAAAAGCATTTGAATAGAATCCGTCCAGAGCCTGCTCCCTGCTGGCAGCAACACAGCACAGAATGAACAGTGGCATCTGCTCACACGGCAGAAGGAGCAGCAGGGAAAGCTAGTGCTCTGCTTCTTCAGCACACAAGCAGCTTTGCAACGGGGTCACCATCATTGCAGTCTCTCCTCGGTTTCATACCTAAAAGTCCATTTGAATCCAAATTCTCAGGTGGTGTCTCTCAGCTGCCCAGCAGCACAGTTAGTACAGCACGAACGTTTGGCCTCTGCTCCCACAGCAGAAGAGCCAGTATTGAAAGCTGGTGCTGGACCTGTTCAGCACACAATCCCTTTTACATTGGTGCATTCATCGGTGCTTTCACTGCTCACTTTCATACAGGAAAAGCATTTGAATGGAATCAGTCCAGAGGCTGCTCTCTGCTGCGCAGCAACACAGTCAGCACAGAATGAACAGTGGCATCTGCTCACACGGCAGAAGGAGCAGCAGGGAAAGCTAGTGCTCTGCTTCTTCAGCACACAAGCAGCTTTGCCACGGGGTCACCATCATTGCAGTCTCTCCTCGGTTTCATACCTAAAAGTCCATTTGAATCCGAATTCTCAGGTGGTGTCTCTCAGCTGCCCAGCAGCACAGTGAGTACAGCACGAACGTTTGGCCTCTGCTCCCACAGCAGAAGAGCCAGGTTTGAAAGCTGGTGCTGGACCTGTTCAGCACACAATCCCCTTTACATTGGTGCTTTCATCGTTGCTTTCACTGCTCACTTTCATACAGGAAAAGCATTTGAATGGAATCAGTCCAGAGGCTGCTCTCTGCTGCGCAGCAACACAGCACAGAATGAACAGTGGCATCTGCTCACACGGCAGAAGGAGCAGCAGGGAAAGCTAGTGCTCTGCTTCTTCAGCACACAAGCAGCTTTGCAACGGGGTCACCATCATTGCAGTCTCTCCTCGGTTTCATACCTAAAAGTCCATTTGAATCCGAATTCTCAGGTGGTGTCTCTCAGCTGCCCAGCAGCACAGTGAGTACAGCACGAACGTTTGGCCTCTGCTCCCACAGCAGAAGAGCCAGGATTGAAAGCTGGTGCTGGACCTGTTCAGCACACAATCCCCTTTACATTGGTGCATTCATCGTTGCTTTCACTGCTCACTTTCATACAGGAAAAGCATTTGAATGGAATCAGTCCAGAGGCTGCTCTCTGCTGCGCAGCAACACAGTCAGCACAGAATGAACAGTGGCATCTGCTCACACGGCAGAAGGAGCAGCAGGGAAAGCTAGTGCTCTGCTTCTTCAGCACACAAGCAGCTTTGCAACGGGGTCACCATCATTGCAGTCTCTCCTCGGTTTCATACCTAAAAGTCCATTTGAATCCGAATTCTCAGGTGGTGTCTCTCAGCTGCCCAGCAGCACAGTGAGTACAGCACGAACGTTTGGCCTCTGCTCCCACAGCAGAAGAGCCAGGATTGAAAGCTGGTGCTGGACCTGTTCAGCACACAATCCCCTTTACATTGGTGCCTCCATCGTTGCTTTCACTGCTCACTTTCATACAGGAAAAGCATTTGAATGGAATCAGTCCAGAGGCTGCTCTCTGCTGCGCAGCAACACAGTCAGCACAGAATGAACAGTGGCATCTGCTCACACGGCAGAAGGAGCAGCAGGGAAAGCTAGTGCTCTGCTTCTTCAGCACACAAGCAGCTTTGCAACGGGGTCACCATCATTGCAGTCTCTCCTCGGTTTCATACCTAAAAGTCCATTTGAATCCAAATTCTCAGGTGGTGTCTCTCAGCTGCCCAGCAGCACAGTGAGTACAGCACGAACGTTTGGCCTCTGCTCCCACAGCAGAAGAGCCAGGATTGAAAGCTGGTGCTGGACCTGTTCAGCACACAATCCCTTTTACATTGGTGCATTCATCGTTGCTTTCACTGCTCACTTTCATACAGGAAAAGCATTTGAATGGAATCAGTCCAGAGGCTGCTCTCTGCTGCGCAGCAACACAGCACAGAATGAATAGTGGCATCTGCTCACACGGCAGAAGGAGCAGCAGGGAAAGCTAGTGCTCTGCTTCTTCAGCACACAAGCAGCTTTGCAACGGGGTCACCATCATTGCAGTCTCTCCTCGGTTTCATACCTAAAAGTCCATTTGAATCCAAATTCTCAGGTGGTGTCTCTCAGCTGCCCAGCAGCACAGTGAGTACAGCACGAACGTTTGGCCTCTACTCCCACAGCAGAAGAGCCAGGATTGAAAGCTGGTGCTGGACCTGTTCAGCACACAATCCCCTTTACATTGGTGCTTTCATCGTTGCTTTCACTGCTCACTTTCATACAGGAAAAGCATTTGAATGGAATCAGTCCAGAGGCTGCTCTCTGCTGCGCAGCAACACAGTCAGCACAGAATGAACAGTGGCATCTGCTCACACGGCAGAAGGAGCAGCAGGGAAAGCTAGTGCTCTGCTTCTTCAGCACACAAGCAGCTTTGCAACGGGGTCACCATCATTGCAGTCTCTCCTCGGTTTCATACCTAAAAGTCCATTTGAATCCGAATTCTCAGGTGGTGTCTCTCAGCTGCCCAGCAGCACAGTGAGTACAGCACGAACGTTTGGCCTCTGCTCCCACAGCAGAAGAGCCAGGATTGAAAGCTGGTGCTGGACCTGGTCAGCACACAATCCCCTTTACATTGGTGCATTCATCGTTGCTTTCACTGCTCACTTTCATACAGGAAAAGCATTTGAATGGAATCAGTCCAGAGGCTGCTCTCTGCTGCGCAGCAACACAGTCAGCACAGAATGAACAGTGGCATCTGCTCACACGGCAGAAGGAGCAGCAGGGAAAGCTAGTGCTCTGCTTCTTCAGCACACAAGCAGCTTTGCAACGGGGTCACCATCATTGCAGTCTCTCCTCGGCTTCATACCTAAAAGTCCATTTGAATCCGAATTCTCAGGTGGTGTCTCTCAGCTGCCCAGCAGCACAGTGAGTACAGCACGAACGTTTGGCCTCTGCTCCCACAGCAGAAGAGCCAGGATTGAAAGCTGTTGCTGGACCTGGTCAGCACACAATCCCCTTTACATTGGTGCCTCCATCGTTGCTTTCACTGCTCACTTTCATACAGGAAAAGCATTTGAATGGAATCAGTCCAGAGGCTGCTCTCTGCTGCGCAGCAACACAGTCGGCACAGAATGAACAGTGGCATCTGCTCACACGGCAGAAGGAGCAGCAGGGAAAGCTAGTGCTCTGCTTCTTCAGCACACAAGCAGCTTTGCAACGGGGTCACCATCATTGCAGTCTCTCCTCGGCTTCATACCTAAAAGTCCATTTGAATCCGAATTCTCAGGTGGTGTCGTTCAGCTGCCCAGCAGCACAGTGAGTACAGCACGAACGTTTGGCCTCTGCTCCCACAGCAGAAGAGCCAGGATTGAAAGCTGGTGCTGGACCTGTTCAGCACACAATCCCCTTTACATTGGTGCCTCCATCGTTGCTTTCACTGCTAACACTCATACAGGAAAAGCATTTGAATAGAATCCGTCCAGAGCCTGCTCCCTGATGGCAGCAACACAGCACAGAATGAACAGTGGCATCTGCTCACACGGCAGAAGGAGCAGCAGGGAAAGCTAGTGCTCTGCTTCTTCAGCACACAAGCAGCTTTGCAACGGGGTCACCATCATTGCAGTCTCTCCTCGGTTTCATACCTAAAAGTCCATTTGAATCCGAATTCTCAGGTGGTGTCTCTCAGCTGCCCAGCAGCACAGTGAGTACAGCACGAACGTTTGGCCTCTGCTCCCACAGCAGAAGAGCCAGGATTGAAAGATGGTGCTGGACCTGGTCAGCACACAATCCCCTTTACATTGGTGCATTCATCGTTGCTTTCACTGCTCACTTTCATACAGGAAAAGCATTTGAATGGAATCAGTCCAGAGGCTGCTCTCTGCTGCGCAGCAACACAGTCAGCACAGAATGAACAGTGGCATCTGCTCACACGGCAGAAGGAGCAGCAGGGAAAGCTAGTGCTCTGCTTCTTCAGCACACAAGCAGCTTTGCAACGGGGTCACCATCATTGCAGTCTCTCCTCGGTTTCATACCTAAAAGTCCATTTGAATCCGAATTCTCAGGTGGTGTCTCTCAGCTGCCCAGCAGCACAGTGAGTACAGCACGAACGTTTGGCCTCTGCTCCCACAGCAGAAGAGCCAGGATTGAAAGCTGGTGCTGGACCTGGTCAGCACACAATCCCCTTTACATTGGTGCCTCCATCGTTGCTTTCACTGCTCACTTTCATACAGGAAAAGCATTTGAATGGAATCAGTCCAGAGGCTGCTCTCTGCTGCGCAGCAACACAGTCAGCACAGAATGAACAGTGGCATCTGCTCACACGGCAGAAGGAGCAGCAGGGAAAGCTAGTGCTCTGCTTCTTCAGCACACAAGCAGCTTTGCAACGGGGTCACCATCATTGCAGTCTCTCCTCGGTTTCATACCTAAAAGTCCATTTGAATCCAAATTCTCAGGTGGTGTCTCTCAGCTGCCCAGCAGCACAGTGAGTACAGCACGAACGTTTGGCCTCTGCTCCCACAGCAGAAGAGCCAGGATTGAAAGCTGGTGCTGGACCTGTTCAGCACACAATCCCTTTTACATTGGTGCATTCATCGTTGCTTTCACTGCTCACTTTCATACAGGAAAAGCATTTGAATGGAATCAGTCCAGAGGCTGCTCTCTGCTGCGCAGCAACACAGCACAGAATGAATAGTGGCATCTGCTCACACGGCAGAAGGAGCAGCAGGGAAAGCTAGTGCTCTGCTTCTTCAGCACACAAGCAGCTTTGCAACGGGGTCACCATCATTGCAGTCTCTCCTCGGTTTCATACCTAAAAGTCCATTTGAATCCAAATTCTCAGGTGGTGTCTCTCAGCTGCCCAGCAGCACAGTGAGTACAGCACGAACGTTTGGCCTCTGCTCCCACAGCAGAAGAGCCAGGATTGAAAGCTGGTGCTGGACCTGTTCAGCACACAATCCCCTTTACATTGGTGCTTTCATCGTTGCTTTCACTGCTCACTTTCATACAGGAAAAGCATTTGAATGGAATCAGTCCAGAGGCTGCTCTCTGCTGCGCAGCAACACAGTCAGCACAGAATGAACAGTGGCATCTGCTCACACGGCAGAAGGAGCAGCAGGGAAAGCTAGTGCTCTGCTTCTTCAGCACACAAGCAGCTTTGCAACGGGGTCACCATCATTGCAGTCTCTCCTCGGTTTCATACCTAAAAGTCCATTTGAATCCGAATTCTCAGGTGGTGTCTCTCAGCTGCCCAGCAGCACAGTGAGTACAGCACGAACGTTTGGCCTCTGCTCCCACAGCAGAAGAGCCAGGATTGAAAGCTGGTGCTGGACCTGGTCAGCACACAATCCCCTTTACATTGGTGCCTCCATCGTTGCTTTCACTGCTCACTTTCATACAGGAAAAGCATTTGAATGGAATCAGTCCAGAGGCTGCTCTCTGCTGCGCAGCAACACAGTCAGCACAGAATGAACAGTGGCATCTGCTCACACGGCAGAAGGAGCAGCAGGGAAAGCTAGTGCTCTGCTTCTTCAGCACACAAGCAGCTTTGCAACGGGGTCACCATCATTGCAGTCTCTCCTCGGCTTCATACCTAAAAGTCCATTTGAATCCGAATTCTCAGGTGGTGTCGTTCAGCTGCCCAGCAGCACAGTGAGTACAGCACGAACGTTTGGCCTCTGCTCCCACAGCAGAAGAGCCAGGATTGAAAGCTGGTGCTGGACCTGTTCAGCACACAATCCCCTTTACATTGGTGCCTCCATCGTTGCTTTCACTGCTAACACTCATACAGGAAAAGCATTTGAATAGAATCCGTCCAGAGCCTGCTCCCTGATGGCAGCAACACAGCACAGAATGAACAGTGGCATCTGCTCACACGGCAGAAGGAGCAGCAGGGAAAGCTAGTGCTCTGCTTCTTCAGCACACAAGCAGCTTTGCAACGGGGTCACCATCATTGCAGTCTCTCCTCGGTTTCATACCTAAAAGTCCATTTGAATCCGAATTCTCAGGTGGTGTCTCTCAGCTGCCCAGCAGCACAGTGAGTACAGCACGAACGTTTGGCCTCTGCTCCCACAGCAGAAGAGCCAGGATTGAAAGATGGTGCTGGACCTGGTCAGCACACAATCCCCTTTACATTGGTGCATTCATCGTTGCTTTCACTGCTCACTTTCATACAGGAAAAGCATTTGAATGGAATCAGTCCAGAGGCTGCTCTCTGCTGCGCAGCAACACAGTCAGCACAGAATGAACAGTGGCATCTGCTCACACGGCAGAAGGAGCAGCAGGGAAAGCTAGTGCTCTGCTTCTTCAGCACACAAGCAGCTTTGCAACGGGGTCACCATCATTGCAGTCTCTCCTCGGTTTCATACCTAAAAGTCCATTTGAATCCGAATTCTCAGGTGGTGTCTCTCAGCTGCCCAGCAGCACAGTGAGTACAGCACGAACGTTTGGCCTCTGCTCCCACAGCAGAAGAGCCAGGATTGAAAGCTGGTGCTGGACCTGGTCAGCACACAATCCCCTTTACATTGGTGCCTCCATCGTTGCTTTCACTGCTCACTTTCATACAGGAAAAGCATTTGAATGGAATCAGTCCAGAGGCTGCTCTCTGCTGCGCAGCAACACAGTCAGCACAGAATGAACAGTGGCATCTGCTCACACGGCAGAAGGAGCAGCAGGGAAAGCTAGTGCTCTGCTTCTTCAGCACACAAGCAGCTTTGCAACGGGGTCACCATCATTGCAGTCTCTCCTCGGTTTCATACCTAAAAGTCCATTTGAATCCAAATTCTCAGGTGGTGTCTCTCAGCTGCCCAGCAGCACAGTGAGTACAGCACGAACGTTTGGCCTCTGCTCCCACAGCAGAAGAGCCAGGATTGAAAGCTGGTGCTGGACCTGTTCAGCACACAATCCCTTTTACATTGGTGCATTCATCGTTGCTTTCACTGCTCACTTTCATACAGGAAAAGCATTTGAATGGAATCAGTCCAGAGGCTGCTCTCTGCTGCGCAGCAACACAGCACAGAATGAATAGTGGCATCTGCTCACACGGCAGAAGGAGCAGCAGGGAAAGCTAGTGCTCTGCTTCTTCAGCACACAAGCAGCTTTGCAACGGGGTCACCATCATTGCAGTCTCTCCTCGGTTTCATACCTAAAAGTCCATTTGAATCCAAATTCTCAGGTGGTGTCTCTCAGCTGCCCAGCAGCACAGTGAGTACAGCACGAACGTTTGGCCTCTGCTCCCACAGCAGAAGAGCCAGGATTGAAAGCTGGTGCTGGACCTGTTCAGCACACAATCCCCTTTACATTGGTGCTTTCATCGTTGCTTTCACTGCTCACTTTCATACAGGAAAAGCATTTGAATGGAATCAGTCCAGAGGCTGCTCTCTGCTGCGCAGCAACACAGTCAGCACAGAATGAACAGTGGCATCTGCTCACACGGCAGAAGGAGCAGCAGGGAAAGCTAGTGCTCTGCTTCTTCAGCACACAAGCAGCTTTGCAACGGGGTCACCATCATTGCAGTCTCTCCTCGGTTTCATACCTAAAAGTCCATTTGAATCCGAATTCTCAGGTGGTGTCTCTCAGCTGCCCAGCAGCACAGTGAGTACAGCACGAACGTTTGGCCTCTGCTCCCACAGCAGAAGAGCCAGGATTGAAAGCTGGTGCTGGACCTGGTCAGCACACAATCCCCTTTACATTGGTGCCTCCATCGTTGCTTTCACTGCTCACTTTCATACAGGAAAAGCATTTGAATGGAATCAGTCCAGAGGCTGCTCTCTGCTGCGCAGCAACACAGTCAGCACAGAATGAACAGTGGCATCTGCTCACACGGCAGAAGGAGCAGCAGGGAAAGCTAGTGCTCTGCTTCTTCAGCACACAAGCAGCTTTGCAACGGGGTCACCATCATTGCAGTCTCTCCTCGGCTTCATACCTAAAAGTCCATTTGAATCCGAATTCTCAGGTGGTGTCGTTCAGCTGCCCAGCAGCACAGTGAGTACAGCACGAACGTTTGGCCTCTGCTCCCACAGCAGAAGAGCCAGGATTGAAAGCTGGTGCTGGACCTGGTCAGCACACAATCCCCTTTACATTGGTGCCTCCATCGTTGCTTTCACTGCTAACACTCATACAGGAAAAGCATTTGAATAGAATCCGTCCAGAGCCTGCTCCCTGATGGCAGCAACACAGCACAGAATGTACAGTGGCATCTGCTCACACGGCAGAAGGAGCAGCAGGGAAATCTAGTGCTCTGCTTCTTCAGCACACAAGCAGCTTTGCAACGGGGTCACCATCATTGCAGTCTCTCCTCGGTTTCATACCTAAAAGTCCATTTGAATCCAAATTCTCAGGTGGTGTCTCTCAGCTGCCCAGCAGCACAGTTAGTACAGCACGAACGTTTGGCCTCTACTCCCACAGCAGAAGAGCCAGTATTGAAAGCTGGTGCTGGACCTGTTCAGCACACAATCCCCTTTACATTGGTGCATTCATCGTTGCTTTCACTGCTCACTTTCATACAGGAAAAGCATTTGAATGGAATCAGTCCAGAGGCTGCTCTCTGCTGCGCAGCAACACAGTCAGCACAGAATGAACAGTGGCATCTGCTCACACGGCAGAAGGAGCAGCAGGGAAAGCTAGTGCTCTGCTTCTTCAGCACACAAGCAGCTTTGCAACGGGGTCACCATCATTGCAGTCTCTCCTCGGTTTCATACCTAAAAGTCCATTTGAATCCGAATTCTCAGGTGGTGTCTCTCAGCTGCCCAGCAGCACAGTGAGTACAGCACGAACGTTTGGCCTCTGCTCCCACAGCAGAAGAGCCAGGATTGAAAGCTGGTGCTGGACCTGGTCAGCACACAATCCCCTTTACATTGGTGCCACCATCGTTGCTTTCACTGCTCACTTTCATACAGGAAAAGCATTTGAATGGAATCAGTCCAGAGCCTGCTCTCTGCTGCGCAGCAACACAGCACAGAATGAATAGTGGCATCTGCTCACACGGCAGAAGGAGCAGCAGGGAAAGCTAGTGCTCTGCTTCTTCAGCACACAAGCAGCTTTGCAACGGGGTCACCATCATTGCAGTCTCTCCTCGGTTTCATACCTAAAAGTCCATTTGAATCCGAATTCTCAGGTGGTGTCTCTCAGCTGCCCAGCAGCACAGTGAGTACAGCACGAACGTTTGGCCTCTGCTCCCACAGCAGAAGAGCCAGGATTGAAAGCTGGTGCTGGACCTGGCCAGCACACAATCCCCTTTACATTGGTGCCTCCATCGTTGCTTTCACTGCTCACTTTCATACAGGAAAAGCATTTGAATGGAATCAGTCCAGAGCCTGCTCTCTGCTGCGCCGCAACACAGTCAGCACAGAATGAACAGTGGCATCTGCTCACACGGCAGAAGGAGCAGCAGGGAAAGCTAGTGCTCTGCTTCTTCAGCACACAAGCAGCTTTGCAACGGGGTCACCATCATTGCAGTCTCTCCTCGGTTTCATACCTAAAAGTCCATTTGAATCCGAATTCTCAGGTGGTGTCTCTCAGCTTCCCAGCAGCACAGTTAGTACAGCACGAACGTTTGGCCTCTGCTCCCACAGCAGAAGAGCCAGGTTTGAAAGCTGGTGCTGGACCTGTTCAGCACACAATCCCCTTTACATTGGTGCATTCATCGTTGCTTTCACTGCTCACTTTCATACAGGAAAAGCATTTGAATGGAATCAGTCCAGAGGCTGCTCTCTGCTGCGCAGCAACACAGTCAGCACAGAATGAACAGTGGCATCTGCTCACACGGCAGAAGGAGCAGCAGGGAAAGCTAGTGCTCTGCTTCTTCAGCACACAAGCAGCTTTGCAACGGGGTCACCATCATTGCAGTCTCTCCTCGGCTTCATACCTAAAAGTCCATTTGAATCCGAATTCTCAGGTGGTGTCGTTCAGCTGCCCAGCAGCACAGTGAGTACAGCACGAACGTTTGGCCTCTGCTCCCACAGCAGAAGAGCCAGGATTGAAAGCTGGTGCTGGACCTGTTCAGCACACAATCCCCTTTCCATTGGTGCCTCCATCGTTGCTTTCACTGCTAACACTCATACAGGAAAAGCATTTGAATAGAATCAGTCCAGAGCCTGCTCCCTGCTGGCAGCAACACAGCACAGAATGAACAGTGGCATCTGCTCACACGGCAGAAGGAGCAGCAGGGAAAGCTAGTGCTCTGCTTCTTCAGCACACAAGCATCTTTGCAACAGGGTCACCATCATTGCAGTCTCTCCTCGGTTTCATACCTAAAAGTCCATTTGAATCCGAATTCTCAGGTGGTGTCTCTCAGCTGCCCAGCAGCACAGTTAGTACAGCACGAACGTTTGGCCTCTGCTCCCACAGCAGAAGAGCCAGGATTGAAAGCTGGTGCTGGACCTGTTCAGCACACAATCACCTTTACATTGGTGCCGCCATCGTTGCTTTCACTGCTCACTTTCATACAGGAAAAGCATTTGAATGGAATCAGTCCAGAGGCTGCTCTCTGCTGCGCAGCAACACAGTCAGCACAGAATGAACAGTGGCATCTGCTCACACGGCAGAAGGAGCAGCAGGGAAAGCTAGTGCTCTGCTTCTTCAGCACACAAGCAGCTTTGCAACGGGGTCACCATCATTGCAGTCTCTCCTCGGTTTCATACCTAAAAGTCCATTTGAATCCAAATTCTCAGGTGGTGTCTCTCAGCTGCCCAGCAGCACAGTTAGTACAGCACGAACGTTTGGCCTCTGCTCCCCCAGCAGAAGAGCCAGGATTGAAAGCTGGTGCTGGACCTGTTCAGCACACAATCCCTTTTACATTGGTTCATTCATCGTTGCTTTCACTGCTCACTTTCATACAGGAAAAGCATTTGAATGGAATCAGTCCAGAGGCTGCTCTCTGCTGCGCAGCAACACAGCACAGAATGAATAGTGGCATCTGCTCACACGGCAGAAGGAGCAGCAGGGAAAGCTAGTGCTCTGCTTCTTCAGCACACAAGCAGCTTTGCAACGGGGTCACCATCATTGCAGTCTCTCCTCGGTTTCATACCTAAAAGTCCATTTGAATCCAAATTCTCAGGTGGTGTCTCTCAGCTGCCCAGCAGCACAGTTAGTACAGCACGAACGTTTGGCCTCTACTCCCACAGCAGAAGAGCCAGGATTGAAAGCTGGTGCTGGACCTGTTCAGCACACAATCCCCTTTACATTGGTGCTTTCATCGTTGCTTTCACTGCTCACTTTCATACAGGAAAAGCATTTGAATGGAATCAGTCCAGAGGCTGCTCTCTGCTGCGCAGCAACACAGTCAGCACAGAATGAACAGTGGCATCTGCTCACACGGCAGAAGGAGCAGCAGGGAAAGCTAGTGCTCTGCTTCTTCAGCACACAAGCAGCTTTGCAACGGGGTCACCATCATTGCAGTCTCTCCTCGGTTTCATACCTAAAAGTCCATTTGAATCCAAATTCTCAGGTGGTGTCTCTCAGCTGCCCAGCAGCACAGTTAGTACAGCACGAACGTTTGGCCTCTGCTCCCACAGCAGAAGAGCCAGGATTGAAAGCTGGTGCTGGACCTGTTCAGCACACAATCCCTTTTACATTGGTTCATTCATCGTTGCTTTCACTGCTCACTTTCATACAGGAAAAGCATTTGAATGGAATCAGTCCAGAGGCTGCTCTCTGCTGCGCAGCAACACAGCACAGAATGAATAGTGGCATCTGCTCACACGGCAGAAGGAGCAGCAGGGAAAGCTAGTGCTCTGCTTCTTCAGCACACAAGCAGCTTTGCAACGGGGTCACCATCATTGCAGTCTCTCCTCGGTTTCATACCTAAAAGTCCATTTGAATCCAAATTCTCAGGTGGTGTCTCTCAGCTGCCCAGCAGCACAGTTAGTACAGCACGAACATTTGGCCTCTACTCCCACAGCAGAAGAGCCAGGATTGAAAGCTGGTGCTGGACCTGTTCAGCACACAATCCCCTTTACATTGGTGCTTTCATCGTTGCTTTCACTGCTCACTTTCATACAGGAAAAGCATTTGAATGGAATCAGTCCAGAGGCTGCTCTCTGCTGCGCAGCAACACAGTCAGCACAGAATGAACAGTGGCATCTGCTCACACGGCAGAAGGAGCAGCAGGGAAAGCTAGTGCTCTGCTTCTTCAGCACACAAGCAGCTTTGCAACGGGGTCACCATCATTGCAGTCTCTCCTCGGTTTCATACCTAAAAGTCCATTTGAATCCGAATTCTCAGGTGGTGTCTCTCAGCTGCCCAGCAGCACAGTGAGTACAGCACGAACGTTTGGCCTCTACTCCCACAGCAGAAGAGCCAGGATTGAAAGCTGGTGCTGGACCTGTTCAGCACACAATCCCCTTTACATTGGTGCATTCATCGTTGCTTTCACTGCTCACTTTCATACAGGAAAAGCATTTGAATGGAATCAGTCCAGAGGCTGCTCTCTGCTGCGCAGCAACACAGTCAGCACAGAATGAACAGTGGCATCTGCTCACACGGCAGAAGGAGCAGCAGGGAAAGCTAGTGCTCTGCTTCTTCAGCACACAAGCAGCTTTGCAACGGGGTCACCATCATTGCAGTCTCTCCTCGGCTTCATACCTAAAAGTCCATTTGAATCCGAATTCTCAGGTGGTGTCGTTCAGCTGCCCATCAGCACAGTGAGTACAGCACGAACGTTTGGCCTCTGCTCCCACAGCAGAAGAGCCAGGATTGAAAGCTGGTGCTGGACCTGTTCAGCACACAATCCCCTTTACATTGGTGCCTCCATCGTTGCTTTCACTGCTAACACTCATACAGGAAAAGCATTTGAATAGAATCAGTCCAGAGCCTGCTCCCTGCTGGCAGCAACACAGCACAGAATGAACAGTGGCATCTGCTCACACGGCAGAAGGAGCAGCAGGGAAAGCTAGTGCTCTGCTTCTTCAGCACACAAGCATCTTTGCAACGGGGTCACCATCATTGCAGTCTCTCCTCGGTTTCATACCTAAAAGTCCATTTGAATCCGAATTCTCAGGTGGTGTCTCTCAGCTGCCCAGCAGCACAGTTAGTACAGCACGAACGTTTGGCCTCTGCTCCCACAGCAGAAGAGCCAGGATTGAAAGCTGGTGCTGGACCTGTTCAGCACACAATCCCTTTTACATTGGTTCATTCATCGTTGCTTTCACTGCTCACTTTCATACAGGAAAAGCATTTGAATGGAATCAGTCCAGAGGCTGCTCTCTGCTGCGCAGCAACACAGCACAGAATGAATAGTGGCATCTGCTCACACGGCAGAAGGAGCAGCAGGGAAAGCTAGTGCTCTGCTTCTTCAGCACACAAGCAGCTTTGCAACGGGGTCACCATCATTGCAGTCTCTCCTCGGTTTCATACCTAAAAGTCCATTTGAATCCAAATTCTCAGGTGGTGTCTCTCAGCTGCCCAGCAGCACAGTTAGTACAGCACGAACGTTTGGCCTCTACTCCCACAGCAGAAGAGCCAGGATTGAAAGCTGGTGCTGGACCTGTTCAGCACACAATCCCCTTTACATTGGTGCTTTCATCGTTGCTTTCACTGCTCACTTTCATACAGGAAAAGCATTTGAATGGAATCAGTCCAGAGGCTGCTCTCTGCTGCGCAGCAACACAGTCAGCACAGAATGAACAGTGGCATCTGCTCACACGGCAGAAGGAGCAGCAGGGAAAGCTAGTGCTCTGCTTCTTCAGCACACAAGCAGCTTTGCAACGGGGTCACCATCATTGCAGTCTCTCCTCGGTTTCATACCTAAAAGTCCATTTGAATCCGAATTCTCAGGTGGTGTCTCTCAGCTGCCCAGCAGCACAGTGAGTACAGCACGAACGTTTGGCCTCTGCTCCCACAGCAGAAGAGCCAGGATTGAAAGCTGGTGCTGGACCTGGTCAGCACACAATCCCCTTTACATTGGTGCCTCCATCGTTGCTTTCACTGCTCACTTTCATACAGGAAAAGCATTTGAATGTTATCAGTCCAGAGCCTGCTCTCTGCTGCGCAGCAACACAGTCAGCACAGAATGAACAGTGGCATCTGCTCACACGGCAGAAGGAGCAGCAGGGAAAGCTAGTGCTCTGCTTCTTCAGCACACAAGCAGCTTTGCAACGGGGTCACCATCATTGCAGTCTCTCCTCGGTTTCATACCTAAAAGTCCATTTGAATCCAAATTCTCAGGTGGTGTCTCTCAGCTGCCCAGCAGCACAGTTAGTACAGCAAGAACGTTTGGCCTCTGCTCCCCCAGCAGAAGAGCCAGGATTGAAAGCTGGTGCTGGACCTGTTCAGCACACAATCCCTTTTACATTGGTTCATTCATCGTTGCTTTCACTGCTCACTTTCATACAGGAAAAGCATTTGAATGGAATCAGTCCAGAGGCTGCTCTCTGCTGCGCAGCAACACAGCACAGAATGAATAGTGGCATCTGCTCACACGGCAGAAGGAGCAGCAGGGAAAGCTAGTGCTCTGCTTCTTCAGCACACAAGCAGCTTTGCAACGGGGTCACCATCATTGCAGTCTCTCCTCGGTTTCATACCTAAAAGTCCATTTGAATCCAAATTCTCAGGTGGTGTCTCTCAGCTGCCCAGCAGCACAGTTAGTACAGCACGAACGTTTGGCCTCTACTCCCACAGCAGAAGAGCCAGGATTGAAAGCTGGTGCTGGACCTGTTCAGCACACAATCCCCTTTACATTGGTGCTTTCATCGTTGCTTTCACTGCTCACTTTCATACAGGAAAAGCATTTGAATGGAATCAGTCCAGAGGCTGCTCTCTGCTGCGCAGCAACACAGTCAGCACAGAATGAACAGTGGCATCTGCTCACACGGCAGAAGGAGCAGCAGGGAAAGCTAGTGCTCTGCTTCTTCAGCACACAAGCAGCTTTGCAACGGGGTCACCATCATTGCAGTCTCTCCTCGGTTTCATACCTAAAAGTCCATTTGAATCCAAATTCTCAGGTGGTGTCTCTCAGCTGCCCAGCAGCACAGTTAGTACAGCACGAACGTTTGGCCTCTGCTCCCACAGCAGAAGAGCCAGGATTGAAAGCTGGTGCTGGACCTGTTCAGCACACAATCCCTTTTACATTGGTTCATTCATCGTTGCTTTCACTGCTCACTTTCATACAGGAAAAGCATTTGAATGGAATCAGTCCAGAGGCTGCTCTCTGCTGCGCAGCAACACAGCACAGAATGAATAGTGGCATCTGCTCACACGGCAGAAGGAGCAGCAGGGAAAGCTAGTGCTCTGCTTCTTCAGCACACAAGCAGCTTTGCAACGGGGTCACCATCATTGCAGTCTCTCCTCGGTTTCATACCTAAAAGTCCATTTGAATCCAAATTCTCAGGTGGTGTCTCTCAGCTGCCCAGCAGCACAGTTAGTACAGCACGAACGTTTGGCCTCTACTCCCACAGCAGAAGAGCCAGGATTGAAAGCTGGTGCTGGACCTGTTCAGCACACAATCCCCTTTACATTGGTGCTTTCATCGTTGCTTTCACTGCTCACTTTCATACAGGAAAAGCATTTGAATGGAATCAGTCCAGAGGCTGCTCTCTGCTGCGCAGCAACACAGTCAGCACAGAATGAACAGTGGCATCTGCTCACACGGCAGAAGGAGCAGCAGGGAAAGCTAGTGCTCTGCTTCTTCAGCACACAAGCAGCTTTGCAACGGGGTCACCATCATTGCAGTCTCTCCTCGGTTTCATACCTAAAAGTCCATTTGAATCCGAATTCTCAGGTGGTGTCTCTCAGCTGCCCAGCAGCACAGTGAGTACAGCACGAACGTTTGGCCTCTGCTCCCACAGCAGAAGAGCCAGGATTGAAAGCTGGTGCTGGACCTGGTCAGCACACAATCCCCTTTACATTGGTGCCTCCATCGTTGCTTTCACTGCTCACTTTCATACAGGAAAAGCATTTGAATGTTATCAGTCCAGAGCCTGCTCTCTGCTGCGCAGCAACACAGTCAGCACAGAATGAACAGTGGCATCTGCTCACACGGCAGAAGGAGCAGCAGGGAAAGCTAGTGCTCTGCTTCTTCAGCACACAAGCAGCTTTGCAACGGGGTCACCATCATTGCAGTCTCTCCTCGGCTTCATACCTAAAAGTCCATTTGAATCCGAATTCTCAGGTGGTGTCTCTCAGCTGCCCAGCAGCACAGTGAGTACAGCACGAACGTTTGGCCTCTGCTCCCACAGCAGAAGAGCCAGGATTGAAAGCTGTCGCTGGACCTGGTCAGCACACAATCCCCTTTACATTGGTGCCTCCATCGTTGCTTTCACTGCTCACTTTCATACAGGAAAAGCATTTGAATGGAATCAGTCCAGAGGCTGCTCTCTGCTGCGCAGCAACACAGTCGGCACAGAATGAACAGTGGCATCTCCTCACACGGCAGAAGGAGCAGCAGGGAAAGCTAGTGCTCTGCTTCTTCAGCACACAAGCAGCTTTGCAACGGGGTCACCATCATTGCAGTCTCTCCTCGGCTTCATACCTAAAAGTCCATTTGAATCCGAATTCTCAGGTGGTGTCTCTCAGCTGCCCAGCAGCACAGTGAGTACAGCACGAACGTTTGGCCTCTGCTCCCACAGCAGAAGAGCCAGGATTGAAAGCTGGTGCTGGACCTGGTCAGCACACAATCCCCTTTACATTGGTGCCTCCATCGTTGCTTTCACTGCTAACACTCATACAGGAAAAGCATTTGAATAGAATCCGTCCAGAGCCTGCTCCCTGCTGGCAGCAACACAGCACAGAATGAACAGTGGCATCTGCTCACACGGCAGAAGGAGCAGCAGGGAAAGCTAGTGCTCTGCTTCTTCAGCACACAAGCAGCTTTGCAACGGGGTCACCATCATTGCAGTCTCTCCTCGGTTTCATACCTAAAAGTCCATTTGAATCCGAATTCTCAGGTGGTGTCTCTCAGCTGCCCAGCAGCACAGTTAGTACAGCACGAACGTTTGGCCTCTACTCCCACAGCAGAAGAGCCAGGTTTGAAAGCTGGTGCTGGACCTGGTCAGCACACAATCCCCTTTACATTGGTGCATTCATCGTTGCTTTCACTGCTCACTTTCATACAGGAAAAGCATTTGAATGGAATCAGTCCAGAGGCTGCTCTCTGCTGCGCAGCAACACAGTCAGCACAGAATGAACAGTGGCATCTGCTCACACGGCAGAAGGAGCAGCAGGGAAAGCTAGTGCTCTGCTTCTTCAGCACACAAGCAGCTTTGCAACGGGGTCACCATCATTGCAGTCTCTCCTCGGTTTCATACCTAAAAGTCCATTTGAATCCGAATTCTCAGGTGGTGTCTCTCAGCTGCCCAGCAGCACAGTGAGTACAGCACGAACGTTTGGCCTCTGCTCCCACAGCAGAAGAGCCAGGATTGAAAGCTGGTGCTGGACCTGTTCAGCACACAATCCCCTTTACATTGGTGCCTCCATCGTTGCTTTCACTGCTCACTTTCATACAGGAAAAGCATTTGAATGGAATCAGTCCAGAGGCTGCTCTCTGCTGCGCAGCAACACAGTCGGCACAGAATGAACAGTGGCATCTGCTCACACGGCAGAAGGAGCAGCAGGGAAAGCTAGTGCTCTGCTTCTTCAGCACACAAGCAGCTTTGCAACGGGGTCACCATCATTGCAGTCTCTCCTCGGCTTCATACCTAAAAGTCCATTTGAATCCGAATTCTCAGGTGGTGTCGTTCAGCTGCCCAGCAGCACAGTGAGTACAGCACGAACGTTTGGCCTCTGCTCCCACAGCAGAAGAGCCAGGATTGAAAGCTGGTGCTGGACCTGTTCAGCACACAATCCCCTTTCCATTGGTGCCTCCATCGTTGCTTTCACTGCTAACACTCATACAGGAAAAGCATTTGAATAGAATCAGTCCAGAGCCTGCACCCTGCTGGCAGCAACACAGCACAGAATGAACAGTGGCATCTGCTCACACGGCAGAAGGAGCAGCAGGGAAAGCTAGTGCTCTGCTTCTTCAGCACACAAGCAGCTTTGCAACGGGGTCAACATCATTGCAGTCTCTCCTCGGTTTCATACCTAAAAGTCCATTTGAATCCAAATTCTCAGGTGGCGTCTCTCAGCTGCCCAGCAGCACAGTTAGTACAGCACGAACGTTTGGCCTCTACTCCCACAGCAGAAGAGCCAGGATTGAAAGCTGGTGCTGGACCTGTTCAGCACACAATCCCCTTTACATTGGTGCATTCATCGTTGCTTTCACTGCTCACTTTCATACAGGAAAAGCATTTGAATGGAATCAGTCCAGAGGCTGCTCTCTGCTGCGCAGCAACACAGTCAGCACAGAATGAACAGTGGCATCTGCTCACACGGCAGAAGGAGCAGCAGGGAAAGCTAGTGCTCTGCTTCTTCAGCACACAAGCAGCTTTGCAACGGGGTCACCATCATTGCAGTCTCTCCTCGGTTTCATACCTAAAAGTCCATTTGAATCCGAATTCTCAGGTGGTGTCTCTCAGCTGCCCAGCAGCACAGTGAGTACAGCACGAACGTTTGGCCTCTGCTCCCCCAGCAGAAGAGCCAGGATTGAAAGCTGGTGCTGGACCTGGTCAGCACACAATCCCCTTTACATTGGTGCCTCCATCGTTGCTTTCACTGCTCACTTTCATACAGGAAAAGCATTTGAATGGAATCAGTCCAGAGCCTGCTCTCTGCTGCGCAGCAACACAGTCAGCACAGAATGAACAGTGGCATCTGCTCACACGGCAGAAGGAGCAGCAGGGAAAGCTAGTGCTCTGCTTCTTCAGCACACAAGCAGCTTTGCAACGGGGTCACCATCACTGCAGTCTCTCCTCGGCTTCATACCTAAAAGTCCATTTGAATCCGAATTCTCAGGTGGTGTCTCTCAGCTGCCCAGCAGCACAGTTAGTACAGCACGAACGTTTGGCCTCTGCTCCCACAGCAGAAGAGCCAGGATTGAAAGCTGTCGCTGGACCTGGTCAGCACACAATCCCCTTTACATTGGTGCCTCCATCGTTGCTTTCACTGCTCACTTTCATACAGGAAAAGCATTTGAATGGAATCAGTCCAGAGGCTGCTCTCTGCTGCGCAGCAACACAGTCGGCACAGAATGAACAGTGGCATCTCCTCACACGGCAGAAGGAGCAGCAGGGAAAGCTAGTGCTCTGCTTCTTCAGCACACAAGCAGCTTTGCAACGGGGTCACCATCATTGCAGTCTCTCCTCGGCTTCATACCTAAAAGTCCATTTGAATCCGAATTCTCAGGTGGTGTCTCTCAGCTGCCCAGCAGCACAGTGAGTACAGCACGAACGTTTGGCCTCTGCTCCCACAGCAGAAGAGCCAGGATTGAAAGCTGGTGCTGGACCTGTTCAGCACACAATCCCCTTTACATTGGTGCCTCCATCGTTGCTTTCACTGCTAACACTCATACAGGAAAAGCATTTGAATAGAATCCGTCCAGAGCCTGCTCCCTGCTGGCAGCAACACAGCACAGAATGAACAGTGGCATCTGCTCACACGGCAGAAGGAGCAGCAGGGAAAGCTAGTGCTCTGCTTCTTCAGCACACAAGCAGCTTTGCAACGGGGTCACCATCATTGCAGTCTCTCCTCGGTTTCATACCTAAAAGTCCATTTGAATCCAAATTCTCAGGTGGTGTCTCTCAGCTGCCCAGCAGCACAGTTAGTACAGCACGAACGTTTGGCCTCTACTCCCACAGCAGAAGAGCCAGGATTGAAAGCTGGTGCTGGACCTGTTCAGCACACAATCCCCTTTACATTGGTGCATTCATCGTTGCTTTCACTGCTCACTTTCATACAGGAAAAGCATTTGAATGGAATCAGTCCAGAGGCTGCTCTCTGCTGCGCAGCAACACAGTCAGCACAGAATGAACAGTGGCATCTGCTCACACGGCAGAAGGAGCAGCAGGGAAAGCTAGTGCTCTGCTTCTTCAGCACACAAGCAGCTTTGCAACGGGGTCACCATCATTGCAGTCTCTCCTCGGTTTCATACCTAAAAGTCCATTTGAATCCGAATTCTCAGGTGGTGTCTCTCAGCTGCCCAGCAGCACAGTGAGTACAGCACGAACGTTTGGCCTCTGCTCCCACAGCAGAAGAGCCAGGATTGAAGGCTGGTGCTGGACCTGGTCAGCACACAATCCCCTTTACATTGGTGCATTCATCGTTGCTTTCACTGCTCACTTTCATACAGGAAAAGCATTTGAATGGAATCAGTCCAGAGCCTGCTCTCTGCTGCGCAGCAACACAGTCAGCACAGAATGAACAGTGGCATCTGCTCACACGGCAGAAGGAGCAGCAGGGAAAGCTAGTGCTCTGCTTCTTCAGCACACAAGCAGCTTTGCAACGGGGTCACCATCATTGCAGTCTCTCCTCGGTTTCATACCTAAAAGTCCATTTGAATCCAAATTCTCAGGTGGTGTCTCTCAGCTGCCCAGCAGCACAGTTAGTACAGCACGAACGTTTGGCCTCTGCTCCCACAGCAGAAGAGCCAGGATTGAAAGCTGGTGCTGGACCTGTTCAGCACACAATCCCCTTTACATTGGTGCATTCATCGTTGCTTTCACTGCTCACTTTCATACAGGAAAAGCATTTGAATGGAATCAGTCCAGAGGCTGCTCTCTGCTGCGCAGCAACACAGCACAGAATGAACAGTGGCATCTGCTCACACGGCAGAAGGAGCAGCAGGGAAAGCTAGTGCTCTGCTTCTTCAGCACACAAGCAGCTTTGCAACGGGGTCACCATCATTGCAGTCTCTCCTCGGCTTCATACCTAAAAGTCCATTTGAATCCGAATTCTCAGGTGGTGTCGTTCAGCTGCCCAGCAGCACAGTGAGTACAGCACGAACGTTTGGCCTCTGCTCCCACAGCAGAAGAGCCAGGATTGAAAGCTGGTGCTGGACCTGTTCAGCACACAATCCCCTTTCCATTGGTGCCTCCATCGTTGCTTTCACTGCTAACACTCATACAGGAAAAGCATTTGAATAGAATCAGTCCAGAGCCTGCTCCCTGCTGGCAGCAACACAGCACAGAATGAACAGTGGCATCTGCTCACACGGCAGAAGGAGCAGCAGGGAAAGCTAGTGCTCTGCTTCTTCAGCACACAAGCATCTTTGCAACAGGGTCACCATCATTGCAGTCTCTCCTCGGTTTCATACCTAAAAGTCCATTTGAATCCGAATTCTCAGGTGGTGTCTCTCAGCTGCCCAGCAGCACAGTTAGTACAGCACGAACGTTTGGCCTCTGCTCCCACAGCAGAAGAGCCAGGATTGAAAGCTGGTGCTGGACCTGTTCAGCACACAATCACCTTTACATTGGTGCCGCCATCGTTGCTTTCACTGCTCACTTTCATACAGGAAAAGCATTTGAATGGAATCAGTCCAGAGGCTGCTCTCTGCTGCGCAGCAACACAGTCAGCACAGAATGAACAGTGGCATCTGCTCACACGGCAGAAGGAGCAGCAGGGAAAGCTAGTGCTCTGCTTCTTCAGCACACAAGCAGCTTTGCAACGGGGTCACCATCATTGCAGTCTCTCCTCGGTTTCATACCTAAAAGTCCATTTGAATCCAAATTCTCAGGTGGTGTCTCTCAGCTGCCCAGCAGCACAGTTAGTACAGCACGAACGTTTGGCCTCTGCTCCCACAGCAGAAGAGCCAGGATTGAAAGCTGGTGCTGGACCTGTTCAGCACACAATCCCTTTTACATTGGTTCATTCATCGTTGCTTTCACTGCTCACTTTCATACAGGAAAAGCATTTGAATGGAATCAGTCCAGAGGCTGCTCTCTGCTGCGCAGCAACACAGCACAGAATGAATAGTGGCATCTGCTCACACGGCAGAAGGAGCAGCAGGGAAAGCTAGTGCTCTGCTTCTTCAGCACACAAGCAGCTTTGCAACGGGGTCACCATCATTGCAGTCTCTCCTCGGTTTCATACCTAAAAGTCCATTTGAATCCAAATTCTCAGGTGGTGTCTCTCAGCTGCCCAGCAGCACAGTTAGTACAGCACGAACGTTTGGCCTCTGCTCCCACAGCAGAAGAGCCAGGATTGAAAGCTGGTGCTGGACCTGTTCAGCACACAATCCCTTTTACATTGGTTCATTCATCGTTGCTTTCACTGCTCACTTTCATACAGGAAAAGCATTTGAATGGAATCAGTCCAGAGGCTGCTCTCTGCTGCGCAGCAACACAGCACAGAATGAATAGTGGCATCTGCTCACACGGCAGAAGGAGCAGCAGGGAAAGCTAGTGCTCTGCTTCTTCAGCACACAAGCAGCTTTGCAACGGGGTCACCATCATTGCAGTCTCTCCTCGGTTTCATACCTAAAAGTCCATTTGAATCCAAATTCTCAGGTGGTGTCTCTCAGCTGCCCAGCAGCACAGTTAGTACAGCACGAACGTTTGGCCTCTACTCCCACAGCAGAAGAGCCAGGATTGAAAGCTGGTGCTGGACCTGTTCAGCACACAATCCCCTTTACATTGGTGCTTTCATCGTTGCTTTCACTGCTCACTTTCATACAGGAAAAGCATTTGAATGGAATCAGTCCAGAGGCTGCTCTCTGCTGCGCAGCAACACAGTCAGCACAGAATGAACAGTGGCATCTGCTCACACGGCAGAAGGAGCAGCAGGGAAAGCTAGTGCTCTGCTTCTTCAGCACACAAGCAGCTTTGCAACGGGGTCACCATCATTGCAGTCTCTCCTCGGTTTCATACCTAAAAGTCCATTTGAATCCGAATTCTCAGGTGGTGTCTCTCAGCTGCCCAGCAGCACAGTGAGTACAGCACGAACGTTTGGCCTCTACTCCCACAGCAGAAGAGCCAGGATTGAAAGCTGGTGCTGGACCTGTTCAGCACACAATCCCCTTTACATTGGTGCATTCATCGTTGCTTTCACTGCTCACTTTCATACAGGAAAAGCATTTGAATGGAATCAGTCCAGAGGCTGCTCTCTGCTGCGCAGCAACACAGTCAGCACAGAATGAACAGTGGCATCTGCTCACACGGCAGAAGGAGCAGCAGGGAAAGCTAGTGCTCTGCTTCTTCAGCACACAAGCAGCTTTGCAACGGGGTCACCATCATTGCAGTCTCTCCTCGGCTTCATACCTAAAAGTCCATTTGAATCCGAATTCTCAGGTGGTGTCGTTCAGCTGCCCATCAGCACAGTGAGTACAGCACGAACGTTTGGCCTCTGCTCCCACAGCAGAAGAGCCAGGATTGAAAGCTGGTGCTGGACCTGTTCAGCACACAATCCCTTTTACATTGGTTCATTCATCGTTGCTTTCACTGCTCACTTTCATACAGGAAAAGCATTTGAATGGAATCAGTCCAGAGGCTGCTCTCTGCTGCGCAGCAACACAGCACAGAATGAATAGTGGCATCTGCTCACACGGCAGAAGGAGCAGCAGGGAAAGCTAGTGCTCTGCTTCTTCAGCACACAAGCAGCTTTGCAACGGGGTCACCATCATTGCAGTCTCTCCTCGGTTTCATACCTAAAAGTCCATTTGAATCCAAATTCTCAGGTGGTGTCTCTCAGCTGCCCAGCAGCACAGTTAGTACAGCACGAACGTTTGGCCTCTACTCCCACAGCAGAAGAGCCAGGATTGAAAGCTGGTGCTGGACCTGTTCAGCACACAATCCCCTTTACATTGGTGCTTTCATCGTTGCTTTCACTGCTCACTTTCATACAGGAAAAGCATTTGAATGGAATCAGTCCAGAGGCTGCTCTCTGCTGCGCAGCAACACAGTCAGCACAGAATGAACAGTGGCATCTGCTCACACGGCAGAAGGAGCAGCAGGGAAAGCTAGTGCTCTGCTTCTTCAGCACACAAGCAGCTTTGCAACGGGGTCACCATCATTGCAGTCTCTCCTCGGTTTCATACCTAAAAGTCCATTTGAATCCGAATTCTCAGGTGGTGTCTCTCAGCTGCCCAGCAGCACAGTTAGTACAGCACGAACGTTTGGCCTCTGCTCCCACAGCAGAAGAGCCAGGATTGAAAGCTGTCGCTGGACCTGGTCAGCACACAATCCCCTTTACATTGGTGCCTCCATCGTTGCTTTCACTGCTCACTTTCATACAGGAAAAGCATTTGAATGGAATCAGTCCAGAGGCTGCTCTCTGCTGCGCAGCAACACAGTCGGCACAGAATGAACAGTGGCATCTCCTCACACGGCAGAAGGAGCAGCAGGGAAAGCTAGTGCTCTGCTTCTTCAGCACACAAGCAGCTTTGCAACGGGGTCACCATCATTGCAGTCTCTCCTCGGCTTCATACCTAAAAGTCCATTTGAATCCGAATTCTCAGGTGGTGTCTCTCAGCTGCCCAGCAGCACAGTGAGTACAGCACGAACGTTTGGCCTCTGCTCCCACAGCAGAAGAGCCAGGATTGAAAGCTGGTGCTGGACCTGGTCAGCACACAATCCCCTTTACATTGGTGCCTCCATCGTTGCTTTCACTGCTAACACTCATACAGGAAAAGCATTTGAATAGAATCCGTCCAGAGCCTGCTCCCTGCTGGCAGCAACACAGCACAGAATGAAAGGTGGCATCTGCTCACACGGCAGAAGGAGCAGCAGGGAAAGCTAGTGCTCTGCTTCTTCAGCACACAAGCAGCTTTGCAACGGGGTCACCATCATTGCAGTCTCTCCTCGGTTTCATACCTAAAAGTCCATTTGAATCCGAATTCTCAGGTGGTGTCTCTCAGCTGCCCAGCAGCACAGTTAGTACAGCACGAACGTTTGGCCTCTACTCCCACAGCAGAAGAGCCAGGTTTGAAAGCTGGTGCTGGACCTGGTCAGCACACAATCCCCTTTACATTGGTGCATTCATCGTTGCTTTCACTGCTCACTTTCATACAGGAAAAGCATTTGAATGGAATCAGTCCAGAGGCTGCTCTCTGCTGCGCAGCAACACAGTCAGCACAGAATGAACAGTGGCATCTGCTCACACGGCAGAAGGAGCAGCAGGGAAAGCTAGTGCTCTGCTTCTTCAGCACACAAGCAGCTTTGCAACGGGGTCACCATCATTGCAGTCTCTCCTCGGTTTCATACCAAAAAGTCCATTTGAATCCGAATTCTCAGGTGGTGTCTCTCAGCTGCCCAGCAGCACAGTGAGTACAGCACGAACGTTTGGCCTCTGCTCCCACAGCAGAAGAGCCAGGATTGAAAGCTGGTGCTGGACCTGTTCAGCACACAATCCCCTTTACATTGGTGCCTCCATCGTTGCTTTCACTGCTCACTTTCATACAGGAAAAGCATTTGAATGGAATCAGTCCAGAGGCTGCTCTCTGCTGCGCAGCAACACAGTCGGCACAGAATGAACAGTGGCATCTGCTCACACGGCAGAAGGAGCAGCAGGGAAAGCTAGTGCTCTGCTTCTTCAGCACACAAGCAGCTTTGCAACGGGGTCACCATCATTGCAGTCTCTCCTCGGCTTCATACCTAAAAGTCCATTTGAATCCGAATTCTCAGGTGGTGTCGTTCAGCTGCCCAGCAGCACAGTGAGTACAGCACGAACGTTTGGCCTCTGCTCCCACAGCAGAAGAGCCAGGATTGAAAGCTGGTGCTGGACCTGGTCAGCACACAATCCCCTTTCCATTGGTGCCTCCATCGTTGCTTTCACTGCTAACACTCATACAGGAAAAGCATTTGAATAGAATCAGTCCAGAGCCTGCTCCCTGCTGGCAGCAACACAGCACAGAATGAACAGTGGCATCTGCTCACACGGCAGAAGGAGCAGCAGGGAAAGCTAGTGCTCTGCTTCTTCAGCACACAAGCAGCTTTGCAACGGGGTCACCATCATTGCAGTCTCTCCTCGGTTTCATACCTAAAAGTCCATTTGAATCCAAATTCTCAGGTGGCGTCTCTCAGCTGCCCAGCAGCACAGTTAGTACAGCACGAACGTTTGGCCTCTACTCCCACAGCAGAAGAGCCAGGATTGAAAGCTGGTGCTGGACCTGTTCAGCACACAATCCCCTTTACATTGGTGCATTCATCGTTGCTTTCACTGCTCACTTTCATACAGGAAAAGCATTTGAATGGAATCAGTCCAGAGGCTGCTCTCTGCTGCGCAGCAACACAGCACAGAATGAACAGTGGCATCTGCTCACACGGCAGAAGGAGCAGCAGGGAAAGCTAGTGCTCTGCTTCTTCAGCACACAAGCAGCTTTGCAACGGGGTCACCATCATTGCAGTCTCTCCTCGGTTTCATACCTAAAAGTCCATTTGAATCCGAATTCTCAGGTGGTGTCTCTCAGCTGCCCAGCAGCACAGTGAGTACAGCACGAACGTTTGGCCTCTGCTCCCACAGCAGAAGAGCAAGGATTGAAAGCTGGTGCTGGACCTGGTCAGCACACAATCCCCTTTACATTGGTGCCTCCATCGTTGCTTTCACTGCTCACTTTCATACAGGAAAAGC
Source organism: Pezoporus flaviventris (assembly GCF_033815535.1). NCBI lineage: Eukaryota > Metazoa > Chordata > Aves > Psittaciformes > Psittacidae > Pezoporus > Pezoporus flaviventris. The sequence continues at coordinate 999,411 of NW_026892766.1, read as the reverse complement.
ATTTGAATGGAATCAGTCCAGAGCCTGCTCTCTGCTGCGCAGCAACACAGTCAGCACAGAATGAACAGTGGCATCTGCTCACACGGCAGAAGGAGCAGCAGGGAAAGCTAGTGCTCTGCTTCTTCAGCACACAAGCAGCTTTGCAACGGGGTCACCATCACTGCAGTCTCTCCTCGGCTTCATACCTAAAAGTCCATTTGAATCCGAATTCTCAGGTGGTGTCTCTCAGCTGCCCAGCAGCACAGTGAGTACAGCACGAACGTTTGGCCTCTGCTCCCACAGCAGAAGAGCCAGGATTGAAAGCTGTCGCTGGACCTGGTCAGCACACAATCCCCTTTACATTGGTGCCTCCATCGTTGCTTTCACTGCTCACTTTCATACAGGAAAAGCATTTGAATGGAATCAGTCCAGAGGCTGCTCTCTGCTGCGCAGCAACACAGTCGGCACAGAATGAACAGTGGCATCTCCTCACACGGCAGAAGGAGCAGCAGGGAAAGCTAGTGCTCTGCTTCTTCAGCACACAAGCAGCTTTGCAACGGGGTCACCATCATTGCAGTCTCTCCTCGGCTTCATACCTAAAAGTCCATTTGAATCCGAATTCTCAGGTGGTGTCTCTCAGCTGCCCAGCAGCACAGTGAGTACAGCACGAACGTTTGGCCTCTGCTCCCACAGCAGAAGAGCCAGGATTGAAAGCTGGTGCTGGACCTGTTCAGCACACAATCCCCTTTACATTGGTGCCTCCATCGTTGCTTGCACTGCTAACACTCATACAGGAAAAGCATTTGAATAGAATCCGTCCAGAGCCTGCTCCCTGCTGGCAGCAACACAGCACAGAATGAACAGTGGCATCTGCTCACACGGCAGAAGGAGCAGCAGGGAAAGCTAGTGCTCTGCTTCTTCAGCACACAAGCAGCTTTGCAACGGGGTCACCATCATTGCAGTCTCTCCTCGGTTTCATACCTAAAAGTCCATTTGAATCCAAATTCTCAGGTGGTGTCTCTCAGCTGCCCAGCAGCACAGTTAGTACAGCACGAACGTTTGGCCTCTACTCCCACAGCAGAAGAGCCAGGATTGAAAGCTGGTGCTGGACCTGTTCAGCACACAATCCCCTTTACATTGGTGCATTCATCGTTGCTTTCACTGCTCACTTTCATACAGGAAAAGCATTTGAATGGAATCAGTCCAGAGGCTGCTCTCTGCTGCGCAGCAACACAGTCAGCACAGAATGAACAGTGGCATCTGCTCACACGGCAGAAGGAGCAGCAGGGAAAGCTAGTGCTCTGCTTCTTCAGCACACAAGCAGCTTTGCAACGGGGTCACCATCATTGCAGTCTCTCCTCGGTTTCATACCTAAAAGTCCATTTGAATCCGAATTCTCAGGTGGTGTCTCTCAGCTGCCCAGCAGCACAGTGAGTACAGCACGAACGTTTGGCCTCTGCTCCCACAGCAGAAGAGCCAGGATTGAAAGCTGGTGCTGGACCTGGTCAGCACACAATCCCCTTTACATTGGTGCATTCATCGTTGCTTTCACTGCTCACTTTCATACAGGAAAAGCATTTGAATGGAATCAGTCCAGAGCCTGCTCTCTGCTGCGCAGCAACACAGTCAGCACAGAATGAACAGTGGCATCTGCTCACACGGCAGAAGGAGCAGCAGGGAAAGCTAGTGCTCTGCTTCTTCAGCACACAAGCAGCTTTGCAACGGGGTCACCATCATTGCAGTCTCTCCTCGGTTTCATACCTAAAAGTCCATTTGAATCCAAATTCTCAGGTGGTGTCTCTCAGCTGCCCAGCAGCACAGTTAGTACAGCACGAACGTTTGGCCTCTGCTCCCACAGCAGAAGAGCCAGGATTGAAAGCTGGTGCTGGACCTGTTCAGCACACAATCCCCTTTACATTGGTGCATTCATCGTTGCTTTCACTGCTCACTTTCATACAGGAAAAGCATTTGAATGGAATCAGTCCAGAGGCTGCTCTCTGCTGCGCAGCAACACAGCACAGAATGAACAGTGGCATCTGCTCACACGGCAGAAGGAGCAGCAGGGAAAGCTAGTGCTCTGCTTCTTCAGCACACAAGCAGCTTTGCAACAGGGTCACCATCATTGCAGTCTCTCCTCGGTTTCATACCTAAAAGTCCATTTGAATCCGAATTCTCAGGTGGTGTCTCTCAGCTGCCCAGCAGCACAGTTAGTACAGCACGAACGTTTGGCCTCTGCTCCCACAGCAGAAGAGCCAGGATTGAAAGCTGGTGCTGGACCTGTTCAGCACACAATCACCTTTACATTGGTGCCGCCATCGTTGCTTTCACTGCTCACTTTCATACAGGAAAAGCATTTGAATGGAATCAGTCCAGAGGCTGCACTCTGCTGCGCAGGAACACAGTCAGCACAGAATGAACAGTGGCATCTGCTCACACGGCAGAAGGAGCAGCAGGGAAAGCTAGTGCTCTGCTTCTTCAGCACACAAGCAGCTTTGCAACGGGGTCACCATCATTGCAGTCTCTCCTCGGTTTCATACCTAAAAGTCCATTTGAATCCAAATTCTCAGGTGGTGTCTCTCAGCTGCCCATCAGCACAGTTAGTACAGCACGAACGTTTGGCCTCTACTCCCACAGCAGAAGAGCCAGGATTGAAAGCTGGTGCTGGACCTGTTCAGCACACAATCCCCTTTACATTGGTGCATTCATCGTTGCTTTCACTGCTCACTTTCATACAGGAAAAGCATTTGAATGGAATCAGTCCAGAGGCTGCTCTCTGCTGCGCAGCAACACAGTCAGCACAGAATGAACAGTGGCATCTGCTCACACGGCAGAAGGAGCAGCAGGGAAAGCTAGTGCTCTGCTTCTTCAGCACACAAGCAGCTTTGCAACGGGGTCACCATCATTGCAGTCTCTCCTCGGTTTCATACCTAAAAGTCCATTTGAATCCGAATTCTCAGGTGGTGTCTCTCAGCTGCCCAGCAGCACAGTGAGTACAGCACGAACGTTTGGCCTCTGCTCCCACAGCAGAAGAGCCAGGATTGAAAGCTGGTGCTGGACCTGGTCAGCACACAATCCCCTTTACATTGGTGCCACCATCGTTGCTTTCACTGCTCACTTTCATACAGGAAAAGCATTTGAATAGAATCAGTCCAGAGCCTGCTCTCTGCTGCGCAGCAACACAGCACAGAATGAATAGTGGCATCTGCTCACACGGCAGAAGGAGCAGCAGGGAAAGCTAGTGCTCTGCTTCTTCAGCACACAAGCAGCTTTGCAACGGGGTCACCATCATTGCAGTCTCTCCTCGGTTTCATACCTAAAAGTCCATTTGAATCCGAATTCTCAGGTGGTGTCTCTCAGCTGCCCAGCAGCACAGTGAGTACAGCACGAACGTTTGGCCTCTGCTCCCACAGCAGAAGAGCCAGGATTGAAAGCTGGTGCTGGACCTGGTCAGCACACAATCCCCTTTACATTGGTGCCTCCATCGTTGCTTTCACTGCTCACTTTCATACAGGAAAAGCATTTGAATGGAATCAGTCCAGAGCCTGCTCTCTGCTGCGCCGCAACACAGTCAGCACAGAATGAACAGTGGCATCTGCTCACACGGCAGAAGGAGCAGCAGGGAAAGCTAGTGCTCTGCTTCTTCAGCACACAAGCAGCTTTGCAACGGGGTCACCATCATTGCAGTCTCTCCTCGGTTTCATACCTAAAAGTCCATTTGAATCCAAATTCTCAGGTGGTGTCTCTCAGCTGCCCAGCAGCACAGTTAGTACAGCACGAACGTTTGGCCTCTGCTCCCACAGCAGAAGAGCCAGGATTGAAAGCTGGTGCTGGACCTGTTCAGCACACAATCCCCTTTACATTGGTGCATTCATCGTTGCTTTCACTGCTCACTTTCATACAGGAAAAGCATTTGAATGGAATCAGTCCAGAGGCTGCTCTCTGCTGCGCAGCAACACAGTCAGCACAGAATGAACAGTGGCATCTGCTCACACGGCAGAAGGAGCAGCAGGGAAAGCTAGTGCTCTGCTTCTTCAGCACACAAGCAGCTTTGCAACGGGGTCACCATCATTGCAGTCTCTCCTCGGTTTCATACCTAAAAGTCCATTTGAATCCGAATTCTCAGGTGGTGTCTCTCAGCTGCCCAGCAGCACAGTGAGTACAGCACGAACGTTTGGCCTCTGCTCCCACAGCAGAAGAGCCAGGATTGAAAGCTGGTGCTGGACCTGTTCAGCACACAATCCCCTTTACATTGGTGCCTCCATCATTGCTTTCACTGCTCACTTTCATACAGGAAAAGCATTTGAATGGAATCAGTCCAGAGGCTGCTCTCTGCTGCGCAGCAACACAGTCAGCACAGAATGAACAGTGGCATCTGCTCACACGGCAGAAGGAGCAGCAGGGAAAGCTAGTGCTCTGCTTCTTCAGCACACAAGCAGCTTTGCAACGGGGTCACCATCATTGCAGTCTCTCCTCGGCTTCATACCTAAAAGTCCATTTGAATCCGAATTCTCAGGTGGTGTCGTTCAGCTGCCCAGCAGCACAGTGAGTACAGCACGAACGTTTGGCCTCTGCTCCCACAGCAGAAGAGCCAGGATTGAAAGCTGGTGCTGGACCTGTTCAGCACACAATCCCCTTTCCATTGGTGCCTCCATCGTTGCTTTCACTGCTAACACTCATACAGGAAAAGCATTTGAATAGAATCAGTCCAGAGCCTGCTCCCTGCTGGCAGCAACACAGCACAGAATGAACAGTGGCATCTGCTCACACGGCAGAAGGAGCAGCAGGGAAAGCTAGTGCTCTGCTTCTTCAGCACACAAGCAGCTTTGCAACGGGGTCACCATCATTGCAGTCTCTCCTCGGTTTCATACCTAAAAGTCCATTTGAATCCGAATTCTCAGGTGGTGTCTCTCAGCTGCCCAGCAGCACAGTGAGTACAGCACGAACGTTTGGCCTCTGCTCCCACAGCAGAAGAGCCAGGATTGAAAGCTGGTGCTGGACCTGGTCAGCACACAATCCCCTTTACATTGGTGCCACCATCGTTGCTTTCACTGCTCACTTTCATACAGGAAAAGCATTTGAATAGAATCAGTCCAGAGCCTGCTCTCTGCTGCGCAGCAACACAGCACAGAATGAATAGTGGCATCTGCTCACACGGCAGAAGGAGCAGCAGGGAAAGCTAGTGCTCTGCTTCTTCAGCACACAAGCAGCTTTGCAACGGGGTCACCATCATTGCAGTCTCTCCTCGGTTTCATACCTAAAAGTCCATTTGAATCCGAATTCTCAGGTGGTGTCTCTCAGCTGCCCAGCAGCACAGTGAGTACAGCACGAACGTTTGGCCTCTGCTCCCACAGCAGAAGAGCCAGGATTGAAAGCTGGTGCTGGACCTGGTCAGCACACAATCCCCTTTACATTGGTGCCTCCATCGTTGCTTTCACTGCTCACTTTCATACAGGAAAAGCATTTGAATGGAATCAGTCCAGAGCCTGCTCTCTGCTGCGCCGCAACACAGTCAGCACAGAATGAACAGTGGCATCTGCTCACACGGCAGAAGGAGCAGCAGGGAAAGCTAGTGCTCTGCTTCTTCAGCACACAAGCAGCTTTGCAACGGGGTCACCATCATTGCAGTCTCTCCTCGGTTTCATACCTAAAAGTCCATTTGAATCCAAATTCTCAGGTGGTGTCTCTCAGCTGCCCAGCAGCACAGTTAGTACAGCACGAACGTTTGGCCTCTGCTCCCACAGCAGAAGAGCCAGGATTGAAAGCTGGTGCTGGACCTGTTCAGCACACAATCCCCTTTACATTGGTGCATTCATCGTTGCTTTCACTGCTCACTTTCATACAGGAAAAGCATTTGAATGGAATCAGTCCAGAGGCTGCACTCTGCTGCGCAGCAACACAGTCAGCACAGAATGAACAGTGGCATCTGCTCACACGGCAGAAGGAGCAGCAGGGAAAGCTAGTGCTCTGCTTCTTCAGCACACAAGCAGCTTTGCAACGGGGTCACCATCATTGCAGTCTCTCCTCGGTTTCATACCTAAAAGTCCATTTGAATCCGAATTCTCAGGTGGTGTCTCTCAGCTGCCCAGCAGCACAGTGAGTACAGCACGAACGTTTGGCCTCTGCTCCCACAGCAGAAGAGCCAGGATTGAAAGCTGGTGCTGGACCTGTTCAGCACACAATCCCCTTTACATTGGTGCCTCCATCGTTGCTTTCACTGCTCACTTTCATACAGGAAAAGCATTTGAATGGAATCAGTCCAGAGGCTGCTCTCTGCTGCGCAGCAACACAGTCGGCACAGAATGAACAGTGGCATCTGCTCACACGGCAGAAGGAGCAGCAGGGAAAGCTAGTGCTCTGCTTCTTCAGCACACAAGCAGCTTTGCAACGGGGTCACCATCATTGCAGTCTCTCCTCGGCTTCATACCTAAAAGTCCATTTGAATCCGAATTCTCAGGTGGTGTCGTTCAGCTGCCCAGCAGCACAGTGAGTACAGCACGAACGTTTGGCCTCTGCTCCCACAGCAGAAGAGCCAGGATTGAAAGCTGGTGCTGGACCTGTTCAGCACACAATCCCCTTTCCATTGGTGCCTCCATCGTTGCTTTCACTGCTAACACTCATACAGGAAAAGCATTTGAATAGAATCAGTCCAGAGCCTGCTCCCTGCTGGCAGCAACACAGCACAGAATGAACAGTGGCATCTGCTCACACGGCAGAAGGAGCAGCAGGGAAAGCTAGTGCTCTGCTTCTTCAGCACACAAGCAGCTTTGCAACGGGGTCACCATCATTGCAGTCTCTCCTCGGTTTCATACCTAAAAGTCCATTTGAATCCAAATTCTCAGGTGGTGTCTCTCAGCTGCCCAGCAGCACAGTTAGTACAGCACGAACGTTTGTCCTCTACTCCCACAGCAGAAGAGCCAGGATTGAAAGCTGGTGCTGGACCTGTTCAGCACACAATCCCCTTTACATTGGTGCATTCATCGTTGCTTTCACTGCTCACTTTCATACAGGAAAAGCATTTGAATGGAATCAGTCCAGAGGCTGCTCTCTGCTGCGCAGCAACACAGTCGGCACAGAATGAACAGTGGCATCTGCTCACACGGCAGAAGGAGCAGCAGGGAAAGCTAGTGCTCTGCTTCTTCAGCACACAAGCAGCTTTGCAACGGGGTCACCATCATTGCAGTCTCTCCTCGGTTTCATACCTAAAAGTCCATTTGAATCCGAATTCTCAGGTGGTGTCTCTCAGCTGCCCAGCAGCACAGTGAGTACAGCACGAACGTTTGGCCTCTGCTCCCACAGCAGAAGAGCCAGGATTGAAAGCTGGTGCTGGACCTGGTCAGCACACAATCCCCTTTACATTGGTGCCTCCATCGTTGCTTTCACTGCTCACTTTCATACAGGAAAAGCATTTGAATGGAATCAGTCCAGAGCCTGCTCTCTGCTGCGCAGCAACACAGTCAGCACAGAATGAACAGTGGCATCTGCTCACACGGCAGAAGGAGCAGCAGGGAAAGCTAGTGCTCTGCTTCTTCAGCACACAAGCAGCTTTGCAACGGGGTCACCATCATTGCAGTCTCTCCTCGGTTTCATACCTAAAAGTCCATTTGAATCCAAATTCTCAGGTGGTGTCTCTCAGCTGCCCAGCAGCACAGTTAGTACAGCACGAACGTTTGGCCTCTGCTCCCACAGCAGAAGAGCCAGGATTGAAAGCTGGTGCTGGACCTGTTCAGCACACAATCCCCTTTACATTGGTGCATTCATCGTTGCTTTCACTGCTCACTTTCATACAGGAAAAGCATTTGAATGGAATCAGTCCAGAGGCTGCTCTCTGCTGCGCAGCAACACAGTCAGCACAGAATGAACAGTGGCATCTGCTCACACGGCAGAAGGAGCAGCAGGGAAAGCTAGTGCTCTGCTTCTTCAGCACACAAGCAGCTTTGCAACGGGGTCACCATCATTGCAGTCTCTCCTCGGTTTCATACCTAAAAGTCCATTTGAATCCGAATTCTCAGGTGGTGTCTCTCAGCTGCCCAGCAGCACAGTGAGTACAGCACGAACGTTTGGCCTCTGCTCCCACAGCAGAAGAGCCAGGATTGAAAGCTGGTGCTGGACCTGTTCAGCACACAATCCCCTTTACATTGGTGCCTCCATCGTTGCTTTCACTGCTCACTTTCATACAGGAAAAGCATTTGAATGGAATCAGTCCAGAGGCTGCTCTCTGCTGCGCAGCAACACAGTCGGCACAGAATGAACAGTGGCATCTGCTCACACGGCAGAAGGAGCAGCAGGGAAAGCTAGTGCTCTGCTTCTTCAGCACACAAGCAGCTTTGCAACGGGGTCACCATCATTGCAGTCTCTCCTCGGCTTCATACCTAAAAGTCCATTTGAATCCGAATTCTCAGGTGGTGTCGTTCAGCTGCCCAGCAGCACAGTGAGTACAGCACGAACGTTTGGCCTCTGCTCCCACAGCAGAAGAGCCAGGATTGAAAGCTGGTGCTGGACCTGTTCAGCACACAATCCCCTTTCCATTGGTGCCTCCATCGTTGCTTTCACTGCTAACACTCATACAGGAAAAGCATTTGAATAGAATCAGTCCAGAGCCTGCTCCCTGCTGGCAGCAACACAGCACAGAATGAACAGTGGCATCTGCTCACACGGCAGAAGGAGCAGCAGGGAAAGCTAGTGCTCTGCTTCTTCAGCACACAAGCAGCTTTGCAACGGGGTCACCATCATTGCAGTCTCTCCTCGGTTTCATACCTAAAAGTCCATTTGAATCCGAATTCTCAGGTGGTGTCTCTCAGCTGCCCAGCAGCACAGTGAGTACAGCACGAACGTTTGGCCTCTGCTCCCACAGCAGAAGAGCCAGGATTGAAAGCTGGTGCTGGACCTGGTCAGCACACAATCCCCTTTACATTGGTGCCACCATCGTTGCTTTCACTGCTCACTTTCATACAGGAAAAGCATTTGAATAGAATCAGTCCAGAGCCTGCTCTCTGCTGCGCAGCAACACAGCACAGAATGAATAGTGGCATCTGCTCACACGGCAGAAGGAGCAGCAGGGAAAGCTAGTGCTCTGCTTCTTCAGCACACAAGCAGCTTTGCAACGGGGTCACCATCATTGCAGTCTCTCCTCGGTTTCATACCTAAAAGTCCATTTGAATCCGAATTCTCAGGTGGTGTCTCTCAGCTGCCCAGCAGCACAGTGAGTACAGCACGAACGTTTGGCCTCTGCTCCCACAGCAGAAGAGCCAGGATTGAAAGCTGGTGCTGGAACTGGTCAGCACACAATCCCCTTTACATTGGTGCCTCCATCGTTGCTTTCACTGCTCACTTTCATACAGGAAAAGCATTTGAATGGAATCAGTCCAGAGCCTGCTCTCTGCTGCGCCGCAACACAGTCAGCACAGAATGAACAGTGGCATCTGCTCACACGGCAGAAGGAGCAGCAGGGAAAGCTAGTGCTCTGCTTCTTCAGCACACAAGCAGCTTTGCAACGGGGTCACCATCATTGCAGTCTCTCCTCGGTTTCATACCTAAAAGTCCATTTGAATCCAAATTCTCAGGTGGTGTCTCTCAGCTGCCCAGCAGCACAGTTAGTACAGCACGAACGTTTGGCCTCTGCTCCCACAGCAGAAGAGCCAGGATTGAAAGCTGGTGCTGGACCTGTTCAGCACACAATCCCCTTTACATTGGTGCATTCATCGTTGCTTTCACTGCTCACTTTCATACAGGAAAAGCATTTGAATGGAATCAGTCCAGAGGCTGCACTCTGCTGCGCAGCAACACAGTCAGCACAGAATGAACAGTGGCATCTGCTCACACGGCAGAAGGAGCAGCAGGGAAAGCTAGTGCTCTGCTTCTTCAGCACACAAGCAGCTTTGCAACGGGGTCACCATCATTGCAGTCTCTCCTCGGTTTCATACCTAAAAGTCCATTTGAATCCGAATTCTCAGGTGGTGTCTCTCAGCTGCCCAGCAGCACAGTGAGTACAGCACGAACGTTTGGCCTCTGCTCCCACAGCAGAAGAGCCAGGATTGAAAGCTGGTGCTGGACCTGTTCAGCACACAATCCCCTTTACATTGGTGCCTCCATCGTTGCTTTCACTGCTCACTTTCATACAGGAAAAGCATTTGAATGGAATCAGTCCAGAGGCTGCTCTCTGCTGCGCAGCAACACAGTCGGCACAGAATGAACAGTGGCATCTGCTCACACGGCAGAAGGAGCAGCAGGGAAAGCTAGTGCTCTGCTTCTTCAGCACACAAGCAGCTTTGCAACGGGGTCACCATCATTGCAGTCTCTCCTCGGCTTCATACCTAAAAGTCCATTTGAATCCGAATTCTCAGGTGGTGTCGTTCAGCTGCCCAGCAGCACAGTGAGTACAGCAGGAACGTTTGGCCTCTGCTCCCACAGCAGAAGAGCCAGGATTGAAAGCTGGTGCTGGACCTGTTCAGCACACAATCCCCTTTCCATTGGTGCCTCCATCGTTGCTTTCACTGCTAACACTCATACAGGAAAAGCATTTGAATAGAATCAGTCCAGAGCCTGCTCCCTGCTGGCAGCAACACAGCACAGAATGAACAGTGGCATCTGCTCACACGGCAGAAGGAGCAGCAGGGAAAGCTAGTGCTCTGCTTCTTCAGCACACAAGCAGCTTTGCAACGGGGTCACCATCATTGCAGTCTCTCCTCGGTTTCATACCTAAAAGTCCATTTGAATCCAAATTCTCAGGTGGTGTCTCTCAGCTGCCCAGCAGCACAGTTAGTACAGCACGAACGTTTGGCCTCTACTCCCACAGCAGAAGAGCCAGGATTGAAAGCTGGTGCTGGACCTGTTCAGCACACAATCCCCTTTACATTGGTGCATTCATCGTTGCTTTCACTGCTCACTTTCATACAGGAAAAGCATTTGAATGGAATCAGTCCAGAGGCTGCTCTCTGCTGCGCAGCAACACAGTCGGCACAGAATGAACAGTGGCATCTGCTCACACGGCAGAAGGAGCAGCAGGGAAAGCTAGTGCTCTGCTTCTTCAGCACACAAGCAGCTTTGCAACGGGGTCACCATCATTGCAGTCTCTCCTCGGTTTCATACCTAAAAGTCCATTTGAATCCGAATTCTCAGGTGGTGTCTCTCAGCTGCCCAGCAGCACAGTTAGTACAGCACGAACGTTTGGCCTCTGCTCCCACAGCAGAAGAGCCAGGATTGAAAGCTGGTGCTGGACCTGTTCAGCACACAATCCCCTTTCCATTGGTGCCTCCATCGTTGCTTTCACTGCTCACTTTCATACAGGAAAAGCATTTGAATGGAATCAGTCCAGAGCCTGCACTCTGCTGCGCAGGAACACAGTCAGCACAGAATGAACAGTGGCATCTGCTCACACGGCAGAAGGAGCAGCAGGGAAAGCTAGTGCTCTGCTTCTTCAGCACACAAGCAGCTTTGCAACGGGGTCACCATCATTGCAGTCTCTCCTCGGTTTCATACCTAAAAGTCCATTTGAATCCAAATTCTCAGGTGGTGTCTCTCAGCTGCCCAGCAGCACAGTTAGTACAGCACGAACGTTTGGCCTCTGCTCCCACAGCAGAAGAGCCAGGATTGAAAGCTGGTGCTGGACCTGTTCAGCACACAATCCCTTTTACATTGGTTCATTCATCGTTGCTTTCACTGCTCACTTTCATACAGGAAAAGCATTTGAATGGAATCAGTCCAGAGGCTGCTCTCTGCTGCGCAGCAACACAGCACAGAATGAACAGTGGCATCTGCTCACACGGCAGAAGGAGCAGCAGGGAAAGCTAGTGCTCTGCTTCTTCAGCACACAAGCAGCTTTGCAACGGGGTCACCATCATTGCAGTCTCTCCTCGGTTTCATACCTAAAAGTCCATTTGAATCCAAATTCTCAGGTGGCGTCTCTCAGCTGCCCAGCAGCACAGTGAGTACAGCACGAACGTTTGGCCTCTGCTCCCACAGCAGAAGAGCCAGGATTGAAAGCTGGTGCTGGACCTGTTCAGCACACAATCCCCTTTACATTGGTGCATTCATCGTTGCTTTCACTGCTCACTTTCATACAGGAAAAGCATTTGAATGGAATCAGTCCAGAGGCTGCTCTCTGCTGCGCAGCAACACAGTCAGCACAGAATGAACAGTGGCATCTGCTCACACGGCAGAAGGAGCAGCAGGGAAAGCTAGTGCTCTGCTTCTTCAGCACACAAGCAGCTTTGCAACGGGGTCACCATCATTGCAGTCTCTCCTCGGTTTCATACCTAAAAGTCCATTTGAATCCGAATTCTCAGGTGGTGTCTCTCAGCTGCCCAGCAGCACAGTGAGTACAGCACGAACGTTTGGCCTCTGCTCCCACAGCAGAAGAGCCAGGATTGAAAGCTGTCGCTGGACCTGGTCAGCACACAATCCCCTTTACATTGGTGCCTCCATCGTTGCTTTCACTGCTCACTTTCATACAGGAAAAGCATTTGAATGGAATCAGTCCAGAGGCTGCTCTCTGCTGCGCAGCAACACAGTCGGCACAGAATGAACAGTGGCATCTCCTCACACGGCAGAAGGAGCAGCAGGGAAAGCTAGTGCTCTGCTTCTTCAGCACACAAGCAGCTTTGCAACGGGGTCACCATCATTGCAGTCTCTCCTCGGCTTCATACCTAAAAGTCCATTTGAATCCGAATTCTCAGGTGGTGTCTCTCAGCTGCCCAGCAGCACAGTGAGTACAGCACGAACGTTTGGCCTCTGCTCCCACAGCAGAAGAGCCAGGATTGAAAGCTGGTGCTGGACCTGTTCAGCACACAATCCCCTTTACATTGGTGCCTCCATCGTTGCTTTCACTGCTAACACTCATACAGGAAAAGCATTTGAATAGAATCCGTCCAGAGCCTGCTCCCTGATGGCAGCAACACAGCACAGAATGAACAGTGGCATCTGCTCACACGGCAGAAGGAGCAGCAGGGAAAGCTAGTGCTCTGCTTCTTCAGCACACAAGCAGCTTTGCAACGGGGTCACCATCATTGCAGTCTCTCCTCGGTTTCATACCTAAAAGTCCATTTGAATCCAAATTCTCAGGTGGTGTCTCTCAGCTGCCCAGCAGCACAGTTAGTACAGCACGAACGTTTGGCCTCTACTCCCACAGCAGAAGAGCCAGGATTGAAAGCTGGTGCTGGACCTGTTCAGCACACAATCCCCTTTACATTGGTGCATTCATCGTTGCTTTCACTGCTCACTTTCATACAGGAAAAGCATTTGAATGGAATCAGTCCAGAGGCTGCTCTCTGCTGCGCAGCAACACAGTCAGCACAGAATGAACAGTGGCATCTGCTCACACGGCAGAAGGAGCAGCAGGGAAAGCTAGTGCTCTGCTTCTTCAGCACACAAGCAGCTTTGCAACGGGGTCACCATCATTGCAGTCTCTCCTCGGTTTCATACCTAAAAGTCCATTTGAATCCGAATTCTCAGGTGGTGTCTCTCAGCTGCCCAGCAGCACAGTGAGTACAGCATGAACGTTTGGCCTCTGCTCCCACAGCAGAAGAGCCAGGATTGAAAGCTGGTGCTGGACCTGGTCAGCACACAATCCCCTTTACATTGGTGCCACCATCGTTGCTTTCACTGCTCACTTTCATACAGGAAAAGCATTTGAATGGAATCAGTCCAGAGCCTGCTCTCTGCTGCGCAGCAACACAGCACAGAATGAATAGTGGCATCTGCTCACACGGCAGAAGGAGCAGCAGGGAAAGCTAGTGCTCTGCTTCTTCAGCACACAAGCAGCTTTGCAACGGGGTCACCATCATTGCAGTCTCTCCTCGGTTTCATACCTAAAAGTCCATTTGAATCCGAATTCTCAGGTGGTGTCTCTCAGCTGCCCAGCAGCACAGTGAGTACAGCACGAACGTTTGGCCTCTGCTCCCACAGCAGAAGAGCCAGGATTGAAAGCTGGTGCTGGACCTGGTCAGCACACAATCCCCTTTACATTGGTGCCTCCATCGTTGCTTTCACTGCTCACTTTCATACAGGAAAAGCATTTGAATGGAATCAGTCCAGAGCCTGCTCTCTGCTGCGCAGCAACACAGTCAGCACAGAATGAACAGTGGCATCTGCTCACACGGCAGAAGGAGCAGCAGGGAAAGCTAGTGCTCTGCTTCTTCAGCACACAAGCAGCTTTGCAACGGGGTCACCATCATTGCAGTCTCTCCTCGGTTTCATACCTAAAAGTCCATTTGAATCCAAATTCTCAGGTGGTGTCTCTCAGCTGCCCAGCAGCACAGTTAGTACAGCACGAACGTTTGGCCTCTGCTCCCACAGCAGAAGAGCCAGGTTTGAAAGCTGGTGCTGGACCTGTTCAGCACACAATCCCCTTTACATTGGTGCATTCATCGTTGCTTTCACTGCTCACTTTCATACAGGAAAAGCATTTGAATGGAATCAGTCCAGAGGCTGCTCTCTGCTGCGCAGCAACACAGTCAGCACAGAATGAACAGTGGCATCTGCTCACACGGCAGAAGGAGCAGCAGGGAAAGCTAGTGCTCTGCTTCTTCAGCACACAAGCAGCTTTGCAACGGGGTCACCATCATTGCAGTCTCTCCTCGGTTTCATACCTAAAAGTCCATTTGAATCCGAATTCTCAGGTGGTGTCTCTCAGCTGCCCAGCAGCACAGTGAGTACAGCACGAACGTTTGGCCTCTGCTCCCACAGCAGAAGAGCCAGGATTGAAAGCTGGTGCTGGACCTGTTCAGCACACAATCCCCTTTACATTGGTGCCTCCATCGTTGCTTTCACTGCTCACTTTCATACAGGAAAAGCATTTGAATAGAATCCGTCCAGAGCCTGCTCCCTGCTGGCAGCAACACAGCACAGAATGAACAGTGGCATCTGCTCACACGGCAGAAGGAGCAGCAGGGAAAGCTAGTGCTCTGCTTCTTCAGCACACAAGCAGCTTTGCAACGGGGTCACCATCACTGCAGTCTCTCCTCGGCTTCATACCTAAAAGTCCATTTGAATCCGAATTCTCAGGTGGTGTCTCTCAGCTGCCCAGCAGCACAGTGAGTACAGCACGAACGTTTGGCCTCTGCTCCCACAGCAGAAGAGCCAGGATTGAAAGCTGTCGCTGGACCTGGTCAGCACACAATCCCCTTTACATTGGTGCCTCCATCGTTGCTTTCACTGCTCACTTTCATACAGGAAAAGCATTTGAATGGAATCAGTCCAGAGGCTGCTCTCTGCTGCGCAGCAACACAGTCGGCACAGAATGAACAGTGGCATCTCCTCACACGGCAGAAGGAGCAGCAGGGAAAGCTAGTGCTCTGCTTCTTCAGCACACAAGCAGCTTTGCAACGGGGTCACCATCATTGCAGTCTCTCCTCGGCTTCATACCTAAAAGTCCATTTGAATCCGAATTCTCAGGTGGTGTCTCTCAGCTGCCCAGCAGCACAGTGAGTACAGCACGAACGTTTGGCCTCTGCTCCCACAGCAGAAGAGCCAGGATTGAAAGCTGTCGCTGGACCTGGTCAGCACACAATCCCCTTTACATTGGTGCCTCCATCGTTGCTTTCACTGCTCACTTTCATACAGGAAAAGCATTTGAATGGAATCAGTCCAGAGGCTGCTCTCTGCTGCGCAGCAACACAGTCGGCACAGAATGAACAGTGGCATCTCCTCACACGGCAGAAGGAGCAGCAGGGAAAGCTAGTGCTCTGCTTCTTCAGCACACAAGCAGCTTTGCAACGGGGTCACCATCATTGCAGTCTCTCCTCGGCTTCATACCTAAAAGTCCATTTGAATCCGAATTCTCAGGTGGTGTCTCTCAGCTGCCCAGCAGCACAGTGAGTACAGCACGAACGTTTGGCCTCTGCTCCCACAGCAGAAGAGCCAGGATTGAAAGCTGGTGCTGGACCTGTTCAGCACACAATCCCCTTTACATTGGTGCCTCCATCGTTGCTTTCACTGCTAACACTCATACAGGAAAAGCATTTGAATAGAATCCGTCCAGAGCCTGCTCCCTGATGGCAGCAACACAGCACAGAATGAACAGTGGCATCTGCTCACACGGCAGAAGGAGCAGCAGGGAAAGCTAGTGCTCTGCTTCTTCAGCACACAAGCAGCTTTGCAACGGGGTCACCATCATTGCAGTCTCTCCTCGGTTTCATACCTAAAAGTCCATTTGAATCCAAATTCTCAGGTGGTGTCTCTCAGCTGCCCAGCAGCACAGTTAGTACAGCACGAACGTTTGGCCTCTACTCCCACAGCAGAAGAGCCAGGATTGAAAGCTGGTGCTGGACCTGTTCAGCACACAATCCCCTTTACATTGGTGCATTCATCGTTGCTTTCACTGCTCACTTTCATACAGGAAAAGCATTTGAATGGAATCAGTCCAGAGGCTGCTCTCTGCTGCGCAGCAACACAGTCAGCACAGAATGAACAGTGGCATCTGCTCACACGGCAGAAGGAGCAGCAGGGAAAGCTAGTGCTCTGCTTCTTCAGCACACAAGCAGCTTTGCAACGGGGTCACCATCATTGCAGTCTCTCCTCGGTTTCATACCTAAAAGTCCATTTGAATCCGAATTCTCAGGTGGTGTCTCTCAGCTGCCCAGCAGCACAGTGAGTACAGCATGAACGTTTGGCCTCTGCTCCCACAGCAGAAGAGCCAGGATTGAAAGCTGGTGCTGGACCTGGTCAGCACACAATCCCCTTTACATTGGTGCCACCATCGTTGCTTTCACTGCTCACTTTCATACAGGAAAAGCATTTGAATGGAATCAGTCCAGAGCCTGCTCTCTGCTGCGCAGCAACACAGCACAGAATGAATAGTGGCATCTGCTCACACGGCAGAAGGAGCAGCAGGGAAAGCTAGTGCTCTGCTTCTTCAGCACACAAGCAGCTTTGCAACGGGGTCACCATCATTGCAGTCTCTCCTCGGTTTCATACCTAAAAGTCCATTTGAATCCGAATTCTCAGGTGGTGTCTCTCAGCTGCCCAGCAGCACAGTGAGTACAGCACGAACGTTTGGCCTCTGCTCCCACAGCAGAAGAGCCAGGATTGAAAGCTGGTGCTGGACCTGGTCAGCACACAATCCCCTTTACATTGGTGCCTCCATCGTTGCTTTCACTGCTCACTTTCATACAGGAAAAGCATTTGAATGGAATCAGTCCAGAGCCTGCTCTCTGCTGCGCAGCAACACAGTCAGCACAGAATGAACAGTGGCATCTGCTCACACGGCAGAAGGAGCAGCAGGGAAAGCTAGTGCTCTGCTTCTTCAGCACACAAGCAGCTTTGCAACGGGGTCACCATCATTGCAGTCTCTCCTCGGTTTCATACCTAAAAGTCCATTTGAATCCAAATTCTCAGGTGGTGTCTCTCAGCTGCCCAGCAGCACAGTTAGTACAGCACGAACGTTTGGCCTCTGCTCCCACAGCAGAAGAGCCAGGTTTGAAAGCTGGTGCTGGACCTGTTCAGCACACAATCCCCTTTACATTGGTGCATTCATCGTTGCTTTCACTGCTCACTTTCATACAGGAAAAGCATTTGAATGGAATCAGTCCAGAGGCTGCTCTCTGCTGCGCAGCAACACAGTCAGCACAGAATGAACAGTGGCATCTGCTCACACGGCAGAAGGAGCAGCAGGGAAAGCTAGTGCTCTGCTTCTTCAGCACACAAGCAGCTTTGCAACGGGGTCACCATCATTGCAGTCTCTCCTCGGTTTCATACCTAAAAGTCCATTTGAATCCGAATTCTCAGGTGGTGTCTCTCAGCTGCCCAGCAGCACAGTGAGTACAGCACGAACGTTTGGCCTCTGCTCCCACAGCAGAAGAGCCAGGATTGAAAGCTGGTGCTGGACCTGTTCAGCACACAATCCCCTTTACATTGGTGCCTCCATCGTTGCTTTCACTGCTCACTTTCATACAGGAAAAGCATTTGAATAGAATCCGTCCAGAGCCTGCTCCCTGCTGGCAGCAACACAGCACAGAATGAACAGTGGCATCTGCTCACACGGCAGAAGGAGCAGCAGGGAAAGCTAGTGCTCTGCTTCTTCAGCACACAAGCAGCTTTGCAACGGGGTCACCATCATTGCAGTCTCTCCTCGGTTTCATACCTAAAAGTCCATTTGAATCCAAATTCTCAGGTGGTGTCTCTCAGCTGCCCAGCAGCACAGTTAGTACAGCACGAACGTTTGGCCTCTGCTCCCACAGCAGAAGAGCCAGGATTGAAAGCTGGTGCTGGACCTGGTCAGCACACAATCCCTTTTACATTGGTGCATTCATCGTTGCTTTCACTGCTCACTTTCATACAGGAAAAGCATTTGAATGGAATCAGTCCAGAGGCTGCTCTCTGCTGCGCAGCAACACAGTCAGCACAGAATGAACAGTGGCATCTGCTCACACGGCAGAAGGAGCAGCAGGGAAAGCTAGTGCTCTGCTTCTTCAGCACACAAGCAGCTTTGCAACGGGGTCACCATCATTGCAGTCTCTCCTCGGTTTCATACCTAAAAGTCCATTTGAATCCGAATTCTCAGGTGGTGTCTCTCAGCTGCCCAGCAGCACAGTGAGTACAGCACGAAGGTTTGGCCTCTGCTCCCACAGCAGAAGAGCCAGGATTGAAAGCTGGTGCTGGACCTGTTCAGCACACAATCCCCTTTACATTGGTGCCTCCATCGTTGCTTTCACTGCTCACTTTCATACAGGAAAAGCATTTGAATGGAATCAGTCCAGAGGCTGCTCTCTGCTGCGCAGCAACACAGCACAGAATGAATAGTGGCATCTGCTCACACGGCAGAAGGAGCAGCAGGGAAAGCTAGTGCTCTGCTTCTTCAGCACACAAGCAGCTTTGCAACGGGGTCACCATCATTGCAGTCTCTCCTCGGTTTCATACCTAAAAGTCCATTTGAATCCAAATTCTCAGGTGGTGTCTCTCAGCTGCCCAGCAGCACAGTTAGTACAGCACGAACGTTTGGCCTCTGCTCCCACAGCAGAAGAGCCAGGATTGAAAGCTGGTGCTGGACCTGGTCAGCACACAATCCCCTTTACATTGGTGCCTCCATCGTTGCTTTCACTGCTCACTTTCATACAGGAAAAGCATTTGAATGGAATCAGTCCAGAGGCTGCTCTCTGCTGCGCAGCAACACAGTCGGCACAGAATGAACAGTGGCATCTGCTCACACGGCAGAAGGAGCAGCAGGGAAAGCTAGTGCTCTGCTTCTTCAGCACACAAGCAGCTTTGCAACGGGGTCACCATCATTGCAGTCTCTCCTCGGTTTCATACCTAAAAGTCCATTTGAATCCGAATTCTCAGGTGGTGTCTCTCAGCTGCCCAGCAGCACAGTGAGTACAGCACGAACGTTTGGCCTCTGCTCCCACAGCAGAAGAGCCAGGATTGAAAGCTGGTGCTGGACCTGGTCAGCACACAATCCCCTTTACATTGGTGCCTCCATCGTTGCTTTCACTGCTCACTTTCATACAGGAAAAGCATTTGAATGGAATCAGTCCAGAGCCTGCTCTCTGCTGCGCAGCAACACAGCACAGAATGAACAGTGGCATCTGCTCACACGGCAGAAGGAGCAGCAGGGAAAGCTAGTGCTCTGCTTCTTCAGCACACAAGCAGTTTTGCAACGGGGTCACCATCATTGCAGTCTCTCCTCGGTTTCATACCTAAAAGTCCATTTGAATCCAAATTCTCAGGTGGTGTCTCTCAGCTGCCCAGCAGCACAGTTAGTACAGCACGAACGTTTGGCCTCTACTCCCACAGCAGAAGAGCCAGGATTGAAAGCTGGTGCTGGACCTGTTCAGCACACAATCCCCTTTACATTGGTGCATTCATCGTTGCTTTCACTGCTCACTTTCATACAGGAAAAGCATTTGAATGGAATCAGTCCAGAGCCTGCTCTCTGCTGCGCAGCAACACAGTCAGCACAGAATGAACAGTGGCATCTGCTCACACGGCAGAAGGAGCAGCAGGGAAAGCTAGTGCTCTGCTTCTTCAGCACACAAGCAGCTTTGCAACGGGGTCACCATCATTGCAGTCTCTCCTCGGTTTCATACCTAAAAGTCCATTTGAATCCGAATTCTCAGGTGGTGTCTCTCAGCTGCCCAGCAGCACAGTTAGTACAGCACTAACGTTTGGCCTCTGCTCCCACAGCAGAAGAGCCAGGATTGAAAGCTGGTGCTGGACCTGTTCAGCACACAATCCCTTTTACATTGGTTCATTCATCGTTGCTTTCACTGCTCACTTTCATACAGGAAAAGCATTTGAATGGAATCAGTCCAGAGGCTGCTCTCTGCTGCGCAGCAACACAGCACAGAATGAATAGTGGCATCTGCTCACACGGCAGAAGGAGCAGCAGGGAAAGCTAGTGCTCTGCTTCTTCAGCACACAAGCAGCTTTGCAACGGGGTCACCATCATTGCAGTCTCTCCTCGGTTTCATACCTAAAAGTCCATTTGAATCCAAATTCTCAGGTGGTGTCTCTCAGCTGCCCAGCAGCACAGTTAGTACAGCACGAACGTTTGGCCTCTACTCCCACAGCAGAAGAGCCAGGATTGAAAGCTGGTGCTGGACCTGTTCAGCACACAATCCCCTTTACATTGGTGCTTTCATCGTTGCTTTCACTGCTCACTTTCATACAGGAAAAGCATTTGAATGGAATCAGTCCAGAGGCTGCTCTCTGCTGCGCAGCAACACAGTCAGCACAGAATGAACAGTGGCATCTGCTCACACGGCAGAAGGAGCAGCAGGGAAAGCTAGTGCTCTGCTTCTTCAGCACACAAGCAGCTTTGCAACGGGGTCACCATCATTGCAGTCTCTCCTCGGTTTCATACCTAAAAGTCCATTTGAATCCAAATTCTCAGGTGGTGTCTCTCAGCTGCCCAGCAGCACAGTTAGTACAGCACGAACGTTTGGCCTCTACTCCCACAGCAGAAGAGCCAGGATTGAAAGCTGGTGCTGGACCTGTTCAGCACACAATCCCCTTTACATTGGTGCCACCATCGTTGCTTTCACTGCTCACTTTCATACAGGAAAAGCATTTGAATGGAATCAGTCCAGAGCCTGCTCTCTGCTGCGCAGCAACACAGTCAGCACAGAATGAACAGTGGCATCTGCTCACACGGCAGAAGGAGCAGCAGGGAAAGCTAGTGCTCTGCTTCTTCAGCACACAAGCAGCTTTGCAACGGGGTCACCATCATTGCAGTCTCTCCTCGGTTTCATACCTAAAAGTCCATTTGAATCCGAATTCTCAGGTGGTGTCTCTCAGCTGCCCAGCAGCACAGTGAGTACAGCACGAACGTTTGGCCTCTGCTCCCACAGCAGAAGAGCCAGGATTGAAAGCTGTTGCTGGACCTGGTCAGCACACAATCCCCTTTACATTGGTGCCTCCATCGTTGCTTTCACTGCTCACTTTCATACAGGAAAAGCATTTGAATGGAATCAGTCCAGAGGCTGCTCTCTGCTGCGCAGCAACACAGTCAGCACAGAATGAACAGTGGCATCTGCTCACACGGCAGAAGGAGCAGCAGGGAAAGCTAGTGCTCTGCTTCTTCAGCACACAAGCAGCTTTGCAACAGGGTCACCATCATTGCAGTCTCTCCTCGGCTTCATACCTAAAAGTCCTTTTGAATCCGAATTCTCAGGTGGTGTCTCTCAGCTGCCCAGCAGCACAGTGAGTACAGCACGAACGTTTGGCCTCTGCTCCCACAGCAGAAGAGCCAGGATTGAAAGCTGTTGCTGGACCTGTTCAGCACACAATCCCCTTTACATTGGTGCCTCCATCGTTGCTTTCACTGCTCACTTTCATACAGGAAAAGCATTTGAATGGAATCAGTCCAGAGGCTGCTCTCTGCTGCGCAGCAACACAGTCGGCACAGAATGAACAGTGGCATCTGCTCACACGGCAGAAGGAGCAGCAGGGAAAGCTAGTGCTCTGCTTCTTCAGCACACAAGCAGCTTTGCAACGGGGTCACCATCATTGCAGTCTCTCCTCGGCTTCATACCTAAAAGTCCATTTGAATCCGAATTCTCAGGTGGTGTCGTTCAGCTGCCCAGCAGCACAGTGAGTACAGCACGAACGTTTGGCCTCTGCTCCCACAGCAGAAGAGCCAGGATTGAAAGCTGGTGCTGGACCTGTTCAGCACACAATCCCCTTTACATTGGTGCCTCCATCGTTGCTTTCACTGCTAACACTCATACAGGAAAAGCATTTGAATCGAATCCGTCCAGAGCCTGCTCCCTGATGGCAGCAACACAGCACAGAATGAACAGTGGCATCTGCTCACACGGCAGAAGGAGCAGCAGGGAAAGCTAGTGCTCTGCTTCTTCAGCACACAAGCAGCTTTGCAACGGGGTCACCATCATTGCAGTCTCTCCTCGGTTTCATACCTAAAAGTCCATTTGAATCCAAATTCTCAGGTGGTGTCTCTCAGCTGCCCAGCAGCACAGTTAGTACAGCACGAACGTTTGGCCTCTACTCCCACAGCAGAAGAGCCAGGATTGAAAGCTGGTGCTGGACCTGTTCAGCACACAATCCCCTTTACATTGGTGCATTCATCGTTGCTTTCACTGCTCACTTTCATACAGGAAAAGCATTTGAATGGAATCAGTCCAGAGGCTGCTCTCTGCTGCGCAGCAACACAGTCAGCACAGAATGAACAGTGGCATCTGCTCACACGGCAGAAGGAGCAGCAGGGAAAGCTAGTGCTCTGCTTCTTCAGCACACAAGCAGCTTTGCAACGGGGTCACCATCATTGCAGTCTCTCCTCGGTTTCATACCTAAAAGTCCATTTGAATCCGAATTCTCAGGTGGTGTCTCTCAGCTGCCCAGCAGCACAGTGAGTACAGCACGAACGTTTGGCCTCTGCTCCCACAGCAGAAGAGCCAGGATTGAAAGCTGGTGCTGGACCTGGTCAGCACACAATCCCCTTTACATTGGTGCCTCCATCGTTGCTTTCACTGCTCACTTTCATACAGGAAAAGCATTTGAATGGAATCAGTCCAGAGCCTGCTCTCTGCTGCGCAGCAACACAGCACAGAATGAATAGTGGCATCTGCTCACACGGCAGAAGGAGCAGCAGGGAAAGCTAGTGCTCTGCTTCTTCAGCACACAAGCAGCTTTGCAACGGGGTCACCATCATTGCAGTCTCTCCTCGGTTTCATACCTAAAAGTCCATTTGAATCCGAATTCTCAGGTGGTGTCTCTCAGCTGCCCAGCAGCACAGTGAGTACAGCACGAACGTTTGGCCTCTGCTCCCACAGCAGAAGAGCCAGGATTGAAAGCTGGTGCTGGACCTGGTCAGCACACAATCCCCTTTACATTGGTGCCTCCATCGTTGCTTTCACTGCTCACTTTCATACAGGAAAAGCATTTGAATGGAATCAGTCCAGAGCCTGCTCTCTGCTGCGCAGCAACACAGTCAGCACAGAATGAACAGTGGCATCTGCTCACACGGCAGAAGGAGCAGCAGGGAAAGCTAGTGCTCTGCTTCTTCAGCACACAAGCAGCTTTGCAACGGGGTCACCATCATTGCAGTCTCTCCTCGGTTTCATACCTAAAAGTCCATTTGAATCCGAATTCTCAGGTGGTGTCTCTCAGCTGCCCAGCAGCACAGTTAGTACAGCACTAACGTTTGGCCTCTGCTCCCACAGCAGAAGAGCCAGGATTGAAAGCTGGTGCTGGACCTGTTCAGCACACAATCCCCTTTATATTGGTGCCTCCATCGTTGCTTTCACTGCTCACTTTCATACAGGAAAAGCATTTGAATGGAATCAGTCCAGAGCCTGCTCTCTGCTGCGCAGAACACAGTCAGCCCAGAATGAACAGTGGCATCTGCTCACACGGCAGAAGGAGCAGCAGGGAAAGCTAGTGCTCTGATTCTTCAGCACACAAGCAGCTTTGCAACGGGGTCACCATCATTGCAGTCTCTCCTCGGTTTCATACCTAAAAGTCCATTTGAATCCAAATTCTCAAGCGGTCTCAGCTGCCCAGCAGCACAGTGAGTACAGCACGAACGTTTGGCCTCTGCTCCCACAGCAGAAGAGCCAGGATTGAAAGCTGGTGCTGGACCTGTTCAGCACACAATCCCCTTTACATTGGTGCCTCCATCGTTGCTTTCACTGCTCACTTTCATACAGGAAAAGCATTTGAATGGAATCAGTCCAGAGACTGCTCTATGCTGCACAGCAACACAGTCCGCACAGAATGAACAGTGGCATCTGCTCACACGGCAGAAGGAGCAGCAGGGAAAGCTAGTGCACTGCTTCTTCAGCACACAAGCAGCTTTGCAACGGGGTCACCATCATTGCAGTCTCTCCTCGGTTTCATACCTAAAAGTCCATTTGAATCCAAATTCTCAGGTGGTGTCTCTCAGCTGCCCAGCAGCACAGTTAGTACAGCACGAACGTTTGGCCTCTGCTCCACCAGCAGAAGAGCCAGGTTTGAAAGCTGGTACTGGACCTGTTCAGCACACAATCCCTTTTACATTGGTGCCTCCATCGTTGCTTTCACTGCTCACTTTCATACAGGAAAAGCATTTGAATGGAATCAGTCCAGAGGCTGCTCTCTGCTGCGCAGCAACACAGTCAGCACAGAATGAACAGTGGCATCTGCTCACACGGCAGAAGGAGCAGCAGGGAAAGCTAGTGCTCTGCTTCTTCAGCACACAAGCAGCTTTGCAACGGGGTCACCATCATTGCAGTCTCTCCTCGGTTTCATACCTAAAAGTCCATTTGAATCCGAATTCTCAGGTGGTGTCTCTCAGCTGCCCAGCAGCACAGTGAGTACAGCACGAACGTTTGGCCTCTGCTCCCACAGCAGAAGAGCCAGGATTGAAAGCTGGTGCTGGACCTGTTCAGCACACAATCCCCTTTACATTGGTGCCTCCATCGTTGCTTTCACTGCTCACTTTCATACAGGAAAAGCATTTGAATAGAATCCGTCCAGAGCCTGCTCCCTGCTGGCAGCAACACAGCACAGAATGAACAGTGGCATCTGCTCACACGGCAGAAGGAGCAGCAGGGAAAGCTAGTGCTCTGCTTCTTCAGCACACAAGCAGCTTTGCAACGGGGTCACCATCATTGCAGTCTCTCCTCGGTTTCATACCTAAAAGTCCATTTGAATCCGAATTCTCAGGTGGTGTCTCTCAGCTGCCCAGCAGCACAGTGAGTACAGCACGAAGGTTTGGCCTCTGCTCCCACAGCAGAAGAGCCAGGATTGAAAGCTGGTGCTGGACCTGGTCAGCACACAATCCCCTTTACATTGGTGCCTCCATCGTTGCTTTCACTGCTCACTTTCATACAGGAAAAGCATTTGAATAGAATCCGTCCAGAGCCTGCTCCCTGCTGGCAGCAACACAGCACAGAATGAACAGTGGCATCTGCTCACACGGCAGAAGGAGCAGCAGGGAAAGCTAGTGCTCTGCTTCTTCAGCACACAAGCAGCTTTGCAACGGGGTCACCATCATTGCAGTCTCTCCTCGGTTTCATACCTAAAAGTCCATTTGAATCCAAATTCTCAGGTGGTGTCTCTCAGCTGCCCAGCAGCACAGTTAGTACAGCACGAACGTTTGGCCTCTGCTCCCACAGCAGAAGAGCCAGTATTGAAAGCTGGTGCTGGACCTGTTCAGCACACAATCCCTTTTACATTGGTGCATTCATCGTTGCTTTCACTGCTCACTTTCATACAGGAAAAGCATTTGAATGGAATCAGTCCAGAGGCTGCTCTCTGCTGCGCAGCAACACAGTCAGCACAGAATGAACAGTGGCATCTGCTCACACGGCAGAAGGAGCAGCAGGGAAAGCTAGTGCTCTGCTTCTTCAGCACACAAGCAGCTTTGCAACGGGGTCACCATCATTGCAGTCTCTCCTCGGTTTCATACCTAAAAGTCCATTTGAATCCAAATTCTCAGGTGGTGTCTCCCAGCTGCCCAGCAGCACAGTGAGTACAGCACGAAGGTTTGGCCTCTGCTCCCACAGCAGAAGAGCCAGGATTGAAAGCTGGTGCTGGACCTGTTCAGCACACAATCCCCTTTACATTGGTGCATTCATCGTTGCTTTCACTGCTCACTTTCATACAGGAAAAGCATTTGAATGGAATCAGTCCAGAGGCTGCTCTCTGCTGCGCAGCAACACAGTCAGCACAGAATGAACAGTGGCATCTGCTCACACGGCAGAAGGAGCAGCAGGGAAAGCTAGTGCTCTGCTTCTTCAGCACACAAGCAGCTTTGCAACGGGGTCACCATCATTGCAGTCTCTCCTCGGTTTCATACCTAAAAGTCCATTTGAATCCGAATTCTCAGGTGGTGTCTCTCAGCTGCCCAGCAGCACAGTGAGTACAGCACGAACGTTTGGCCTCTGCTCCCACAGCAGAAGAGCCAGGATTGAAAGCTGGTGCTGGACCTGTTCAGCACACAATCCCCTTTACATTGGTGCCTCCATCGTTGCTTTCACTGCTCACTTTCATACAGGAAAAGCATTTGAATGGAATCAGTCCAGAGGCTGCTCTCTGCTGCGCAGCAACACAGCACAGAATGAATAGTGGCATCTGCTCACACGGCAGAAGGAGCAGCAGGGAAAGCTAGTGCTCTGCTTCTTCAGCACACAAGCAGCTTTGCAACGGGGTCACCATCATTGCAGTCTCTCCTCGGTTTCATACCTAAAAGTCCATTTGAATCCAAATTCTCAGGTGGTGTCTCTCAGCTGCCCAGCAGCACAGTTAGTACAGCACGAACGTTTGGCCTCTACTCCCACAGCAGAAGAGCCAGGATTGAAAGCTGGTGCTGGACCTGTTCAGCACACAATCCCCTTTACATTGGTGCTTTCATCGTTGCTTTCACTGCTCACTTTCATACAGGAAAAGCATTTGAATGGAATCAGTCCAGAGGCTGCTCTCTGCTGCGCAGCAAAACAGTCAGCACAGAATGAACAGTGGCATCTGCTCACACGGCAGAAGGAGCAGCAGGGAAAGCTAGTGCTCTGCTTCTTCAGCACACAAGCAGCTTTGCAACGGGGTCACCATCATTGCAGTCTCTCCTCGGTTTCATACCTAAAAGTCCATTTGAATCCGAATTCTCAGGTGGTGTCTCTCAGCTGCCCAGCAGCACAGTGAGTACAGCACGAACGTTTGGCATCTGCTCCCACAGCAGAAGAGCCAGGATTGAAAGCTGGTGCTGGACCTGGTCAGCACACAATCCCCTTTACATTGGTGCATTCATCGTTGCTTTCACTGCTCACTTTCATACAGGAAAAGCATTTGAATGGAATCAGTCCAGAGGCTGCTCTCTGCTGCGCAGCAACACAGTCGGCACAGAATGAACAGTGGCATCTGCTCACACGGCAGAAGGAGCAGCAGGGAAAGCTAGTGCTCTGCTTCTTCAGCACACAAGCAGCTTTGCAACGGGGTCACCATCATTGCAGTCTCTCCTCGGCTTCATACCTAAAAGTCCATTTGAATCCGAATTCTCAGGTGGTGTCTCTCAGCTGCCCAGCAGCACAGTGAGTACAGCACGAACGTTTGGCCTCTGCTCCCACAGCAGAAGAGCCAGGATTGAAAGCTGGTGCTGGACCTGGTCAGCACACAATCCCCTTTACATTGGTGCCTCCATCGTTGCTTTCACTGCTCACTTTCATACAGGAAAAGCATTTGAATGGAATCAGTCCAGAGGCTGCTCTCTGCTGCGCAGCAACACAGTCGGCACAGAATGAACAGTGGCATCTGCTCACACGGCAGAAGGAGCAGCAGGGAAAGCTAGTGCTCTGCTTCTTCAGCACACAAGCAGCTTTGCAACGGGGTCACCATCATTGCAGTCTCTCCTCGGTTTCATACCTAAAAGTCCATTTGAATCCGAATTCTCAGGTGGTGTCTCTCAGCTGCCCAGCAGCACAGTGAGTACAGCACGAACGTTTGGCCTCTGCTCCCACAGCAGAAGAGCCAGGATTGAAAGCTGGTGCTGGACCTGGTCAGCACACAATCCCCTTTACATTGGTGCCTCCATCGTTGCTTTCACTGCTCACTTTCATACAGGAAAAGCATTTGAATGGAATCAGTCCAGAGCCTGCTCCCTGCTGCGCAGCAACACAGTCAGCACAGAATGAACAGTGGCATCTGCTCACACGGCAGAAGGAGCAGCAGGGAAAGCTAGTGCTCTGCTTCTTCAGCACACAAGCAGCTTTGCAACGGGGTCACCATCATTGCAGTCTCTCCTCGGTTTCATACCTAAAAGTCCATTTGAATCCAAATTCTCAGGTGGTGTCTCTCAGCTGCCCAGCAGCACAGTTAGTACAGCACGAACGTTTGGCCTCTACTCCCACAGCAGAAGAGCCAGGATTGAAAGCTGGTGCTGGACCTGTTCAGCACACAATCCCCTTTACATTGGTGCCACCATCGTTGCTTTCACTGCTCACTTTCATACAGGAAAAGCATTTGAATGGAATCAGTCCAGAGCCTGCTCTCTGCTGCGCAGCAACACAGCACAGAATGAACAGTGGCATCTGCTCACACGGCAGAAGGAGCAGCAGGGAAAGCTAGTGCTCTGCTTCTTCAGCACACAAGCAGCTTTGCAACGGGGTCACCATCATTGCAGTCTCTCCTCGGTTTCATACCTAAAAGTCCATTTGAATCCAAATTCTCAGGTGGTGTCTCTCAGCTGCCCAGCAGCACAGTTAGTACAGCAAGAACGTTTGGCCTCTGCTCCCACAGCAGAAGAGCCAGGATTGAAAGCTGGTGCTGGACCTGTTCAGCACACAATCCCCTTTACATTGGTGCATTCATCGTTGCTTTCACTGCTCACTTTCATACAGGAAAAGCATTTGAATGGAATCAGTCCAGAGGCTGCTCTCTGCTGCGCAGCAACACAGTCAGCACAGAATGAACAGTGGCATCTGCTCACACGGCAGAAGGAGCAGCAGGGAAAGCTAGTGCTCTGCTTCTTCAGCACACAAGCAGCTTTGCAACAGGGTCACCATCATTGCAGTCTCTCCTCGGTTTCATACCTAAAAGTCCATTTGAATCCGAATTCTCAGGTGGTGTCTCTCAGCTGCCCAGCAGCACAGTTAGTACAGCACGAACGTTTGGCCTCTGCTCCCACAGCAGAAGAGCCAGGATTGAAAGCTGGTGCTGGACCTGTTCAGCACACAATCACCTTTACATTGGTGCCGCCATCGTTGCTTTCACTGCTCACTTTCATACAGGAAAAGCATTTGAATGGAATCAGTCCAGAGCCTGCACTCTGCTGCGCAGGAACACAGTCAGCACAGAATGAACAGTGGCATCTGCTCACACGGCAGAAGGAGCAGCAGGGAAAGCTAGTGCTCTGCTTCTTCAGCACACAAGCAGCTTTGCAACGGGGTCACCATCATTGCAGTCTCTCCTCGGTTTCATACCTAAAAGTCCATTTGAATCCGAATTCTCAGGTGGTGTCTCTCAGCTGCCCAGCAGCACAGTTAGTACAGCACTAACGTTTGGCCTCTGCTCCCACAGCAGAAGAGCCAGGATTGAAAGCTGGTGCTGGACCTGTTCAGCACACAATCCCTTTTACATTGGTTCATTCATCGTTGCTTTCACTGCTCACTTTCATACAGGAAAAGCATTTGAATGGAATGAGTCCAGAGGCTGCTCTCTGCTGCGCAGCAACACAGCACAGAATGAATAGTGGCATCTGCTCACACGGCAGAAGGAGCAGCAGGGAAAGCTAGTGCTCTGCTTCTTCAGCACACAAGCAGCTTTGCAACGGGGTCACCATCATTGCAGTCTCTCCTCGGTTTCATACCTAAAAGTCCATTTGAATCCGAATTCTCAGGTGGTGTCTCTCAGCTGCCCAGCAGCACAGTGAGTACAGCACGAACGTTTGGCCTCTGCTCCCACAGCAGAAGAGCCAGGATTGAAAGCTGGTGCTGGACCTGTTCAGCACACAATCCCCTTTACATTGGTGCCTCCATCGTTGCTTTCACTGCTCACTTTCATACAGGAAAAGCATTTGAATAGAATCCGTCCAGAGCCTGCTCCCTGCTGGCAGCAACACAGCACAGAATGAACAGCGGCATCTGCTCACACGGCAGAAGGAGCAGCAGGGAAAGCTAGTGCACTGCTTCTTCAGCACACAAGCAGCTTTGCAACGGGGTCACCATCATTGCAGTCTCTCCTCGGTTTCATACCTAAAAGTCCATTTGAATCCGAATTCTCAGGTGGTGTCTCTCAGCTGCCCAGCAGCACAGTTAGTACAGCACGAAGGTTTGGCCTCTGCTCCCACAGCAGAAGAGCCAGGATTGAAAGCTGGTGCTGGACCTGGTCAGCACACAATCCCCTTTACATTGGTGCCTCCATCGTTGCTTTCACTGCTCACTTTCATACAGGAAAAGCATTTGAATAGAATCCGTCCAGAGCCTGCTCCCTGCTGGCAGCAACACAGCACAGAATGAACAGTGGCATCTGCTCACACGGCAGAAGGAGCAGCAGGGAAAGCTAGTGCTCTGCTTCTTCAGCACACAAGCAGCTTTGCAACGGGGTCACCATCATTGCAGTCTCTCCTCGGTTTCATACCTAAAAGTCCATTTGAATCCAAATTCTCAGGTGGTGTCTCTCAGCTGCCCAGCAGCACAGTGAGTACAGCACGAAGGTTTGGCCTCTGCTCCCACAGCAGAAGAGCCAGGATTGAAAGCTGGTGCTGGACCTGGTCAGCACACAATCCCCTTTACATTGGTGCCTCCATCGTTGCTTTCACTGCTCACTTTCATACAGGAAAAGCATTTGAATAGAATCCGTCCAGAGCCTGCTCCCTGCTGGCAGCAACACAGCACAGAATGAACAGTGGCATCTGCTCACACGGCAGAAGGAGCAGCAGGGAAAGCTAGTGCTCTGCTTCTTCAGCACACAAGCAGCTTTGCAACGGGGTCACCATCATTGCAGTCTCTCCTCGGTTTCATACCTAAAAGTCCATTTGAATCCAAATTCTCAGGTGGTGTCTCTCAGCTGCCCAGCAGCACAGTGAGTACAGCACGAAGGTTTGGCCTCTGCTCCCACAGCAGAAGAGCCAGGATTGAAAGCTGGTGCTGGACCTGTTCAGCACACAATCCCCTTTACATTGGTGCATTCATCGTTGCTTTCACTGCTCACTTTCATACAGGAAAAGCATTTGAATGGAATCAGTCCAGAGGCTGCTCTCTGCTGCGCAGCAACACAGTCAGCACAGAATGAACAGTGGCATCTGCTCACACGGCAGAAGGAGCAGCAGGGAAAGCTAGTGCTCTGCTTCTTCAGCACACAAGCAGCTTTGCAACGGGGTCACCATCATTGCAGTCTCTCCTCGGTTTCATACCTAAAAGTCCATTTGAATCCGAATTCTCAGGTGGTGTCTCTCAGCTGCCCAGCAGCACAGTGAGTACAGCACGAACGTTTGGCCTCTGCTCCCACAGCAGAAGAGCCAGGATTGAAAGCTGGTGCTGGACCTGGTCAGCACACAATCCCCTTTACATTGGTGCATTCATCGTTGCTTTCACTGCTCACTTTCATACAGGAAAAGCATTTGAATGGAATCAGTCCAGAGCCTGCTCTCTGCTGCGCAGCAACACAGTCAGCACAGAATGAACAGTGGCATCTGCTCACACGGCAGAAGGAGCAGCAGGGAAAGCTAGTGCTCTGCTTCTTCAGCACACAAGCAGCTTTGCAACGGGGTCACCATCATTGCAGTCTCTCCTCGGTTTCATACCTAAAAGTCCATTTGAATCCGAATTCTCAGGTGGTGTCTCTCAGCTGCCCAGCAGCACAGTGAGTACAGCACGAACGTTTGGCCTCTGCTCCCACAGCAGAAGAGCCAGGATTGAAAGCTGGTGCTGGACCTGGTCAGCACACAATCCCCTTTACATTGGTGCCTCCATCGTTGCTTTCACTGCTCACTTTCATACAGGAAAAGCATTTGAATGGAATCAGTCCAGAGGCTGCTCTCTGCTGCGCAGCAACACAGCACAGAATGAATAGTGGCATCTGCTCACACGGCAGAAGGAGCAGCAGGGAAAGCTAGTGCTCTGCTTCTTCAGCACACAAGCAGCTTTGCAACGGGGTCACCATCATTGCAGTCTCTCCTCGGTTTCATACCTAAAAGTCCATTTGAATCCAAATTCTCAGGTGGTGTCTCTCAGCTGCCCAGCAGCACAGTTAGTACAGCACGAACGTTTGGCCTCTACTCCCACAGCAGAAGAGCCAGGATTGAAAGCTGGTGCTGGACCTGTTCAGCACACAATCCCCTTTACATTGGTGCTTTCATCGTTGCTTTCACTGCTCACTTTCATACAGGAAAAGCATTTGAATGGAATCAGTCCAGAGGCTGCTCTCTGCTGCGCAGCAAAACAGTCAGCACAGAATGAACAGTGGCATCTGCTCACACGGCAGAAGGAGCAGCAGGGAAAGCTAGTGCTCTGCTTCTTCAGCACACAAGCAGCTTTGCAACGGGGTCACCATCATTGCAGTCTCTCCTCGGTTTCATACCTAAAAGTCCATTTGAATCCGAATTCTCAGGTGGTGTCTCTCAGCTGCCCAGCAGCACAGTGAGTACAGCACGAACGTTTGGCATCTGCTCCCACAGCAGAAGAGCCAGGATTGAAAGCTGGTGCTGGACCTGGTCAGCACACAATCCCCTTTACATTGGTGCATTCATCGTTGCTTTCACTGCTCACTTTCATACAGGAAAAGCATTTGAATGGAATCAGTCCAGAGGCTGCTCTCTGCTGCGCAGCAACACAGTCGGCACAGAATGAACAGTGGCATCTGCTCACACGGCAGAAGGAGCAGCAGGGAAAGCTAGTGCTCTGCTTCTTCAGCACACAAGCAGCTTTGCAACGGGGTCACCATCATTGCAGTCTCTCCTCGGCTTCATACCTAAAAGTCCATTTGAATCCGAATTCTCAGGTGGTGTCTCTCAGCTGCCCAGCAGCACAGTGAGTACAGCACGAACGTTTGGCCTCTGCTCCCACAGCAGAAGAGCCAGGATTGAAAGCTGGTGCTGGACCTGGTCAGCACACAATCCCCTTTACATTGGTGCCTCCATCGTTGCTTTCACTGCTCACTTTCATACAGGAAAAGCATTTGAATGGAATCAGTCCAGAGGCTGCTCTCTGCTGCGCAGCAACACAGTCGGCACAGAATGAACAGTGGCATCTGCTCACACGGCAGAAGGAGCAGCAGGGAAAGCTAGTGCTCTGCTTCTTCAGCACACAAGCAGCTTTGCAACGGGGTCACCATCATTGCAGTCTCTCCTCGGCTTCATACCTAAAAGTCCATTTGAATCCGAATTCTCAGGTGGTGTCTCTCAGCTGCCCAGCAGCACAGTGAGTACAGCACGAACGTTTGGCCTCTGCTCCCACAGCAGAAGAGCCAGGATTGAAAGCTGGTGCTGGACCTGTTCAGCACACAATCCCCTTTACATTGGTGCCTCCATCGTTGCTTTCACTGCTAACACTCATACAGGAAAAGCATTTGAATAGAATCCGTCCAGAGCCTGCTCCCTGATGGCAGCAACACAGCACAGAATGAACAGTGGCATCTGCTCACACGGCAGAAGGAGCAGCAGGGAAAGCTAGCGCTGTGTCTCTTCAGCACACAAGAAGCTTTGCAACGGGGTCACCATCATTGCAGTCTCTCCTCGGTTTCATACCTAAAAGTCCATTTGAATCCAAATTCTCAGGTGGTGTCTCTCAGCTGCCCAGCAGCACAGTTAGTACAGCACGAACGTTTGGCCTCTACTCCCACAGCAGAAGAGCCAGGATTGAAAGCTGGTGCTGGAACTGTTCAGCACACAATCCCCTTTACATTGGTGCATTCATCGGTGCTTTCACTGCTCACTTTCATACAGGAAAAGCATTTGAATGGAATCAGTCCAGAGGCTGCTCTCTGCTGCGCAGCAACACAGTCAGCACAGAATGAACAGTGGCATCTGCTCACACGGCAGAAGGAGCAGCAGGGAAAGCTAGTGCTCTGCTTCTTCAGCACACAAGCAGCTTTGCAACGGGGTCACCATCATTGCAGTCTCTCCTCGGTTTCATACCTAAAAGTCCATTTGAATCCGAATTCTCAGGTGGTGTCTCTCAGCTGCCCAGCAGCACAGTGAGTACAGCACGAACGTTTGGCCTCTGCTCCCACAGCAGAAGAGCCAGGATTGAAAGCTGGTGCTGGACCTGGTCAGCACACAATCCCCTTTACATTGGTGCCTCCATCGTTGCTTTCACTGCTCACTTTCATACAGGAAAAGCATTTGAATGGAATCAGTCCAGAGGCTGCTCTCTGCTGCGCAGCAACACAGTCAGCACAGAATGAACAGTGGCATCTGCTCACACGGCAGAAGGAGCAGCAGGGAAAGCTAGTGCTCTGCTTCTTCAGCACACAAGCAGCTTTGCAACGGGGTCACCATCATTGCAGTCTCTCCTCGGTTTCATACCTAAAAGTCCATTTGAATCCAAATTCTCAGGTGGTGTCTCTCAGCTGCCCAGCAGCACAGTTAGTACAGCACGAACGTTTGGCCTCTGCTCCCACAGCAGAAGAGCCAGGATTGAAAGCTGGTGCTGGACCTGTTCAGCACACAATCCCCTTTACATTGGTGCCGCCATCGTTGCTTTCACTGCTCACTTTCATACAGGAAAAGCATTTGAATGGAATCAGTCCAGAGCCTGCACTCTGCTGCGCAGGAACACAGTCAGCACAGAATGAACAGTGGCATCTGCTCACACGGCAGAAGGAGCAGCAGGGAAAGCTAGTGCTCTGCTTCTTCAGCACACAAGCAGCTTTGCAACAGGGTCACCATCATTGCAGTCTCTCCTCGGTTTCATACCTAAAAGTCCATTTGAATCCGAATTCTCAGGTGGTGTCTCTCAGCTGCCCCGCAGCACAGTGAGTACAGCACGAACGTTTGGCCTCTACTCCCACAGCAGAAGAGCCAGGATTGAAAGCTGGTGCTGGAACTGTTCAGCACACAATCCCCTTTACATTGGTGCCTCCATCGTTGCTTTCACTGCTAACACTCATACAGGAAAAGCATTTGAATAGAATCCGTCCAGAGCCTGCTCCCTGAAGGCAGCAACACAGCACAGAATGAACAGTGGCATCTGCTCACACGGCAGAAGGAGCAGCAGGGAAAGCTAGTGCTCTGCTTCTTCAGCACACAAGCAGCTTTGCAACGGGGTCACCATCATTGCAGTCTCTCCTCGGTTTCATACCTAAAAGTCCATTTGAATCCAAATTCTCAGGTGGTGTCTCTCAGCTGCCCAGCAGCACAGTTAGTACAGCACGAACGTTTGGCCTCTGCTCCCACAGCAGAAGAGCCAGGATTGAAAGCTGGTGCTGGAACTGTTCAGCACACAATCCCCTTTACATTGGTGCATTCATCGTTGCTTTCACTGCTCACTTTCATACAGGAAAAGCATTTGAATGGAATCAGTCCAGAGGCTGCTCTCTGCTGCGCAGCAACACAGTCAGCACAGAATGAACAGTGGCATCTGCTCACACGGCAGAAGGAGCAGCAGGGAAAGCTAGTGCTCTGCTTCTTCAGCACACAAGCAGCTTTGCAACGGGGTCACCATCATTGCAGTCTCTCCTCGGTTTCATACCTAAAAGTCCATTTGAATCCGAATTCTCAGGTGGTGTCTCTCAGCTGCCCCGCAGCACAGTGAGTACAGCACGAACGTTTGGCCTCTGCTCCCACAACAGAAGAGCCAGGATTGAAAGCTGGTGCTGGACCTGTTCAGCACACAATCCCCTTTACATTGGTGCCTCCATCGTTGCTTTCACTGCTCACTTTCATACAGGAAAAGCATTTGAATGGAATCAGTCCAGAGGCTGCTCTCTGCTGCGCAGCAACACAGTCGGCACAGAATGAACAGTGGCATCTGCTCACACGGCAGAAGGAGCAGCAGGGAAAGCTAGTGCTCTGCTTCTTCAGCACACAAGCAGCTTTGCAACGGGGTCACCATCATTGCAGTCTCTCCTCGGTTTCATACCTAAAAGTCCATTTGAATCCAAATTCTCAGGTGGTGTCTCTCAGCTGCCCAGCAGCACAGTTAGTACAGCACGAACGTTTGGCCTCTGCTCCCACAGCAGAAGAGCCAGGATTGAAAGCTGGTGCTGGACCTGTTCAGCACACAATCCCTTTTACATTGGTGCATTCATCGTTGCTTTCACTGCTCACTTTCATACAGGAAAAGCATTTGAATGGAATCAGTCCAGAGGCTGCTCTCTGCTGCGCAGCAACACAGTCAGCACAGAATGAACAGTGGCATCTGCTCACACGGCAGAAGGAGCAGCAGGGAAAGCTAGTGCTCTGCTTCTTCAGCACACAAGCAGCTTTGCAACGGGGTCACCATCATTGCAGTCTCTCCTCGGTTTCATACCTAAAAGTCCATTTGAATCCAAATTCTCAAGCGGTCTCAGCTGCCCAGCAGCACAGTGAGTACAGCACGAACGTTTGGCCTCTGCTCCCACAGCAGAAGAGCCAGGATTGAAAGCTGGTGCTGGACCTGTTCAGCACACAATCCCCTTTACATTGGTGCCTCCATCGTTGCTTTCACTGCTAACACTCATACAGGAAAAGCATTTGAATAGAATCCGTCCAGAGCCTGCTCCCTGCTGGCAGCAACACAGCACAGAATGAACAGTGGCATCTGCTCACACGGCAGAAGGAGCAGCAGGGAAAGCTAGCGCTGTGTCTCTTCAGCACACAAGAAGCTTTGCAACGGGGTCACCATCATTGCAGTCTCTCCTCGGTTTCATACCTAAAAGTCCATTTGAATCCAAATTCTCAGGTGGTGTCTCTCAGCTGCCCAGCAGCACAGTTAGTACAGCACGAACGTTTGGCCTCTACTCCCACAGCAGAAGAGCCAGGATTGAAAGCTGGTGCTGGACCTGTTCAGCACACAATCCCCTTTACATTGGTGCTTTCATCGTTGCTTTCACTGCTCACTTTCATACAGGAAAAGCATTTGAATGGAATCAGTCCAGAGGCTGCTCTCTGCTGCGCAGCAAAACAGTCAGCACAGAATGAACAGTGGCATCTGCTCACACGGCAGAAGGAGCAGCAGGGAAAGCTAGTGCTCTGCTTCTTCAGCACACAAGCAGCTTTGCAACGGGGTCACCATCATTGCAGTCTCTCCTCGGTTTCATACCTAAAAGTCCATTTGAATCCGAATTCTCAGGTGGTGTCTCTCAGCTGCCCAGCAGCACAGTGAGTACAGCACGAACGTTTGGCATCTGCTCCCACAGCAGAAGAGCCAGGATTGAAAGCTGGTGCTGGACCTGGTCAGCACACAATCCCCTTTACATTGGTGCATTCATCGTTGCTTTCACTGCTCACTTTCATACAGGAAAAGCATTTGAATGGAATCAGTCCAGAGGCTGCTCTCTGCTGCGCAGCAACACAGTCGGCACAGAATGAACAGTGGCATCTGCTCACACGGCAGAAGGAGCAGCAGGGAAAGCTAGTGCTCTGCTTCTTCAGCACACAAGCAGCTTTGCAACGGGGTCACCATCATTGCAGTCTCTCCTCGGCTTCATACCTAAAAGTCCATTTGAATCCGAATTCTCAGGTGGTGTCTCTCAGCTGCCCAGCAGCACAGTGAGTACAGCACGAACGTTTGGCCTCTGCTCCCACAGCAGAAGAGCCAGGATTGAAAGCTGGTGCTGGACCTGGTCAGCACACAATCCCCTTTACATTGGTGCCTCCATCGTTGCTTTCACTGCTCACTTTCATACAGGAAAAGCATTTGAATGGAATCAGTCCAGAGGCTGCTCTCTGCTGCGCAGCAACACAGTCGGCACAGAATGAACAGTGGCATCTGCTCACACGGCAGAAGGAGCAGCAGGGAAAGCTAGTGCTCTGCTTCTTCAGCACACAAGCAGCTTTGCAACGGGGTCACCATCATTGCAGTCTCTCCTCGGCTTCATACCTAAAAGTCCATTTGAATCCGAATTCTCAGGTGGTGTCTCTCAGCTGCCCAGCAGCACAGTGAGTACAGCACGAACGTTTGGCCTCTGCTCCCACAGCAGAAGAGCCAGGATTGAAAGCTGGTGCTGGACCTGTTCAGCACACAATCCCCTTTACATTGGTGCCTCCATCGTTGCTTTCACTGCTAACACTCATACAGGAAAAGCATTTGAATAGAATCCGTCCAGAGCCTGCTCCCTGATGGCAGCAACACAGCACAGAATGAACAGTGGCATCTGCTCACACGGCAGAAGGAGCAGCAGGGAAAGCTAGCGCTGTGTCTCTTCAGCACACAAGAAGCTTTGCAACGGGGTCACCATCATTGCAGTCTCTCCTCGGTTTCATACCTAAAAGTCCATTTGAATCCAAATTCTCAGGTGGTGTCTCTCAGCTGCCCAGCAGCACAGTTAGTACAGCACGAACGTTTGGCCTCTACTCCCACAGCAGAAGAGCCAGGATTGAAAGCTGGTGCTGGAACTGTTCAGCACACAATCCCCTTTACATTGGTGCATTCATCGGTGCTTTCACTGCTCACTTTCATACAGGAAAAGCATTTGAATGGAATCAGTCCAGAGGCTGCTCTCTGCTGCGCAGCAACACAGTCAGCACAGAATGAACAGTGGCATCTGCTCACACGGCAGAAGGAGCAGCAGGGAAAGCTAGTGCTCTGCTTCTTCAGCACACAAGCAGCTTTGCAACGGGGTCACCATCATTGCAGTCTCTCCTCGGTTTCATACCTAAAAGTCCATTTGAATCCGAATTCTCAGGTGGTGTCTCTCAGCTGCCCAGCAGCACAGTGAGTACAGCACGAACGTTTGGCCTCTGCTCCCACAGCAGAAGAGCCAGGATTGAAAGCTGGTGCTGGACCTGGTCAGCACACAATCCCCTTTACATTGGTGCCTCCATCGTTGCTTTCACTGCTCACTTTCATACAGGAAAAGCATTTGAATGGAATCAGTCCAGAGGCTGCTCTCTGCTGCGCAGCAACACAGTCAGCACAGAATGAACAGTGGCATCTGCTCACACGGCAGAAGGAGCAGCAGGGAAAGCTAGTGCTCTGCTTCTTCAGCACACAAGCAGCTTTGCAACGGGGTCACCATCATTGCAGTCTCTCCTCGGTTTCATACCTAAAAGTCCATTTGAATCCAAATTCTCAGGTGGTGTCTCTCAGCTGCCCAGCAGCACAGTTAGTACAGCACGAACGTTTGGCCTCTGCTCCCACAGCAGAAGAGCCAGGATTGAAAGCTGGTGCTGGACCTGGTCAGCACACAATCACCTTTACATTGGTGCCACCATCGTTGCTTTCACTGCTCACTTTCATACAGGAAAAGCATTTGAATGGAATCAGTCCAGAGCCTGCTCTCTGCTGCGCAGCAACACAGCACAGAATGAATAGTGGCATCTGCTCACACGGCAGAAGGAGCAGCAGGGAAAGCTAGTGCTCTGCTTCTTCAGCACACAAGCAGCTTTGCAACGGGGTCACCATCATTGCAGTCTCTCCTCGGTTTCATACCTAAAAGTCCATTTGAATCCGAATTCTCAGGTGGTGTCTCTCAGCTGCCCAGCAGCACAGTGAGTACAGCACGAACGTTTGGCCTCTGCTCCCACAGCAGAAGAGCCAGGATTGAAAGCTGGTGCTGGACCTGGTCAGCACACAATCCCCTTTACATTGGTGCCTCCATCGTTGCTTTCACTGCTCACTTTCATACAGGAAAAGCATTTGAATGGAATCAGTCCAGAGCCTGCTCTCTGCTGCGCAGCAACACAGTCAGCACAGAATGAACAGTGGCATCTGCTCACACGGCAGAAGGAGCAGCAGGGAAAGCTAGTGCTCTGCTTCTTCAGCACACAAGCAGCTTTGCAACGGGGTCACCATCATTGCAGTCTCTCCTCGGTTTCATACCTAAAAGTCCATTTGAATCCAAATTCTCAGGTGGTGTCTCTCAGCTGCCCAGCAGCACAGTTAGTACAGCACGAACTTTTGGCCTCTGCTCCCACAGCAGAAGAGCAAGGATTGAAAGCTGGTGCTGGACCTGTTCAGCACACAATCCCCTTTACATTGGTGCATTCATCGTTGCTTTCACTGCTCACTTTCATACAGGAAAAGCATTTGAATGGAATCAGTCCAGAGGCTGCTCTCTGCTGCGCAGCAACACAGTCAGCACAGAATGAACAGTGGCATCTGCTCACACGGCAGAAGGAGCAGCAGGGAAAGCTAGTGCTCTGCTTCTTCAGCACACAAGCAGCTTTGCAACGGGGTCACCATCATTGCAGTCTCTCCTCGGTTTCATACCTAAAAGTCCATTTGAATCCGAATTCTCAGGTGGTGTCTCTCAGCTGCCCAGCAGCACAGTGAGTACAGCACGAACGTTTGGCCTCTGCTCCCACAGCAGAAGAGCCAGGATTGAAAGCTGGTGCTGGACCTGGTCAGCACACAATCCCCTTTACATTGGTGCCACCATCGTTGCTTTCACTGCTCACTTTCATACAGGAAAAGCATTTGAATGGAATCAGTCCAGAGCCTGCTCTCTGCTGCGCAGCAACACAGCACAGAATGAATAGTGGCATCTGCTCACACGGCAGAAGGAGCAGCAGGGAAAGCTAGTGCTCTGCTTCTTCAGCACACAAGCAGCTTTGCAACGGGGTCACCATCATTGCAGTCTCTCCTCGGCTTCATACCTAAAAGTCCATTTGAATCCGAATTCTCAGGTGGTGTCTCTCAGCTGCCCAGCAGCACAGTGAGTACAGCACGAACGTTTGGCCTCTGCTCCCACAGCAGAAGAGCCAGGATTGAAAGCTGGTGCTGGACCTGGTCAGCACACAATCCCCTTTACATTGGTGCCTCCATCGTTGCTTTCACTGCTCACTTTCATACAGGAAAAGCATTTGAATGGAATCAGTCCAGAGCCTGCTCTCTGCTGCGCAGCAACACAGTCAGCACAGAATGAATAGTGGCATCTGCTCACACGGCAGAAGGAGCAGCAGGGAAAGCTAGTGCTCTGCTTCTTCAGCACACAAGCAGCTTTGCAACGGGGTCACCATCATTGCAGTCTCTCCTCGGTTTCATACCTAAAAGTCCATTTGAATCCAAATTCTCAGGTGGTGTCTCTCAGCTGCCCAGCAGCACAGTTAGTACAGCACGAACGTTTGGCCTCTGCTCCCACAGCAGAAGAGCCAGGATTGAAAGCTGGTGCTGGACCTGTTCCGCACACAATCCCCTTTACATTGGTGCATTCATCGTTGCTTTCACTGCTCACTTTCATACAGGAAAAGCATTTGAATGGAATCAGTCCAGAGGCTGCTCTCTGCTGCGCAGCAACACAGTCAGCACAGAATGAACAGTGGCATCTGCTCACACGGCAGAAGGAGCAGCAGGGAAAGCTAGTGCTCTGCTTCTTCAGCACACAAGCAGCTTTGCAACAGGGTCACCATCATTGCAGTCTCTCCTCGGTTTCATACCTAAAAGTCCATTTGAATC
This sequence comes from Pezoporus flaviventris, assembly GCF_033815535.1. Taxonomy (NCBI): domain Eukaryota; kingdom Metazoa; phylum Chordata; class Aves; order Psittaciformes; family Psittacidae; genus Pezoporus; species Pezoporus flaviventris. The sequence continues at coordinate 958,039 of NW_026892766.1, read as the reverse complement.
CGAATTCTCAGGTGGTGTCTCTCAGCTGCCCCGCAGCACAGTGAGTACAGCACGAACGTTTGGCCTCTGCTCCCACAGCAGAAGAGCCAGGATTGAAAGCTGGTGCTGGACCTGTTCAGCACACAATCCCCTTTACATTGGTGCCTCCATCGTTGCTTTCACTGCTCACTTTCATACAGGAAAAGCATTTGAATGGAATCAGTCCAGAGGCTGCTCTCTGCTGCGCAGCAACACAGTCGGCACAGAATGAACAGTGGCATCTCCTCACACGGCAGAAGGAGCAGCAGGGAAAGCTAGTGCTCTGCTTCTTCAGCACACAAGCAGCTTTGCAACGGGGTCACCATCATTGCAGTCTCTCCTCGGCTTCATACCTAAAAGTCCATTTGAATCCGAATTCTCAGGTGGTGTCGTTCAGCTGCCCAGCAGCACAGTGAGTACAGCACAAACGTTTGGCCTCTGCTCCCACAGCAGAAGAGCCAGGATTGAAAGCTGGTGCTGGACCTGTTCAGCACACAATCCCCTTTACATTGGTGCCTCCATCGTTGCTTTCACTGCTAACACTCATACAGGAAAAGCATTTGAATAGAATCCGTCCAGAGCCTGCTCCCTGATGGCAGCAACACAGCACAGAATGAACAGTGGCATCTGCTCACACGGCAGAAGGAGCAGCAGGGAAAGCTAGTGCTCTGCTTCTTCAGCACACAAGCAGCTTTGCAACGGGGTCACCATCATTGCAGTCTCTCCTCGGTTTCATACCTAAAAGTCCATTTGAATCCAAATTCTCAGGTGGTGTCTCTCAGCTGCCCAGCAGCACAGTTAGTACAGCACGAACGTTTGGCCTCTGCTCCCACAGCAGAAGAGCCAGGATTGAAAGCTGGTGCTGGACCTGTTCAGCACACAATCCCCTTTACATTGGTGCATTCATCGTTGCTTTCACTGCTCACTTTCATACAGGAAAAGCATTTGAATGGAATCAGTCCAGAGCCTGCTCTCTGCTGCGCAGCAACACAGCACAGAATGAATAGTGGCATCTGCTCACACGGCAGAAAGAGCAGCAGGGAAAGCTAGTGCTCTGCTTCTTCAGCACACAAGCAGCTTTGCAACGGGGTCACCATCATTGCAGTCTCTCCTCGGTTTCATACCTAAAAGTCCATTTGAATCCGAATTCTCAGGTGGTGTCTCTCAGCTGCCCAGCAGCACAGTGAGTACAGCACGAACGTTTGGCCTCTGCTCCCACAGCAGAAGAGCCAGGATTGAAAGCTGGTGCTGGACCTGGTCAGCACACAATCCCCTTTACATTGGTGCCTCCATCGTTGCTTTCACTGCTCACTTTCATACAGGAAAAGCATTTGAATGGAATCAGTCCAGAGCCTGCTCTCTGCTGCGCAGCAACACAGTCAGCACAGAATGAACAGTGGCATCTGCTCACACGGCAGAAGGAGCAGCAGGGAAAGCTAGTGCTCTGCTTCTTCAGCACACAAGCAGCTTTGCAACGGGGTCACCATCATTGCAGTCTCTCCTCGGTTTCATACCTAAAAGTCCATTTGAATCCAAATTCTCAGGTGGTGTCTCTCAGCTGCCCAGCAGCACAGTTAGTACAGCACGAACGTTTGGCCTCTGCTCCCACAGCAGAAGAGCCAGGATTGAAAGCTGGTGCTGGACCTGTTCAGCACACAATCCCCTTTACATTGGTGCATTCATCGTTGCTTTCACTGCTCACTTTCATACAGGAAAAGCATTTGAATGGAATCAGTCCAGAGGCTGCTCTCTGCTGCGCAGCAACACAGTCAGCACAGAATGAACAGTGGCATCTGCTCACACGGCAGAAGGAGCAGCAGGGAAAGCTAGTGCTCTGCTTCTTCAGCACACAAGCAGCTTTGCAACAGGGTCACCATCATTGCAGTCTCTCCTCGGTTTCATACCTAAAAGTCCATTTGAATCCGAATTCTCAGGTGGTGTCTCTCAGCTGCCCGCAGCACAGTGAGTACAGCACGAACGTTTGGCCTCTGCTCCCACAACAGAAGAGCCAGGATTGAAAGCTGGTGCTGGACCTGTTCAGCACACAATCCCCTTTACATTGGTGCCTCCATCGTTGCTTTCACTGCTCACTTTCATACAGGAAAAGCATTTGAATGGAATCAGTCCAGAGGCTGCTCTCTGCTGCGCAGCAACACAGTCGGCACAGAATGAACAGTGGCATCTGCTCACACGGCAGAAGGAGCAGCAGGGAAAGCTAGTGCTCTGCTTCTTCAGCACACAAGCAGCTTTGCAACGGGGTCACCATCATTGCAGTCTCTCCTCGGTTTCATACCTAAAAGTCCATTTGAATCCAAATTCTCAGGTGGTGTCTCTCAGCTGCCCAGCAGCACAGTTAGTACAGCACGAACGTTTGGCCTCTGCTCCCACAGCAGAAGAGCCAGTATTGAAAGCTGGTGCTGGACCTGTTCAGCACACAATCCCTTTTACATTGGTGCATTCATCGTTGCTTTCACTGCTCACTTTCATACAGGAAAAGCATTTGAATGGAATCAGTCCAGAGGCTGCTCTCTGCTGCGCAGCAACACAGTCAGCACAGAATGAACAGTGGCATCTGCTCACACAGCAGAAGGAGCAGCAGGGAAAGCTAGTGCTCTGCTTCTTCAGCACACAAGCAGCTTTGCAACAGGGTCACCATCATTGCAGTCTCTCCTCGGTTTCATACCTAAAAGTCCATTTGAATCCGAATTCTCAGGTGGTGTCTCTCAGCTGCCCAGCAGCACAGTGAGTACAGCACGAACGTTTGGCCTCTGCTCCCACAACAGAAGAGCCAGGATTGAAAGCTGGTGCTGGACCTGTTCAGCACACAATCCCCTTTACATTGGTGCCTCCATCGTTGCTTTCACTGCTCACTTTCATACAGGAAAAGCATTTGAATGGAATCAGTCCAGAGGCTGCTCTCTGCTGCGCAGCAACACAGTCGGCACAGAATGAACAGTGGCATCTGCTCACACGGCAGAAGGAGCAGCAGGGAAAGCTAGTGCTCTGCTTCTTCAGCACACAAGCAGCTTTGCAACGGGGTCACCATCATTGCAGTCTCTCCTCGGTTTCATACCTAAAAGTCCATTTGAATCCAAATTCTCAGGTGGTGTCTCTCAGCTGCCCAGCAGCACAGTTAGTACAGCACGAACGTTTGGCCTCTGCTCCCACAGCAGAAGAGCCAGTATTGAAAGCTGGTGCTGGACCTGTTCAGCACACAATCCCTTTTACATTGGTGCATTCATCGTTGCTTTCACTGCTCACTTTCATACAGGAAAAGCATTTGAATGGAATCAGTCCAGAGGCTGCTCTCTGCTGCGCAGCAACACAGTCAGCACAGAATGAACAGTGGCATCTGCTCACACGGCAGAAGGAGCAGCAGGGAAAGCTAGTGCTCTGCTTCTTCAGCACACAAGCAGCTTTGCAACGGGGTCACCATCATTGCAGTCTCTCCTCGGTTTCATACCTAAAAGTCCATTTGAATCCAAATTCTCAAGCGGTCTCAGCTGCCCAGCAGCACAGTGAGTACAGCACGAACGTTTGGCCTCTGCTCCCACAGCAGAAGAGCCAGGATTGAAAGCTGGTGCTGGACCTGTTCAGCACACAATCCCCTTTACATTGGTGCCTCCATCGTTGCTTTCACTGCTAACACTCATACAGGAAAAGCATTTGAATAGAATCCGTCCAGAGCCTGCTCCCTGCTGGCAGCAACACAGCACAGAATGAACAGTGGCATCTGCTCACACGGCAGAAGGAGCAGCAGGGAAAGCTAGCGCTGTGTCTCTTCAGCACACAAGAAGCTTTGCAACGGGGTCACCATCATTGCAGTCTCTCCTCGGTTTCATACCTAAAAGTCCATTTGAATCCAAATTCTCAGGTGGTGTCTCTCAGCTGCCCAGCAGCACAGTTAGTACAGCACGAACGTTTGGCCTCTGCTCCCACAGCAGAAGAGCCAGGATTGAAAGGTGGTGCTGGACCTGGTCAGCACACAATCCCCTTTACATTGGTGCCTCCATCGTTGCTTTCACTGCTCACTTTCATACAGGAAAAGCATTTGAATGGAATCAGTCCAGAGGCTGCTCTCTGCTGCGCAGGAACACAGTCAGCACAGAATGAACAGTGGCATCTGCTCACACGGCAGAAGGAGCAGCAGGGAAAGCTAGTGCTCTGCTTCTTCAGCACACAAGCAGCTTTGCAACGGGGTCACCATCATTGCAGTCTCTCCTCGGTTTCATACCTAAAAGTCCATTGGAATCCAAATTCTCAGGTGGTGTCTCTCAGCTGCCCAGCAGCACAGTTAGTACAGCACGAACGTTTGGCCTCTGCTCCCACAGCAGAAGAGCCAGGATTGAAAGCTGGTGCTGGACCTGTTCAGCACACAATCCCCTTTACATTGGTGCATTCATCGTTGCTTTCACTGCTCACTTTCATACAGGAAAAGCATTTGAATGGAATCAGTCCAGAGGCTGCTCTCTGCTGCGCAGCAACACAGTCAGCACAGAATGAACAGTGGCATCTGCTCACACGGCAGAAGGAGCAGCAGGGAAAGCTAGTGCTCTGCTTCTTCAGCACACAAGCAGCTTTGCAACAGGGTCACCATCATTGCAGTCTCTCCTCGGTTTCATACCTAAAAGTCCATTTGAATCCGAATTCTCAGGTGGTGTCTCTCAGCTGCCCCGCAGCACAGTGAGTACAGCACGAACGTTTGGCCTCTGCTCCCACAACAGAAGAGCCAGGATTGAAAGCTGGTGCTGGACCTGTTCAGCACACAATCCCCTTTACATTGGTGCCTCCATCGTTGCTTTCACTGCTCACTTTCATACAGGAAAAGCATTTGAATGGAATCAGTCCAGAGGCTGCTCTCTGCTGCGCAGCAACACAGTCGGCACAGAATGAACAGTGGCATCTGCTCACACGGCAGAAGGAGCAGCAGGGAAAGCTAGTGCTCTGCTTCTTCAGCACACAAGCAGCTTTGCAACGGGGTCACCATCATTGCAGTCTCTCCTCGGTTTCATACCTAAAAGTCCATTTGAATCCAAATTCTCAGGTGGTGTCTCTCAGCTGCCCAGCAGCACAGTTAGTACAGCACGAACGTTTGGCCTCTGCTCCCACAGCAGAAGAGCCAGTATTGAAAGCTGGTGCTGGACCTGTTCAGCACACAATCCCTTTTACATTGGTGCATTCATCGTTGCTTTCACTGCTCACTTTCATACAGGAAAAGCATTTGAATGGAATCAGTCCAGAGGCTGCTCTCTGCTGCGCAGCAACACAGTCAGCACAGAATGAACAGTGGCATCTGCTCACACGGCAGAAGGAGCAGCAGGGAAAGCTAGTGCTCTGCTTCTTCAGCACACAAGCAGCTTTGCAACAGGGTCACCATCATTGCAGTCTCTCCTCGGTTTCATACCTAAAAGTCCATTTGAATCCGAATTCTCAGGTGGTGTCTCTCAGCTGCCCCGCAGCACAGTGAGTACAGCACAAACGTTTGGCCTCTGCTCCCACAGCAGAAGAGCCAGGATTGAAAGCTGGTGCTGGACCTGTTCAGCACACAATCCCCTTTACATTGGTGCCTCCATCGTTGCTTTCACTGCTCACTTTCATACAGGAAAAGCATTTGAATGGAATCAGTCCAGAGGCTGCTCTCTGCTGCGCAGCAACACAGTCGGCACAGAATGAACAGTGGCATCTGCTCACACGGCAGAAGGAGCAGCAGGGAAAGCTAGTGCTCTGCTTCTTCAGCACACAAGCAGCTTTGCAACGGGGTCACCATCATTGCAGTCTCTCCTCGGTTTCATACCTAAAAGTCCATTTGAATCCAAATTCTCAGGTGGTGTCTCTCAGCTGCCCAGCAGCACAGTTAGTACAGCACGAACGTTTGGCCTCTGCTCCCACAGCAGAAGAGCCAGGATTGAAAGCTGGTGCTGGACCTGTTCAGCACACAATCCCTTTTACATTGGTGCATTCATCGTTGCTTTCACTGCTCACTTTCATACAGGAAAAGCATTTGAATGGAATCAGTCCAGAGGCTGCTCTCTGCTGCGCAGCAACACAGTCAGCACAGAATGAACAGTGGCATCTGCTCACACGGCAGAAGGAGCAGCAGGGAAAGCTAGTGCTCTGCTTCTTCAGCACACAAGCAGCTTTGCAACGGGGTCACCATCATTGCAGTCTCTCCTCGGTTTCATACCTAAAAGTCCATTTGAATCCAAATTCTCAGGTGGTGTCTCTCAGCTGCCCAGCAGCACAGTTAGTACAGCACGAACGTTTGGCCTCTGCTCCCACAGCAGAAGAGCCAGGATTGAAAGCTGGTGCTGGACCTGTTCAGCACACAATCCCCTTTACATTGGTGCCTCCATCGTTGCTTTCACTGCTAACACTCATACAGGAAAAGCATTTGAATAGAATCCGTCCAGAGCCTGCTCCCTGCTGGCAGCAACACAGCACAGAATGAACAGTGGCATCTGCTCACACGGCAGAAGGAGCAGCAGGGAAAGCTAGCGCTGTGTCTCTTCAGCACACAAGAAGCTTTGCAACGGGGTCACCATCATTGCAGTCTCTCCTCGGTTTCATACCTAAAAGTCCATTTGAATCCAAATTCTCAGGTGGTGTCTCTCAGCTGCCCAGCAGCACAGTTAGTACAGCACGAACGTTTGGCCTCTGCTCCCACAGCAGAAGAGCCAGGATTGAAAGGTGGTGCTGGACCTGGTCAGCACACAATCCCCTTTACATTGGTGCCTCCATCGTTGCTTTCACTGCTCACTTTCATACAGGAAAAGCATTTGAATGGAATCAGTCCAGAGGCTGCTCTCTGCTGCGCAGGAACACAGTCAGCACAGAATGAACAGTGGCATCTGCTCACACGGCAGAAGGAGCAGCAGGGAAAGCTAGTGCTCTGCTTCTTCAGCACACAAGCAGCTTTGCAACGGGGTCACCATCATTGCAGTCTCTCCTCGGTTTCATACCTAAAAGTCCATTTGAATCCAAATTCTCAGGTGGTGTCTCTCAGCTGCCCAGCAGCACAGTTAGTACAGCACGAACGTTTGGCCTCTACTCCCACAGCAGAAGAGCCAGGATTGAAAGCTGGTGCTGGACCTGTTCAGCACACAATCCCCTTTACATTGGTGCATTCATCGTTGCTTTCACTGCTCACTTTCATACAGGAAAAGCATTTGAATGGAATCAGTCCAGAGGCTGCTCTCTGCTGCGCAGCAACACAGTCAGCACAGAATGAACAGTGGCATCTGCTCACACGGCAGAAGGAGCAGCAGGGAAAGCTAGTGCTCTGCTTCTTCAGCACACAAGCAGCTTTGCAACGGGGTCACCATCATTGCAGTCTCTCCTCGGTTTCATACCTAAAAGTCCATTTGAATCCGAATTCTCAGGTGGTGTCTCTCAGCTGCCCAGCAGCACAGTGAGTACAGCACGAACGTTTGGCCTCTGCTCCCACAGCAGAAGAGCCAGGATTGAAAGCTGGTGCTGGACCTGGTCAGCACACAATCCCCTTTACATTGGTGCCACCATCGTTGCTTTCACTGCTCACTTTCATACAGGAAAAGCATTTGAATGGAATCAGTCCAGAGCCTGCTCTCTGCTGCGCAGCAACACAGCACAGAATGAATAGTGGCATCTGCTCACACGGCAGAAGGAGCAGCAGGGAAAGCTAGTGCTCTGCTTCTTCAGCACACAAGCAGCTTTGCAACGGGGTCACCATCATTGCAGTCTCTCCTCGGTTTCATACCTAAAAGTCCATTTGAATCCGAATTCTCAGGTGGTGTCTCTCAGCTGCCCAGCAGCACAGTGAGTACAGCACGAACGTTTGGCCTCTGCTCCCACAGCAGAAGAGCCAGGATTGAAAGCTGGTGCTGGACCTGGTCAGCACACAATCCCCTTTACATTGGTGCCTCCATCGTTGCTTTCACTGCTCACTTTCATACAGGAAAAGCATTTGAATGGAATCAGTCCAGAGGCTGCTCTCTGCTGCGCAGCAACACAGTCGGCACAGAATGAACAGTGGCATCTGCTCACACGGCAGAAGGAGCAGCAGGGAAAGCTAGTGCTCTGCTTCTTCAGCACACAAGCAGCTTTGCAACGGGGTCACCATCATTGCAGTCTCTCCTCGGTTTCATACCTAAAAGTCCATTTGAATCCAAATTCTCAGGTGGTGTCTCTCAGCTGCCCAGCAGCACAGTTAGTACAGCACGAACGTTTGGCCTCTGCTCCCACAGCAGAAGAGCCAGGATTGAAAGCTGGTGCTGGACCTGGTCAGCACACAATCCCCTTTACATTGGTGCATTCATCGTTGCTTTCACTGCTCACTTTCATACAGGAAAAGCATTTGAATGGAATCAGTCCAGAGGCTGCTCTCTGCTGCGCAGCAACACAGTCAGCACAGAATGAACAGTGGCATCTGCTCACACGGCAGAAGGAGCAGCAGGGAAAGCTAGTGCTCTGCTTCTTCAGCACACAAGCAGCTTTGCAACGGGGTCACCATCATTGCAGTCTCTCCTCGGTTTCATACCTAAAAGTCCATTTGAATCCGAATTCTCAGGTGGTGTCTCTCAGCTGCCCAGCAGCACAGTGAGTACAGCACGAACGTTTGGCCTCTGCTCCCACAGCAGAAGAGCCAGGATTGAAAGCTGGTGCTGGACCTGTTCAGCACACAATCCCCTTTACATTGGTGCCTCCATCGTTGCTTTCACTGCTCACTTTCATACAGGAAAAGCATTTGAATGGAATCAGTCCAGAGGCTGCTCTCTGCTGCGCAGCAACACAGTCGGCACAGAATGAACAGTGGCATCTGCTCACACGGCAGAAGGAGCAGCAGGGAAAGCTAGTGCTCTGCTTCTTCAGCACACAAGCAGCTTTGCAACGGGGTCACCATCATTGCAGTCTCTCCTCGGCTTCATACCTAAAAGTCCATTTGAATCCGAATTCTCAGGTGGTGTCTCTCAGCTGCCCAGCAGCACAGTGAGTACAGCACGAACGTTTGGCCTCTGCTCCCAAAGCAGAAGAGCCAGGATTGAAAGATGGTGCTGGACCTGGTCAGCACACAATCCCCTTTACATTGGTGCCTCCATCGTTGCTTTCACTGCTAACACTCATACAGGAAAAGCATTTGAATAGAATCCGTCCAGAGCCTGCTCCCTGCTGCGCAGCAACACAGCACAGAATGAACAGTGGCATCTGCTCACACGGCAGAAGGAGCAGCAGGGAAAGCTAGTGCTCTGCTTCTTCAGCACACAAGCAGCTTTGCAACGGGGTCACCATCATTGCAGTCTCTCCTCGGTTTCATACCTAAAAGTCCATTTGAATCCGAATTCTCAGGTGGTGTCTCTCAGCTGCCCAGCAGCGCAGTGAGTACTGCACGAACGTTTGGCCTCTGCTCCCACAGCAGAAGAGCCAGGATTGAAAGCTGGTGCTGGACCTGTTCAGCACACAATCCCCTTTACATTGGTGCATTCATCGTTGCTTTCACTGCTCACTTTCATACAGGAAAAGCATTTGAATGGAATCAGTCCAGAGGCTGCTCTCTGCTGCGCAGCAACACAGTCAGCACAGAATGAACAGTGGCATCTGCTCACACGGCAGAAGGAGCAGCAGGGAAAGCTAGTGCTCTGCTTCTTCAGCACACAAGAAGCTTTGCAACGGGGTCACCATCATTGCAGTCTCTCCTCGGTTTCATACCTAAAAGTCCATTTGAATCCGAATTCTCAGGTGGTGTCTCTCAGCTGCCCAGCAGCACAGTGAGTACAGCACGAACGTTTGGCCTCTGCTCCCACAGCAGAAGAGCCAGGATTGAAAGCTGGTGCTGGACCTGGTCAGCACACAATCCCCTTTACATTGGTGCCTCCATCGTTGCTTTCACTGCTCACTTTCATACAGGAAAAGCATTTGAATGGAATCAGTCCAGAGGCTGCTCTCTGCTGCGCAGCAACACAGTCGGCACAGAATGAACAGTGGCATCTGCTCACACGGCAGAAGGAGCAGCAGGGAAAGCTAGTGCTCTGCTTCTTCAGCACACAAGCAGCTTTGCAACGGGGTCACCATCATTGCAGTCTCTCCTCGGTTTCATACCTAAAAGTCCATTTGAATCCGAATTCTCAGGTGGTGTCTCTCAGCTGCCCAGCAGCACAGTTAGTACAGCACGAACGTTTGGCCTCTGCTCCCACAGCAGAAGAGCCAGGATTGAAAGCTGGTGCTGGACCTGTTCAGCACACAATCCCCTTTACATTGGTGCCTCCATCGTTGCTTTCACTGCTAACACTCATACAGGAAAAGCATTTGAATAGAATCCGTCCAGAGCCTGCTCCCTGCTGGCAGCAACACAGCACAGAATGAACAGTGGCATCTGCTCACACGGCAGAAGGAGCAGCAGGGAAAGCTAGTGCTCTGCTTCTTCAGCACACAAGCAGCTTTGCAACGGGGTCACCATCATTGCAGTCTCTCCTCGGTTTCATACCTAAAAGTCCATTTGAATCCGAATTCTCAGGTGGTGTCTCTCAGCTGCCCAGCAGCACAGTGAGTACAGCACGAACGTTTGGCCTCTGCTCCCACAGCAGAAGAGCCAGGATTGAAAGCTGGTGCTGGACCTGGTCAGCACACAATCCCCTTTACATTGGTGCCACCATCGTTGCTTTCACTGCTCACTTTCATACAGGAAAAGCATTTGAATGGAATCAGTCCAGAGCCTGCTCTCTGCTGCGCAGCAAAACAGTCAGCACAGAATGAACAGTGGCATCTGCTCACACGGCAGAAGGAGCAGCAGGGAAAGCTAGTGCTCTGCTTCTTCAGCACACAAGCAGCTTTGCAACGGGGTCACCATCATTGCAGTCTCTCCTCGGTTTCATACCTAAAAGTCCATTTGAATCCGAATTCTCAGGTGGTGTCTCTCAGCTGCCCAGCAGCACAGTGAGTACAGCACGAACGTTTGGCCTCTGCTCCCACAGCAGAAGAGCCAGGATTGAAAGCTGGTGCTGGACCTGGTCAGCACACAATCCCCTTTACATTGGTGCCTCCATCGTTGCTTTCACTGCTCACTTTCATACAGGAAAAGCATTTGAATGGAATCAGTCCAGAGCCTGCTCTCTGCTGCGCAGCAACACAGTCAGCACAGAATGAACAGTGGCATCTGCTCACACGGCAGAAGGAGCAGCAGGGAAAGCTAGTGCTCTGCTTCTTCAGCACACAAGCAGCTTTGCAACGGGGTCACCATCATTGCAGTCTCTCCTCGGTTTCATACCTAAAAGTCCATTTGAATCCAAATTCTCAGGTGGTGTCTCTCAGCTGCCCAGCAGCACAGTTAGTACAGCACGAACGTTTGGCCTCTGCTCCCACAGCAGAAGAGCCAGGATTGAAAGCTGGTGCTGGACCTGTTCAGCACACAATCCCCTTTACATTGGTGCATTCATCGTTGCTTTCACTGCTCACTTTCATACAGGAAAAGCATTTGAATGGAATCAGTCCAGAGGCTGCTCTCTGCTGCGCAGCAACACAGTCAGCACAGAATGAACAGTGGCATCTGCTCACACGGCAGAAGGAGCAGCAGGGAAAGCTAGTGCTCTGCTTCTTCAGCACACAAGCAGCTTTGCAACGGGGTCACCATCATTGCAGTCTCTCCTCGGTTTCATACCTAAAAGTCCATTTGAATCCAAATTCTCAGGTGGTGTCTCTCAGCTGCCCAGCAGCACAGTTAGTACAGCACGAACGTTTGGCCTCTGCTCCCACAGCAGAAGAGCCAGGATTGAAAGCTGGTGCTGGACCTGTTCAGCACACAATCCCCTTTACATTGGTGCCTCCATCGTTGCTTTCACTGCTAACACTCATACAGGAAAAGCATTTGAATAGAATCCGTCCAGAGCCTGCTCCCTGCTGGCAGCAACACAGCACAGAATGAACAGTGGCATCTGCTCACACGGCAGAAGGAGCAGCAGGGAAAGCTAGCGCTGTGTCTCTTCAGCACACAAGAAGCTTTGCAACGGGGTCACCATCATTGCAGTCTCTCCTCGGTTTCATACCTAAAAGTCCATTTGAATCCAAATTCTCAGGTGGTGTCTCTCAGCTGCCCAGCAGCACAGTTAGTACAGCACGAACGTTTGGCCTCTGCTCCCACAGCAGAAGAGCCAGGATTGAAAGGTGGTGCTGGACCTGGTCAGCACACAATCCCCTTTACATTGGTGCCTCCATCGTTGCTTTCACTGCTCACTTTCATACAGGAAAAGCATTTGAATGGAATCAGTCCAGAGGCTGCTCTCTGCTGCGCAGCAACACAGTCAGCACAGAATGAACAGTGGCATCTGCTCACACGGCAGAAGGAGCAGCAGGGAAAGCTAGTGCTCTGCTTCTTCAGCACACAAGCAGCTTTGCAACGGGGTCACCATCATTGCAGTCTCTCCTCGGTTTCATACCTAAAAGTCCATTTGAATCCAAATTCTCAGGTGGTGTCTCTCAGCTGCCCAGCAGCACAGTTAGTACAGCACGAACGTTTGGCCTCTACTCCCACAGCAGAAGAGCCAGGATTGAAAGCTGGTGCTGGACCTGTTCAGCACACAATCCCCTTTACATTGGTGCATTCATCGTTGCTTTCACTGCTCACTTTCATACAGGAAAAGCATTTGAATGGAATCAGTCCAGAGGCTGCTCTCTGCTGCGCAGCAACACAGTCAGCACAGAATGAACAGTGGCATCTGCTCACACGGCAGAAGGAGCAGCAGGGAAAGCTAGTGCTCTGCTTCTTCAGCACACAAGCAGCTTTGCAACGGGGTCACCATCATTGCAGTCTCTCCTCGGTTTCATACCTAAAAGTCCATTTGAATCCAAATTCTCAGGTGGTGTCTCTCAGCTGCCCAGCAGCACAGTTAGTACAGCACGAACGTTTGGCCTCTGCTCCCACAGCAGAAGAGCCAGGATTGAAAGCTGGTGCTGGACCTGTTCAGCACACAATCCCCTTTACATTGGTGCATTCATCGTTGCTTTCACTGCTCACTTTCATACAGGAAAAGCATTTGAATGGAATCAGTCCAGAGGCTGCTCTCTGCTGCGCAGCAACACAGTCAGCACAGAATGAACAGTGGCATCTGCTCACACGGCAGAAGGAGCAGCAGGGAAAGCTAGTGCTCTGCTTCTTCAGCACACAAGCAGCTTTGCAACGGGGTCACCATCATTGCAGTCTCTCCTCGGTTTCATACCTAAAAGTCCATTTGAATCCAAATTCTCAGGTGGTGTCTCTCAGCTGCCCAGCAGCACAGTTAGTACAGCACGAACGTTTGGCCTCTGCTCCCACAGCAGAAGAGCCAGGATTGAAAGCTGGTGCTGGACCTGTTCAGCACACAATCCCCTTTACATTGGTGCCTCCATCGTTGCTTTCACTGCTAACACTCATACAGGAAAAGCATTTGAATAGAATCCGTCCAGAGCCTGCTCCCTGCTGGCAGCAACACAGCACAGAATGAACAGTGGCATCTGCTCACACGGCAGAAGGAGCAGCAGGGAAAGCTAGCGCTGTGTCTCTTCAGCACACAAGAAGCTTTGCAACGGGGTCACCATCATTGCAGTCTCTCCTCGGTTTCATACCTAAAAGTCCATTTGAATCCAAATTCTCAGGTGGTGTCTCTCAGCTGCCCAGCAGCACAGTTAGTACAGCACGAACGTTTGGCCTCTGCTCCCACAGCAGAAGAGCCAGGATTGAAAGGTGGTGCTGGACCTGGTCAGCACACAATCCCCTTTACATTGGTGCCTCCATCGTTGCTTTCACTGCTCACTTTCATACAGGAAAAGCATTTGAATGGAATCAGTCCAGAGGCTGCTCTCTGCTGCGCAGGAACACAGTCAGCACAGAATGAACAGTGGCATCTGCTCACACGGCAGAAGGAGCAGCAGGGAAAGCTAGTGCTCTGCTTCTTCAGCACACAAGCAGCTTTGCAACGGGGTCACCATCATTGCAGTCTCTCCTCGGTTTCATACCTAAAAGTCCATTTGAATCCAAATTCTCAGGTGGTGTCTCTCAGCTGCCCAGCAGCACAGTTAGTACAGCACGAACGTTTGGCCTCTACTCCCACAGCAGAAGAGCCAGGATTGAAAGCTGGTGCTGGACCTGTTCAGCACACAATCCCCTTTACATTGGTGCATTCATCGTTGCTTTCACTGCTCACTTTCATACAGGAAAAGCATTTGAATGGAATCAGTCCAGAGGCTGCTCTCTGCTGCGCAGCAACACAGTCAGCACAGAATGAACAGTGGCATCTGCTCACACGGCAGAAGGAGCAGCAGGGAAAGCTAGTGCTCTGCTTCTTCAGCACACAAGCAGCTTTGCAACGGGGTCACCATCATTGCAGTCTCTCCTCGGTTTCATACCTAAAAGTCCATTTGAATCCGAATTCTCAGGTGGTGTCTCTCAGCTGCCCAGCAGCACAGTGAGTACAGCACGAACGTTTGGCCTCTGCTCCCACAGCAGAAGAGCCAGGATTGAAAGCTGGTGCTGGACCTGGTCAGCACACAATCCCCTTTACATTGGTGCCACCATCGTTGCTTTCACTGCTCACTTTCATACAGGAAAAGCATTTGAATGGAATCAGTCCAGAGCCTGCTCTCTGCTGCGCAGCAACACAGCACAGAATGAATAGTGGCATCTGCTCACACGGCAGAAGGAGCAGCAGGGAAAGCTAGTGCTCTGCTTCTTCAGCACACAAGCAGCTTTGCAACGGGGTCACCATCATTGCAGTCTCTCCTCGGTTTCATACCTAAAAGTCCATTTGAATCCGAATTCTCAGGTGGTGTCTCTCAGCTGCCCAGCAGCACAGTGAGTACAGCACGAACGTTTGGCCTCTGCTCCCACAGCAGAAGAGCCAGGATTGAAAGCTGGTGCTGGACCTGGTCAGCACACAATCCCCTTTACATTGGTGCCTCCATCGTTGCTTTCACTGCTCACTTTCATACAGGAAAAGCATTTGAATGGAATCAGTCCAGAGGCTGCTCTCTGCTGCGCAGCAACACAGTCGGCACAGAATGAACAGTGGCATCTGCTCACACGGCAGAAGGAGCAGCAGGGAAAGCTAGTGCTCTGCTTCTTCAGCACACAAGCAGCTTTGCAACGGGGTCACCATCATTGCAGTCTCTCCTCGGTTTCATACCTAAAAGTCCATTTGAATCCAAATTCTCAGGTGGTGTCTCTCAGCTGCCCAGCAGCACAGTTAGTACAGCACGAACGTTTGGCCTCTGCTCCCACAGCAGAAGAGCCAGGATTGAAAGCTGGTGCTGGACCTGGTCAGCACACAATCCCCTTTACATTGGTGCATTCATCGTTGCTTTCACTGCTCACTTTCATACAGGAAAAGCATTTGAATGGAATCAGTCCAGAGGCTGCTCTCTGCTGCGCAGCAACACAGTCAGCACAGAATGAACAGTGGCATCTGCTCACACGGCAGAAGGAGCAGCAGGGAAAGCTAGTGCTCTGCTTCTTCAGCACACAAGCAGCTTTGCAACGGGGTCACCATCATTGCAGTCTCTCCTCGGTTTCATACCTAAAAGTCCATTTGAATCCGAATTCTCAGGTGGTGTCTCTCAGCTGCCCAGCAGCACAGTGAGTACAGCACGAACGTTTGGCCTCTGCTCCCACAGCAGAAGAGCCAGGATTGAAAGCTGGTGCTGGACCTGTTCAGCACACAATCCCCTTTACATTGGTGCCTCCATCGTTGCTTTCACTGCTCACTTTCATACAGGAAAAGCATTTGAATGGAATCAGTCCAGAGGCTGCTCTCTGCTGCGCAGCAACACAGTCGGCACAGAATGAACAGTGGCATCTGCTCACACGGCAGAAGGAGCAGCAGGGAAAGCTAGTGCTCTGCTTCTTCAGCACACAAGCATCTTTGCAACGGGGTCACCATCATTGCAGTCTCTCCTCGGCTTCATACCTAAAAGTCCATTTGAATCCGAATTCTCAGGTGGTGTCTCTCAGCTGCCCAGCAGCACAGTGAGTACAGCACGAACGTTTGGCCTCTGCTCCCACAGCAGAAGAGCCAGGATTGAAAGCTGGTGCTGGACCTGGTCAGCACACAATCCCCTTTACATTGGTGCCTCCATCGTTGCTTTCACTGCTAACACTCATACAGGAAAAGCATTTGAATAGAATCCGTCCAGAGCCTGCTCCCTGCTGCGCAGCAACACAGCACAGAATGAACAGTGGCATCTGCTCACACGGCAGAAGGAGCAGCAGGGAAAGCTAGTGCTCTGCTTCTTCAGCACACAAGCAGCTTTGCAACGGGGTCACCATCATTGCAGTCTCTCCTCGGTTTCATACCTAAAAGTCCATTTGAATCCGAATTCTCAGGTGGTGTCTCTCAGCTGCCCAGCAGCGCAGTGAGTACTGCACGAACGTTTGGCCTCTGCTCCCACAGCAGAAGAGCCAGGATTGAAAGCTGGTGCTGGACCTGTTCAGCACACAATCCCCTTTACATTGGTGCATTCATCGTTGCTTTCACTGCTCACTTTCATACAGGAAAAGCATTTGAATGGAATCAGTCCAGAGGCTGCTCTCTGCTGCGCAGCAACACAGTCAGCACAGAATGAACAGTGGCATCTGCTCACACGGCAGAAGGAGCAGCAGGGAAAGCTAGTGCTCTGCTTCTTCAGCACACAAGAAGCTTTGCAACGGGGTCACCATCATTGCAGTCTCTCCTCGGTTTCATACCTAAAAGTCCATTTGAATCCGAATTCTCAGGTGGTGTCTCTCAGCTGCCCAGCAGCACAGTGAGTACAGCACGAACGTTTGGCCTCTGCTCCCACAGCAGAAGAGCCAGGATTGAAAGCTGGTGCTGGACCTGGTCAGCACACAATCCCCTTTACATTGGTGCCTCCATCGTTGCTTTCACTGCTCACTTTCATACAGGAAAAGCATTTGAATGGAATCAGTCCAGAGGCTGCTCTCTGCTGCGCAGCAACACAGTCGGCACAGAATGAACAGTGGCATCTGCTCACACGGCAGAAGGAGCAGCAGGGAAAGCTAGTGCTCTGCTTCTTCAGCACACAAGCAGCTTTGCAACGGGGTCACCATCATTGCAGTCTCTCCTCGGTTTCATACCTAAAAGTCCATTTGAATCCGAATTCTCAGGTGGTGTCTCTCAGCTGCCCAGCAGCACAGTTAGTACAGCACGAACGTTTGGCCTCTGCTCCCACAGCAGAAGAGCCAGGATTGAAAGCTGGTGCTGGACCTGTTCAGCACACAATCCCCTTTACATTGGTGCCTCCATCGTTGCTTTCACTGCTAACACTCATACAGGAAAAGCATTTGAATAGAATCCGTCCAGAGCCTGCTCCCTGCTGGCAGCAACACAGCACAGAATGAACAGTGGCATCTGCTCACACGGCAGAAGGAGCAGCAGGGAAAGCTAGTGCTCTGCTTCTTCAGCACACAAGCAGCTTTGCAACGGGGTCACCATCATTGCAGTCTCTCCTCGGTTTCATACCTAAAAGTCCATTTGAATCCGAATTCTCAGGTGGTGTCTCTCAGCTGCCCAGCAGCACAGTGAGTACAGCACGAACGTTTGGCCTCTGCTCCCACAGCAGAAGAGCCAGGATTGAAAGCTGGTGCTGGACCTGGTCAGCACACAATCCCCTTTACATTGGTGCCACCATCGTTGCTTTCACTGCTCACTTTCATACAGGAAAAGCATTTGAATGGAATCAGTCCAGAGCCTGCTCTCTGCTGCGCAGCAACACAGTCAGCACAGAATGAACAGTGGCATCTGCTCACACGGCAGAAGGAGCAGCAGGGAAAGCTAGTGCTCTGCTTCTTCAGCACACAAGCAGCTTTGCAACGGGGTCACCATCATTGCAGTCTCTCCTCGGTTTCATACCTAAAAGTCCATTTGAATCCGAATTCTCAGGTGGTGTCTCTCAGCTGCCCAGCAGCACAGTGAGTACAGCACGAACGTTTGGCCTCTGCTCCCACAGCAGAAGAGCCAGGATTGAAAGCTGGTGCTGGACCTGGTCAGCACACAATCCCCTTTACATTGGTGCCTCCATCGTTGCTTTCACTGCTCACTTTCATACAGGAAAAGCATTTGAATGGAATCAGTCCAGAGCCTGCTCTCTGCTGCGCAGCAACACAGTCAGCACAGAATGAACAGTGGCATCTGCTCACACGGCAGAAGGAGCAGCAGGGAAAGCTAGTGCTCTGCTTCTTCAGCACACAAGCAGCTTTGCAACGGGGTCACCATCATTGCAGTCTCTCCTCGGTTTCATACCTAAAAGTCCATTTGAATCCAAATTCTCAGGTGGTGTCTCTCAGCTGCCCAGCAGCACAGTTAGTACAGCACGAACGTTTGGCCTCTGCTCCCACAGCAGAAGAGCCAGGATTGAAAGCTGGTGCTGGACCTGTTCAGCACACAATCCCCTTTACATTGGTGCATTCATCGTTGCTTTCACTGCTCACTTTCATACAGGAAAAGCATTTGAATGGAATCAGTCCAGAGGCTGCTCTCTGCTGCGCAGCAACACAGTCAGCACAGAATGAACAGTGGCATCTGCTCACACGGCAGAAGGAGCAGCAGGGAAAGCTAGTGCTCTGCTTCTTCAGCACACAAGCAGCTTTGCAACGGGGTCACCATCATTGCAGTCTCTCCTCGGTTTCATACCTAAAAGTCCATTTGAATCCGAATTCTCAGGTGGTGTCTCTCAGCTGCCCAGCAGCACAGTGAGTACAGCACGAACGTTTGGCCTCTGCTCCCACAGCAGAAGAGCCAGGATTGAAAGCTGGTGCTGGACCTGGTCAGCACACAATCCCCTTTACATTGGTGCCACCATCGTTGCTTTCACTGCTCACTTTCATACAGGAAAAGCATTTGAATGGAATCAGTCCAGAGCCTGCTCTCTGCTGCGCAGCAACACAGCACAGAATGAATAGTGGCATCTGCTCACACGGCAGAAGGAGCAGCAGGGAAAGCTAGTGCTCTGCTTCTTCAGCACACAAGCAGCTTTGCAACGGGGTCACCATCATTGCAGTCTCTCCTCGGTTTCATACCTAAAAGTCCATTTGAATCCGAATTCTCAGGTGGTGTCTCTCAGCTGCCCAGCAGCACAGTGAGTACAGCACGAACGTTTGGCCTCTGCTCCCACAGCAGAAGAGCCAGGATTGAAAGCTGGTGCTGGACCTGTTCAGCACACAATCCCCTTTACATTGGTGCATTCATCGTTGCTTTCACTGCTCACTTTCATACAGGAAAAGCATTTGAATGGAATCAGTCCAGAGCCTGCTCTCTGCTGCGCAGCAACACAGCACAGAATGAATAGTGGCATCTGCTCACACGGCAGAAGGAGCAGCAGGGAAAGCTAGTGCTCTGCTTCTTCAGCACACAAGCAGCTTTGCAACGGGGTCACCATCATTGCAGTCTCTCCTCGGTTTCATACCTAAAAGTCCATTTGAATCCGAATTCTCAGGTGGTGTCTCTCAGCTGCCCAGCAGCACAGTGAGTACAGCACGAACGTTTGGCCTCTGCTCCCACAGCAGAAGAGCCAGGATTGAAAGCTGGTGCTGGACCTGGTCAGCACACAATCCCCTTTACATTGGTGCCTCCATCGTTGCTTTCACTGCTCACTTTCATACAGGAAAAGCATTTGAATGGAATCAGTCCAGAGCCTGCTCTCTGCTGCGCAGCAACACAGTCAGCACAGAATGAACAGTGGCATCTGCTCACACGGCAGAAGGAGCAGCAGGGAAAGCTAGTGCTCTGCTTCTTCAGCACACAAGCAGCTTTGCAACGGGGTCACCATCATTGCAGTCTCTCCTCGGTTTCATACCTAAAAGTCCATTTGAATCCAAATTCTCAGGTGGTGTCTCTCAGCTGCCCAGCAGCACAGTTAGTACAGCACGAACGTTTGGCCTCTGCTCCCACAGCAGAAGAGCCAGGATTGAAAGCTGGTGCTGGACCTGTTCAGCACACAATCCCCTTTACATTGGTGCATTCATCGTTGCTTTCACTGCTCACTTTCATACAGGAAAAGCATTTGAATGGAATCAGTCCAGAGGCTGCTCTCTGCTGCGCAGCAACACAGTCAGCACAGAATGAACAGTGGCATCTGCTCACACGGCAGAAGGAGCAGCAGGGAAAGCTAGTGCTCTGCTTCTTCAGCACACAAGCAGCT
Organism: Pezoporus flaviventris; assembly: GCF_033815535.1. Lineage (NCBI taxonomy): Eukaryota > Metazoa > Chordata > Aves > Psittaciformes > Psittacidae > Pezoporus > Pezoporus flaviventris. Next base: position 937,891 of record NW_026892766.1, on the reverse strand, counting down.
TTGCAACAGGGTCACCATCATTGCAGTCTCTCCTCGGTTTCATACCTAAAAGTCCATTTGAATCCGAATTCTCAGGTGGTGTCTCTCAGCTGCCCCGCAGCACAGTGAGTACAGCACGAACGTTTGGCCTCTGCTCCCACAACAGAAGAGCCAGGATTGAAAGCTGGTGCTGGACCTGTTCAGCACACAATCCCCTTTACATTGGTGCCTCCATCGTTGCTTTCACTGCTCACTTTCATACAGGAAAAGCATTTGAATGGAATCAGTCCAGAGGCTGCTCTCTGCTGCGCAGCAACACAGTCGGCACAGAATGAACAGTGGCATCTGCTCACACGGCAGAAGGAGCAGCAGGGAAAGCTAGTGCTCTGCTTCTTCAGCACACAAGCAGCTTTGCAACGGGGTCACCATCATTGCAGTCTCTCCTCGGTTTCATACCTAAAAGTCCATTTGAATCCAAATTCTCAGGTGGTGTCTCTCAGCTGCCCAGCAGCACAGTTAGTACAGCACGAACGTTTGGCCTCTGCTCCCACAGCAGAAGAGCCAGTATTGAAAGCTGGTGCTGGACCTGTTCAGCACACAATCCCTTTTACATTGGTGCATTCATCGTTGCTTTCACTGCTCACTTTCATACAGGAAAAGCATTTGAATGGAATCAGTCCAGAGGCTGCTCTCTGCTGCGCAGCAACACAGTCAGCACAGAATGAACAGTGGCATCTGCTCACACGGCAGAAGGAGCAGCAGGGAAAGCTAGTGCTCTGCTTCTTCAGCACACAAGCAGCTTTGCAACAGGGTCACCATCATTGCAGTCTCTCCTCGGTTTCATACCTAAAAGTCCATTTGAATCCGAATTCTCAGGTGGTGTCTCTCAGCTGCCCCGCAGCACAGTGAGTACAGCACGAACGTTTGGCCTCTGCTCCCACAACAGAAGAGCCAGGATTGAAAGCTGGTGCTGGACCTGTTCAGCACACAATCCCCTTTACATTGGTGCCTCCATCGTTGCTTTCACTGCTCACTTTCATACAGGAAAAGCATTTGAATGGAATCAGTCCAGAGGCTGCTCTCTGCTGCGCAGCAACACAGTCGGCACAGAATGAACAGTGGCATCTGCTCACACGGCAGAAGGAGCAGCAGGGAAAGCTAGTGCTCTGCTTCTCCAGCACACAAGCAGCTTTGCAACGGGGTCACCATCATTGCAGTCTCTCCTCGGTTTCATACCTAAAAGTCCATTTCAATCCAAATTCTCAGGTGGTGTCTCTCAGCTGCCCAGCAGCACAGTGAGTACAGCACGAACGTTTGGCCTCTGCTTTCACAGCAGAAGAGCCAGGATTGAAAGCTGGTGCTGGACCTGTTCAGCACACAATCCCTTTTACATTGGTGCATTCATCGTTGCTTTCACTGCTCACTTTCATACAGGAAAAGCATTTGAATGGAATCAGTCCAGAGGCTGCTCTCTGCTGCGCAGCAACACAGTCAGCACAGAATGAACAGTGGCATCTGCTCACACGGCAGAAGGAGCAGCAGGGAAAGCTAGTGCTCTGCTTCTTCAGCACACAAGCAGCTTTGCAACGGGGTCACCATCATTGCAGTCTCTCCTCGGTTTCATACCTAAAAGTCCATTTGAATCCAAATTCTCAAGCGGTCTCAGCTGCCCAGCAGCACAGTGAGTACAGCACGAACGTTTGGCCTCTGCTCCCACAGCAGAAGAGCCAGGATTGAAAGCTGGTGCTGGACCTGTTCAGCACACAATCCCCTTTACATTGGTGCCTCCATCGTTGCTTTCACTGCTAACACTCATACAGGAAAAGCATTTGAATAGAATCCGTCCAGAGCCTGCTCCCTGCTGCGCAGCAACACAGCACAGAATGAACAGTGGCATCTGCTCACACGGCAGAAGGAGCAGCAGGGAAAGCTAGTGCTCTGCTTCTTCAGCACACAAGCAGCTTTGCAACGGGGTCACCATCATTGCAGTCTCTCCTCGGTTTCATACCTAAAAGTCCATTTGAATCCGAATTCTCAGGTGGTGTCTCTCAGCTGCCCAGCAGCGCAGTGAGTACAGCACGAACGTTTGGCCTCTGCTCCCACAGCAGAAGAGCCAGGATTGAAAGCTGGTGCTGGACCTGTTCAGCACACAATCCCCTTTACATTGGTGCATTCATCGTTGCTTTCACTGCTCACTTTCATACAGGAAAAGCATTTGAATGGAATCAGTCCAGAGGCTGCTCTCTGCTGCGCAGCAACACAGTCAGCACAGAATGAACAGTGGCATCTGCTCACACGGCAGAAGGAGCAGCAGGGAAAGCTAGTGCTCTGCTTCTTCAGCACACAAGCAGCTTTGCAACGGGGTCACCATCATTGCAGTCTCTCCTCGGTTTCATACCTAAAAGTCCATTTGAATCCGAATTCTCAGGTGGTGTCTCTCAGCTGCCCAGCAGCACAGTGAGTACAGCACGAACGTTTGGCCTCTGCTCCCACAGCAGAAGAGCCAGGATTGAAAGCTGGTGCTGGACCTGGTCAGCACACAATCCCCTTTACATTGGTGCCTCCATCGTTGCTTTCACTGCTCACTTTCATACAGGAAAAGCATTTGAATAGAATCCGTCCAGAGCCTGCTCCCTGATGGCAGCAACACAGCACAGAATGAACAGTGGCATCTGCTCACACGGCAGAAGGAGCAGCAGGGAAAGCTAGTGCTCTGCTTCTTCAGCACACAAGCAGCTTTGCAACGGGGTCACCATCATTGCAGTCTCTCCTCGGTTTCATACCTAAAAGTCCATTTGAATCCGAATTCTCAGGTGGTGTCTCTCAGCTGCCCAGCAGCACAGTGAGTACAGCACGAACGTTTGGCCTCTGCTCCCACAGCAGAAGAGCCAGGATTGAAAGCTGGTGCTGGACCTGGTCAGCACACAATCCCCTTTACATTGGTGCCACCATCGTTGCTTTCACTGCTCACTTTCATACAGGAAAAGCATTTGAATGGAATCAGTCCAGAGCCTGCTCTCTGCTGCGCAGCAACACAGTCAGCACAGAATGAACAGTGGCATCTGCTCACACGGCAGAAGGAGCAGCAGGGAAAGCTAGTGCTCTGCTTCTTCAGCACACAAGCAGCTTTGCAACGGGGTCACCATCATTGCAGTCTCTCCTCGGTTTCATACCTAAAAGTCCATTTGAATCCGAATTCTCAGGTGGTGTCTCTCAGCTGCCCAGCAGCACAGTGAGTACAGCACGAACGTTTGGCCTCTGCTCCCACAGCAGAAGAGCCAGGATTGAAAGCTGGTGCTGGACCTGGTCAGCACACAATCCCCTTTACATTGGTGCCTCCATCGTTGCTTTCACTGCTCACTTTCATACAGGAAAAGCATTTGAATGGAATCAGTCCAGAGCCTGCTCTCTGCTGCGCAGCAACACAGTCAGCACAGAATGAACAGTGGCATCTGCTCACACGGCAGAAGGAGCAGCAGGGAAAGCTAGTGCTCTGCTTCTTCAGCACACAAGCAGCTTTGCAACGGGGTCACCATCATTGCAGTCTCTCCTCGGTTTCATACCTAAAAGTCCATTTGAATCCAAATTCTCAGGTGGTGTCTCTCAGCTGCCCAGCAGCACAGTTAGTACAGCACGAACGTTTGGCCTCTGCTCCCACAGCAGAAGAGCCAGGATTGAAAGCTGGTGCTGGACCTGTTCAGCACACAATCCCCTTTACATTGGTGCATTCATCGTTGCTTTCACTGCTCACTTTCATACAGGAAAAGCATTTGAATGGAATCAGTCCAGAGGCTGCTCTCTGCTGCGCAGCAACACAGTCAGCACAGAATGAACAGTGGCATCTGCTCACACGGCAGAAGGAGCAGCAGGGAAAGCTAGTGCTCTGCTTCTTCAGCACACAAGCAGCTTTGCAACGGGGTCACCATCATTGCAGTCTCTCCTCGGTTTCATACCTAAAAGTCCATTTGAATCCGAATTCTCAGGTGGTGTCTCTCAGCTGCCCAGCAGCACAGTGAGTACAGCACGAACGTTTGGCCTCTGCTCCCACAGCAGAAGAGCCAGGATTGAAAGCTGGTGCTGGACCTGTTCAGCACACAATCCCCTTTACATTGGTGCCTCCATCGTTGCTTTCACTGCTAACACTCATACAGGAAAAGCATTTGAATAGAATCCGTCCAGAGCCTGCTCCCTGCTGCGCAGCAACACAGCACAGAATGAACAGTGGCATCTGCTCACACGGCAGAAGGAGCAGCAGGGAAAGCTAGTGCTCTGCTTCTTCAGCACACAAGCAGCTTTGCAACGGGGTCACCATCATTGCAGTCTCTCCTCGGTTTCATACCTAAAAGTCCATTTGAATCCGAATTCTCAGGTGGTGTCTCTCAGCTGCCCAGCAGCGCAGTGAGTACAGCACGAACGTTTGGCCTCTGCTCCCACAGCAGAAGAGCCAGGATTGAAAGCTGGTGCTGGACCTGTTCAGCACACAATCCCCTTTACATTGGTGCATTCATCGTTGCTTTCACTGCTCACTTTCATACAGGAAAAGCATTTGAATGGAATCAGTCCAGAGGCTGCTCTCTGCTGCGCAGCAACACAGTCAGCACAGAATGAACAGTGGCATCTGCTCACACGGCAGAAGGAGCAGCAGGGAAAGCTAGTGCTCTGCTTCTTCAGCACACAAGCAGCTTTGCAACGGGGTCACCATCATTGCAGTCTCTCCTCGGTTTCATACCTAAAAGTCCATTTGAATCCGAATTCTCAGGTGGTGTCTCTCAGCTGCCCAGCAGCACAGTGAGTACAGCACGAACGTTTGGCCTCTGCTCCCACAGCAGAAGAGCCAGGATTGAAAGCTGGTGCTGGACCTGGTCAGCACACAATCCCCTTTACATTGGTGCCTCCATCGTTGCTTTCACTGCTCACTTTCATACAGGAAAAGCATTTGAATGGAATCAGTCCAGAGGCTGCTCTCTGCTGCGCAGCAACACAGTCGGCACAGAATGAACAGTGGCATCTGCTCACACGGCAGAAGGAGCAGCAGGGAAAGCTAGTGCTCTGCTTCTTCAGCACACAAGCAGCTTTGCAACGGGGTCACCATCATTGCAGTCTCTCCTCGGTTTCATACCTAAAAGTCCATTTGAATCCGAATTCTCAGGTGGTGTCTCTCAGCTGCCCAGCAGCACAGTTAGTACAGCACGAACGTTTGGCCTCTGCTCCCACAGCAGAAGAGCCAGGATTGAAAGCTGGTGCTGGACCTGTTCAGCACACAATCCCCTTTACATTGGTGCCTCCATCGTTGCTTTCACTGCTAACACTCATACAGGAAAAGCATTTGAATAGAATCCGTCCAGAGCCTGCTCCCTGCTGGCAGCAACACAGCACAGAATGAACAGTGGCATCTGCTCACACGGCAGAAGGAGCAGCAGGGAAAGCTAGTGCTCTGCTTCTTCAGCACACAAGCAGCTTTGCAACGGGGTCACCATCATTGCAGTCTCTCCTCGGTTTCATACCTAAAAGTCCATTTGAATCCGAATTCTCAGGTGGTGTCTCTCAGCTGCCCAGCAGCACAGTGAGTACAGCACGAACGTTTGGCCTCTGCTCCCACAGCAGAAGAGCCAGGATTGAAAGCTGGTGCTGGACCTGGTCAGCACACAATCCCCTTTACATTGGTGCCACCATCGTTGCTTTCACTGCTCACTTTCATACAGGAAAAGCATTTGAATGGAATCAGTCCAGAGGCTGCTCTCTGCTGCGCAGCAACACAGTCAGCACAGAATGAACAGTGGCATCTGCTCACACGGCAGAAGGAGCAGCAGGGAAAGCTAGTGCTCTGCTTCTTCAGCACACAAGCAGCTTTGCAACGGGGTCACCATCATTGCAGTCTCTCCTCGGTTTCATACCTAAAAGTCCATTTGAATCCGAATTCTCAGGTGGTGTCTCTCAGCTGCCCAGCAGCACAGTGAGTACAGCACGAACGTTTGGCCTCTGCTCCCACAGCAGAAGAGCCAGGATTGAAAGCTGGTGCTGGACCTGGTCAGCACACAATCCCCTTTACATTGGTGCCTCCATCGTTGCTTTCACTGCTCACTTTCATACAGGAAAAGCATTTGAATGGAATCAGTCCAGAGCCTGCTCTCTGCTGCGCAGCAACACAGTCAGCACAGAATGAACAGTGGCATCTGCTCACACGGCAGAAGGAGCAGCAGGGAAAGCTAGTGCTCTGCTTCTTCAGCACACAAGCAGCTTTGCAACGGGGTCACCATCATTGCAGTCTCTCCTCGGTTTCATACCTAAAAGTCCATTTGAATCCAAATTCTCAGGTGGTGTCTCTCAGCTGCCCAGCAGCACAGTTAGTACAGCACGAACGTTTGGCCTCTGCTCCCACAGCAGAAGAGCCAGGATTGAAAGCTGGTGCTGGACCTGTTCAGCACACAATCCCCTTTACATTGGTGCATTCATCGTTGCTTTCACTGCTCACTTTCATACAGGAAAAGCATTTGAATGGAATCAGTCCAGAGGCTGCTCTCTGCTGCGCAGCAACACAGTCAGCACAGAATGAACAGTGGCATCTGCTCACACGGCAGAAGGAGCAGCAGGGAAAGCTAGTGCTCTGCTTCTTCAGCACACAAGCAGCTTTGCAACGGGGTCACCATCATTGCAGTCTCTCCTCGGTTTCATACCTAAAAGTCCATTTGAATCCGAATTCTCAGGTGGTGTCTCTCAGCTGCCCCGCAGCACAGTGAGTACAGCACGAACGTTTGGCCTCTGCTCCCACAGCAGAAGAGCCAGGATTGAAAGCTGGTGCTGGACCTGTTCAGCACACAATCCCCTTTACATTGGTGCATTCATCGTTGCTTTCACTGCTCACTTTCATACAGGAAAAGCATTTGAATGGAATCAGTCCAGAGCCTGCTCTCTGCTGCGCAGCAACACAGCACAGAATGAATAGTGGCATCTGCTCACACGGCAGAAGGAGCAGCAGGGAAAGCTAGTGCTCTGCTTCTTCAGCACACAAGCAGCTTTGCAACGGGGTCACCATCATTGCAGTCTCTCCTCGGTTTCATACCTAAAAGTCCATTTGAATCCGAATTCTCAGGTGGTGTCTCTCAGCTGCCCAGCAGCACAGTGAGTACAGCACGAACGTTTGGCCTCTGCTCCCACAGCAGAAGAGCCAGGATTGAAAGCTGGTGCTGGACCTGGTCAGCACACAATCCCCTTTACATTGGTGCCTCCATCGTTGCTTTCACTGCTCACTTTCATACAGGAAAAGCATTTGAATGGAATCAGTCCAGAGGCTGCTCTCTGCTGCGCAGGAACACAGTCAGCACAGAATGAACAGTGGCATCTGCTCACACGGCAGAAGGAGCAGCAGGGAAAGCTAGTGCTCTGCTTCTTCAGCACACAAGCAGCTTTGCAACGGGGTCACCATCATTGCAGTCTCTCCTCGGTTTCATAACTAAAAGTCCATTTGAATCCAAATTCTCAGGTGGTGTCTCTCAGCTGCCCAGCAGCACAGTTAGTACAGCACGAACGTTTGGCCTCTGCTCCCACAGCAGAAGAGCCAGGATTGAAAGCTGGTGCTGGACCTGTTCAGCACACAATCCCCTTTACATTGGTGCATTCATCGTTGCTTTCACTGCTCACTTTCATACAGGAAAAGCATTTGAATGGAATCAGTCCAGAGGCTGCTCTCTGCTGCGCAGCAACACAGTCAGCACAGAATGAACAGTGGCATCTGCTCACACGGCAGAAGGAGCAGCAGGGAAAGCTAGTGCTCTGCTTCTTCAGCACACAAGCAGCTTTGCAACAGGGTCACCATCATTGCAGTCTCTCCTCGGTTTCATACCTAAAAGTCCATTTGAATCCGAATTCTCAGGTGGTGTCTCTCAGCTGCCCCGCAGCACAGTGAGTACAGCACGAACGTTTGGCCTCTGCTCCCACAACAGAAGAGCCAGGATTGAAAGCTGGTGCTGGACCTGTTCAGCACACAATCCCCTTTACATTGGTGCCTCCATCGTTGCTTTCACTGCTCACTTTCATACAGGAAAAGCATTTGAATGGAATCAGTCCAGAGGCTGCTCTCTGCTGCGCAGCAACACAGTCGGCACAGAATGAACAGTGGCATCTGCTCACACGGCAGAAGGAGCAGCAGGGAAAGCTAGTGCTCTGCTTCTTCAACACACAAGCAGCTTTGCAACGGGGTCACCATCATTGCAGTCTCTCCTCGGTTTCATACCTAAAAGTCTATTTGAATCCGAATTCTCAGGTGGTGTCTCTCAGCTGCCCAGCAGCACAGTGAGTACAGCACGAACGTTTGGCCTCTGCTCCCACAGCAGAAGAGCCAGGATTGAAAGCTGGTGCTGGACCTGTTCAGCACACAATCCCCTTTACATTGGTGCATTCATCGTTGCTTTCACTGCTCACTTTCATACAGGAAAAGCATTTGAATGGAATCAGTCCAGAGGCTGCTCTCTGCTGCGCAGCAACACAGCACAGAATGAATAGTGGCATCTGCTCACACGGCAGAAGGAGCAGCATGGAAAGCTAGTGCTCTGCTTCTTCAGCACACAAGCAGCTTTGCAACGGGGTCACCATCATTGCAGTCTCTCCTCGGTTTCATACCTAAAAGTCCATTTGAATCCGAATTCTCAGGTGGTGTCTCTCAGCTGCCCAGCAGCACAGTGAGTACAGCACGAACGTTTGGCCTCTGCTCCCACAGCAGAAGAGCCAGGATTGAAAGCTGGTGCTGGACCTGGTCAGCACACAATCCCCTTTACATTGGTGCCTCCATCGTTGCTTTCACTGCTCACTTTCATACAGGAAAAGCATTTGAATGGAATCAGTCCAGAGGCTGCTCTCTGCTGCGCAGCAACACAGTCAGCACAGAATGAACAGTGGCATCTGCTCACACGGCAGAAGGAGCAGCAGGGAAAGCTAGTGCTCTGCTTCTTCAGCACACAAGCAGCTTTGCAACGGGGTCACCATCATTGCAGTCTCTCCTCGGTTTCATACCTAAAAGTCCATTTGAATCCAAATTCTCAGGTGGTGTCTCTCAGCTGCCCAGCAGCACAGTTAGTACAGCACGAACGTTTGGCCTCTGCTCCCACAGCAGAAGAGCCAGGATTGAAAGCTGGTGCTGGACCTGTTCAGCACACAATCCCCTTTACATTGGTGCATTCATCGTTGCTTTCACTGCTCACTTTCATACAGGAAAAGCATTTGAATGGAATCAGTCCAGAGGCTGCTCTCTGCTGCGCAGCAACACAGTCAGCACAGAATGAACAGTGGCATCTGCTCACACGGCAGAAGGAGCAGCAGGGAAAGCTAGTGCTCTGCTTCTTCAGCACACAAGCAGCTTTGCAACAGGGTCACCATCATTGCAGTCTCTCCTCGGTTTCATACCTAAAAGTCCATTTGAATCCGAATTCTCAGGTGGTGTCTCTCAGCTGCCCCGCAGCACAGTGAGTACAGCACGAACGTTTGGCCTCTGCTCCCACAACAGAAGAGCCAGGATTGAAAGCTGGTGCTGGACCTGTTCAGCACACAATCCCCTTTACATTGGTGCCTCCATCGTTGCTTTCACTGCTCACTTTCATACAGGAAAAGCATTTGAATGGAATCAGTCCAGAGGCTGCTCTCTGCTGCGCAGCAACACAGTCGGCACAGAATGAACAGTGGCATCTGCTCACACGGCAGAAGGAGCAGCAGGGAAAGCTAGTGCTCTGCTTCTTCAGCACACAAGCAGCTTTGCAACGGGGTCACCATCATTGCAGTCTCTCCTCGGTTTCATACCTAAAAGTCCATTTGAATCCAAATTCTCAGGTGGTGTCTCTCAGCTGCCCAGCAGCACAGTGAGTACAGCACGAACGTTTGGCCTCTGCTCCCACAGCAGAAGAGCCAGTATTGAAAGCTGGTGCTGGACCTGTTCAGCACACAATCCCTTTTACATTGGTGCATTCATCGTTGCTTTCACTGCTCACTTTCATACAGGAAAAGCATTTGAATGGAATCAGTCCAGAGGCTGCTCTCTGCTGCGCAGCAACACAGTCAGCACAGAATGAACAGTGGCATCTGCTCACACGGCAGAAGGAGCAGCAGGGAAAGCTAGTGCTCTGCTTCTTCAGCACACAAGCAGCTTTGCAACAGGGTCACCATCATTGCAGTCTCTCCTCGGTTTCATACCTAAAAGTCCATTTGAATCCGAATTCTCAGGTGGTGTCTCTCAGCTGCCCCGCAGCACAGTGAGTACAGCACGAACGTTTGGCCTCTGCTCCCACAACAGAAGAGCCAGGATTGAAAGCTGGTGCTGGACCTGTTCAGCACACAATCCCCTTTACATTGGTGCCTCCATCGTTGCTTTCACTGCTCACTTTCATACAGGAAAAGCATTTGAATGGAATCAGTCCAGAGGCTGCTCTCTGCTGCGCAGCAACACAGTCGGCACAGAATGAACAGTGGCATCTGCTCACACGGCAGAAGGAGCAGCAGGGAAAGCTAGTGCTCTGCTTCTCCAGCACACAAGCAGCTTTGCAACGGGGTCACCATCATTGCAGTCTCTCCTCGGTTTCATACCTAAAAGTCCATTTGAATCCAAATTCTCAGGTGGTGTCTCTCAGCTGCCCAGCAGCACAGTGAGTACAGCACGAACGTTTGGCCTCTGCTCCCACAGCAGAAGAGCCAGTATTGAAAGCTGGTGCTGGACCTGTTCAGCACACAATCCCTTTTACATTGGTGCATTCATCGTTGCTTTCACTGCTCACTTTCATACAGGAAAAGCATTTGAATGGAATCAGTCCAGAGGCTGCTCTCTGCTGCGCAGCAACACAGTCAGCACAGAATGAACAGTGGCATCTGCTCACACGGCAGAAGGAGCAGCAGGGAAAGCTAGTGCTCTGCTTCTTCAGCACACAAGCAGCTTTGCAACGGGGTCACCATCATTGCAGTCTCTCCTCGGTTTCATACCTAAAAGTCCATTTGAATCCAAATTCTCAAGCGGTCTCAGCTGCCCAGCAGCACAGTGAGTACAGCACGAACGTTTGGCCTCTGCTCCCACAGCAGAAGAGCCAGGATTGAAAGCTGGTGCTGGACCTGTTCAGCACACAATCCCCTTTACATTGGTGCCTCCATCGTTGCTTTCACTGCTAACACTCATACAGGAAAAGCATTTGAATAGAATCCGTCCAGAGCCTGCTCCCTGCTGGCAGCAACACAGCACAGAATGAACAGTGGCATCTGCTCACACGGCAGAAGGAGCAGCAGGGAAAGCTAGCGCTGTGTCTCTTCAGCACACAAGAAGCTTTGCAACGGGGTCACCATCATTGCAGTCTCTCCTCGGTTTCATACCTAAAAGTCCATTTGAATCCAAATTCTCAGGTGGTGTCTCTCAGCTGCCCAGCAGCACAGTTAGTACAGCACGAACGTTTGGCCTCTGCTCCCACAGCAGAAGAGCCAGGATTGAAAGGTGGTGCTGGACCTGGTCAGCACACAATCCCCTTTACATTGGTGCCTCCATCGTTGCTTTCACTGCTCACTTTCATACAGGAAAAGCATTTGAATGGAATCAGTCCAGAGGCTGCTCTCTGCTGCGCAGGAACACAGTCAGCACAGAATGAACAGTGGCATCTGCTCACACGGCAGAAGGAGCAGCAGGGAAAGCTAGTGCTCTGCTTCTTCAGCACACAAGCAGCTTTGCAACGGGGTCACCATCATTGCAGTCTCTCCTCGGTTTCATACCTAAAAGTCCATTTGAATCCAAATTCTCAGGTGGTGTCTCTCAGCTGCCCAGCAGCACAGTTAGTACAGCACGAACGTTTGGCCTCTACTCCCACAGCAGAAGAGCCAGGATTGAAAGCTGGTGCTGGACCTGTTCAGCACACAATCCCCTTTACATTGGTGCATTCATCGTTGCTTTCACTGCTCACTTTCATACAGGAAAAGCATTTGAATGGAATCAGTCCAGAGGCTGCTCTCTGCTGCGCAGCAACACAGTCAGCACAGAATGAACAGTGGCATCTGCTCACACGGCAGAAGGAGCAGCAGGGAAAGCTAGTGCTCTGCTTCTTCAGCACACAAGCAGCTTTGCAACGGGGTCACCATCATTGCAGTCTCTCCTCGGTTTCATACCTAAAAGTCCATTTGAATCCGAATTCTCAGGTGGTGTCTCTCAGCTGCCCAGCAGCACAGTGAGTACAGCACGAACGTTTGGCCTCTGCTCCCACAGCAGAAGAGCCAGGATTGAAAGCTGGTGCTGGACCTGGTCAGCACACAATCCCCTTTACATTGGTGCCACCATCGTTGCTTTCACTGCTCACTTTCATACAGGAAAAGCATTTGAATGGAATCAGTCCAGAGCCTGCTCTCTGCTGCGCAGCAACACAGCACAGAATGAATAGTGGCATCTGCTCACACGGCAGAAGGAGCAGCAGGGAAAGCTAGTGCTCTGCTTCTTCAGCACACAAGCAGCTTTGCAACGGGGTCACCATCATTGCAGTCTCTCCTCGGTTTCATACCTAAAAGTCCATTTGAATCCGAATTCTCAGGTGGTGTCTCTCAGCTGCCCAGCAGCACAGTGAGTACAGCACGAACGTTTGGCCTCTGCTCCCACAGCAGAAGAGCCAGGATTGAAAGCTGGTGCTGGACCTGGTCAGCACACAATCCCCTTTACATTGGTGCCTCCATCGTTGCTTTCACTGCTCACTTTCATACAGGAAAAGCATTTGAATGGAATCAGTCCAGAGCCTGCTCTCTGCTGCGCAGCAACACAGTCAGCACAGAATGAACAGTGGCATCTGCTCACACGGCAGAAGGAGCAGCAGGGAAAGCTAGTGCTCTGCTTCTTCAGCACACAAGCAGCTTTGCAACGGGGTCACCATCATTGCAGTCTCTCCTCGGTTTCATACCTAAAAGTCCATTTGAATCCAAATTCTCAGGTGGTGTCTCTCAGCTGCCCAGCAGCACAGTTAGTACAGCACGAACGTTTGGCCTCTGCTCACACAGCAGAAGAGCCAGGATTGAAAGCTGGTGCTGGACCTGTTCAGCACACAATCCCCTTTACATTGGTGCATTCATCGTTGCTTTCACTGCTCACTTTCATACAGGAAAAGCATTTGAATGGAATCAGTCCAGAGGCTGCTCTCTGCTGCGCAGCAACACAGTCAGCACAGAATGAACAGTGGCATCTGCTCACACGGCAGAAGGAGCAGCAGGGAAAGCTAGTGCTCTGCTTCTTCAGCACACAAGCAGCTTTGCAACAGGGTCACCATCATTGCAGTCTCTCCTCGGTTTCATACCTAAAAGTCCATTTGAATCCGAATTCTCAGGTGGTGTCTCTCAGCTGCCCAGCAGCACAGTGAGTACAGCACGAACGTTTGGCCTCTGCTCCCACAACAGAAGAGCCAGGATTGAAAGCTGGTGCTGGACCTGTTCAGCACACAATCCCTTTTACATTGGTGCATTCATCGTTGCTTTCACTGCTCACTTTCATACAGGAAAAGCATTTGAATGGAATCAGTCCAGAGGCTGCTCTCTGCTGCGCAGCAACACAGCACAGAATGAACAGTGGCATCTGCTCACACGGCAGAAGGAGCAGCAGGGAAAGCTAGTGCTCTGCTTCTTCAGCACACAAGCAGCTTTGCAACGGGGTCACCATCATTGCAGTCTCTCCTCGGTTTCATACCTAAAAGTCCATTTGAATCCGAATTCTCAGGTGGTGTCTCTCAGCTGCCCCGCAGCACAGTGAGTACAGCACGAACGTTTGGCCTCTGCTCCCACAGCAGAAGAGCCAGGATTGAAAGCTGGTGCTGGACCTGTTCAGCACACAATCCCCTTTACATTGGTGCCACCATCGTTGCTTTCACTGCTCACTTTCATACAGGAAAAGCATTTGAATGGAATCAGTCCAGAGGCTGCTCTCTGCTGCGCAGCAACACAGTCAGCACAGAATGAACAGTGGCATCTGCTCACACGGCAGAAGGAGCAGCAGGGAAAGCTAGTGCTCTGCTTCTTCAGCACACAAGCAGCTTTGCAACGGGGTCACCATCATTGCAGTCTCTCCTCGGTTTCATACCTAAAAGTCCATTTCAATCCGAATTCTCAGGTGGTGTCTCTCAGCTGCCCAGCAGCACAGTGAGTACAGCACGAACGTTTGGCCTCTGCTCCCACAGCAGAAGAGCCAGGATTGAAAGCTGGTGCTGGACCTGTTCAGCACACAATCCCCTTTACATTGGTGCATTCATCGTTGCTTTCACTGCTCACTTTCATACAGGAAAAGCATTTGAATGGAATCAGTCCAGAGGCTGCTCTCTGCTGCGCAGCAACACAGCACAGAATGAATAGTGGCATCTGCTCACACGGCAGAAGGAGCAGCAGGGAAAGCTAGTGCTCTGCTTCTTCAGCACACAAGCAGCTTTGCAACGGGGTCACCATCATTGCAGTCTCTCCTCGGTTTCATACCTAAAAGTCCATTTGAATCCGAATTCTCAGGTGGTGTCTCTCAGCTGCCCAGCAGCACAGTGAGTACAGCACGAACGTTTGGCCTCTGCTCCCACAGCAGAAGAGCCAGGATTGAAAGCTGGTGCTGGACCTGGTCAGCACACAATCCCCTTTACATTGGTGCCTCCATCGTTGCTTTCACTGCTCACTTTCATACAGGAAAAGCATTTGAATGGAATCAGTCCAGAGCCTGCTCTCTGCTGCGCAGCAACACAGTCAGCACAGAATGAACAGTGGCATCTGCTCACACGGCAGAAGGAGCAGCAGGGAAAGCTAGTGCTCTGCTTCTTCAGCACACAAGCAGCTTTGCAACGGGGTCACCATCATTGCAGTCTCTCCTCGGTTTCATACCTAAAAGTCCATTTGAATCCAAATTCTCAGGTGGTGTCTCTCAGCTGCCCAGCAGCACAGTTAGTACAGCACGAACGTTTGGCCTCTGCTCCCACAGCAGAAGAGCCAGGATTGAAAGCTGGTGCTGGACCTGTTCAGCACACAATCCCCTTTACATTGGTGCATTCATCGTTGCTTTCACTGCTCACTTTCATACAGGAAAAGCATTTGAATGGAATCAGTCCAGAGGCTGCTCTCTGCTGCGGAGCAACACAGTCAGCACAGAATGAACAGTGGCATCTGCTCACACGGCAGAAGGAGCAGCAGGGAAAGCTAGTGCTCTGCTTCTTCAGCACACAAGCAGCTTTGCAACAGGGTCACCATCATTGCAGTCTCTCCTCGGTTTCATACCTAAAAGTCCATTTGAATCCGAATTCTCAGGTGGTGTCTCTCAGCTGCCCCGCAGCACAGTGAGTACAGCACGAACGTTTGGCCTCTGCTCCCACAACAGAAGAGCCAGGATTGAAAGCTGGTGCTGGACCTGTTCAGCACACAATCCCCTTTACATTGGTGCCTCCATCGTTGCTTTCACTGCTCACTTTCATACAGGAAAAGCATTTGAATGGAATCAGTCCAGAGGCTGCTCTCTGCTGCGCAGCAACACAGTCGGCACAGAATGAACAGTGGCATCTGCTCACACGGCAGAAGGAGCAGCAGGGAAAGCTAGTGCTCTGCTTCTTCAGCACACAAGCAGCTTTGCAACGGGGTCACCATCATTGCAGTCTCTCCTCGGTTTCATACCTAAAAGTCCATTTGAATCCAAATTCTCAGGTGGTGTCTCTCAGCTGCCCAGCAGCACAGTGAGTACAGCACGAACGTTTGGCCTCTGCTCCCACAGCAGAAGAGCCAGGATTGAAAGCTGGTGCTGGACCTGTTCAGCACACAATCCCTTTTACATTGGTGCATTCATCGTTGCTTTCACTGCTCACTTTCATACAGGAAAAGCATTTGAATGGAATCAGTCCAGAGGCTGCTCTCTGCTGCGCAGCAACACAGTCAGCACAGAATGAACAGTGGCATCTGCTCACACGGCAGAAGGAGCAGCAGGGAAAGCTAGTGCTCTGCTTCTTCAGCACACAAGCAGCTTTGCAACAGGGTCACCATCATTGCAGTCTCTCCTCGGTTTCATACCTAAAAGTCCATTTGAATCCGAATTCTCAGGTGGTGTCTCTCAGCTGCCCCGCAGCACAGTGAGTACAGCACGAACGTTTGGCCTCTGCTCCCACAACAGAAGAGCCAGGATTGAAAGCTGGTGCTGGACCTGTTCAGCACACAATCCCCTTTACATTGGTGCCTCCATCGTTGCTTTCACTGCTCACTTTCATACAGGAAAAGCATTTGAATGGAATCAGTCCAGAGGCTGCTCTCTGCTGCGCAGCAACACAGTCGGCACAGAATGAACAGTGGCATCTGCTCACACGGCAGAAGGAGCAGCAGGGAAAGCTAGTGCTCTGCTTCTCCAGCACACAAGCAGCTTTGCAACGGGGTCACCATCATTGCAGTCTCTCCTCGGTTTCATACCTAAAAGTCCATTTGAATCCAAATTCTCAGGTGGTGTCTCTCAGCTGCCCAGCAGCACAGTGAGTACAGCACGAACGTTTGGCCTCTGCTCCCACAGCAGAAGAGCCAGTATTGAAAGCTGGTGCTGGACCTGTTCAGCACACAATCCCTTTTACATTGGTGCATTCATCGTTGCTTTCACTGCTCACTTTCATACAGGAAAAGCATTTGAATGGAATCAGTCCAGAGGCTGCTCTCTGCTGCGCAGCAACACAGTCAGCACAGAATGAACAGTGGCATCTGCTCACACGGCAGAAGGAGCAGCAGGGAAAGCTAGTGCTCTGCTTCTTCAGCACACAAGCAGCTTTGCAACGGGGTCACCATCATTGCAGTCTCTCCTCGGTTTCATACCTAAAAGTCCATTTGAATCCAAATTCTCAAGCGGTCTCAGCTGCCCAGCAGCACAGTGAGTACAGCACGAACGTTTGGCCACTGCTCCCACAGCAGAAGAGCCAGGATTGAAAGCTGGTGCTGGACCTGTTCAGCACACAATCCCCTTTACATTGGTGCCTCCATCGTTGCTTTCACTGCTAACACTCATACAGGAAAAGCATTTGAATAGAATCCGTCCAGAGCCTGCTCCCTGCTGGCAGCAACACAGCACAGAATGAACAGTGGCATCTGCTCACACGGCAGAAGGAGCAGCAGGGAAAGCTAGCGCTGTGTCTCTTCAGCACACAAGAAGCTTTGCAACGGGGTCACCATCATTGCAGTCTCTCCTCGGTTTCATACCTAAAAGTCCATTTGAATCCAAATTCTCAGGTGGTGTCTCTCAGCTGCCCAGCAGCACAGTTAGTACAGCACGAACGTTTGGCCTCTGCTCCCACAGCAGAAGAGCCAGGATTGAAAGGTGGTGCTGGACCTGGTCAGCACACAATCCCCTTTACATTGGTGCCTCCATCGTTGCTTTCACTGCTCACTTTCATACAGGAAAAGCATTTGAATAGAATCAGTCCAGAGGCTGCTCTCTGCTGCGCAGGAACACAGTCAGCACAGAATGAACAGTGGCATCTGCTCACACGGCAGAAGGAGCAGCAGGGAAAGCTAGTGCTCTGCTTCTTCAGCACACAAGCAGCTTTGCAACGGGGTCACCATCATTGCAGTCTCTCCTCGGTTTCATACCTAAAAGTCCATTTGAATCCAAATTCTCAGGTGGTGTCTCTCAGCTGCCCAGCAGCACAGTTAGTACAGCACGAACGTTTGGCCTCTACTCCCACAGCAGAAGAGCCAGGATTGAAAGCTGGTGCTGGACCTGTTCAGCACACAATCCCCTTTACATTGGTGCATTCATCGTTGCTTTCACTGCTCACTTTCATACAGGAAAAGCATTTGAATGGAATCAGTCCAGAGGCTGCTCTCTGCTGCGCAGCAACACAGTCAGCACAGAATGAACAGTGGCATCTGCTCACACGGCAGAAGGAGCAGCAGGGAAAGCTAGTGCTCTGCTTCTTCAGCACACAAGCAGCTTTGCAACGGGGTCACCATCATTGCAGTCTCTCCTCGGTTTCATACCTAAAAGTCCATTTGAATCCGAATTCTCAGGTGGTGTCTCTCAGCTGCCCAGCAGCACAGTGAGTACAGCACGAACGTTTGTCCTCTGCTCCCACAGCAGAAGAGCCAGGATTGAAAGCTGGTGCTGGACCTGGTCAGCACACAATCCCCTTTACATTGGTGCCACCATCGTTGCTTTCACTGCTCACTTTCATACAGGAAAAGCATTTGAATGGAATCAGTCCAGAGCCTGCTCTCTGCTGCGCAGCAACACAGCACAGAATGAATAGTGGCATCTGCTCACACGGCAGAAGGAGCAGCAGGGAAAGCTAGTGCTCTGCTTCTTCAGCACACAAGCAGCTTTGCAACGGGGTCACCATCATTGCAGTCTCTCCTCGGTTTCATACCTAAAAGTCCATTTGAATCCGAATTCTCAGGTGGTGTCTCTCAGCTGCCCAGCAGCACAGTGAGTACAGCACGAACGTTTGGCCTCTGCTCCCACAGCAGAAGAGCCAGGATTGAAAGCTGGTGCTGGACCTGGTCAGCACACAATCCCCTTTACATTGGTGCCTCCATCGTTGCTTTCACTGCTCACTTTCATACAGGAAAAGCATTTGAATGGAATCAGTCCAGAGCCTGCTCTCTGCTGCGCAGCAACACAGTCAGCACAGAATGAACAGTGGCATCTGCTCACACGGCAGAAGGAGCAGCAGGGAAAGCTAGTGCTCTGCTTCTTCAGCACACAAGCAGCTTTGCAACGGGGTCACCATCATTGCAGTCTCTCCTCGGTTTCATACCTAAAAGTCCATTTGAATCCAAATTCTCAGGTGGTGTCTCTCAGCTGCCCAGCAGCACAGTTAGTACAGCACGAACGTTTGGCCTCTGCTCCCACAGCAGAAGAGCCAGGATTGAAAGCTGGTGCTGGACCTGTTCAGCACACAATCCCCTTTACATTGGTGCATTCATCGTTGCTTTCACTGCTCACTTTCATACAGGAAAAGCATTTGAATGGAATCAGTCCAGAGGCTGCTCTCTGCTGCGCAGCAACACAGTCAGCACAGAATGAACAGTGGCATCTGCTCACACGGCAGAAGGAGCAGCAGGGAAAGCTAGTGCTCTGCTTCTTCAGCACACAAGCAGCTTTGCAACAGGGTCACCATCATTGCAGTCTCTCCTCGGTTTCATACCTAAAAGTCCATTTGAATCCGAATTCTCAGGTGGTGTCTCTCAGCTGCCCCGCAGCACAGTGAGTACAGCACGAACGTTTGGCCTGTGCTCCCACAACAGAAGAGCCAGGATTGAAAGCTGGTGCTGGACCTGGTCAGCACACAATCCCTTTTACATTGGTGCATTCATCGTTGCTTTCACTGCTCACTTTCATACAGGAAAAGCATTTGAATGGAATCAGTCCAGAGGCTGCTCTCTGCTGCGCAGCAACACAGTCAGCACAGAATGAATAGTGGCATCTGCTCACACGGCAGAAGGAGCAGCAGGGAAAGCTAGTGCTCTGCTTCTTCAGCACACAAGCAGCTTTGCAACGGGGTCACCATCATTGCAGTCTCTCCTCGGTTTCATACCTAAAAGTCCATTTGAATCCAAATTCTCAGGTGGTGTCTCTCAGCTGCCCAGCAGCACAGTTAGTACAGCACGAACGTTTGGCCTCTACTCCCACAGCAGAAGAGCCAGGATTGAAAGCTGGTGCTGGACCTGTTCAGCACACAATCCCCTTTACATTGGTGCTTTCATCGTTGCTTTCACTGCTCACTTTCATACAGGAAAAGCATTTGAATGGAATCAGTCCAGAGGCTGCTCTCTGCTGCGCAGCAACACAGCACAGAATGAACAGTGGCATCTGCTCACACGGCAGAAGGAGCAGCAGGGAAAGCTAGTGCTCTGCTTCTTCAGCACACAAGCAGCTTTGCAACGGGGTCACCATCATTGCAGTCTCTCCTCGGTTTCATACCTAAAAGTCCATTTGAATCCGAATTCTCAGGTGGTGTCTCTCAGCTGCCCAGCAGCACAGTGAGTACAGCACGAACGTTTGGCCTCTGCTCCCACAGCAGAAGAGCCAGGATTGAAAGCTGGTGCTGGACCTGGTCAGCACACAATCCCCTTTACATTGGTGCCTCCATCGTTGCTTTCACTGCTCACTTTCATACAGGAAAAGCATTTGAATGGAATCAGTCCAGAGGCTGCTCTCTGCTGCGCAGCAACACAGTCGGCACAGAATGAACAGTGGCATCTGCTCACACGGCAGAAGGAGCAGCAGGGAAAGCTAGTGCTCTGCTTCTTCAGCACACAAGCAGCTTTGCAACGGGGTCACCATCATTGCAGTCTCTCTCCTCGGTTTCATACCTAAAAGTCCATTTGAATCCAAATTCTCAGGTGGTGTCTCTCAGCTGCCCAGCAGCACAGTTAGTACAGCACGAACGTTTGGCCTCTGCTCCCACAGCAGAAGAGCCAGGTTTGAAAGCTGGTGCTGGACCTGTTCAGCACACAATCCCCTTTACATTGGTGCATTCATCGTTGCTTTCACTGCTCACTTTCATACAGGAAAAGCATTTGAATGGAATGAGTCCAGAGGCTGCTCTCTGCTGCGCAGCAACACAGTCAGCACAGAATGAACAGTGGCATCTGCTCACACGGCAGAAGGAGCAGCAGGGAAAGCTAGTGCTCTGCTTCTTCAGCACACAAGCAGCTTTGCAACGGGGTCACCATCATTGCAGTCTCTCCTCGGTTTCATACCTAAAAGTCCATTTGAATCCGAATTCTCAGGTGGTGTCTCTCAGCTGCCCAGCAGCACAGTGAGTACAGCACGAACGTTTGTCCTCTGCTCCCACAGCAGAAGAGCCAGGATTGAAAGCTGGTGCTGGACCTGTTCAGCACACAATCCCCTTTACATTGGTGCCTCCATCGTTGCTTTCACTGCTCACTTTCATACAGGAAAAGCATTTGAATGGAATCAGTCCAGAGGCTGCTCTCTGCTGCGCAGCAACACAGTCGGCACAGAATGAACAGTGGCATCTGCTCACACGGCAGAAGGAGCAGCAGGGAAAGCTAGTGCTCTGCTTCTTCAGCACACAAGCAGCTTTGCAATGGGGTCACCATCATTGCAGTCTCTCCTCGGCTTCATACCTAAAAGTCCATTTGAATCCGAATTCTCAGGTGGTGTCGTTCAGCTGCCCAGCAGCACAGTGAGTACAGCACGAACGTTTGGCCTCTGCTCCCACAGCAGAAGAGCCAGGATTGAAAGCTGGTGCTGGACCTGGTCAGCACACAATCCCCTTTACATTGGTGCCTCCATCGTTGCTTTCACTGCTAACACTCATACAGGAAAAGCATTTGAATAGAATCCGTCCAGAGCCTGCTCCCTGCTGGCAGCAACACAGCACAGAATGAACAGTGGCATCTGCTCACACGGCAGAAGGAGCAGCAGGGAAAGCTAGTGCTCTGCTTCTTCAGCACACAAGCAGCTTTGCAACGGGGTCACCATCATTGCAGTCTCTCCTCGGTTTCATACCTAAAAGTCCATTTGAATCCAAATTCTCAGGTGGTGTCTCTCAGCTGCCCAGCAGCACAGTTAGTACAGCACGAACGTTTGGCCTCTACTCCCACAGCAGAAGAGCCAGGATTGAAAGCTGGTGCTGGACCTGTTCAGCACACAATCCCCTTTACATTGGTGCTTTCATCGTTGCTTTCACTGCTCACTTTCATACAGGAAAAGCATTTGAATGGAATCAGTCCAGAGGCTGCTCTCTGCTGCGCAGCAACACAGTCAGCACAGAATGAACAGTGGCATCTGCTCACACGGCAGAAGGAGCAGCAGGGAAAGCTAGTGCTCTGCTTCTTCAGCACACAAGCAGCTTTGCAACGGGGTCACCATCATTGCAGTCTCTCCTCGGTTTCATACCTAAAAGTCCATTTGAATCCGAATTCTCAGGTGGTGTCTCTCAGCTGCCCAGCAGCACAGTGAGTACAGCACGAACGTTTGGCCTCTGCTCCCACAGCAGAAGAGCCAGGATTGAAAGCTGGTGCTGGACCTGGTCAGCACACAATCCCCTTTACATTGGTGCCTCCATCGTTGCTTTCACTGCTCACTTTCATACAGGAAAAGCATTTGAATGGAATCAGTCCAGAGGCTGCTCTCTGCTGCGCAGCAACACAGTCGGCACAGAATGAACAGTGGCATCTGCTCACACGGCAGAAGGAGCAGCAGGGAAAGCTAGTGCTCTGCTTCTTCAGCACACAAGCAGCTTTGCAACGGGGTCACCATCATTGCAGTCTCTCCTCGGTTTCATACCTAAAAGTCCATTTGAATCCAAATTCTCAGGTGGTGTCTCTCAGCTGCCCAGCAGCACAGTGAGTACAGCACGAACGTTTGGCCTCTGCTCCCACAGCAGAAGAGCAAGGATTGAAAGCTGGTGCTGGACCTGTTCAGCACACAATCCCCTTTACATTGGTGCATTCATCGTTGCTTTCACTGCTCACTTTCATACAGGAAAAGCATTTGAATGGAATCAGTCCAGAGGCTGCTCTCTGCTGCGCAGCAACACAGTCAGCACAGAATGAACAGTGGCATCTGCTCACACGGCAGAAGGAGCAGCAGGGAAAGCTAGTGCTCTGCTTCTTCAGCACACAAGCAGCTTTGCAACGGGGTCACCATCATTGCAGTCTCTCCTCGGTTTCATACCTAAAAGTCCATTTGAATCCGAATTCTCAGGTGGTGTCTCTCAGCTGCCCAGCAGCACAGTGAGTACAGCACGAACGTTTGTCCTCTGCTCCCACAGCAGAAGAGCCAGGATTGAAAGCTGGTGCTGGACCTGTTCAGCACACAATCCCCTTTACATTGGTGCCTCCATCGTTGCTTTCACTGCTCACTTTCATACAGGAAAAGCATTTGAATGGAATCAGTCCAGAGGCTGCTCTCTGCTGCGCAGCAACACAGTCGGCACAGAATGAACAGTGGCATCTGCTCACACGGCAGAAGGAGCAGCAGGGAAAGCTAGTGCTCTGCTTCTTCAGCACACAAGCAGCTTTGCAATGGGGTCACCATCATTGCAGTCTCTCCTCGGCTTCATACCTAAAAGTCCATTTGAATCCGAATTCTCAGGTGGTGTCGTTCAGCTGCCCAGCAGCACAGTGAGTACAGCACGAACGTTTGGCCTCTGCTCCCACAGCAGAAGAGCCAGGATTGAAAGCTGGTGGTGGACCTGGTCAGCACACAATCCCCTTTACATTGGTGCCTCCATCGTTGCTTTCACTGCTCACTTTCATACAGGAAAAGCATTTGAATAGAATCCGTCCAGAGCCTGCTCCCTGCTGGCAGCAACACAGCACAGAATGAACAGTGGCATCTGCTCACACGGCAGAAGGAGCAGCAGGGAAAGCTAGTGCTCTGCTTCTTCAGCACACAAGCAGCTTTGCAACGGGGTCACCATCATTGCAGTCTCTCCTCGGTTTCATACCTAAAAGTCCATTTGAATCTGAATTCTCAGGTGGTGTCTCTCAGCTGCCCAGCAGCACAGTGAGTACAGCACGAACGTTTGGCCTCTGCTCCCACAGCAGAAGAGCCAGGATTGAAAGCTGGTGCTGGACCTGTTCAGCACACAATCCCCTTTACATTGGTGCATTCATCGTTGCTTTCACTGCTCACTTTCATACAGGAAAAGCATTTGAATGGAATCAGTCCAGAGCCTGCTCTCTGCTGCGCAGCAACACAGTCAGCACAGAATGAACAGTGGCATCTGCTCACACGGCAGAAGGAGCAGCAGGGAAAGCTAGTGCTCTGCTTCTTCAGCACACAAGCAGCTTTGCAACGGGGTCACCATCATTGCAGTCTCTCCTCGGTTTCATACCTAAAAGTCCATTTGAATCCGAATTCTCAGGTGGTGTCTCTCAGCTGCCCAGCAGCACAGTGAGTACAGCACGAACGTTTGGCCTCTGCTCCCACAGCAGAAGAGCCAGGATTGAAAGCTGGTGCTGGACCTGGTCAGCACACAATCCCCTTTACATTGGTGCCTCCATCGTTGCTTTCACTGCTCACTTTCATACAGGAAAAGCATTTGAATGGAATCAGTCCAGAGGCTGCTCTCTGCTGCGCAGCAACACAGTCAGCACAGAATGAACAGTGGCATCTGCTCACACGGCAGAAGGAGCAGCAGGGAAAGCTAGTGCTCTGCTTCTTCAGCACACAAGCAGCTTTGCAACGGGGTCACCATCATTGCAGTCTCTCCTCGGTTTCATACCTAAAAGTCCATTTGAATCCAAATTCTCAGGTGGTGTCTCTCAGCTGCCCAGCAGCACAGTTAGTACAGCACGAACGTTTGGCCTCTGCTCCCACAGCAGAAGAGCCAGGATTGAAAGCTGGTGCTGGACCTGTTCAGCACACAATCCCCTTTACATTGGTGCCTCCATCGTTGCTTTCACTGCTCACTTTCATACAGGAAAAGCATTTGAATGGAATCAGTCCAGAGGCTGCTCTCTGCTGCGCAGCAACACAGTCGGCACAGAATGAACAGTGGCATCTGCTCACACGGCAGAAGGAGCAGCAGGGAAAGCTAGTGCTCTGCTTCTTCAGCACACAAGCAGCTTTGCAATGGGGTCACCATCATTGCAGTCTCTCCTCGGCTTCATACCTAAAAGTCCATTTGAATCCGAATTCTCAGGTGGTGTCGTTCAGCTGCCCAGCAGCACAGTGAGTACAGCACGAACGTTTGGCCTCTGCTCCCACAGCAGAAGAGCCAGGATTGAAAGCTGGTGCTGGACCTGTTCAGCACACAATCCCCTTTACATTGGTGCCTCCATCGTTGCTTTCACTGCTCACTTTCATACAGGAAAAGCATTTGAATAGAATCCGTCCAGAGCCTGCTCCCTGCTGGCAGCAACACAGCACAGAATGAACAGTGGCATCTGCTCACACGGCAGAAGGAGCAGCAGGGAAAGCTAGTGCTCTGCTTCTTCAGCACACAAGCAGCTTTGCAACGGGGTCACCATCATTGCAGTCTCTCCTCGGTTTCATACCTAAAAGTCCATTTGAATCCGAATTCTCAGGTGGTGTCTCTCAGCTGCCCAGCAGCACAGTGAGTACAGCACGAACGTTTGGCCTCTGCTCCCACAGCAGAAGAGCCAGGATTGAAAGCTGGTGCTGGACCTGTTCAGCACACAATCCCCTTTACATTGGTGCATTCATCGTTGCTTTCACTGCTCACTTTCATACAGGAAAAGCATTTGAATGGAATCAGTCCAGAGCCTGCTCTCTGCTGCGCAGCAACACAGTCAGCACAGAATGAACAGTGGCATCTGCTCACACGGCAGAAGGAGCAGCAGGGAAAGCTAGTGCTCTGCTTCTTCAGCACACAAGCAGCCTTGCAACGGGGTCACCATCATTGCAGTCTCTCCTCGGTTTCATACCTAAAAGTCCATTTGAATCCAAATTCTCAGGTGGTGTCTCTCAGCTGCCCAGCAGCACAGTTAGTACAGCACGAACGTTTGGCCTCTGCTCCCACAGCAGAAGAGCAAGGATTGAAAGCTGGTGCTGGACCTGTTCAGCACACAATCCCCTTTACATTGGTGCATTCATCGTTGCTTTCACTGCTCACTTTCATACAGGAAAAGCATTTGAATGGAATCAGTCCAGAGGCTGCTCTCTGCTGCGCAGCAACACAGTCAGCACAGAATGAACAGTGGCATCTGCTCACACGGCAGAAGGAGCAGCAGGGAAAGCTAGTGCTCTGCTTCTTCAGCACACAAGCAGCTTTGCAACGGGGTCACCATCATTGCAGTCTCTCCTCGGTTTCATACCTAAAAGTCCATTTGAATCCGAATTCTCAGGTGGTGTCTCTCAGCTGCCCAGCAGCACAGTGAGTACAGCACGAACGTTTGGCCTCTGCTCCCACAGCAGAAGAGCCAGGATTGAAAGCTGGTGCTGGACCTGGTCAGCACACAATCCCCTTTACATTGGTGCCTCCATCGTTGCTTTCACTGCTCACTTTCATACAGGAAAAGCATTTGAATGGAATCAGTCCAGAGGCTGCTCTCTGCTGCGCAGCAACACAGTCGGCACAGAATGAACAGTGGCATCTGCTCACACGGCAGAAGGAGCAGCAGGGAAAGCTAGTGCTCTGCTTCTTCAGCACACAAGCAGCTTTGCAATGGGGTCACCATCATTGCAGTCTCTCCTCGGCTTCATACCTAAAAGTCCATTTGAATCCGAATTCTCAGGTGGTGTCGTTCAGCTGCCCAGCAGCACAGTGAGTACAGCACGAACGTTTGGCCTCTGCTCCCACAGCAGAAGAGCCAGGATTGAAAGCTGGTGCTGGACCTGTTCAGCACACAATCCCCTTTACATTGGTGCCTCCATCGTTGCTTTCACTGCTAACACTCATACAGGAAAAGCATTTGAATAGAATCAGTCCAGAGCCTGCTCCCTGCTGGCAGCAACACAGCACAGAATGAACAGTGGCATCTGCTCACACGGCAGAAGGAGCAGCAGGGAAAGCTAGTGCTCTGCTTCTTCAGCACACAAGCAGCTTTGCAACGGGGTCACCATCATTGCAGTCTCTCCTCGGTTTCATACCTAAAAGTCCATTTGAATCCGAATTCTCAGGTGGTGTCTCTCAGCTGCCCAGCAGCACAGTGAGTACAGCACGAACGTTTGGCCTCTGCTCCCACAGCAGAAGAGCCAGGATTGAAAGCTGGTGCTGGACCTGTTCAGCACACAATCCCCTTTACATTGGTG
This sequence comes from Pezoporus flaviventris, assembly GCF_033815535.1. Taxonomy (NCBI): domain Eukaryota; kingdom Metazoa; phylum Chordata; class Aves; order Psittaciformes; family Psittacidae; genus Pezoporus; species Pezoporus flaviventris. Next base: position 911,250 of record NW_026892766.1, on the reverse strand, counting down.
CATTCATCGTTGCTTTCACTGCTCACTTTCATACAGGAAAAGCATTTGAATGGAATGAGTCCAGAGCCTGCTCTCTGCTGCGCAGCAACACAGTCAGCACAGAATGAACAGTGGCATCTGCTCACACGGCAGAAGGAGCAGCAGGGAAAGCTAGTGCTCTGCTTCTTCAGCACACAAGCAGCTTTGCAACGGGGTCACCATCATTGCAGTCTCTCCTCGGTTTCATACCTAAAAGTCCATTTGAATCCGAATTCTCAGGTGGTGTCTCTCAGCTGCCCAGCAGCACAGTGAGTACAGCACGAACGTTTGGCCTCTGCTCCCACAGCAGAAGAGCCAGGATTGAAAGCTGGTGCTGGACCTGGTCAGCACACAATCCCCTTTACATTGGTGCCTCCATCGTTGCTTTCACTGCTCACTTTCATACAGGAAAAGCATTTGAATGGAATCAGTCCAGAGGCTGCTCTCTGCTGCGCAGCAACACAGTCAGCACAGAATGAACAGTGGCATCTGCTCACACGGCAGAAGGAGCAGCAGGGAAAGCTAGTGCTCTGCTTCTTCAGCACACAAGCAGCTTTGCAACGGGGTCACCATCATTGCAGTCTCTCCTCGGTTTCATACCTAAAAGTCCATTTGAATCCAAATTCTCAGGTGGTGTCTCTCAGCTGCCCAGCAGCACAGTTAGTACAGCACGAACGTTTGGCCTCTGCTCCCACAGCAGAAGAGCCAGGATTGAAAGCTGGTGCTGGACCTGTTCAGCACACAATCCCCTTTACATTGGTGCATTCATCGTTGCTTTCACTGCTCACTTTCATACAGGAAAAGCATTTGAATGGAATCAGTCCAGAGGCTGCTCTCTGCTGCGCAGCAACACAGTCAGCACAGAATGAACAGTGGCATCTGCTCACACGGCAGAAGGAGCAGCAGGGAAAGCTAGTGCTCTGCTTCTTCAGCACACAAGCAGCTTTGCAACGGGGTCACCATCATTGCAGTCTCTCCTCGGCTTCATACCTAAAAGTCCATTTGAATCCGAATTCTCAGGTGGTGTCTCTCAGCTGCCCAGCAGCACAGTGAGTACAGCACGAACGTTTGGCCTCTGCTCCCACAGCAGAAGAGCCATGATTGAAAGCTGGTTCTGGACCTGTTCAGCACACAATCCCCTTTACATTGGTGCCTCCATCGTTGCTTTCACTGCTCACTTTCATACAGGAAAAGCATTTGAATGGAATCAGTCCAGAGGCTGCTCTCTGCTGCGCAGCAACACAGTCGGCACAGAATGAACAGTGGCATCTGCTCACACGGCAGAAGGAGCAGCAGGGAAAGCTAGTGCTCTGCTTCTTCAGCACACAAGCAGCTTTGCAATGGGGTCACCATCATTGCAGTCTCTCCTCGGCTTCATACCTAAAAGTCCATTTGAATCCGAATTCTCAGGTGGTGTCGTTCAGCTGCCCAGCAGCACAGTGAGTACAGCACGAACGTTTGGCCTCTGCTCCCACAGCAGAAGAGCCAGGATTGAAAGCTGGTGCTGGACCTGTTCAGCACACAATCCCCTTTACATTGGTGCCTCCATCGTTGCTTACACTGCTAACACTCATACAGGAAAAGCATTTGAATAGAATCCGTCCAGAGCCTGCTCCCTGCTGGCAGCAACACAGCACAGAATGAACAGTGGCATCTGCTCACACGGCAGAAGGAGCAGCAGGGAAAGCTAGTGCTCTGCTTCTTCAGCACACAAGCAGCTTTGCAACGGGGTCACCATCATTGCAGTCTCTCCTCGGTTTCATACCTAAAAGTCCATTTGAATCCGAATTCTCAGGTGGTGTCTCTCAGCTGCCCAGCAGCACAGTGAGTACAGCACGAACGTTTGGCCTCTGCTCCCACAGCAGAAGAGCCAGGATTGAAAGCTGGTGCTGGACCTGTTGAGCACACAATCCCCTTTACATTGGTGCATTCATCGTTGCTTTCACTGCTCACTTTCATACAGGAAAAGCATTTGAATGGAATGAGTCCAGAGCCTGCTCTCTGCTGCGCAGCAACACAGTCAGCACAGAATGAACAGTGGCATCTGCTCACACGGCAGAAGGAGCAGCAGGGAAAGCTAGTGCTCTGCTTCTTCAGCACACAAGCAGCTTTGCAACGGGGTCACCATCATTGCAGTCTCTCCTCGGTTTCATACCTAAAAGTCCATTTGAATCCGAATTCTCAGGTGGTGTCTCTCAGCTGCCCAGCAGCACAGTGAGTACAGCACGAACGTTTGGCCTCTGCTCCCACAGCAGAAGAGCCAGGATTGAAAGCTGGTGCTGGACCTGTTCAGCACACAATCCCCTTTACATTGGTGCCTCCATCGTTGCTTTCACTGCTCACTTTCATACAGGAAAAGCATTTGAATGGAATCAGTCCAGAGGCTGCTCTCTGCTGCGCAGCAACACAGTCGGCACAGAATGAACAGTGGCATCTGCTCACACGGCAGAAGGAGCAGCAGGGAAAGCTAGTGCTCTGCTTCTTCAGCACACAAGCAGCTTTGCAACGGGGTCACCATCATTGCAGTCTCTCCTCGGTTTCATACCTAAAAGTCCATTTGAATCCAAATTCTCAGGTGGTGTCTCTCAGCTGCCCAGCAGCACAGTGAGTACAGCACGAACGTTTGGCCTCTGCTCCCACAGCAGAAGAGCCAGGTTTGAAAGCTGGTGCTGGACCTGTTCAGCACACAATCCCCTTTACATTGGTGCATTCATCGTTGCTTTCACTGCTCACTTTCATACAGGAAAAGCATTTGAATGGAATCAGTCCAGAGGCTGCTCTCTCCTGCGCAGCAACACAGTCAGCACAGAATGAACAGTGGCATCTGCTCACACGGCAGAAGGAGCAGCAGGGAAAGCTAGTGCTCTGCTTCTTCAGCACACAAGCAGCTTTGCAACGGGGTCACCATCATTGCAGTCTCTCCTCGGCTTCATACCTAAAAGTCCATTTGAATCCGAATTCTCAGGTGGTGTCTCTCAGCTGCCCAGCAGCACAGTGAGTACAGCACGAACGTTTGGCCTCTGCTCCCACAGCAGAAGAGCCAGGATTGAAAGCTGGTGCTGGACCTGTTCAGCACACAATCCCCTTTACATTGGTGCCTCCATCGTTGCTTTCACTGCTCACTTTCATACAGGAAAAGCATTTGAATGGAATCAGTCCAGAGGCTGCTCTCTGCTGCGCAGCAACACAGTCGGCACAGAATGAACAGTGGCATCTGCTCACACGGCAGAAGGAGCAGCAGGGAAAGCTAGTGCTCTGCTTCTTCAGCACACAAGCAGCCTTGCAACGGGGTCACCATCATTGCAGTCTCTCCTCGGTTTCATACCTAAAAGTCCATTTGAATCCAAATTCTCAGGTGGTGTCTCTCAGCTGCCCAGCAGCACAGTTAGTACAGCACGAACGTTTGGCCTCTGCTCCCACAGCAGAAGAGCCAGGATTGAAAGCTGGTGCTGGACCTGTTCAGCACACAATCCCCTTTACATTGGTGCATTCATCGTTGCTTTCACTGCTCACTTTCATACAGGAAAAGCATTTGAATGGAATCAGTCCAGAGGCTGCTCTCTCCTGCGCAGCAACACAGTCAGCACAGAATGAACAGTGGCATCTGCTCACACGGCAGAAGGAGCAGCAGGGAAAGCTAGTGCTCTGCTTCTTCAACACACAAGCAGCTTTGCAACGGGGTCACCATCATTGCAGTCTATCCTCGGTTTCATACCTAAAAGTCCATTTGAATCCAAATTCTCAGGTGGTGTCTCTCAGCTGCCCAGCAGCACAGTGAGTACAGCACGAACGTTTGGCCTCTGCTCCCACAGCAGAAGAGCCAGTATTGAAAGCTGGTGCTGGACCTGTTCAGCACACAATCCCTTTTACATTGGTGCATTCATCGTTGCTTTCACTGCTCACTTTCATACAGGAAAAGCATTTGAATGGAATCAGTCCAGAGGCTGCTCTCTGCTGCGCAGCAACACAGTCAGCACAGAATGAACAGTGGCATCTGCTCACACGGCAGAAGGAGCAGCAGGGAAAGCTAGTGCTCTGCTTCTTCAGCACACAAGCAGCTTTGCAACGGAGTCACCATCATTGCAGTCTCTCCTCGGCTTCATACCTAAAAGTCCATTTGAATCCGAATTCTCAGGTGGTGTCTCTCAGCTGCCCAGCAGCACAGTGAGTACAGCACGAACGTTTGGCCTCTGCTCCCACAGCAGAAGAGCCAGGATTGAAAGCTGGTGCTGGACCTGTTCAGCACACAATCCCCTTTACATTGGTGCCTCCATCGTTGCTTTCACTGCTCACTTTCATACAGGAAAAGCATTTGAATGGAATCAGTCCAGAGGCTGCTCTCTGCTGCGCAGCAACACAGTCGGCACAGAATGAACAGTGGCATCTGCTCACACGGCAGAAGGAGCAGCAGGGAAAGCTAGTGCTCTGCTTCTTCAGCACACAAGCAGCCTTGCAACGGGGTCACCATCATTGCAGGCTCTCCTCGGTTTCATACCTAAAAGTCCATTTGAATCCAAATTCTCAGGTGGTGTCTCTCAGCTGCCCAGCAGCACAGTTAGTACAGCACGAACGTTTGGCCTCTGCTCCCACAGCAGAAGAGCAAGGATTGAAAGCTGGTGCTGGACCTGTTCAGCACACAATCCCCTTTACATTGGTGCATTCATCGTTGCTTACACTGCTCACTTTCATACAGGAAAAGCATTTGAATGGAATCAGTCCAGAGGCTGCTCTCTGCTGCGCAGCAACACAGTCAGCACAGAATGAACAGTGGCATCTGCTCACACGGCAGAAGGAGCAGCAGGGAAAGCTAGTGCTCTGCTTCTTCAGCACACAAGCAGCTTTGCAACGGGGTCACCATCATTGCAGTCTCTCCTCGGTTTCATACCTAAAAGTCCATTTGAATCCGAATTCTCAGGTGGTGTCTCTCAGCTGCATAGCAGCACAGTGAGTACAGCACGAACGTTTGGCCTCTGCTCCCACAGCAGAAGAGCCAGGTTTGAAAGCTGGTGCTGGACCTGTTCAGCACACAATCCCCTTTACATTGGTGCTTTCATCGTTGCTTTCACTGCTCACTTTCATACAGGAAAAGCATTTGAATGGAATCAGTCCAGAGGCTGCTCTCTGCTGCGCAGCAACACAGCACAGAATGAACAGTGGCATCTGCTCACACGGCAGAAGGAGCAGCAGGGAAAGCTAGTGCTCTGCTTCTTCAGCACACAAGCAGCTTTGCAACGGGGTCACCATCATTGCAGTCTCTCCTCGGTTTCATACCTAAAAGTCCATTTGAATCCGAATTCTCAGGTGGTGTCTCTCAGCTGCCCAGCAGCACAGTGAGTACAGCACGAACGTTTGGCCTCTGCTCCCACAGCAGAAGAGCCAGGATTGAAAGCTGGTGCTGGACCTGTTCAGCACACAATCCCCTTTACATTGGTGCCTCCATCGTTGCTTTCACTGCTAACACTCATACAGGAAAAGCATTTCAATAGAATCCGTCCAGAGCCTGCTCCCTGCTGGCAGCAACACAGCACAGAATGAACAGTGGCATCTGCTCACACGGCAGAAGGAGCAGCAGGGAAAGCTAGTGCTCTGCTTCTTCAGCACACAAGCAGCTTTGCAACGGGGTCACCATCATTGCAGTCTCTCCTCGGTTTCATACCTAAAAGTCCATTTGAATCCGAATTCTCAGGTGGTGTCTCTCAGCTGCCCAGCAGCACAGTGAGTACAGCACGAACGTTTGGCCTCTGCTCCCACAGCAGAAGAGCCAGGATTGAAAGCTGGTGCTGGACCTGTTCAGCACACAATCCCCTTTACATTGGTGCATTCATCGTTGCTTTCACTGCTCACTTTCATACAGGAAAAGCATTTGAATGGAATGAGTCCAGAGCCTGCTCTCTGCTGCGCAGCAACACAGTCAGCACAGAATGAACAGTGGCATCTGCTCACACGGCAGAAGGAGCAGCAGGGAAAGCTAGTGCTCTGCTTCTTCAGCACACAAGCAGCTTTGCAACGGGGTCACCATCATTGCAGTCTCTCCTCGGTTTCATACCTAAAAGTCCATTTGAATCCGAATTCTCAGGTGGTGTCTCTCAGCTGCCCAGCAGCACAGTGAGTACAGCACGAACGTTTGGCCTCTGCTCCCACAGCAGAAGAGCCAGGATTGAAAGCTGGTGCTGGACCTGGTCAGCACACAATCCCCTTTACATTGGTGCCTCCATCGTTGCTTTCACTGCTCACTTTCATACAGGAAAAGCATTTGAATGGAATCAGTCCAGAGGCTGCTCTCTGCTGCGCAGCAACACAGTCAGCACAGAATGAACAGTGGCATCTGCTCACACGGCAGAAGGAGCAGCAGGGAAAGCTAGTGCTCTGCTTCTTCAGCACACAAGCAGCTTTGCAACGGGGTCACCATCATTGCAGTCTCTCCTCGGTTTCATACCTAAAAGTCCATTTGAATCCAAATTCTCAGGTGGTGTCTCTCAGCTGCCCAGCAGCACAGTTAGTACAGCACGAACGTTTGGCCTCTGCTCCCACAGCAGAAGAGCCAGGATTGAAAGCTGGTGCTGGACCTGTTCAGCACACAATCCCCTTTACATTGGTGCATTCATCGTTGCTTTCACTGCTCACTTTCATACAGGAAAAGCATTTGAATGGAATCAGTCCAGAGGCTGCTCTCTGCTGCGCAGCAACACAGTCAGCACAGAATGAACAGTGGCATCTGCTCACACGGCAGAAGGAGCAGCAGGGAAAGCTAGTGCTCTGCTTCTTCAGCACACAAGCAGCTTTGCAACGGGGTCACCATCATTGCAGTCTCTCCTCGGCTTCATACCTAAAAGTCCATTTGAATCCGAATTCTCAGGTGGTGTCTCTCAGCTGCCCAGCAGCACAGTGAGTACAGCACGAACGTTTGGCCTCTGCTCCCACAGCAGAAGAGCCATGATTGAAAGCTGGTGCTGGACCTGTTCAGCACACAATCCCCTTTACATTGGTGCCTCCATCGTTGCTTTCACTGCTCACTTTCATACAGGAAAAGCATTTGAATGGAATCAGTCCAGAGGCTGCTCTCTGCTGCGCAGCAACACAGTCGGCACAGAATGAACAGTGGCATCTGCTCACACGGCAGAAGGAGCAGCAGGGAAAGCTAGTGCTCTGCTTCTTCAGCACACAAGCAGCTTTGCAATGGGGTCACCATCATTGCAGTCTCTCCTCGGCTTCATACCTAAAAGTCCATTTGAATCCGAATTCTCAGGTGGTGTCGTTCAGCTGCCCAGCAGCACAGTGAGTACAGCACGAACGTTTGGCCTCTGCTCCCACAGCAGAAGAGCCAGGATTGAAAGCTGGTGCTGGACCTGTTCAGCACACAATCCCCTTTACATTGGTGCCTCCATCGTTGCTTTCACTGCTAACACTCATACAGGAAAAGCATTTGAATAGAATCCGTCCAGAGCCTGCTCCCTGCTGGCAGCAACACAGCACAGAATGAACAGTGGCATCTGCTCACACGGCAGAAGGAGCAGCAGGGAAAGCTAGTGCTCTGCTTCTTCAGCACACAAGCAGCTTTGCAACGGGGTCACCATCATTGCAGTCTCTCCTCGGTTTCATACCTAAAAGTCCATTTGAATCCGAATTCTCAGGTGGTGTCTCTCAGCTGCCCAGCAGCACAGTGAGTACAGCACGAACGTTTGGCCTCTGCTCCCACAGCAGAAGAGCCAGGATTGAAAGCTGGTGCTGGACCTGTTCAGCACACAATCCCCTTTACATTGGTGCCTCCATCGTTGCTTTCACTGCTCACTTTCATACAGGAAAAGCATTTGAATGGAATCAGTCCAGAGGCTGCTCTCTGCTGCGCAGCAACACAGTCGGCACAGAATGAACAGTGGCATCTGCTCACACGGCAGAAGGAGCAGCAGGGAAAGCTAGTGCTCTGCTTCTTCAGCACACAAGCAGCTTTGCAACGGGGTCACCATCATTGCAGTCTCTCCTCGGTTTCATACCTAAAAGTCCATTTGAATCCAAATTCTCAGGTGGTGTCTCTCAGCTGCCCAGCAGCACAGTGAGTACAGCACGAACGTTTGGCCTCTGCTCCCACAGCAGAAGAGCCAGGTTTGAAAGCTGGTGCTGGACCTGTTCAGCACACAATCCCCTTTACATTGGTGCATTCATCGTTGCTTTCACTGCTCACTTTCATACAGGAAAAGCATTTGAATGGAATCAGTCCAGAGGCTGCTCTCTCCTGCGCAGCAACACAGTCAGCACAGAATGAACAGTGGCATCTGCTCACACGGCAGAAGGAGCAGCAGGGAAAGCTAGTGCTCTGCTTCTTCAGCACACAAGCAGCTTTGCAACGGGGTCACCATCATTGCAGTCTCTCCTCGGCTTCATACCTAAAAGTCCATTTGAATCCGAATTCTCAGGTGGTGTCTCTCAGCTGCCCAGCAGCACAGTGAGTACAGCACGAACGTTTGGCCTCTGCTCCCACAGCAGAAGAGCCAGGATTGAAAGCTGGTGCTGGACCTGTTCAGCACACAATCCCCTTTACATTGGTGCCTCCATCGTTGCTTTCACTGCTCACTTTCATACAGGAAAAGCATTTGAATGGAATCAGTCCAGAGGCTGCTCTCTGCTGCGCAGCAACACAGTCGGCACAGAATGAACAGTGGCATCTGCTCACACGGCAGAAGGAGCAGCAGGGAAAGCTAGTGCTCTGCTTCTTCAACACACAAGCAGCTTTGCAACGGGGTCACCATCATTGCAGTCTATCCTCGGTTTCATACCTAAAAGTCCATTTGAATCCAAATTCTCAGGTGGTGTCTCTCAGCTGCCCAGCAGCACAGTGAGTACAGCACGAACGTTTGGCCTCTGCTCCCACAGCAGAAGAGCCAGTATTGAAAGCTGGTGCTGGACCTGTTCAGCACACAATCCCTTTTACATTGGTGCATTCATCGTTGCTTTCACTGCTCACTTTCATACAGGAAAAGCATTTGAATGGAATCAGTCCAGAGGCTGCTCTCTGCTGCGCAGCAACACAGTCAGCACAGAATGAACAGTGGCATCTGCTCACACGGCAGAAGGAGCAGCAGGGAAAGCTAGTGCTCTGCTTCTTCAGCACACAAGCAGCTTTGCAACGGGGTCACCATCATTGCAGTCTCTCCTCGGCTTCATACCTAAAAGTCCATTTGAATCCGAATTCTCAGGTGGTGTCTCTCAGCTGCCCAGCAGCACAGTGAGTACAGCACGAACGTTTGGCCTCTGCTCCCACAGCAGAAGAGCCAGGATTGAAAGCTGGTGCTGGACCTGTTCAGCACACAATCCCCTTTACATTGGTGCCTCCATCGTTGCTTTCACTGCTCACTTTCATACAGGAAAAGCATTTGAATGGAATCAGTCCAGAGGCTGCTCTCTGCTGCGCAGCAACACAGTCGGCACAGAATGAACAGTGGCATCTGCTCACACGGCAGAAGGAGCAGCAGGGAAAGCTAGTGCTCTGCTTCTTCAGCACACAAGCAGCCTTGCAACGGGGTCACCATCATTGCAGGCTCTCCTCGGTTTCATACCTAAAAGTCCATTTGAATCCAAATTCTCAGGTGGTGTCTCTCAGCTGCCCAGCAGCACAGTTAGTACAGCACGAACGTTTGGCCTCTGCTCCCACAGCAGAAGAGCAAGGATTGAAAGCTGGTGCTGGACCTGTTCAGCACACAATCCCCTTTACATTGGTGCATTCATCGTTGCTTTCACTGCTCACTTTCATACAGGAAAAGCATTTGAATGGAATCAGTCCAGAGGCTGCTCTCTGCTGCGCAGCAACACAGTCAGCACAGAATGAACAGTGGCATCTGCTCACACGGCAGAAGGAGCAGCAGGGAAAGCTAGTGCTCTGCTTCTTCAGCACACAAGCAGCTTTGCAACGGGGTCACCATCATTGCAGTCTCTCCTCGGTTTCATACCTAAAAGTCCATTTGAATCCGAATTCTCAGGTGGTGTCTCTCAGCTGCCCAGCAGCACAGTGAGTACAGCACGAACGTTTGGCCTCTGCTCCCACAGCAGAAGAGCCAGGATTGAAAGCTGGTGCTGGACCTGTTCAGCACACAATCCCCTTTACATTGGTGCATTCATCGTTGCTTTCACTGCTCACTTTCATACAGGAAAAGCATTTGAATGGAATCAGTCCAGAGGCTGCTCTCTGCTGCGCAGCAACACAGTCAGCACAGAATGAACAGTGGCATCTGCTCACACGGCAGAAGGAGCAGCAGGGAAAGCTAGTGCTCTGCTTCTTCAGCACACAAGCAGCTTTGCAACGGGGTCACCATCATTGCAGTCTCTCCTCGGTTTCATACCTAAAAGTCCATTTGAATCCGAATTCTCAGGTGGTGTCTCTCAGCTGCCCAGCAGCACAGTGAGTACAGCACGAACGTTTGGCCTCTGCTCCCACAGCAGAAGAGCCAGGATTGAAAGCTGGTGCTGGACCTGTTCAGCACACAATCCCCTTTACATTGGTGCCTCCATCGTTGCTTTCACTGCTCACTTTCATACAGGAAAAGCATTTGAATGGAATCAGTCCAGAGGCTGCTCTCTGCTGCGCAGCAACACAGTCGGCACAGAATGAACAGTGGCATCTGCTCACACGGCAGAAGGAGCAGCAGGGAAAGCTAGTGCTCTGCTTCTTCAGCACACAAGCAGCTTTGCAATGGGGTCACCATCATTGCAGTCTCTCCTCGGCTTCATACCTAAAAGTCCATTTGAATCCGAATTCTCAGGTGGTGTCGTTCAGCTGCCCAGCAGCACAGTGAGTACAGCACGAACGTTTGGCCTCTGCTCCCACAGCAGAAGAGCCAGGATTGAAAGCTGGTGCTGGACCTGTTCAGCACACAATCCCCTTTACATTGGTGCCTCCATCGTTGCTTTCACTGCTAACACTCATACAGGAAAAGCATTTGAATAGAATCCGTCCAGAGCCTGCTCCCTGCTGGCAGCAACACAGCACAGAATGAACAGTGGCATCTGCTCACACGGCAGAAGGAGCAGCAGGGAAAGCTAGTGCTCTGCTTCTTCAGCACACAAGCAGCTTTGCAACGGGGTCACCATCATTGCAGTCTCTCCTCGGTTTCATACCTAAAAGTCCATTTGAATCCGAATTCTCAGGTGGTGTCTCTCAGCTGCCCAGCAGCACAGTGAGTACAGCACGAACGTTTGGCCTCTGCTCCCACAGCAGAAGAGCCAGGATTGAAACCTGGTGCTGGACCTGTTGAGCACACAATCCCCTTTACATTGGTGCATTCATCGTTGCTTTCACTGCTCACTTTCATACAGGAAAAGCATTTGAATGGAATGAGTCCAGAGCCTGCTCTCTGCTGCGCAGCAACACAGTCAGCACAGAATGAACAGTGGCATCTGCTCACACGGCAGAAGGAGCAGCAGGGAAAGCTAGTGCTCTGCTTCTTCAGCACACAAGCAGCTTTGCAACGGGGTCACCATCATTGCAGTCTCTCCTCGGTTTCATACCTAAAAGTCCATTTGAATCCGAATTCTCAGGTGGTGTCTCTCAGCTGCCCAGCAGCACAGTGAGTACAGCACGAACGTTTGGCCTCTGCTCCCACAGCAGAAGAGCCAGGATTGAAAGCTGGTGCTGGACCTGTTCAGCACACAATCCCCTTTACATTGGTGCCTCCATCGTTGCTTTCACTGCTCACTTTCATACAGGAAAAGCATTTGAATGGAATCAGTCCAGAGGCTGCTCTCTGCTGCGCAGCAACACAGTCGGCACAGAATGAACAGTGGCATCTGCTCACACGGCAGAAGGAGCAGCAGGGAAAGCTAGTGCTCTGCTTCTTCAGCACACAAGCAGCTTTGCAACGGGGTCACCATCATTGCAGTCTCTCCTCGGTTTCATACCTAAAAGTCCATTTGAATCCAAATTCTCAGGTGGTGTCTCTCAGCTGCCCAGCAGCACAGTGAGTACAGCACGAACGTTTGGCCTCTGCTCCCACAGCAGAAGAGCCAGGTTTGAAAGCTGGTGCTGGACCTGTTCAGCACACAATCCCCTTTACATTGGTGCATTCATCGTTGCTTTCACTGCTCACTTTCATACAGGAAAAGCATTTGAATGGAATCAGTCCAGAGGCTGCTCTCTCCTGCGCAGCAACACAGTCAGCACAGAATGAACAGTGGCATCTGCTCACACGGCAGAAGGAGCAGCAGGGAAAGCTAGTGCTCTGCTTCTTCAGCACACAAGCAGCTTTGCAACGGGGTCACCATCATTGCAGTCTCTCCTCGGCTTCATACCTAAAAGTCCATTTGAATCCGAATTCTCAGGTGGTGTCTCTCAGCTGCCCAGCAGCACAGTGAGTACAGCACGAACGTTTGGCCTCTGCTCCCACAGCAGAAGAGCCAGGATTGAAAGCTGGTGCTGGACCTGTTCAGCACACAATCCCCTTTACATTGGTGCCTCCATCGTTGCTTTCACTGCTCACTTTCATACAGGAAAAGCATTTGAATGGAATCAGTCCAGAGGCTGCTCTCTGCTGCGCAGCAACACAGTCGGCACAGAATGAACAGTGGCATCTGCTCACACGGCAGAAGGAGCAGCAGGGAAAGCTAGTGCTCTGCTTCTTCAACACACAAGCAGCTTTGCAACGGGGTCACCATCATTGCAGTCTATCCTCGGTTTCATACCTAAAAGTCCATTTGAATCCAAATTCTCAGGTGGTGTCTCTCAGCTGCCCAGCAGCACAGTGAGTACAGCACGAACGTTTGGCCTCTGCTCCCACAGCAGAAGAGCCAGTATTGAAAGCTGGTGCTGGACCTGTTCAGCACACAATCCCTTTTACATTGGTGCATTCATCGTTGCTTTCACTGCTCACTTTCATACAGGAAAAGCATTTGAATGGAATCAGTCCAGAGGCTGCTCTCTGCTGCGCAGCAACACAGTCAGCACAGAATGAACAGTGGCATCTGCTCACACGGCAGAAGGAGCAGCAGGGAAAGCTAGTGCTCTGCTTCTTCAGCACACAAGCAGCTTTGCAACGGGGTCACCATCATTGCAGTCTCTCCTCGGCTTCATACCTAAAAGTCCATTTGAATCCGAATTCTCAGGTGGTGTCTCTCAGCTGCCCAGCAGCACAGTGAGTACAGCACGAACGTTTGGCCTCTGCTCCCACAGCAGAAGAGCCAGGATTGAAAGCTGGTGCTGGACCTGTTCAGCACACAATCCCCTTTACATTGGTGCCTCCATCGTTGCTTTCACTGCTCACTTTCATACAGGAAAAGCATTTGAATGGAATCAGTCCAGAGGCTGCTCTCTGCTGCGCAGCAACACAGTCGGCACAGAATGAACAGTGGCATCTGCTCACACGGCAGAAGGAGCAGCAGGGAAAGCTAGTGCTCTGCTTCTTCAGCACACAAGCAGCCTTGCAACGGGGTCACCATCATTGCAGGCTCTCCTCGGTTTCATACCTAAAAGTCCATTTGAATCCAAATTCTCAGGTGGTGTCTCTCAGCTGCCCAGCAGCACAGTTAGTACAGCACGAACGTTTGGCCTCTGCTCCCACAGCAGAAGAGCAAGGATTGAAAGCTGGTGCTGGACCTGTTCAGCACACAATCCCCTTTACATTGGTGCATTCATCGTTGCTTTCACTGCTCACTTTCATACAGGAAAAGCATTTGAATGGAATCAGTCCAGAGGCTGCTCTCTGCTGCGCAGCAACACAGTCAGCACAGAATGAACAGTGGCATCTGCTCACACGGCAGAAGGAGCAGCAGGGAAAGCTAGTGCTCTGCTTCTTCAGCACACAAGCAGCTTTGCAACGGGGTCACCATCATTGCAGTCTCTCCTCGGTTTCATACCTAAAAGTCCATTTGAATCCGAATTCTCAGGTGGTGTCTCTCAGCTGCCCAGCAGCACAGTGAGTACAGCACGAACGTTTGGCCTCTGCTCCCACAGCAGAAGAGCCAGGATTGAAAGCTGGTGCTGGACCTGTTCAGCACACAATCCCCTTTACATTGGTGCATTCATCGTTGCTTTCACTGCTCACTTTCATACAGGAAAAGCATTTGAATGGAATCAGTCCAGAGGCTGCTCTCTGCTGCGCAGCAACACAGTCAGCACAGAATGAACAGTGGCATCTGCTCACACGGCAGAAGGAGCAGCAGGGAAAGCTAGTGCTCTGCTTCTTCAGCACACAAGCAGCTTTGCAACGGGGTCACCATCATTGCAGTCTCTCCTCGGTTTCATACCTAAAAGTCCATTTGAATCCGAATTCTCAGGTGGTGTCTCTCAGCTGCCCAGCAGCACAGTGAGTACAGCACGAACGTTTGGCCTCTGCTCCCACAGCAGAAGAGCCAGGATTGAAAGCTGGTGCTGGACCTGTTCAGCACACAATCCCCTTTACATTGGTGCCTCCATCGTTGCTTTCACTGCTCACTTTCATACAGGAAAAGCATTTGAATGGAATCAGTCCAGAGGCTGCTCTCTGCTGCGCAGCAACACAGTCGGCACAGAATGAACAGTGGCATCTGCTCACACGGCAGAAGGAGCAGCAGGGAAAGCTAGTGCTCTGCTTCTTCAGCACACAAGCAGCTTTGCAATGGGGTCACCATCATTGCAGTCTCTCCTCGGCTTCATACCTAAAAGTCCATTTGAATCCGAATTCTCAGGTGGTGTCTCTCAGCTGCCCAGCAGCACAGTGAGTACAGCACGAACGTTTGGCCTCTGCTCCCACAGCAGAAGAGCCAGGATTGAAAGCTGGTGCTGGACCTGTTCAGCACACAATCCCCTTTACATTGGTGCCTCCATCGTTGCTTTCACTGCTAACACTCATACAGGAAAAGCATTTGAATAGAATCCGTCCAGAGCCTGCTCCCTGCTGGTAGCAACACAGCACAGAATGAACAGTTGCATCTGCTCACACGGCAGGAGCAGCAGGGAAAGCTAGTGCTCTGCTTCTTCAGCACACAAGCAGCTTTGCAACGGGGTCACCATCATTGCAGTCTCTCCTCGGTTTCATACCTAAAAGTCCATTTGAATCCGAATTCTCAGGTGGTGTCTCTCAGCTGCCCAGCAGCACAGTGAGTACAGCACGAACGTTTGGCCTCTGCTCCCACAGCAGAAGAGCCAGGATTGAAAGCTGGTGCTGGACCTGGTCAGCACACAATCCCCTTTACATTGGTGCCTCCATCGTTGCTTTCACTGCTCACTTTCATACAGGAAAAGCATTTGAATGGAATCAGTCCAGAGCCTGCTCTCTGCTGCGCAGCAACACAGTCAGCACAGAATGAACAGTGGCATCTGCTCACACGGCAGAAGGAGCAGCAGGGAAAGCTAGTGCTCTGCTTCTTCAACACACAAGCAGCTTTGCAACGGGGTCACCATCATTGCAGTCTATCCTCGGTTTCATACCTAAAAGTCCATTTGAATCCAAATTCTCAGGTGGTGTCTCTCAGCTGCCCAGCAGCACAGTTAGTACAGCACGAACGTTTGGCCTCTGCTCCCACAGCAGAAGAGCCAGGTTTGAAAGCTGGTGCTGGACCTGTTCAGCACACAATCCCCTTTACATTGGTGCATTCATCGTTGCTTTCACTGCTCACTTTCATACAGGAAAAGCATTTGAATGGAATCAGTCCAGAGGCTGCTCTCTGCTGCGCAGCAACACAGTCGGCACAGAATGAACAGTGGCATCTGCTCACACGGCAGAAGGAGCAGCAGGGAAAGCTAGTGCTCTGCTTCTTCAGCACACAAGCAGCCTTGCAACGGGGTCACCATCATTGCAGTCTCTCCTCGGTTTCATACCTAAAAGTCCATTTGAATCCGAATTCTCAGGTGGTGTCTCTCAGCTGCCCAGCAGCACAGTGAGTACAGCACGAACGTTTGGCCTCTGCTCCCACAGCAGAAGAGCCAGGATTGAAAGCTGGTGCTGGACCTGTTCAGCACACAATCCCCTTTACATTGGTGCATTCATCGTTGCTTTCACTGCTCACTTTCATACAGGAAAAGCATTTGAATGGAATCAGTCCAGAGCCTGCTCTCTGCTGCGCAGCAACACAGTCGGCACAGAATGAACAGTGGCATCTGCTCACACGGCAGAAGGAGCAGCAGGGAAAGCTAGTGCTCTGCTTCTTCAGCACACAAGCAGCTTTGCAATGGGGTCACCATCATTGCAGTCTCTCCTCGGCTTCATACCTAAAAGTCCATTTGAATCCGAATTCTCAGGTGGTGTCGTTCAGCTGCCCAGCAGCACAGTGAGTACAGCACGAACGTTTGGCCTCTGCTCCCACAGCAGAAGAGCCAGGATTGAAAGCTGGTGCTGGACCTGTTCAGCACACAATCCCCTTTACATTGGTGCCTCCATCGTTGCTTTCACTGCTAACACTCATACAGGAAAAGCATTTGAATAGAATCCGTCCAGAGCCTGCTCCCTGCTGGCAGCAACACAGCACAGAATGAACAGTGGCATCTGCTCACACGGCAGAAGGAGCAGCAGGGAAAGCTAGTGCTCTGCTTCTTCAGCACACAAGCAGCTTTGCAACGGGGTCACCATCATTGCAGTCTCTCCTCGGTTTCATACCTAAAAGTCCATTTGAATCCGAATTCTCAGGTGGTGTCTCTCAGCTGCCCAGCAGCACAGTGAGTACAGCACGAACTTTTGGCCTCTGCTCCCACAGCAGAAGAGCCAGGATTGAAAGCTGGTGCTGGACCTGGTCAGCACACAATCCCCTTTACATTGGTGCCTCCATCGTTGCTTTCACTGCTCACTTTCATACAGGAAAAGCATTTGAATGGAATCAGTCCAGAGCCTGCTCTCTGCTGCGCAGCAACACAGTCAGCACAGAATGAACAGTGGCATCTGCTCACACGGCAGAAGGAGCAGCAGGGAAAGCTAGTGCTCTGCTTCTTCAACACACAAGCAGCTTTGCAACGGGGTCACCATCATTGCAGTCTATCCTCGGTTTCATACCTAAAAGTCCATTTGAATCCAAATTCTCAGGTGGTGTCTCTCAGCTGCCCAGCAGCACAGTTAGTACAGCACGAACGTTTGGCCTCTGCTCCCACAGCAGAAGAGCCAGGTTTGAAAGCTGGTGCTGGACCTGTTCAGCACACAATCCCCTTTACATTGGTGCATTCATCGTTGCTTTCACTGCTCACTTTCATACAGGAAAAGCATTTGAATGGAATCAGTCCAGAGGCTGCTCTCTGCTGCGCAGCAACACAGTCGGCACAGAATGAACAGTGGCATCTGCTCACACGGCAGAAGGAGCAGCAGGGAAAGCTAGTGCTCTGCTTCTTCAGCACACAAGCAGCCTTGCAACGGGGTCACCATCATTGCAGTCTCTCCTCGGTTTCATACCTAAAAGTCCATTTGAATCCAAATTCTCAGGTGGTGTCTCTCAGCTGCCCAGCAGCACAGTTAGTACAGCACGAACGTTTGGCCTCTGCTCCCACAGCAGAAGAGCAAGGATTGAAAGCTGGTGCTGGACCTGTTCAGCACACAATCCCCTTTACATTGGTGCATTCATCGTTGCTTACACTGCTCACTTTCATACAGGAAAAGCATTTGAATGGAATCAGTCCAGAGGCTGCTCTCTGCTGCGCAGCAACACAGTCAGCACAGAATGAACAGTGGCATCTGCTCACACGGCAGAAGGAGCAGCAGGGAAAGCTAGTGCTCTGCTTCTTCAGCACACAAGCAGCTTTGCAACGGGGTCACCATCATTGCAGTCTCTCCTCGGTTTCATACCTAAAAGTCCATTTGAATCCGAATTCTCAGGTGGTGTCTCTCAGCTGCCCAGCAGCACAGTGAGTACAGCACGAACGTTTGGCCTCTGCTCCCACAGCAGAAGAGCCAGGATTGAAAGCTGGTGCTGGACCTGGTCAGCACACAATCCCCTTTACATTGGTGCCTCCATCGTTGCTTTCACTGCTCACTTTCATACAGGAAAAGCATTTGAATGGAATCAGTCCAGAGCCTGCTCTCTGCTGCGCAGCAACACAGTCAGCACAGAATGAACAGTGGCATCTGCTCACACGGCAGAAGGAGCAGCAGGGAAAGCTAGTGCTCTGCTTCTTCAACACACAAGCAGCTTTGCAACGGGGTCACCATCATTGCAGTCTATCCTCGGTTTCATACCTAAAAGTCCATTTGAATCCAAATTCTCAGGTGGTGTCTCTCAGCTGCCCAGCAGCACAGTTAGTACAGCACGAACGTTTGGCCTCTGCTCCCACAGCAGAAGAGCCAGGTTTGAAAGCTGGTGCTGGACCTGTTCAGCACACAATCCCCTTTACATTGGTGCATTCATCGTTGCTTTCACTGCTCACTTTCATACAGGAAAAGCATTTGAATGGAATCAGTCCAGAGGCTGCTCTCTGCTGCGCAGCAACACAGTCAGCACAGAATGAACAGTGGCATCTGCTCACACGGCAGAAGGAGCAGCAGGGAAAGCTAGTGCTCTGCTTCTTCAGCACACAAGCAGCTTTGCAACGGGGTCACCATCATTGCAGTCTCTCCTCGGCTTCATACCTAAAAGTCCATTTGAATCCGAATTCTCAGGTGGTGTCTCTCAGCTGCCCAGCAGCACAGTGAGTACAGCACGAACGTTTGGCCTCTGCTCCCACAGCAGAAGAGCCATGATTGAAAGCTGGTGCTGGACCTGTTCAGCACACAATCCCCTTTACATTGGTGCCTCCATCGTTGCTTTCACTGCTCACTTTCATACAGGAAAAGCATTTGAATGGAATCAGTCCAGAGGCTGCTCTCTGCTGCGCAGCAACACAGTCGGCACAGAATGAACAGTGGCATCTGCTCACACGGCAGAAGGAGCAGCAGGGAAAGCTAGTGCTCTGCTTCTTCAGCACACAAGCAGCTTTGCAATGGGGTCACCATCATTGCAGTCTCTCCTCGGCTTCATACCTAAAAGTCCATTTGAATCCGAATTCTCAGGTGGTGTCGTTCAGCTGCCCAGCAGCACAGTTAGTACAGCACGAACGTTTGGCCTCTGCTCCAACAGCAGAAGAGCCAGGATTGAAAGCTGGTGCTGGACCTGTTCAGCACACAATCCCCTTTACATTGGTGCATTCATCGTTGCTTTCACTGCTCACTTTCATACAGGAAAAGCATTTGAATGGAATGAGTCCAGAGCCTGCTCTCTGCTGCGCAGCAACACAGTCAGCACAGAATGAACAGTGGCATCTGCTCACACGGCAGAAGGAGCAGCAGGGAAAGCTAGTGCTCTGCTTCTTCAGCACACAAGCAGCTTTGCAACGGGGTCACCATCATTGCAGTCTCTCCTCGGTTTCATACCTAAAAGTCCATTTGAATCCGAATTCTCAGGTGGTGTCTCTCAGCTGCCCAGCAGCACAGTGAGTACAGCACGAACGTTTGGCCTCTGCTCCCACAGCAGAAGAGCCAGGATTGAAAGCTGGTGCTGGACCTGTTCAGCACACAATCCCCTTTACATTGGTGCCTCCATCGTTGCTTTCACTGCTCACTTTCATACAGGAAAAGCATTTGAATGGAATCAGTCCAGAGGCTGCTCTCTGCTGCGCAGCAACACAGTCGGCACAGAATGAACAGTGGCATCTGCTCACACGGCAGAAGGAGCAGCAGGGAAAGCTAGTGCTCTGCTTCTTCAGCACACAAGCAGCCTTGCAACGGGGTCACCATCATTGCAGGCTCTCCTCGGTTTCATACCTAAAAGTCCATTTGAATCCAAATTCTCAGGTGGTGTCTCTCAGCTGCCCAGCAGCACAGTTAGTACAGCACGAACGTTTGGCCTCTGCTCCCACAGCAGAAGAGCAAGGATTGAAAGCTGGTGCTGGACCTGTTCAGCACACAATCCCCTTTACATTGGTGCATTCATCGTTGCTTTCACTGCTCACTTTCATACAGGAAAAGCATTTGAATGGAATCAGTCCAGAGGCTGCTCTCTGCTGCGCAGCAACACAGTCAGCACAGAATGAACAGTGGCATCTGCTCACACGGCAGAAGGAGCAGCAGGGAAAGCTAGTGCTCTGCTTCTTCAGCACACAAGCAGCTTTGCAACGGGGTCACCATCATTGCAGTCTCTCCTCGGTTTCATACCTAAAAGTCCATTTGAATCCGAATTCTCAGGTGGTGTCTCTCAGCTGCCCAGCAGCACAGTGAGTACAGCACGAACGTTTGGCCTCTGCTCCCACAGCAGAAGAGCCAGGATTGAAAGCTGGTGCTGGACCTGTTCAGCACACAATCCCCTTTACATTGGTGCATTCATCGTTGCTTTCACTGCTCACTTTCATACAGGAAAAGCATTTGAATGGAATCAGTCCAGAGCCTGCTCTCTGCTGCGCAGCAACACAGTCAGCACAGAATGAACAGTGGCATCTGCTCACACGGCAGAAGGAGCAGCAGGGAAAGCTAGTGCTCTGCTTCTTCAGCACACAAGCAGCTTTGCAACGGGGTCACCATCATTGCAGTCTCTCCTCGGTTTCATACCTAAAAGTCCATTTGAATCCGAATTCTCAGGTGGTGTCTCTCAGCTGCCCAGCAGCACAGTGAGTACAGCACGAACGTTTGGCCTCTGCTCCCACAGCAGAAGAGCCAGGATTGAAAGCTGGTGCTGGACCTGTTCAGCACACAATCCCCTTTACATTGGTGCCTCCATCGTTGCTTTCACTGCTCACTTTCATACAGGAAAAGCATTTGAATGGAATCAGTCCAGAGGCTGCTCTCTGCTGCGCAGCAACACAGTCGGCACAGAATGAACAGTGGCATCTGCTCACACGGCAGAAGGAGCAGCAGGGAAAGCTAGTGCTCTGCTTCTTCAGCACACAAGCAGCTTTGCAATGGGGTCACCATCATTGCAGTCTCTCCTCGGCTTCATACCTAAAAGTCCATTTGAATCCGAATTCTCAGGTGGTGTCGTTCAGCTGCCCAGCAGCACAGTGAGTACAGCACGAACGTTTGGCCTCTGCTCCCACAGCAGAAGAGCCAGGATTGAAAGCTGGTGCTGGACCTGTTCAGCACACAATCCCCTTTACATTGGTGCCTCCATCGTTGCTTTCACTGCTAACACTCATACAGGAAAAGCATTTGAATAGAATCCGTCCAGAGCCTGCTCCCTGCTGGCAGCAACACAGCACAGAATGAACAGTGGCATCTGCTCACACGGCAGAAGGAGCAGCAGGGAAAGCTAGTGCTCTGCTTCTTCAGCACACAAGCAGCTTTGCAACGGGGTCACCATCATTGCAGTCTCTCCTCGGTTTCATACCTAAAAGTCCATTTGAATCCGAATTCTCAGGTGGTGTCTCTCAGCTGCCCAGCAGCACAGTGAGTACAGCACGAACGTTTGGCCTCTGCTCCCACAGCAGAAGAGCCAGGATTGAAAGCTGGTGCTGGACCTGGTCAGCACACAATCCCCTTTACATTGGTGCCTCCATCGTTGCTTTCACTGCTCACTTTCATACAGGAAAAGCATTTGAATGGAATCAGTCCAGAGCCTGCTCTCTGCTGCGCAGCAACACAGTCAGCACAGAATGAACAGTGGCATCTGCTCACACGGCAGAAGGAGCAGCAGGGAAAGCTAGTGCTCTGCTTCTTCAACACACA
This sequence comes from Pezoporus flaviventris, assembly GCF_033815535.1. Taxonomy (NCBI): domain Eukaryota; kingdom Metazoa; phylum Chordata; class Aves; order Psittaciformes; family Psittacidae; genus Pezoporus; species Pezoporus flaviventris. The sequence continues at coordinate 889,666 of NW_026892766.1, read as the reverse complement.
AGCAGCTTTGCAACGGGGTCACCATCATTGCAGTCTATCCTCGGTTTCATACCTAAAAGTCCATTTGAATCCAAATTCTCAGGTGGTGTCTCTCAGCTGCCCAGCAGCACAGTTAGTACAGCACGAACGTTTGGCCTCTGCTCCCACAGCAGAAGAGCCAGGTTTGAAAGCTGGTGCTGGACCTGTTCAGCACACAATCCCCTTTACATTGGTGCATTCATCGTTGCTTTCACTGCTCACTTTCATACAGGAAAAGCATTTGAATGGAATCAGTCCAGAGGCTGCTCTCTGCTGCGCAGCAACACAGTCGGCACAGAATGAACAGTGGCATCTGCTCACACGGCAGAAGGAGCAGCAGGGAAAGCTAGTGCTCTGCTTCTTCAGCACACAAGAAGCCTTGCAACGGGGTCACCATCATTGCAGTCTCTCCTCGGTTTCATACCTAAAAGTCCATTTGAATCCAAATTCTCAGGTGGTGTCTCTCAGCTGCCCAGCAGCACAGTTAGTACAGCACGAACGTTTGGCCTCTGCTCCCACAGCAGAAGAGCAAGGATTGAAAGCTGGTGCTGGACCTGTTCAGCACACAATCCCCTTTACATTGGTGCATTCATCGTTGCTTTCACTGCTCACTTTCATACAGGAAAAGCATTTGAATGGAATCAGTCCAGAGGCTGCTCTCTGCTGCGCAGCAACACAGTCAGCACAGAATGAACAGTGGCATCTGCTCACACGGCAGAAGGAGCAGCAGGGAAAGCTAGTGCTCTGCTTCTTCAACACACAAGCAGCTTTGCAACGGGGTCACCATCATTGCAGTCTATCCTCGGTTTCATACCTAAAAGTCCATTTGAATCCAAATTCTCAGGTGGTGTCTCTCAGCTGCCCAGCAGCACAGTTAGTACAGCACGAACGTTTGGCCTCTGCTCCCACAGCAGAAGAGCCAGGTTTGAAAGCTGGTGCTGGACCTGTTCAGCACACAATCCCCTTTACATTGGTGCATTCATCGTTGCTTTCACTGCTCACTTTCATACAGGAAAAGCATTTGAATGGAATCAGTCCAGAGGCTGCTCTCTGCTGCGCAGCAACACAGTCAGCACAGAATGAACAGTGGCATCTGCTCACACGGCAGAAGGAGCAGCAGGGAAAGCTAGTGCTCTGCTTCTTCAGCACACAAGCAGCTTTGCAACGGGGTCACCATCATTGCAGTCTCTCCTCGGCTTCATACCTAAAAGTCCATTTGAATCCGAATTCTCAGGTGGTGTCTCTCAGCTGCCCAGCAGCACAGTGAGTACAGCACGAACGTTTGGCCTCTGCTCCCACAGCAGAAGAGCCAGGATTGAAAGCTGGTGCTGGACCTGTTCAGCACACAATCCCCTTTACATTGGTGCCTCCATCGTTGCTTTCACTGCTCACTTTCATACAGGAAAAGCATTTGAATGGAATCAGTCCAGAGACTGCTCTCTGCTGCGCAGCAACACAGTCGGCACAGAATGAACAGTGGCATCTGCTCACACGGCAGAAGGAGCAGCAGGGAAAGCTAGTGCTCCGCTTCTTCAGCACACAAGCAGCCTTGCAACGGGGTCACCATCATTGCAGGCTCTCCTCGGTTTCATACCTAAAAGTCCATTTGAATCCAAATTCTCAGGTGGTGTCTCTCAGCTGCCCAGCAGCACAGTTAGTACAGCACGAACGTTTGGCCTCTGCTCCCACAGCAGAAGAGCAAGGATTGAAAGCTGGTGCTGGACCTGTTCAGCACACAATCCCCTTTACATTGGTGCATTCATCGTTGCTTTCACTGCTCACTTTCATACAGGAAAAGCATTTGAATGGAATCAGTCCAGAGGCTGCTCTCTGCTGCGCAGCAACACAGTCAGCACAGAATGAACAGTGGCATCTGCTCACACGGCAGAAGGAGCAGCAGGGAAAGCTAGTGCTCTGCTTCTTCAGCACACAAGCAGCTTTGCAACGGGGTCACCATCATTGCAGTCTCTCCTCGGTTTCATACCTAAAAGTCCATTTGAATCCGAATTCTCAGGTGGTGTCTCTCAGCTGCCCAGCAGCACAGTGAGTACAGCACGAACGTTTGGCCTCTGCTCCCACAGCAGAAGAGCCAGGATTGAAAGCTGGTGCTGGACCTGTTCAGCACACAATCCCCTTTACATTGGTGCATTCATCGTTGCTTTCACTGCTCACTTTCATACAGGAAAAGCATTTGAATGGAATCAGTCCAGAGGCTGCTCTCTGCTGCGCAGCAACACAGTCAGCACAGAATGAACAGTGGCATCTGCTCACACGGCAGAAGGAGCAGCAGGGAAAGCTAGTGCTCTGCTTCTTCAGCACACAAGCAGCTTTGCAACGGGGTCACCATCATTGCAGTCTCTCCTCGGCTTCATACCTAAAAGTCCATTTGAATCCGAATTCTCAGGTGGTGTCTCTCAGCTGCCCAGCAGCACAGTGAGTACAGCACGAACGTTTGGCCTCTGCTCCCACAGCAGAAGAGCCAGGATTGAAAGCTGGTGCTGGACCTGTTCAGCACACAATCCCCTTTACATTGGTGCCTCCATCGTTGCTTTCACTGCTCACTTTCATACAGGAAAAGCATTTGAATGGAATCAGTCCAGAGGCTGCTCTCTGCTGCGCAGCAACACAGTCAGCACAGAATGAACAGTGGCATCTGCTCACACGGCAGAAGGAGCAGCAGGGAAAGCTAGTGCTCTGCTTCTTCAGCACACAAGCAGCTTTGCAACGGGGTCACCATCATTGCAGTCTCTCCTCGGTTTCATACCTAAAAGTCCATTTGAATCCGAATTCTCAGGTGGTGTCTCTCAGCTGCCCAGCAGCACAGTGAGTACAGCACGAACGTTTGGCCTCTGCTCCCACAGCAGAAGAGCCAGGATTGAAAGCTGGTGCTGGACCTGTTCAGCACACAATCCCCTTTACATTGGTGCCTCCATCGTTGCTTTCACTGCTCACTTTCATACAGGAAAAGCATTTGAATGGAATCAGTCCAGAGCCTGCTCTCTGCTGCGCAGCAACACAGTCAGCACAGAATGAACAGTGGCATCTGCTCACACGGCAGAAGGAGCAGCAGGGAAAGCTAGTGCTCTGCTTCTTCAGCACACAAGCAGCTTTGCAACGGGGTCACCATCATTGCAGTCTCTCCTCGGTTTCATACCTAAAAGTCCATTTGAATCCAAATTCTCAGGTGGTGTCTCTCAGCTGCCCAGCAGCACAGTTAGTACAGCACGAACGTTTGGCCTCTGCTCCCACAGCAGAAGAGCCAGGTTTGAAAGCTGGTGCTGGACCTGTTCAGCACACAATCCCCTTTACATTGGTGCATTCATCGTTGCTTTCACTGCTCACTTTCATACAGGAAAAGCATTTGAATGGAATCAGTCCAGAGGCTGCTCTCTGCTGCGCAGGAACACAGTCAGCACAGAATGAACAGTGGCATCTGCTCACACGGCAGAAGGAGCAGCAGGGAAAGCTAGTGCTCTGCTTCTTCAGCACACAAGCAGCTTTGCAACGGGGTCACCATCATTGCAGTCTCTCCTCGGTTTCATACCTAAAAGTCCATTTGAATCCGAATTCTCAGGTGGTGTCTCTCAGCTTCCCAGCAGCACAGTGAGTACAGCACGAACGTTTGGCCTCTGCTCCCACAGCAGAAGAGCCAGGATTGAAAGCTGGTGCTGGACCTGTTCAGCACACAATCCCCTTTACATTGGTGCCTCCATCGTTGCTTTCACTGCTCACTTTCATACAGGAAAAGCATTTGAATGGAATCAGTCCAGAGGCTGCTCTCTGCTGCGCAGCAACACAGTCGGCACAGAATGAACAGTGGCATCTGCTCACACGGCAGAAGGAGCAGCAGGGAAAGCTAGTGCTCTGCTTCTTCAGCACACAAGCAGCTTTGCAACGGGGTCACCATCATTGCAGTCTCTCCTCGGTTTCATACCTAAAAGTCCATTTGAATCCAAATTCTCAGGTGGTGTCTCTCAGCTGCCCAGCAGCACAGTTAGTACAGCACGAACGTTTGGCCTCTGCTCCCACAGCAGAAGAGCAAGGATTGAAAGCTGGTGCTGGACCTGTTCAGCACACAATCCCCTTTACATTGGTGCATTCATCGTTGCTTTCACTGCTCACTTTCATACAGGAAAAGCATTTGAATGGAATCAGTCCAGAGGCTGCTCTCTGCTGCGCAGCAACACAGTCAGCACAGAATGAACAGTGGCATCTGCTCACACGGCAGAAGGAGCAGCAGGGAAAGCTAGTGCTCTGCTTCTTCAGCACACAAGCAGCTTTGCAACGGGGTCACCATCATTGCAGTCTCTCCTCGGTTTCATACCTAAAAGTCCATTTGAATCCAAATTCTCAGGTGGTGTCTCTCAGCTGCCCAGCAGCACAGTTAGTACAGCACGAACGTTTGGCCTCTGCTCCCACAGCAGAAGAGCAAGGATTGAAAGCTGGTGCTGGACCTGTTCAGCACACAATCCCCTTTACATTGGTGCCTCCATCGTTGCTTTCACTGCTAACACTCATACAGGAAAAGCATTTGAATAGAATCCGTCCAGAGCCTGCTCCCTGATGGCAGCAACACAGCACAGAATGAACAGTGGCATCTGCTCACACGGCAGAAGGAGCAGCAGGGAAAGCTAGTGCTCTGCTTCTTCAGCACACAAGCAGCTTTGCAACGGGGTCACCATCATTGCAGTCTCTCCTCGGTTTCATACCTAAAAGTCCATTTGAATCCGAATTCTCAGGTGGTGTCTCTCAGCTGCCCAGCAGCACAGTGAGTACAGCACGAACGTTTGGCCTCTGCTCCCACAGCAGAAGAGCCAGGATTGAAAGCTGGTGCTGGACCTGTTCAGCACACAATCCCCTTTACATTGGTGCATTCATCGTTGCTTTCACTGCTCACTTTCATACAGGAAAAGCATTTGAATGGAATCAGTCCAGAGCCTGCTCTCTGCTGCGCAGCAACACAGTCAGCACAGAATGAACAGTGGCATCTGCTCACACGGCAGAAGGAGCAGCAGGGAAAGCTAGTGCTCTGCTTCTTCAGCACACAAGCAGCTTTGCAACGGGGTCACCATCATTGCAGTCTCTCCTCGGTTTCATACCTAAAAGTCCATTTGAATCCGAATTCTCAGGTGGTGTCTCTCAGCTGCCCAGCAGCACAGTGAGTACAGCACGAACGTTTGGCCTCTGCTCCCACAGCAGAAGAGCCAGGATTGAAAGCTGGTGCTGGACCTGGTCAGCACACAATCCCCTTTACATTGGTGCCTCCATCGTTGCTTTCACTGCTCACTTTCATACAGGAAAAGCATTTGAATGGAATCAGTCCAGAGCCTGCTCTCTGCTGCGCAGCAACACAGTCAGCACAGAATGAACAGTGGCATCTGCTCACACGGCAGAAGGAGCAGCAGGGAAAGCTAGTGCTCTGCTTCTTCAGCACACAAGCAGCTTTGCAACGGGGTCACCATCATTGCAGTCTCTCCTCGGTTTCATACCTAAAAGTCCATTTGAATCCAAATTCTCAGGTGGTGTCTCTCAGCTGCCCAGCAGCACAGTTAGTACAGCACGAACGTTTGGCCTCTGCTCCCACAGCAGAAGAGCCAGGTTTGAAAGCTGGTGCTGGACCTGTTCAGCACACAATCCCCTTTACATTGGTGCATTCATCGTTGCTTTCACTGCTCACTTTCATACAGGAAAAGCATTTGAATGGAATCAGTCCAGAGGCTGCTCTCTGCTGCGCAGCAACACAGTCAGCCCAGAATGAACAGTGGCATCTGCTCACACGGCAGAAGGAGCAGCAGGGAAAGCTAGTGCTCTGCTTCTTCAGCACACAAGCAGCTTTGCAACGGTTTCACCATCATTGCAGTCTCTCCTCGGCTTCATACCTAAAAGTCCATTTGAATCCAAATTCTCAGGTGGTGTCTCTCAGCTGCCCAGCAGCACAGTTAGTACAGCACGAACGTTTGGCCTCTGCTCCCACAGCAGAAGAGCAAGGATTGAAAGCTGGTGCTGGACCTGTTCAGCACACAATCCCCTTTACATTGGTGCCTCCATCGTTGCTTTCACTGCTAACACTCATACAGGAAAAGCATTTGAATAGAATCCGTCCAGAGCCTGCTCCCTGATGGCAGCAACACAGCACAGAATGAACAGTGGCATCTGCTCACACGGCAGAAGGAGCAGCAGGGAAAGCTAGTGCTCTGCTTCTTCAGCACACAAGCAGCTTTGCAACGGGGTCACCATCATTGCAGTCTCTCCTCGGTTTCATACCTAAAAGTCCATTTGAATCCGAATTCTCAGGTGGTGTCTCTCAGCTGCCCAGCAGCACAGTGAGTACAGCACGAACGTTTGGCCTCTGCTCCCACAGCAGAAGAGCCAGGATTGAAAGCTGGTGCTGGACCTGTTCAGCACACAATCCCCTTTACATTGGTGCATTCATCGTTGCTTTCACTGCTCACTTTCATACAGGAAAAGCATTTGAATGGAATCAGTCCAGAGCCTGCTCTCTGCTGCGCAGCAACACAGTCAGCACAGAATGAACAGTGGCATCTGCTCACACGGCAGAAGGAGCAGCAGGGAAAGCTAGTGCTCTGCTTCTTCAGCACACAAGCAGCTTTGCAACGGGGTCACCATCATTGCAGTCTCTCCTCGGTTTCATACCTAAAAGTCCATTTGAATCCGAATTCTCAGGTGGTGTCTCTCAGCTGCCCAGCAGCACAGTGAGTACAGCACGAACGTTTGGCCTCTGCTCCCACAGCAGAAGAGCCAGGATTGAAAGCTGGTGCTGGACCTGGTCAGCACACAATCCCCTTTACATTGGTGCCTCCATCGTTGCTTTCACTGCTCACTTTCATACAGGAAAAGCATTTGAATGGAATCAGTCCAGAGCCTGCTCTCTGCTGCGCAGCAACACAGTCAGCACAGAATGAACAGTGGCATCTGCTCACACGGCAGAAGGAGCAGCAGGGAAAGCTAGTGCTCTGCTTCTTCAGCACACAAGCAGCTTTGCAACGGTTTCACCATCATTGCAGTCTCTCCTCGGCTTCATACCTAAAAGTCCATTTGAATCCGAATTCTCAGGTGGTGTCTCTCAGCTGCCCAGCAGCACAGTGAGTACAGCACGAACGTTTGGCCTCTGCTCCCACAGCAGAAGAGCCAGGATTGAAAGCTGGTGCTGGACCTGTTCAGCACACAATCCCCTTTACATTGGTGCCTCCATCGTTGCTTTCACTGCTCACTTTCATACAGGAAAAGCATTTGAATGGAATCAGTCCAGAGGCTGCTCTCTGCTGCGCAGCAACACAGTCGGCACAGAATGAACAGTGGCATCTGCTCACACGGCAGAAGGAGCAGCAGGGAAAGCTAGTGCTCTGCTTCTTCAGAACACAAGCAGCTTTGCAACGGGGTCACCATCATTGCAGTCTCTCCTCGGTTTCATACCTAAAAGTCCATTTGAATCCGAATTCTCAGGTGGTGTCTCTCAGCTGCCCAGCAGCACAGTGAGTACAGCACGAACGTTTGGCCTCTGCTCCCACAGCAGAAGAGCCAGGATTGAAAGCTGGTGCTGGACCTGGTCAGCACACAATCCCCTTTACATTGGTGCCTCCATCGTTGCTTTCACTGCTAACACTCATACAGGAAAAGCTTTTGAATAGAATCCGTCCAGAGCCTGCTCCCTGCTGGCAGCAACACAGCACAGAATGAACAGTGGCATCTGCTCACACGGCAGAAGGAGCAGCAGGGAAAGCTAGTGCTCTGCTTCTTCAGAACACAAGCAGCTTTGCAACGGGGTCACCATCATTGCAGTCTCTCCTCGGTTTCATACCTAAAAGTCCATTTGAATCCAAATTCTCAGGTGGTGTCTCTCAGCTGCCCAGCAGCACAGTTAGTACAGCACGAACGTTTGGCCTCTGCTCCCACAGCAGAAGAGCCAGGATTGAAAGCTGGTGCTGGACCTGTTCAGCACACAATCCCCTTTACATTGGTGCCTCCATCGTTGCTTTCACTGCTCACTTTCATACAGGAAAAGCATTTGAATGGAATCAGTCCAGAGCCTGCTCCCTGCTGGCAGCAACACAGCACAGAATGAATAGTGGCATCTGCTCACACGGCAGAAGGAGCAGCAGGGAAAGCTAGTGCTCTGCTTCTTCAGCACACAAGCAGCTTTGCAACGGGGTCACCATCATTGCAGTCTCTCCTCGGTTTCATACCTAAAAGTCCATTTGAATCCAAATTCTCAGGTGGTGTCTCTCAGCTGCCCAGCAGCACAGTTAGTACAGCACGAACGTTTGGCCTCTACTCCCACAGCAGAAGAGCCAGGATTGAAAGCTGGTGCTGGACCTGTTCAGCACACAATCCCCTTTACATTGGTGCATTCATCGTTGCTTTCACTGCTCACTTTCATACAGGAAAAGCATTTGAATGGAATCAGTCCAGAGGCTGCTCTCTGCTGGCAGCAACACAGTCAGCACAGAATGAACAGTGGCATCTGCTCACACGGCAGAAGGAGCAGCAGGGAAAGCTAGTGCTCTGCTTCTTCAGCACACAAGCAGCTTTGCAACGGGGTCACCATCATTGCAGTCTCTCCTCGGTTTCATACCTAAAAGTCCATTTGAATCCGAATTCTCAGGTGGTGTCTCTCAGCTGCCCAGCAGCACAGTGAGTACAGCACGAACGTTTGGCCTCTGCTCCCACAGCAGAAGAGCCAGGATTGAAAGCTGGTGCTGGACCTGGTCAGCACACAATCCCCTTTACATTGGTGCCTCCATCGTTGCTTTCACTGCTCACTTTCATACAGGAAAAGCATTTGAATGGAATCAGCCCAGAGCCTGCTCTCTGCTGCGCAGGAACACAGTCAGCACAGAATGAACAGTGGCATCTGCTCACACGGCAGAAGGAGCAGCAGGGAAAGCTAGTGCTCTGCTTCTTCAGCACACAAGCAGCTTTGCAACGGGGTCACCATCATTGCAGTCTCTCCTCGGCTTCATACCTAAAAGTCCATTTGAATCCGAATTCTCAGGTGGTGTCGTTCAGCTGCCCAGCAGCACAGTGAGTACAGCACGAACGTTTGGCCTCTGCTCCCAAGGCAGAAGAGCCAGGATTGAAAGCTGGTGCTGGACCTGTTCAGCACACAATCCCCTTTCCATTGGTGCCTCCATCGTTGCTTTCACTGCTAACACTCATACAGGAAAAGCATTTGAATAGAATCAGTCCAGAGCCTGCTCCCTGCTGGCAGCAACACAGCACAGAATGAACAGTGGCATCTGCTCACACGGCAGAAGGAGCAGCAGGGAAAGCTAGTGCTCTGCTTCTTCAGCACACAAGCAGCTTTGCAACGGGGTCACCATCATTGCAGTCTCTCCTCGGTTTCATACCTAAAAGTCCATTTGAATCCAAATTCTCAGGTGGTGTCTCTCAGCTGCCCGGCAGCACAGTTAGTACAGCACGAACGTTTGGCCTCTGCTCCCACAGCAGAAGAGCCAGGATTGAAAGCTGGTGGTGGACCTGGTCAGCACACAATCCCCTTTACATTGGTGCCTCCATCGTTGCTTTCACTGCTCACTTTCATACAGGAAAAGCATTTGAATGGAATCAGTCCAGAGCCTGCTCTCTGCTGCGCAGCAACACAGTCAGCACAGAATGAACAGTGGCATCTGCTCACACGGCAGAAGGAGCAGCAGGGAAAGCTAGTGCTCTGCTTCTTCAGCACACAAGCAGCTTTGCAACGGGGTCACCATCATTGCAGTCTCTCCTCGGTTTCATACCTAAAAGTCCATTTGAATCCAAATTCTCAGGTGGTGTCTCTCAGCTGCCCAGCAGCACAGTTAGTACAGCACGAACGTTTGGCCTCTGCTCCCACAGCAGAAGAGCCAGGATTGAAAGCTGGTGCTGGACCTGTTCAGCACACAATCCCCTTTACATTGGTGCATTCATCGTTGCTTTCACTGCTCACTTTCATACAGGAAAAGCATTTGAATGGAATCAGTCCAGAGGCTGCTCTCTGCTGCGCAGCAACACAGTCAGCACAGAATGAACAGTGGCATCTGCTCACACGGCAGAAGGAGCAGCAGGGAAAGCTAGTGCTCTGCTTCTTCAGCACACAAGCAGCTTTGCAACGGGGTCACCATCATTGCAGTCTCTCCTCGGTTTCATACCTAAAAGTCCATTTGAATCCAAATTCTCAAGCGGTCTCAGCTGCCCAGCAGCACAGTGAGTACAGCACGAACGTTTGGCCTCTGCTCCCACAGCAGAAGAGCCAGGATTGAAAGCTGGTGCTGGACCTGTTCAGCACACAATCCCCTTTACATTGGTGCATCCATCGTTGCTTTCACTGCTAACACTCGTACCGGAAAAGCATTTGAATAGAATCAGTCCAGAGCCTGCTCCCTGCCGGCAGCAACACAGCACAGAATGAACAGTGGCATCTGCTCACACGGCAGAAGGAGCAGCAGGGAAAGCTAGTGCTCTGCTTCTTCAGCACACAAGCAGCTTTGCAACGGGGTCACCATCATTGCAGTCTCTCCTCGGTTTCATACCTAAAAGTCCATTTGAATCCAAATTCTCAGGTGGTGTCTCTCAGCTGCCCAGCAGCACAGTTAGTACAGCACGAACGTTTGGCCTCTGCTCCCACAGCAGAAGAGCCAGGATTGAAAGCTGGTGCTGGACCTGGTCAGCACACAATCCCCTTTACATTGGTGCCTCCATCGTTGCTTTCACTGCTCACATTCATACAGGAAAAGCATTTGAATGGAATCAGTCCAAAGGCTGCTCTCTGCTGCGCAGCAACACAGTCAGCACAGAATGAACAGTGGCATCTGCTCACACGGCAGAAGGAGCAGCAGGGAAAGCTAGTGCTCTGCTTCTTCAGCACACAAGCAGCTTTGCAACGGGGTCACCATCATTGCAGTCTCTCCTCGGTTTCATACCTAAAAGTCCATTTGAATCCGAATTCTCAGGTGGTGTCTCTCAGCTGCCCAGCAGCACAGTGAGTACAGCACGAACGTTTGGCCTCTGCTCCCACAGCAGAAGAGCCAGGATTGAAAGCTGGTGCTGGACCTGTTCAGCACACAATCCCCTTTACATTGGTGCCTCCATCGTTGCTTTCACTGCTCACTTTCATACAGGAAAAGCATTTGAATGGAATCAGTCCAGAGCCTGCTCTCTGCTGCGCAGCAACACAGTCGGCACAGAATGAACAGTGGCATCTGCTCACACGGCAGAAGGAGCAGCAGGGAAAGCTAGTGCTCTGCTTCTTCAGCACACAAGCAGCTTTGCAACGGGGTCACCATCATTGCAGTCTCTCCTCGGCTTCATACCTAAAAGTCCATTTGAATCCGAATTCTCAGGTGGTGTCGTTCAGCTGCCCAGCAGCACAGTGAGTACAGCACGAACGTTTGGCCTCTGCTCCCACAGCAGAAGAGCCAGGATTGAAAGCTGGTGCTGGACCTGTTCAGCACACAATCCCCTTTCCATTGGTGCCTCCATCGTTGCTTTCACTGCTAACACTCATACAGGAAAAGCATTTGAATAGAATCAGTCCAGAGCCTGCTCCCTGCTGGCAGCAACACAGCACAGAATGAACAGTGGCATCTGCTCACACGGCAGAAGGAGCAGCAGGGAAAGCTAGTGCTCTGCTTCTTCAGCACACAAGCAGCTTTGCAACGGGGTCACCATCATTGCAGTCTCTCCTCGGTTTCATACCTAAAAGTCCATTTGAATCCAAATTCTCAGGTGGTGTCTCTCAGCTGCCCAGCAGCACAGTTAGTACAGCACGAACGTTTGGCCTCTGCTCCCACAGCAGAAGAGCCAGGATTGAAAGCTGGTGGTGGACCTGGTCAGCACACAATCCCCTTTACATTGGTGCCTCCATCGTTGCTTTCACTGCTCACTTTCATACAGGAAAAGCATTTGAATGGAATCAGTCCAGAGCCTGCTCTCTGCTGCGCAGCAACACAGCACAGAATGAACAGTGGCATCTGCTCACACGGCAGAAGGAGCAGCAGGGAAAGCTAGTGCTCTGCTTCTTCAGCACACAAGCAGCTTTGCAACGGGGTCACCATCATTGCAGTCTCTCCTCGGTTTCATACCTAAAAGTCCATTTGAATCCAAATTCTCAGGTGGTGTCTCTCAGCTGCCCAGCAGCACAGTTAGTACAGCACGAACGTTTGGCCTCTGCTCCCACAGCAGAAGAGCCAGTATTGAAAGCTGGTGCTGGACCTGTTCAGCACACAATCCCTTTTACATTGGTGCCTCCATCGTTGCTTTCACTGCTCACTTTCATACAGGAAAAGCATTTGAATGGAATCAGTCCAGAGGCTGCTCTCTGCTGCGCAGCAACACAGTCAGCACAGAATGAACAGTGGCATCTGCTCACACGGCAGAAGGAGCAGCAGGGAAAGCTAGTGCTCTGCTTCTTCAGCACACAAGCAGCTTTGCAACGGGGTCACCATCATTGCAGTCTCTCCTCGGTTTCATACCTAAAAGTCCATTTGAATCCAAATTCTCAAGCGGTCTCAGCTGCCCAGCAGCACAGTGAGTACAGCACGAACGTTTGGCCTCTGCTCCCACAGCAGAAGAGCCAGGATTGAAAGCTGGTGCAGGACCTGGTCAGCACACAATCACCTTTACATTGGTGCCTCCATCGTTGCTTTCACTGCTCACATTCATACAGGAAAAGCATTTGAATGGAATCAGTCCAAAGGCTGCTCTCTGCTGCGCAGCAACACAGTCAGCACAGAATGAACAGTGGCATCTGCTCACACGGCAGAAGGAGCAGCAGGGAAAGCTAGTGCTCTGCTTCTTCAGCACACAAGCAGCTTTGCAACGGGGTCACCATCATTGCAGTCTCTCCTCGGCTTCATACCTAAAAGTCCATTTGAATCCAAATTCTCAGGTGGTGTCTCTCAGCTGCCCAGCAGCACAGTTAGTACAGCACGAACGTTTGGCCTCTGCTCCCACAGCAGAAGAGCCAGGATTGAAAGCTGGTGGTGGACCTGTTCAGCACACAATCCCCTTTACATTGGTGCCTCCATCGTTGCTTTCACTGCTCACTTTCATACAGGAAAAGCATTTGAATGGAATCAGTCCAGAGGCTGCTCTCTGCTGCGCAGGAACACAGTCAGCCCAGAATGAACAGTGGCATCTGCTCACACGGCAGAAGGAGCAGCAGGGAAAGCTAGTGCTCTGCTTCTTCAGCACACAAGCAGCTTTGCAACGGGGTCACCATCATTGCAGTCTCTCCTCGGTTTCATACCTAAAAGTCCATTTGAATCCGAATTCTCAGGTGGTGTCTCTCAGCTGCCCAGCAGCACAGTGAGTACAGCACGAACGTTTGGCCTCTGCTCCCACAGCAGAAGAGAAGGATTGAAAGCTGGTGCTGGTCCTGTTCAGCACACAATCCCCTTTACATTGGTGCCTCCATCGTTGCTTTCACTGCTCACTTTCATACAGGAAAAGCTTTTGAATGGAATCAGTCCAGAGGCTGCTCTCTGCTGCGCAGCAACACAGTCGGCACAGAATGAACAGTGGCATCTGCTCACACGGCAGAAGGAGCAGCAGGGAAAGCTAGTGCTCTGCTTCTTCAGCACACAAGCAGCTTTGCAACGGGGTCACCATCATTGCAGTCTCTCCTCGGTTTCATACCTAAAAGTCCATTTGAATCGAAATTCTCAGGTGGTGTCTCTCAGCTGCCCAGCAGCACAGTTAGTACAGCACGAACGTTTGGCCTCTGCTCCCACAGCAGAAGAGCCAGGATTGAAAGCTGGTGCTGGACCTGTTCAGCACACAATCCCTTTTACATTGGTGCCTCCATCGTTGCTTTCACTGCTCACTTTCATACAGGAAAAGCATTTGAATGGAATCAGTCCAGAGCCTGCTCTCTGCTGCGCAGGAACACAGTCAGCCCAGAATGAAGAGTGGCATCTGCTCACACGGCAGAAGGAGCAGCAGGGAAAGCTAGTGCTCTGCTTCTTCAGCACACAAGCAGCTTTGCAACGGGGTCACCATCATTGCAGTCTCTCCTCGGTTTCATACCTAAAAGTCCATTTGAATCCGAATTCTCAGGTGGTGTCTCTCAGCTGCCCAGCAGCACAGTTAGTACAGCACGAACGTTTGGCCTCTGCTCCCACAGCAGAAGAGAAGGATTGAAAGCTGGTGCTGGTCCTGTTCAGCACACAATCCCCTTTACATTGGTGCCTCCATCGTTGCTTTCACTCTTAACACTCATACAGGAAAAGCATTTGAATAGAATCCGTCCAGAGCCTGCTCCCTGCTGGCAGCAACACAGCACAGAATGAACAGTGGCATCTGCTCACACGGCAGAAGGAGCAGCAGGGAAAGCTAGTGCTCTGCTTCTTCAGCACACAAGCAGCTTTGCAACGGGGTCACCATCATTGCAGTCTCTCCTCGGTTTCATACCTAAAAGTCCATTTGAATCCGAATTCTCAGGTGGTGTCTCTCAGCTGCCCAGCAGCACAGTGAGTACAGCACGAACGTTTGGCCTCTGCTCCCACAGCAGAAGAGCCAGGATTGAAAGCTGGTGGTGGACCTGGTCAGCACACAATCCCCTTTACATTGGTGCCTCCATCGTTGCTTTCACTGCTCACTTTCATACAGGAAAAGCATTTGAATGGAATCAGTCCAGAGGCTGCTCTCTGCTGCGCAGCAACACAGTCAGCACAGAATGAACAGTGGCATCTGCTCACACGGCAGAAGGAGCAGCAGGGAAAGCTAGTGCTCTGCTTCTTCAGCACACAAGCAGCTTTGCAACGGGGTCACCATCATTGCAGTCTCTCCTCGGTTTCATACCTATAAGTCCATTTGAATCCAAATTCTCAAGCGGTCTCAGCTGCCCAGCAGCACAGTGAGTACAGCACGAACGTTTGGCCTCTGCTCCCACAGCAGAAGAGCCAGGATTGAAAGCTGGTGCAGGACCTGGTCAGCACACAATCACCTTTACATTGGTGCCTCCATCGTTGCTTTCACTGCTCACATTCATACAGGAAAAGCATTTGAATGGAATCAGTCCAAAGGCTGCTCTCTGCTGCGCAGCAACACAGTCAGCACAGAATGAACAGTGGCATCTGCTCACACGGCAGAAGGAGCAGCAGGGAAAGCTAGTGCTCTGCTTCTTCAGCACACAAGCAGCTTTGCAACGGGGTCACCATCATTGCAGTCTCTCCTCGGCTTCATACCTAAAAGTCCATTTGAATCCAAATTCTCAGGTGGTGTCTCTCAGCTGCCCAGCAGCACAGTTAGTACAGCACGAACGTTTGGCCTCTGCTCCCACAGCAGAAGAGCCAGGATTGAAAGCTGGTGCTGGACCTGTTCAGCACACAATCCCCTTTACATTGGTGCCTCCATCGTTGCTTTCACTGCTCACTTTCATACAGGAAAAGCATTTGAATGGAATCAGTCCAGAGCCTGCTCTCTGCTGCGCAGGAACACAGTCAGCCCAGAATGAACAGTGGCATCTGCTCACACGGCAGAAGGAGCAGCAGGGAAAGCTAGTGCTCTGCTTCTTCAGCACACAAGCAGCTTTGCAACGGGGTCACCATCATTGCAGTCTCTCCTCGGTTTCATACCTAAAAGTCCATTTGAATCCGAATTCTCAGGTGGTGTCTCTCAGCTGCCCAGCAGCACAGTGAGTACAGCACGAACGTTTGGCCTCTGCTCCCACAGCAGAAGAGCCAGGATTGAAAGCTGGTGCTGGTCCTGTTCAGCACACAATCCCCTTTACATTGGTGCCTCCATCGTTGCTTTCACTGCTCACTTTCATACAGGAAAAGCTTTTGAATGGAATCAGTCCAGAGGCTGCTCTCTGCTGCGCAGCAACACAGTCGGCACAGAATGAACAGTGGCATCTGCTCACACGGCAGAAGGAGCAGCAGGGAAAGCTAGTGCTCTGCTTCTTCAGCACACAAGCAGCTTTGCAACGGGGTCACCATCATTGCAGTCTCTCCTCGGTTTCATACCTAAAAGTCCATTTGAATCCAAATTCTCAGGTGGTGTCTCTCAGCTGCCCAGCAGCACAGTTAGTACAGCACGAACGTTTGGCCTCTGCTCCCACAGCAGAAGAGCCAGGATTGAAAGCTGGTGCTGGACCTGTTCAGCACACAATCCCCTTTACATTGGTGCATTCATCGTTGCTTTCACTGCTCACTTTCATACAGGAATAGCATTTGAATGGAATCAGTCCAGAGGCTGCTCTCTGCTGCGCAGCAACACAGTCAGCACAGAATGAACAGTGGCATCTGCTCACACGGCAGAAGGAGCAGCAGGGAAAGCTAGTGCTCTGCTTCTTCAGCACACAAGCAGCTTTGCAACGGGGTCACCATCATTGCAGTCTCTCCTCGGCTTCATACCTAAAAGTCCATTTGAATCCGAATTCTCAGGTGGTGTCGTTCAGCTGCCCAGCAGCACAGTGAGTACAGCACGAACGTTTGGCCTCTGCTCCCACAGCAGAAGAGCCAGGATTGAAAGGTGGTGCTGGACCTGTTCAGCACACAATCCCCTTTACATTGGTGCCTCCATCGTTGCTTTCACTGCTAACACTCATACAGGAAAAGCATTTGAATAGAATCCGTCCAGAGCCTGCTCCCTGCTGGCAGCAACACAGCACAGAATGAACAGTGGCATCTGCTCACACGGCAGAAGGAGCAGCAGGGAAAGCTAGTGCTCTGCTTCTTCAGCACACAAGCAGCTTTGCAACGGGGTCACCATCATTGCAGTCTCTCCTCGGTTTCATACCTAAAAGTCCATTTGAATCCGAATTCTCAGGTGGTGTCTCTCAGCGCCCAGCAGCACAGTGAGTACAGCACGAACGTTTGGCCTCTGCTCCCACAGCAGAAGAGCCAGGATTGAAAGCTGGTGCTGGACCTGGTCAGCACACAATCCCCTTTACATTGGTGCCTCCATCGTTGCTTTCACTGCTCACTTTCATACAGGAAAAGCACTTGAATGGAATCAGTCCAGAGGCTGCTCTCTGCTGCGCAGCAACACAGTCAGCACAGAATGATCAGTGGCATCTGCTCACACGGCAGAAGGAGCAGCAGGGAAAGCTAGTGCTCTGCTTCTTCAGCACACAAGCAGCTTTGCAACGGGGTCACCATCATTGCAGTCTCTCATCGGTTTCATACCTAAAAGTCCATTTGAATCCAAATTCTCAGGTGGTGTCTCTCAGCTGCCCAGCAGCACAGTTAGTACAGCACGAACGTTTGGCCTCTGCTCCCACAGCAGAAGAGCCAGTATTGAAAGCTGGTTCTGGACCTGTTCAGCACACAATCCCTTTTACATTGGTGCCTCCATCGTTGCTTTCACTGCTCACTTTCATACAGGAAAAGCATTCGAATGGAATCAGTCCAGAGGCTGCTCTCTGCTGCGCAGCAACACAGTCAGCACAGAATTAACAGTGGCATCTGCTCACACGGCAGAAGGAGCAGCAGGGAAAGCTAGTGCTCTGCTTCTTCAGCACACAAGCAGCTTTGCAACGGGGTCACCATCATTGCAGTCTCTCCTCGGTTTCATACCTAAAAGTCCATTTGAATCCAAATTCTCAAGCGGTCTCAGCTGCCCAGCAGCACAGTGAGTACAGCACGAACGTTTGGCATCTGCTCCCACAGCAGAAGAGCCAGGATTGAAAGCTGGTGCTGGACCTGTTCAGCACACAATCCCCTTTACATTGGTGCATCCATCGTTGCTTTCACTACTAACACTCGTACGGAAAAGCATTTGAATGGAATCAGTCCAGAGCCTGCTCTCTGCCGGCAGCAACACAGCACAGAATGAACAGTGGCATCTGCTCACACGGCAGAAGGAGCAGCAGGGAAAGCTTGTGCTCTGCTTCTTCAGCACACAAGCAGCTTTGCAACGGGGTCACCATTATTGCAGTCTCTCCTCGGTTTCATACCTAAAAGTCCATTTGAATCCAAATTCTCAGGTGGTGTCTCTCAGCTGCCCAGCAGCACAGTTAGTACAGCACGAACGTTTGGCCTCTGCTCCCACAGCAGAAGAGCCAGGATTGAAAGCTGGTGCTGGACCTGTTCAGCACACAATCCCCTTTACATTGGTGCATTCATCGTTGCTTTCACTGCTCACTTTCATACAGGAAAAGCATTTGAATGGAATCAGTCCAGAGGCTGCTCTCTGCTGCGCAGCAACACAGTCAGCACAGAATGAACAGTGGCATCTTCTCACACGGCAGAAGGAGCAGCAGGGAAAGCTAGTGCTCTGCTTCTTCAGCACACAAGCAGCTTTGCAACGGGGTCACCATCATTGCAGTCTCTCCTCGGTTTCATACCTAAAAGTCCATTTGAATCCAAATTCTCAGGTGGTGTCTCTCAGCTGCCCAGCAGCACAGTGAGTACAGCACGAACGTTTGGCCTCTGCTCCCACAGCAGAAGAGCCAGGATTGAAAGCTGGTGCTGGACCTGTTCAGCACACAATCCCCTTTACATTGGTGCCTCCATCGTTGCTTTCATTGCTAACACTCATACAGGAAAAGCATTTGAATAGAATCCGTCCAGAGCCTGCTCCCTGCTGGCAGCAACACAGCACAGAATGAACAGTGGCATCTGCTCACACGGCAGAAGGAGCAGCAGGGAAAGCTAGTGCTCTGCTTCTTCAGCACACAAGCAGCTTTGCAACGGGGTCACCATCATTGCAGTCTCTCCTCGGTTTCATACCTAAAAGTCCATTTGAATCCAAATTCTCAGGTGGTGTCTCTCAGCTGCCCAGCAGCACAGTTAGTACCGCACGAACGTTTGGCCTCTGCTCCCACAGCAGAAGAGCCAGGTTTGAAAGCTGGTGCTGGACCTGTTCAGCACACAATCCCCTTTACATTGGTGCATTCATCGTTGCTTTCACTGCTCACTTTCATACAGGAAAAGCATTTGAATGGAATCAGTCCAGAGGCTGCTCTCTGCTGCGCAGCAACACAGTCAGCACAGAATGAACAGTGGCATCTGCTCACACGGCAGAAGGAGCAGCAGGGAAAGCTAGTGCTCTGCTTCTTCAGCACACAAGCAGCTTTGCAACGGGGTCACCATCATTGCAGTCTCTCCTCGGTTTCATACCTAAAAGTCCATTTGAATCCGAATTCTCAGGTGGTGTCTCTCAGCTGCCCAGCAGCACAGTGAGTACAGCACGAACGTTTGGCCTCTGCTCCCACAGCAGAAGAGCCAGGATTGAAAGGTGGTGCTGGACCTGTTCAGCACACAATCCCCTTTACATTGGTGCCTCCATCGTTGCTTTCACTGCTAACACTCATACAGGAAAAGCATTTGAATAGAATCCGTCCAGAGCCTGCTCCCTGCTGGCAGCAACACAGCACAGAATGAACAGTGGCATCTGCTCACACGGCAGAAGGAGCAGCAGGGAAAGCTAGTGCTCTGCTTCTTCAGCACACAAGCAGCTTTGCAACGGGGTCACCATCATTGCAGTCTCTCCTCGGTTTCATACCTAAAAGTCCATTTGAATCCGAATTCTCAGGTGGTGTCTCTCAGCTGCCCAGCAGCACAGTGAGTACAGCACGAACGTTTGGCCTCTGCTCCCACAGCAGAAGAGCCAGGATTGAAAGCTGGTGCTGGACCTGGTCAGCACACAATCCCCTTTACATTGGTGCCTCCATCGTTGCTTTCACTGCTCACTTTCATACAGGAAAAGCACTTGAATGGAATCAGTCCAGAGGCTGCTCTCTGCTGCGCAGCAACACAGTCAGCACAGAATGAACAGTGGCATCTGCTCACACGGCAGAAGGAGCAGCAGGGAAAGCTAGTGCTCTGCTTCTTCAGCACACAAGCAGCTTTGCAACGGGGTCACCATCATTGCAGTCTCTCATCGGTTTCATACCTAAAAGTCCATTTGAATCCAAATTCTCAGGTGGTGTCTCTCAGCTGCCCAGCAGCACAGTTAGTACAGCACGAACGTTTGGCCTCTGCTCCCACAGCAGAAGAGCCAGTATTGAAAGCTGGTTCTGGACCTGTTCAGCACACAATCCCTTTTACATTGGTGCCTCCATCGTTGCTTTCACTGCTCACTTTCATACAGGAAAAGCATTCGAATGGAATCAGTCCAGAGGCTGCTCTCTGCTGCGCAGCAACACAGTCAGCACAGAATTAACAGTGGCATCTGCTCACACGGCAGAAGGAGCAGCAGGGAAAGCTAGTGCTCTGCTTCTTCAGCACACAAGCAGCTTTGCAACGGGGTCACCATCATTGCAGTCTCTCCTCGGTTTCATACCTAAAAGTCCATTTGAATCCAAATTCTCAAGCGGTCTCAGCTGCCCAGCAGCACAGTGAGTACAGCACGAACGTTTGGCATCTGCTCCCACAGCAGAAGAGCCAGGATTGAAAGCTGGTGCTGGACCTGTTCAGCACACAATCCCCTTTACATTGGTGCATCCATCGTTGCTTTCACTACTAACACTCGTACGGAAAAGCATTTGAATGGAATCAGTCCAGAGCCTGCTCTCTGCCGGCAGCAACACAGCACAGAATGAACAGTGGCATCTGCTCACACGGCAGAAGGAGCAGCAGGGAAAGCTTGTGCTCTGCTTCTTCAGCACACAAGCAGCTTTGCAACGGGGTCACCATTATTGCAGTCTCTCCTCGGTTTCATACCTAAAAGTCCATTTGAATCCAAATTCTCAGGTGGTGTCTCTCAGCTGCCCAGCAGCACAGTTAGTACAGCACGAACGTTTGGCCTCTGCTCCCACAGCAGAAGAGCCAGGATTGAAAGCTGGTGCTGGACCTGTTCAGCACACAATCCCCTTTACATTGGTGCATTCATCGTTGCTTTCACTGCTCACTTTCATACAGGAAAAGCATTTGAATGGAATCAGTCCAGAGGCTGCTCTCTGCTGCGCAGCAACACAGTCAGCACAGAATGAACAGTGGCATCTTCTCACACGGCAGAAGGAGCAGCAGGGAAAGCTAGTGCTCTGCTTCTTCAGCACACAAGCAGCTTTGCAACGGGGTCACCATCATTGCAGTCTCTCCTCGGTTTCATACCTAAAAGTCCATTTGAATCCAAATTCTCAGGTGGTGTCTCTCAGCTGCCCAGCAGCACAGTGAGTACAGCACGAACGTTTGGCCTCTGCTCCCACAGCAGAAGAGCCAGGATTGAAAGCTGGTGCTGGACCTGTTCAGCACACAATCCCCTTTACATTGGTGCCTCCATCGTTGCTTTCACTGCTAACACTCATACAGGAAAAGCATTTGAATAGAATCCGTCCAGAGCCTGCTCCCTGCTGGCAGCAACACAGCACAGAATGAACAGTGGCATCTGCTCACACGGCAGAAGGAGCAGCAGGGAAAGCTAGTGCTCTGCTTCTTCAGCACACAAGCAGCTTTGCAACGGGGTCACCATCATTGCAGTCTCTCCTCGGTTTCATACCTAAAAGTCCATTTGAATCCAAATTCTCAGGTGGTGTCTCTCAGCTGCCCAGCAGCACAGTTAGTACCGCACGAACGTTTGGCCTCTGCTCCCACAGCAGAAGAGCCAGGTTTGAAAGCTGGTGCTGGACCTGGTCAGCACACAATCCCCTTTACATTGGTGCATTCATCGTTGCTTTCACTGCTCACTTTCATACAGGAAAAGCATTTGAATGGAATCAGTCCAGAGGCTGCTCTCTGCTGCGCAGCAACACAGTCAGCACAGAATGAACAGTGGCATCTGCTCACACGGCAGAAGGAGCAGCAGGGAAAGCTAGTGCTCTGCTTCTTCAGCACACAAGCAGCTTTGCAACGGGGTCACCATCATTGCAGTCTCTCCTCGGTTTCATACCTAAAAGTCCATTTGAATCCGAATTCTCAGGTGGTGTCTCTCAGCTGCCCAGCAGCACAGTGAGTACAGCACGAACGTTTGGCCTCTGCTCCCACAGCAGAAGAGCCAGGATTGAAAGCTGGTGCTGGACCTGGTCAGCACACAATCCCCTTTACATTGGTGCCTCCATCGTTGCTTTCACTGCTCACTTTCATACAGGAAAAGCATTTGAATGGAATCAGTCCAGAGCCTGCTCCCTGCTGGCAGCAACACAGCACAGAATGAATAGTGGCATCTGCTCACACGGCAGAAGGAGCAGCAGGGAAAGCTAGTGCTCTGCTTCTTCAGCACACAAGCAGCTTTGCAACGGGGTCACCATCATTGCAGTCTCTCCTCGGTTTCATACCTAAAAGTCCATTTGAATCCGAATTCTCAGGTGGTGTCGTTCAGCTGCCCAGCAGCACAGTGAGTACAGCACGAACGTTTGGCCTCTGCTCCCACAGCAGAAGAGCCAGGATTGAAAGCAGGTGCTGGACCTGGTCAGCACACAATCCCCTTTCCATTGGTGCCTCCATCGTTGCTTTCACTGCTAACACTCATTCAGGAAAAGCATTTGAATGGAATCAGTCCAGAGGCTGCTCTCTGCTGCGCAGCAACACAGTCAGCACAGAATGAACAGTGGCATCTGCTCACACGGCAGAAGGAGCAGCAGGGAAAGCTAGTGCTCTGCTTCTTCAGCACACAAGCAGCTTTGCAACGGGGTCACCATCATTGCAGTCTCTCCTCGGTTTCATACCTAAAAGTCCATTTGAATCCGAATTCTCAGGTGGTGTCTCTCAGCTGCCCAGCAGCACAGTGAGTACAGCACGAACGTTTGGCCTCTGCTCCCACAGCAGAAGAGCCAGGATTGAAAGCTGGTGCTGGACCTGGTCAGCACACAATCCCCTTTACATTGGTGCCTCCATCGTTGCTTTCACTGCTCACTTTCATACAGGAAAAGCATTTGAATGGAATCAGTCCAGAGCCTGCTCCCTGCTGGCAGCAACACAGCACAGAATGAATAGTGGCATCTGCTCACACGGCAGAAGGAGCAGCAGGGAAAGCTAGTGCTCTGCTTCTTCAGCACACAAGCAGCTTTGCAACGGGGTCACCATCATTGCAGTCTCTCCTCGGTTTCATACCTAAAAGTCCATTTGAATCCGAATTCTCAGGTGTTGTCGTTCAGCTGCCCAGCAGCACAGTGAGTACAGCACGAACGTTTGGCCTCTGCTCCCACAGCAGAAGAGCCAGGATTGAAAGCTGGTGCTGGACCTGGTCAGCACACAATCCCCTTTACATTGGTGCATTCATCGTTGCTTTCACTGCTAACACTCATTCAGGAAAAGCATTTGAATAGAATCAGTCCAGAGCCTGCTGTCTGCTGGCAGCAACACAGCACAGAATGAACAGTGGCATCTGCTCACACGGCAGAAGGAGCAGCAGGGAAAGCTAGTGCTCTGCTTCTTCAGCACACAAGCAGCTTTGCAACGGGGTCACCATCATTGCAGTCTCTCCTCGGTTTCCTACCTAAAAGTCCATTTGAATCCAAATTCTCAGGTGGTGTCTCTCAGCTGCCCAGCAGCACAGTTAGTACAGCACGAACGTTTGGCCTCTGCTCCCACAGCAGAAGAGCCAGGATTGAAAGCTGGTGCTGGACCTGTTCAGCACACAATCCCCTTTACATTGGTGCATTCATCGTTGCTTTCACTGCTCACTTTCATACAGGAAAAGCATTTGAATGGAATCAGTCCAGAGGCTGCTCTCTGCTGCGCAGCAACACAGTCAGCACAGAATGAACAGTGGCATCTGCTCACACGGCAGAAGGAGCAGCAGGGAAAGCTAGTGCTCTGCTTCTTCAGCACACAAGCAGCTTTGCAACGGGGTCACCATCATTGCAGTCTCTCCTCGGCTTCATACCTAAAAGTCCATTTGAATCCGAATTCTCAGGTGGTGTCTCTCAGCTGCCCAGCAGCACAGTGAGTACAGCACGAACGTTTGGCCTCTGCTCCCACAGCAGAAGAGCCAGGATTGAAAGCTGGTGCTGGACCTGTTCAGCACACAATCCCCTTTACATTGGTGCCTCCATCGTTGCTTTCACTGCTCACTTTCATACAGGAAAAGCATTTGAATGGAATCAGTCCAGAGCCTGCTCCCTGCTGGCAGCAACACAGCACAGAATGAATAGTGGCATCTGCTCACACGGCAGAAGGAGCAGCAGGGAAAGCTAGTGCTCTGCTTCTTCAGCACACAAGCAGCTTTGCAACGGGGTCACCATCATTGCAGTCTCTCCTCGGCTTCATACCTAAAAGTCCATTTGAATCCGAATTCTCAGGTGGTGTCGTTCAGCTGCCCAGCAGCACAGTGAGTACAGCACGAACGTTTGGCCTCTGCTCCCACAGCAGAAGAGCCAGGTTTGAAAGCTGGTGCTGGACCTGTTCAGCACACAATCCCCTTTACATTGGTGCCTCCATCGTTGCTTTCACTGCTAACACTCATACAGGAAAAGCATTTGAATAGAATCCGTCCAGAGCCTGCTCCCTGATGGCAGCAACACAGCACAGAATGAACAGTGGCATCTGCTCACACGGCAGAAGGAGCAGCAGGGAAAGCTAGTGCTCTGCTTCTTCAGCACACAAGCAGCTTTGCAACGGGGTCACCATCATTGCAGTCTCTCCTCGGTTTCATACCTAAAAGTCCATTTGAATCCGAATTCTCAGGTGGTGTCTCTCAGCTGCCCAGCAGCACAGTGAGTACAGCACGAACGTTTGGCCTCTGCTCCCACAGCAGAAGAGCCAGGATTGAAAGCTGGTGCTGGACCTGGTCAGCACACAATCCCCTTTACATTGGTGCCTCCATCGTTGCTTTCACTGCTCACTTTCATACAGGAAAAGCATTTGAATGGAATCAGTCCAGAGCCTGCTCTCTGCTGCGCAGCAACACAGTCAGCACAGAATGAACAGTGGCATCTGCTCACACGGCAGAAGGAGCAGCAGGGAAAGCTAGTGCTCTGCTTCTTCAGCACACAAGCAGCTTTGCAACGGGGTCACCATCATTGCAGTCTCTCCTCGGTTTCCTACCTAAAAGTCCATTTGAATCCGAATTCTCAGGTGGTGTCTCTCAGCTGCCCAGCAGCACAGTTAGTACAGCACGAACGTTTGGCCTCTGCTGCCACAGCAGAAGAGCCAGGATTGAAAGCTGGTGCTGGACCTGGTCAGCACACAATCCCCTTTACATTGGTGCATTCATCGTTGCTTTCACTGCTCACTTTCATACAGGAAAAGCATTTGAATGGAATCAGTCCAGAGGCTGCTCTCTGCTGCGCAGCAACACAGTCAGCACAGAATGAACAGTGGCATCTGCTCACACGGCAGAAGGAGCAGCAGGGAAAGCTAGTGCTCTGCTTCTTCAGCACACAAGCAGCTTTGCACCGGGGTCACCATCATTGCAGTCTCTCCT
Source organism: Pezoporus flaviventris (assembly GCF_033815535.1). Taxonomy (NCBI): domain Eukaryota; kingdom Metazoa; phylum Chordata; class Aves; order Psittaciformes; family Psittacidae; genus Pezoporus; species Pezoporus flaviventris. The sequence continues at coordinate 864,400 of NW_026892766.1, read as the reverse complement.
CGGTTTCATACCTAAAAGTCCATTTGAATCCGAATTCTCAGGTGGTGTCTCTCAGCTGCCCAGCAGCACAGTGAGTACAGCACGAACGTTTGGCCTCTGCCCCCACAGCAGAAGAGCCAGGATTGAAAGCTGGTGCTGGACCTGTTCAGCACACAATCCCTTTTACATTGGTGCATTCATCGTTGCTTTCACTGCTCACTTTCATACAGGAAAAGCATTTGAATGGAATCAGTCCAGAGGCTGCTCTCTGCTGCGCAGCAACACAGTCAGCACAGAATGAACAGTGGCATCTGCTCACACGGCAGAAGGAGCAGCAGGGAAAGCTAATGCTCTGCTTCTTCAGCACACAAGCAGCTTTGCAACTGGGTCACCATCATTGCAGTCTCTCCTCGGCTTCATACCTAAAAGTCCATTTGAATCCGAATTCTCAGGTGGTGTCGTTCAGCTGCCCAGCAGCACAGTGAGTACAGCACGAACGTTTGGCCTCTGCTCCCACAGCAGAAGAGCCAGGATTGAAAGCTGGTGCTGGACCTGTTCAGCACACAATCCCCTTTACATTGGTGCCTCCATCGTTGCTTTCACTGCTAACACTCATACAGGAAAAGCATTTGAATAGAATCCGTCCAGAGCCTGCTCCCTGCTGGCAGCAACACAGCACAGAATGAACAGTGGCATCTGCTCACACGGCAGAAGGAGCAGCAGGGAAAGCTTGTGCTCTGCTTCTTCAGCACACAAGGAGCTTTGCAACGGGGTCACCATTATTGCAGTCTCTCCTCGGTTTCATACCTAAAAGTCCATTTGAATCCAAATTCTCAGGTGGTGTCTCTCAGCTGCCCAGCAGCACAGTTAGTACAGCACGAACGTTTGGCCTCTGCTCCCACAGCAGAAGAGCCAGGATTGAAAGCTGGTGCTGGACCTGTTCAGCACACAATCCCCTTTACATTGGTGCATTCATCGTTGCTTTCACTGCTCACTTTCATACAGGAAAAGCATTTGAATGGAATCAGTCCAGAGGCTGCTCTCTGCTGCGCAGCAACACAGTCAGCACAGAATGAACAGTGGCATCTGCTCACACGGCAGAAGGAGCAGCAGGGAAAGCTAGCGCTCTGCTTCTTCAGCACACAAGCAGCTTTGCAATGGGGTCACCATCATTGCAGTCTCTCCTCGGTTTCATACCTAAAAGTCCATTTGAATCCGAATTCTCAGGTGGTGTCGTTCAGCTGCCCAGCAGCACAGTGAGTACAGCACGAACGTTTGGCCTCTGCTCCCACAGCAGAAGAGCCAGGATTGAAAGCTGGTGCTGGACCTGTTCAGCACACAATCCCCTTTACATTGGTGCCTCCATCGTTGCTTTCACTGCTAACACTCATACAGGAAAAGCATTTGAATGGAATCAGTCCAGAGCCTGCTCCCTGCTGGCAGCAACACAGCACAGAATGAACAGTGGCATCTGCTCACACGGCAGAAGGAGCAGCAGGGAAAGCTAGTGCTCTGCTTCTTCAGCACACAAGCAGCTTTGCAACGGGGTCACCATCATTGCAGTCTCTCCTCGGTTTCATACCTAAAAGTCCATTTGAATCCAAATTCTCAGGTGGTGTCTCTCAGCTGCCCAGCAGCACAGTTAGTACAGACCGAACGTTTGGCCTCTGCTCCCACAGCAGAAGAGCCAGGTTTGAAAGCTGGTGCTGGACCTGTTCAGCACACAATCCCCTTTACATTGGTGCATTCATCGTTGCTTTCACTGCTCACTTTCATACAGGAAAAGCATTTGAATGGAATCAGTCCAGAGCCTGCTCTCTGCTGGGCAGCAACACAGTCAGCACAGAATGAACAGTGGCATCTGCTCACACGGCAGAAGGAGCAGCAGGGAAAGCTAGTGCTCTGCTTCTTCAGCACACAAGCAGCTTTGCAACGGGGTCACCATCATTGCAGTCTCTCCTCGGTTTCATACCTAAAAGTCCATTTGAATCCGAATTCTCAGGTGGTGTCTCTCAGCTGCCCAGCAGCACAGTGAGTACAGCACGAACGTTTGGCCTCTGCTCCCATAGCAGAAGAGCCAGGATTGAAAGCTGGTGCTGGACCTGTTCAGCACACAATCCCCTTTACATTGGTGCCCCCATCGTTGCTTTCACTGCTCACTTTCATACAGGAAAAGCATTTGAATGGAATCAGTCCAGAGCCTGCTCTCTGCTGCGCAGGAACACGGTCAGCACAGAATGAACAGTGGCATCTGCTCACACGGCAGAAGGAGCAGCAGGGAAAGCTAGTGCTCTGCTTCTTCAGCACACAAGCAGCTTTGCAACAGGGTCACCATCATTGCAGTCTCTCCTCGGTTTCATACCTAAAAGTCCATTTGAATCCAAATTCTCAAGCGGTCTCAGCTGCCCAGCAGCACAGTGAGTACAGCACGAACGTTTGGCATCTGCTCCCACAGCAGAAGAGCCAGGATTGAAAGCTGGTGCTGGACCTGTTCAGCACACAATCCCCTTTACATTGGTGCATCCATCGTTGCTTTCACTGCTAACACTCGTACCGGAAAAGCATTTGAATGGAATCAGTCCAGAGCCTGCTCGCTGCCGGCAGCAACACAGCACAGAATGAACAGTGGCATCTGCTCACACGGCAGAAGGAGCAGCAGGGAAAGCTTGTGCTCTGCTTCTTCAGCACACAAGGAGCTTTGCAACGGGGTCACCATTATTGCAGTCTCTCCTCGGTTTCATAACTAAAAGTCCATTTGAATCCAAATTCTCAGGTGGTGTCTCTCAGCTGCCCAGCAGCACAGTTAGTACAGCACGAACGTTTGGCCTCTGCTCCCACAGCAGAAGAGCCAGGATTGAAAGCTGGTGCTGGACCTGTTCAGCACACAATCCCCTTTACATTGGTGCATTCATCGTTGCTTTCACTGCTCACTTTCATACAGGAAAAGCATTTGAATGGAATCAGTCCAGAGGCTGCTCTCTGCTGCGCAGCAACACAGTCAGCACAGAATGAACAGTGGCATCTGCTCACACGGCAGAAGGAGCAGCAGGGAAAGCTAGTGCTCTGCTTCTTCAGCACACAAGCAGCTTTGCAACGGGGTCACCATCATTGCAGTCTCTCCTCGGTTTCATACCTAAAAGTCCATTTGAATCCAAATTCTCAGGTGGTGTCTCTCAGCTGCCCAGCAGCACAGTTAGTACAGCACGAACGTTTGGCCTCTGCTCCCACAGCAGAAGAGCCAGGATTGAAAGCTGGTGCTGGACCTGTTCAGCACACAATCCCCTTTACATTGGTGCCTCCATCGTTGCTTTCACTGCTAACACTCATACAGGAAAAGCATTTGAATATAATCCGTCCAGAGCCTGCTCCCTGCTGGCAGCAACACAGCACAGAATGAACAGTGGCATCTGCTCACACGGCAGAAGGAGCAGCAGGGAAAGCTAGTGCTCTGCTTCTTCAGCACACAAGCAGCTTTGCAACGGGGTCACCATCATTGCAGTCTCTCCTCGGTTTCATACCTAAAAGTCCATTTGAATCCAAATTCTCAGGTGGTGTCTCTCAGCTGCCCAGCAGCACAGTTAGTACCGCACGAACGTTTGGCCTCTGCTCCCACAGCAGAAGAGCCAGGATTGAAAGCTGGTGCTGGACCTGTTCAGCACACAATCCCCTTTACATTGGTGCATTCATCGTTGCTTTCACTGCTCACTTTCATACAGGAAAAGCATTTGAATGGAATCAGTCCAGAGGCTGCTCTCTGCTGCGCAGCAACACAGTCAGCACAGAATGAACAGTGGCATCTGCTCACACGGCAGAAGGAGCAGCAGGGAAAGCTAGTGCTCTGCTTCTTCAGCACACAAGCAGCTTTGCAACGGGGTCACCATCATTGCAGTCTCTCCTCGGTTTCATACCTAAAAGTCCATTTGAATCCGAATTCTCAGGTGGTGTCTCTCAGCTGCCCAGCAGCACAGTGAGTACAGCACGAACGTTTGGCCTCTGCTCCCACAGCAGAAGAGCCAGGATTGAAAGCTGGTGCTGGACCTGTTCAGCACACAATCCCCTTTACATTGGTGCCCCCATCGTTGCTTTCACTGCTCACTTTCATACAGGAAAAGCATTTGAATGGAATCAGTCCAGAGGCTGCTCTCTGCTGCGCAGCAACACAGTCGGCACAGAATGAACAGTGGCATCTGCTCACACGGCAGAAGGAGCAGCAGGGAAAGCTAGTGCTCTGCTTCTTCAGCACACAAGCAGCTTTGCAACAGGGTCACCATCATTGCAGTCTCTCCTCGGTTTCATACCTAAAAGTCCATTTGAATCCAAATTCTCAAGCGGTCTCAGCTGCCCAGCAGCACAGTGAGTACAGCACGAACGTTTGGCATCTGCTCCCACAGCAGAAGAGCCAGGATTGAAAGCTGGTGCTGGACCTGTTCAGCACACAATCCCCTTTACATTGGTGCATCCATCGTTGCTTTCACTGCTAACACTCGTACCGGAAAAGCATTTGAATGGAATCAGTCCAGAGCCTGCTCGCTGCCGGCAGCAACACAGCACAGAATGAACAGTGGCATCTGCTCACACGGCAGAAGGAGCAGCAGGGAAAGCTTGTGCTCTGCTTCTTCAGCACACAAGGAGCTTTGCAACGGGGTCACCATTATTGCAGTCTCTCCTCGGTTTCATACCTAAAAGTCCATTTGAATCCAAATTCTCAGGTGGTGTCTCTCAGCTGCCCAGCAGCACAGTTAGTACAGCACGAACGTTTGGCCTCTGCTCCCACAGCAGAAGAGCCAGGATTGAAAGCTGGTGCTGGACCTGTTCAGCACACAATCCCCTTTACATTGGTGCATTCATCGTTGCTTTCACTGCTCACTTTCATACAGGAAAAGCATTTGAATGGAATCAGTCCAGAGGCTGCTCTCTGCTGCGCAGCAACACAGTCAGCACAGAATGAACAGTGGCATCTGCTCACACGGCAGAAGGAGCAGCAGGGAAAGCTAGTGCTCTGCTTCTTCAGCACACAAGCAGCTTTGCAACGGGGTCACCATCATTGCAGTCTCTCCTCGGTTTCATACCTAAAAGTCCATTTGAATCCGAATTCTCAGGTGGTGTCTCTCAGCTGCCCAGCAGCACAGTGAGTACAGCACGAACGTTTGGCCTCTGCTCCCACAGCAGAAGAGCCAGGATTGAAAGCTGGTGCTGGACCTGGTCAGCACACAATCCCCTTTACATTGGTGCATTCATCGTTGCTTTCACTGCTCACTTTCATACAGGAAAAGCATTTGAATGGAATCAGTCCAGAGCCTGCTCTCTGCTGCGCAGCAACACAGTCAGCACAGAATGAACAGTGGCATCTGCTCACACGGCAGAAGGAGCAGCAGGGAAAGCTAGTGCTCTGCTTCTTCAGCACACAAGCAGCTTTGCAACGGGGTCACCATCATTGCAGTCTCTCATCGGTTTCATACCTAAAAGTCCATTTGAATCCAAATTCTCAGGTGGTGTCTCTCAGCTGCCCAGCAGCACAGTTAGTACAGCACGAACGTTTGGCCTCTGCTCCCACAGCAGAAGAGCCAGTATTGAAAGCTGGTTCTGGACCTGTTCAGCACACAATCCCTTTTACATTGGTGCCTCCATCGTTGCTTTCACTGCTCACTTTCATACAGGAAAAGCATTCGAATGGAATCAGTCCAGAGGCTGCTCTCTGCTGCGCAGCAACACAGTCAGCACAGAATGAACAGTGGCATCTGCTCACACGGCAGAAGGAGCAGCAGGGAAAGCTAGTGCTCTGCTTCTTCAGCACACAAGCAGCTTTGCAACGGGGTCACCATCATTGCAGTCTCTCCTCGGTTTCATACCTAAAAGTCCATTTGAATCCAAATTCTCAGGTGGTGTCTCTCAGCTGCCCAGCAGCACAGTGAGTACAGCACGAACGTTTGGCCTCTGCTCCCACAGCAGAAGAGCCAGGATTGAAAGCTGGTGCTGGACCTGTTCAGCACACAATCCCCTTTACATTGGTGCCTCCATCGTTGCTTTCACTGCTAACACTCATACAGGAAAAGCATTTGAATAGAATCCGTCCAGAGCCTGCTCCCTGCTGGCAGCAACACAGCACAGAATGAACAGTGGCATCTGCTCACACGGCAGAAGGAGCAGCAGGGAAAGCTAGTGCTCTGCTTCTTCAGCACACAAGCAGCTTTGCAACGGGGTCACCATCATTGCAGTCTCTCCTCGGTTTCATACCTAAAAGTCCATTTGAATCCGAATTCTCAGGTGGTGTCTCTCAGCTGCCCAGCAGCACAGTGAGTACAGCACGAACGTTTGGCCTCTGCTCCCACAGCAGAAGAGCCAGGATTGAAAGCTGGTGCTGGACCTGTTCAGCACACAATCCCCTTTACATTGGTGCCTCCATCGTTGCTTTCACTGCTCACTTTCATACAGGAAAAGCATTTGAATGGAATCAGTCCAGAGCCTGCTCTCTGCTGCGCAGCAACACAGTCGGCACAGAATGAACAGTGGCATCTGCTCACACGGCAGAAGGAGCAGCAGGGAAAGCTAGTGCTCTGCTTCTTCAGCACACAAGCAGCTTTGCAACGGGGTCACCATCATTGCAGTCTCTCCTCGGTTTCATACTTAAAAGTCCATTTGAATCCAAATTCTCAGGTGGTGTCTCTCAGCTGCCCAGCAGCCCAGTTAGTACAGCACGAACGTTTGGCCTCTGCTCCACCAGCAGAAGAGCCAGGATTGAAAGCTGGTGCTGGACCTGTTCAGCACACAATCCCCTTTACATTGGTGCATTCATCGTTGCTTTCACTGCTCACTTTCATACAGGAAAAGCATTTGAATGGAATCAGTCCAGAGGCTGCTCTCTGCTGCGCAGCAACACAGTCAGCACAGAATGAACAGTGGCATCTGCTCAAACGGCAGAAGGAGCAGCAGGGAAAGCTAGTGCTCTGCTTCTTCAGCAAACAAGCAGCTTTGCAACGGGGTCACCATCATTGCAGTCTCTCCTCGGTTTCATACCTAAAAGTCCATTTGAATCCGAATTCTCAGGTGGTGTCTCTCAGCTGCCCAGCAGCACAGTTAGTACAGACCGAACGTTTGGCCTCTGCTCCCACAGCAGAAGAGCCAGGTTTGAAAGCTGGTGCTGGACCTGGTCAGCACACAATCCCCTTTACATTGGTGCATTCATCGTTGCTTTCACTGCTCACTTTCATACAGGAAAAGCATTTGAATGGAATCAGTCCAGAGCCTGCTCTCTGCTGGGCAGCAACACAGTCAGCACAGAATGAACAGTGGCATCTGCTCACACGGCAGAAGGAGCAGCAGGGAAAGCTAGTGCTCTGCTTCTTCAGCACACAAGCAGCTTTGCAACGGGGTCACCATCATTGCAGTCTCTCCTCGGTTTCATACCTAAAAGTCCATTTGAATCCGAATTCTCAGGTGGTGTCTCTCAGCTGCCCAGCAGCACAGTGAGTACAGCACGAACGTTTGGCCTCTGCTCCCACAGCAGAAGAGCCAGGATTGAAAGCTGGTGCTGGACCTGTTCAGCACACAATCCCCTTTACATTGGTGCCCCCATCGTTGCTTTCACTGCTAACACTCATACAGGAAAAGCATTTGAATGGAATCAGTCCAGAGCCTGCTCTCTGCTGCGGAGCAACACAGTCGGCACAGAATGAACAGTGGCATCTGCTCACACGGCAGAAGGAGCAGCAGGGAAAGCTAGTGCTCTGCTTCTTCAGCACACAAGCAGCTTTGCAACAGGGTCACCATCATTGCAGTCTCTCCTCGGTTTCATACCTAAAAGTCCATTTGAATCCAAATTCTCAAGCGGTCCCAGCTGCCCAGCAGCACAGTGAGTACAGCACGAACGTTTGGCATCTGCTCCCACAGCAGAAGAGCCAGGATTGAAAGCTGGTGCTGGACCTGTTCAGCACACAATCCCCTTTACATTGGTGCATCCATCGTTGCTTTCACTGCTAACACTCGTACCGGAAAAGCATTTGAATGGAATCAGTCCAGAGCCTGCTCGCTGCCGGCAGCAACACAGCACAGAATGAACAGTGGCATCTGCTCACACGGCAGAAGGAGCAGCAGGGAAAGCTTGTGCTCTGCTTCTTCAGCACACAAGGAGCTTTGCAACGGGGTCACCATTATTGCAGTCTCTCCTCGGTTTCATACCTAAAAGTCCATTTGAATCCAAATTCTCAGGTGGTGTCTCTCAGCTGCCCAGCAGCACAGTTAGTACAGCACGAACGTTTGGCCTCTGCTCCCACAGCAGAAGAGCCAGGATTGAAAGCTGGTGCTGGACCTGTTCAGCACACAATCCCCTTTACATTGGTGCATTCATCGTTGCTTTCACTGCTCACTTTCATACAGGAAAAGCATTTGAATGGAATCAGTCCAGAGCCTGCTCTCTGCTGCGCAGCAACACAGTCAGCACAGAATGAACAGTGGCATCTGCTCACACGGCAGAAGGAGCAGCAGGGAAAGCTAGTGCTCTGCTTCTTCAGCACACAAGCAGCTTTGCAACGGGGTCACCATCATTGCAGTCTCTCCTCGGTTTCATACTTAAAAGTCCATTTGAATCCAAATTCTCAGGTGGTGTCTCTCAGCTGCCCAGCAGCCCAGTTAGTACAGCACGAACGTTTGGCCTCTGCTCCACCAGCAGAAGAGCCAGGATTGAAAGCTGGTGCTGGACCTGTTCAGCACACAATCCCCTTTACATTGGTGCATTCATCGTTGCTTTCACTGCTCACTTTCATACAGGAAAAGCATTTGAATGGAATCAGTCCAGAGGCTGCTCTCTGCTGCGCAGCAACACAGTCAGCACAGAATGAACAGTGGCATCTGCTCACACGGCAGAAGGAGCAGCAGGGAAAGCTAGTGCTCTGCTTCTTCAGCACACAAGCAGCTTTGCAACGGGGTCACCATCATTGCAGTCTCTCCTCGGTTTCATACCTAAAAGTCCATTTGAATCCGAATTCTCAGGTGGTGTCTCTCAGCTGCCCAGCAGCACAGTTAGTTCAGACCGAACGTTTGGCCTCTGCTCCCACAGCAGAAGAGCCAGGTTTGAAAGCTGGTGCTGGACCTGTTCAGCACACAATCCCCTTTACATTGGTGCATTCATCGTTGCTTTCACTGCTCACTTTCATACAGGAAAAGCATTTGAATGGAATCAGTCCAGAGCCTGCTCTCTGCTGGGCAGCAACACAGTCAGCACAGAATGAACAGTGGCATCTGCTCACACGGCAGAAGGAGCAGCAGGGAAAGCTAGTGCTCTGCTTCTTCAGCACACAAGCAGCTTTGCAACGGGGTCACCATCATTGCAGTCTCTCCTCGGTTTCATACCTAAAAGTCCATTTGAATCCGAATTCTCAGGTGGTGTCTCTCAGCTGCCCAGCAGCACAGTGAGTACAGCACGAACGTTTGGCCTCTGCTCCCACAGCAGAAGAGCCAGGATTGAAAGCTGGTGCTGGACCTGTTCAGCACACAATCCCCTTTACATTGGTGCCCCCATCGTTGCTTTCACTGCTCACTTTCATACAGGAAAAGCATTTGAATGGAATCAGTCCAGAGCCTGCTCTCTGCTGCGCAGCAACACAGTCGGCACAGAATGAACAGTGGCATCTGCTCACACGGCAGAAGGAGCAGCAGGGAAAGCTAGTGCTCTGCTTCTTCAGCACACAAGCAGCTTTGCAACAGGGTCACCATCATTGCAGTCTCTCCTCGGTTTCATACCTAAAAGTCCATTTGAATCCAAATTCTCAAGCGGTCCCAGCTGCCCAGCAGCACAGTGAGTACAGCACGAACGTTTGGCATCTGCTCCCACAGCAGAAGAGCCAGGATTGAAAGCTGGTGCTGGACCTGTTCAGCACACAATCCCCTTTACATTGGTGCATCCATCGTTGCTTTCACTGCTAACACTCGTACCGGAAAAGCATTTGAATGGAATCAGTCCAGAGCCTGCTCGCTGCCGGCAGCAACACAGCACAGAATGAACAGTGGCATCTGCTCACACGGCAGAAGGAGCAGCAGGGAAAGCTTGTGCTCTGCTTCTTCAGCACACAAGGAGCTTTGCAACGGGGTCACCATTATTGCAGTCTCTCCTCGGTTTCATACCTAAAAGTCCATTTGAATCCAAATTCTCAGGTGGTGTCTCTCAGCTGCCCAGCAGCACAGTTAGTACAGCACGAACGTTTGGCCTCTGCTCCCACAGCAGAAGAGCCAGGATTGAAAGCTGGTGCTGGACCTGTTCAGCACACAATCCCCTTTACATTGGTGCATTCATCGTTGCTTTCACTGCTCACTTTCATACAGGAAAAGCATTTGAATGGAATCAGTCCAGAGGCTGCTCTCTGCTGCGCAGCAACACAGTCAGCACAGAATGAACAGTGGCATCTGCTCACACGGCAGAAGGAGCAGCAGGGAAAGCTAGTGCTCTGCTTCTTCAGCACACAAGCAGCTTTGCAACGGGGTCACCATCATTGCAGTCTCTCCTCGGTTTCATACCTAAAAGTCCATTTGAATCCAAATTCTCAGGTGGTGTCTCTCAGCTGCCCAGCTGCATAGTGAGTACAGCACGAACGTTTGGCCTCTGCTCCCACAGCAGAAGAGCCAGGATTGAAAGCTGGTGCTGGACCTGTTCAGCACACAATCCCCTTTACATTGGTGCCTCCATCGTTGCTTTCACTGCTAACACTCATACAGGAAAAGCATTTGAATAGAATCCGTCCAGAGCCTGCTCCCTGCTGGCAGCAACACAGCACAGAATGAACAGTGGCATCTGCTCACACGGCAGAAGGAGCAGCAGGGAAAGCTAGTGCTCTGCTTCTTCAGCACACAAGCAGCTTTGCAACGGGGTCACCATCATTGCAGTCTCTCCTCGGTTTCATACCTAAAAGTCCATTTGAATCCAAATTCTCAGGTGGTGTCTCTCAGCTGCCCAGCAGCACAGTTAGTACCGCACGAACGTTTGGCCTCTGCTCCCACAGCAGAAGAGCCAGGATTGAAAGCTGGTGCTGGACCTGTTCAGCACACAATCCCCTTTACATTGGTGCATTCATCGTTGCTTTCACTGCTCACTTTCATACAGGAAAAGCATTTGAATGGAATCAGTCCAGAGGCTGCTCTCTGCTGCGCAGCAACACAGTCAGCACAGAATGAACAGTGGCATCTGCTCACACGGCAGAAGGAGCAGCAGGGAAAGCTAGTGCTCTGCTTCTTCAGCACACAAGCAGCTTTGCAACGGGGTCACCATCATTGCAGTCTCTCCTCGGTTTCATACCTAAAAGTCCATTTGAATCCGAATTCTCAGGTGGTGTCTCTCAGCTGCCCAGCAGCACAGTGAGTACAGCACGAACGTTTGGCCTCTGCTCCCACAGCAGAAGAGCCAGGATTGAAAGCTGGTGCTGGACCTGTTCAGCACACAATCCCCTTTACATTGGTGCCCCCATCGTTGCTTTCACTGCTCACTTTCATACAGGAAAAGCATTTGAATGGAATCAGTCCAGAGCCTGCTCTCTGCTGCGCAGCAACACAGTCGGCACAGAATGAACAGTGGCATCTGCTCACACGGCAGAAGGAGCAGCAGGGAAAGCTAGTGCTCTGCTTCTTCAGCACACAAGCAGCTTTGCAACGGGGTCACCATCATTGCAGTCTCTCCTCGGTTTCATACCTAAAAGTCCATTTGAATCCAAATTCTCAGGTGGTGTCTCTCAGCTGCCCAGCAGCACAGTTAGTACCGCACGAACGTTTGTCCTCTGCTCCCACAGCAGAAGAGCCAGGATTGAAAGCTGGTGCTGGACCTGTTCAGCACACAATCCCCTTTACATTGGTGCATTCATCGTTGCTTTCACTGCTCACTTTCATACAGGAAAAGCATTTGAATGGAATCAGTCCAGAGGCTGCTCTCTGCTGCGCAGCAACACAGTCAGCACAGAATGAACAGTGGCATCTGCTCACACGGCAGAAGGAGCAGCAGGGAAAGCTAGTGCTCTGCTTCTTCAGCACACAAGCAGCTTTGCAACGGGGTCACCATCATTGCAGTCTCTCCTCGGTTTCATACCTAAAAGTCCATTTGAATCCGAATTCTCAGGTGGTGTCTCTCAGCTGCCCAGCAGCACAGTGAGTACAGCACGAACGTTTGGCCTCTGCTCCCACAGCAGAAGAGCCAGGATTGAAAGCTGGTGCTGGACCTGGTCAGCACACAATCCCCTTTACATTGGTGCCTCCATCGTTGCTTTCACTGCTCACTTTCATACAGGAAAAGCACTTGAATGGAATCAGTCCAGAGGCTGCTCTCTGCTGCGCAGCAACACAGTCAGCACAGAATGAACAGTGGCATCTGCTCACACGGCAGAAGGAGCAGCAGGGAAAGCTAGTGCTCTGCTTCTTCAGCACACAAGCAGCTTTGCAACGGGGTCACCATCATTGCAGTCTCTCATCGGTTTCATACCTAAAAGTCCATTTGAATCCAAATTCTCAGGTGGTGTCTCTCAGCTGCCCAGCAGCACAGTTAGTACAGCACGAACGTTTGGCCTCTGCTCCCACAGCAGAAGAGCCAGTATTGAAAGCTGGTTCTGGACCTGTTCAGCACACAATCCCTTTTACATTGGTGCCTCCATCGTTGCTTTCACTGCTCACTTTCATACAGGAAAAGCATTCGAATGGAATCAGTCCAGAGGCTGCTCTCTGCTGCGCAGCAACACAGTCAGCACAGAATGAACAGTGGCATCTGCTCACACGGCAGAAGGAGCAGCAGGGAAAGCTAGTGCTCTGCTTCTTCAGCACACAAGCAGCTTTGCAACGGGGTCACCATCATTGCAGTCTCTCCTCGGTTTCATACCTAAAAGTCCATTTGAATCCAAATTCTCAGGTGGTGTCTCTCAGCTGCCCAGCAGCACAGTGAGTACAGCACGAACGTTTGGCCTCTGCTCCCACAGCAGAAGAGCCAGGATTGAAAGCTGGTGCTGGACCTGTTCAGCACACAATCCCCTTTACATTGGTGCCTCCATCGTTGCTTTCACTGCTAACACTCATACAGGAAAAGCATTTGAATAGAATCCGTCCAGAGCCTGCTCCCTGCTGGCAGCAACACAGCACAGAATGAACAGTGGCATCTGCTCACACGGCAGAAGGAGCAGCAGGGAAAGCTAGTGCTCTGCTTCTTCAGCACACAAGCAGCTTTGCAACGGGGTCACCATCATTGCAGTCTCTCCTCGGTTTCATACCTAAAAGTCCATTTGAATCCAAATTCTCAGGTGGTGTCTCTCAGCTGCCCAGCAGCACAGTGAGTACAGCACGAACGTTTGGCCTCTGCTCCCACAGCAGAAGAGCCAGGATTGAAAGCTGGTGCTGGACCTGGTCAGCACACAATCCCCTTTACATTGGTGCATTCATCGTTGCTTTCACTGCTCACTTTCATACAGGAAAAGCATTTGAATGGAATCAGTCCAGAGCCTGCTCTCTGCTGCGCAGCAACACAGTCAGCACAGAATGAACAGTGGCATCTGCTCACACGGCAGAAGGAGCAGCAGGGAAAGCTAGTGCTCTGCTTCTTCAGCACACAAGCAGCTTTGCAACGGGGTCACCATCATTGCAGTCTCTCCTCGGTTTCATACTTAAAAGTCCATTTGAATCCAAATTCTCAGGTGGTGTCTCTCAGCTGCCCAGCAGCCCAGTTAGTACAGCACAAACGTTTGGCCTCTGCTCCACCAGCAGAAGAGCCAGGATTGAAAGCTGGTGCTGGACCTGTTCAGCACACAATCCCCTTTACATTGGTGCATTCATCGTTGCTTTCACTGCTCACTTTCATACAGGAAAAGCATTTGAATGGAATCAGTCCAGAGGCTGCTCTCTGCTGCGCAGCAACACAGTCAGCACAGAATGAACAGTGGCATCTGCTCACACGGCAGAAGGAGCAGCAGGGAAAGCTAGTGCTCTGCTTCTTCAGCACACAAGCAGCTTTGCAACGGGGTCACCATCATTGCAGTCTCTCCTCGGTTTCATACCTAAAAGTCCATTTGAATCCGAATTCTCAGGTGGTGTCTCTCAGCTGCCCAGCAGCACAGTTAGTACAGACCGAACGTTTGGCCTCTGCTCCCACAGCAGAAGAGCCAGGTTTGAAAGCTGGTGCTGGACCTGTTCAGCACACAATCCCCTTTACATTGGTGCATTCATCGTTGCTTTCACTGCTCACTTTCATACAGGAAAAGCATTTGAATGGAATCAGTCCAGAGCCTGCTCTCTGCTGGGCAGCAACACAGTCAGCACAGAATGAACAGTGGCATCTGCTCACACGGCAGAAGGAGCAGCAGGGAAAGCTAGTGCTCTGCTTCTTCAGCACACAAGCAGCTTTGCAACGGGGTCACCATCATTGCAGTCTCTCCTCGGTTTCATACCTAAAAGTCCATTTGAATCCGAATTCTCAGGTGGTGTCTCTCAGCTGCCCAGCAGCACAGTGAGTACAGCACGAACGTTTGGCCTCTGCTCCCACAGCAGAAGAGCCAGGATTGAAAGCTGGTGCTGGACCTGTTCAGCACACAATCCCCTTTACATTGGTGCCCCCATCGTTGCTTTCACTGCTAACACTCATACAGGAAAAGCATTTGAATGGAATCAGTCCAGAGGCTGCTCTCTGCTGCGCAGCAACACAGTCGGCACAGAATGAACAGTGGCATCTGCTCACACGGCAGAAGGAGCAGCAGGGAAAGCTAGTGCTCTGCTTCTTCAGCACACAAGCAGCTTTGCAACAGGGTCACCATCATTGCAGTCTCTCCTCGGTTTCATACCTAAAAGTCCATTTGAATCCAAATTCTCAAGCGGTCCCAGCTGCCCAGCAGCACAGTGAGTACAGCACGAACGTTTGGCATCTGCTCCCACAGCAGAAGAGCCAGGATTGAAAGCTGGTGCTGGACCTGTTCAGCACACAATCCCCTTTACATTGGTGCATCCATCGTTGCTTTCACTGCTAACACTCGTACCGGAAAAGCATTTGAATGGAATCAGTCCAGAGCCTGCTCGCTGCCGGCAGCAACACAGCACAGAATGAACAGTGGCATCTGCTCACACGGCAGAAGGAGCAGCAGGGAAAGCTTGTGCTCTGCTTCTTCAGCACACAAGCAGCTTTGCAACGGGGTCACCATTATTGCAGTCTCTCCTCGGTTTCATACCTAAAAGTCCATTTGAATCCAAATTCTCAGGTGGTGTCTCTCAGCTGCCCAGCAGCACAGTTAGTACAGCACGAACGTTTGGCCTCTGCTCCCACAGCAGAAGAGCCAGGATTGAAAGCTGGTGCTGGACCTGTTCAGCACACAATCCCCTTTACATTGGTGCATTCATCGTTGCTTTCACTGCTCACTTTCATACAGGAAAAGCATTTGAATGGAATCAGTCCAGAGCCTGCTCTCTGCTGCGCAGCAACACAGTCAGCACAGAATGAACAGTGGCATCTGCTCACACGGCAGAAGGAGCAGCAGGGAAAGCTAGTGCTCTGCTTCTTCAGCACACAAGCAGCTTTGCAACGGGGTCACCATCATTGCAGTCTCTCCTCGGTTTCATACTTAAAAGTCCATTTGAATCCAAATTCTCAGGTGGTGTCTCTCAGCTGCCCAGCAGCCCAGTTAGTACAGCACGAACGTTTGGCCTCTGCTCCACCAGCAGAAGAGCCAGGATTGAAAGCTGGTGCTGGACCTGTTCAGCACACAATCCCCTTTACATTGGTGCATTCATCGTTGCTTTCACTGCTCACTTTCATACAGGAAAAGCATTTGAATGGAATCAGTCCAGAGGCTGCTCTCTGCTGCGCAGCAACACAGTCAGCACAGAATGAACAGTGGCATCTGCTCACACGGCAGAAGGAGCAGCAGGGAAAGCTAGTGCTCTGCTTCTTCAGCACACAAGCAGCTTTGCAACGGGGTCACCATCATTGCAGTCTCTCCTCGGTTTCATACCTAAAAGTCCATTTGAATCCGAATTCTCAGGTGGTGTCTCTCAGCTGCCCAGCAGCACAGTTAGTACAAACCGAACGTTTGGCCTCTGCTCCCACAGCAGAAGAGCCAGGTTTGAAAGCTGGTGCTGGACCTGTTCAGCACACAATCCCCTTTCCATTGGTGCATTCATCGTTGCTTTCACTGCTCACTTTCATACAGGAAAAGCATTTGAATGGAATCAGTCCAGAGGCTGCTCTCTGCTGGGCAGCAACACAGTCAGCACAGAATGAACAGTGGCATCTGCTCACACGGCAGAAGGAGCAGCAGGGAAAGCTAGTGCTCTGCTTCTTCAGCACACAAGCAGCTTTGCAACGGGGTCACCATCATTGCAGTCTCTCCTCGGTTTCATACCTAAAAGTCCATTTGAATCCGAATTCTCAGGTGGTGTCTCTCAGCTGCCCAGCAGCACAGTGAGTACAGCACGAACGTTTGGCCTCTGCTCCCACAGCAGAAGAGCCAGGATTGAAAGCTGGTGCTGGACCTGTTCAGCACACAATCCCCTTTACATTGGTGCCCCCATCGTTGCTTTCACTGCTAACACTCATACAGGAAAAGCATTTGAATGGAATCAGTCCAGAGGCTGCTCTCTGCTGCGCAGCAACACAGTCGGCACAGAATGAACAGTGGCATCTGCTCACACGGCAGAAGGAGCAGCAGGGAAAGCTAGTGCTCTGCTTCTTCAGCACACAAGCAGCTTTGCAACAGGGTCACCATCATTGCAGTCTCTCCTCGGTTTCATACCTAAAAGTCCATTTGAATCCAAATTCTCAAGCGGTCCCAGCTGCCCAGCAGCACAGTGAGTACAGCACGAACGTTTGGCATCTGCTCCCACAGCAGAAGAGCCAGGATTGAAAGCTGGTGCTGGACCTGTTCAGCACACAATCCCCTTTACATTGGTGCATCCATCGTTGCTTTCACTGCTAACACTCGTACCGGAAAAGCATTTGAATGGAATCAGTCCAGAGCCTGCTCGCTGCCGGCAGCAACACAGCACAGAATGAACAGTGGCATCTGCTCACACGGCAGAAGGAGCAGCAGGGAAAGCTTGTGCTCTGCTTCTTCAGCACACAAGCAGCTTTGCAACGGGGTCACCATTATTGCAGTCTCTCCTCGGTTTCATACCTAAAAGTCCATTTGAATCCAAATTCTCAGGTGGTGTCTCTCAGCTGCCCAGCAGCACAGTTAGTACAGCACGAACGTTTGGCCTCTGCTCCCACAGCAGAAGAGCCAGGATTGAAAGCTGGTGCTGGACCTGTTCAGCACACAATCCCCTTTACATTGGTGCATTCATCGTTGCTTTCACTGCTCACTTTCATACAGGAAAAGCATTTGAATGGAATCAGTCCAGAGCCTGCTCTCTGCTGCGCAGCAACACAGTCAGCACAGAATGAACAGTGGCATCTGCTCACACGGCAGAAGGAGCAGCAGGGAAAGCTAGTGCTCTGCTTCTTCAGCACACAAGCAGCTTTGCAACGGGGTCACCATCATTGCAGTCTCTCCTCGGTTTCATACTTAAATGTCCATTTGAATCCAAATTCTCAGGTGGTGTCTCTCAGCTGCCCAGCAGCCCAGTTAGTACAGCACAAACGTTTGGCCTCTGCTCCACCAGCAGAAGAGCCAGGATTGAAAGCTGGTGCTGGACCTGTTCAGCACACAATCCCCTTTACATTGGTGCCTCCATCGTTGCTTTCACTGCTCACTTTCATACAGGAAAAGCATTTGAATGGAATCAGTCCAGAGGCTGCTCTCTGCTGCGCAGCAACACAGTCAGCACAGAATGAACAGTGGCATCTGCTCACACGGCAGAAGGAGCAGCAGGGAAAGCTAGTGCTCTGCTTCTTCAGCACACAAGCAGCTTTGCAACGGGGTCACCATCATTGCAGTCTCTCCTCGGTTTCATACCTAAAAGTCCATTTGAATCCGAATTCTCAGGTGGTGTCTCTCAGCTGCCCAGCAGCACAGTTAGTACAGACCGAACGTTTGGCCTCTGCTCCCACAGCAGAAGAGCCAGGTTTGAAAGCTGGTGCTGGACCTGTTCAGCACACAATCCCCTTTACATTGGTGCATTCATCGTTGCTTTCACTGCTCACTTTCATACAGGAAAAGCATTTGAATGGAATCAGTCCAGAGCCTGCTCTCTGCTGGGCAGCAACACAGTCAGCACAGAATGAACAGTGGCATCTGCTCACACGGCAGAAGGAGCAGCAGGGAAAGCTAGTGCTCTGCTTCTTCAGCACACAAGCAGCTTTGCAACGGGGTCACCATCATTGCAGTCTCTCCTCGGTTTCATACCTAAAAGTCCATTTTAATCCGAATTCTCAGGTGGTGTCTCTCAGCTGCCCAGCAGCACAGTGAGTACAGCACGAACGTTTGGCCTCTGCTCCCACAGCAGAAGAGCCAGGATTGAAAGCTGGTGCTGGACCTGTTCAGCACACAATCCCCTTTACATTGGTGCCCCCATCGTTGCTTTCACTGCTAACACTCATACAGGAAAAGCATTTGAATGGAATCAGTCCAGAGGCTGCTCTCTGCTGCGCAGCAACACAGTCGGCACAGAATGAACAGTGGCATCTGCTCACACGGCAGAAGGAGCAGCAGGGAAAGCTAGTGCTCTGCTTCTTCAGCACACAAGCAGCTTTGCAACAGGGTCACCATCATTGCAGTCTCTCCTCGGTTTCATACCTAAAAGTCCATTTGAATCCAAATTCTCAAGCGGTCCCAGCTGCCCAGCAGCACAGTGAGTACAGCACGAACGTTTGGCATCTGCTCCCACAGCAGAAGAGCCAGGATTGAAAGCTGGTGCTGGACCTGTTCAGCACACAATCCCCTTTACATTGGTGCCTCCATCGTTGCTTTCACTGTTAACACTCATACAGGAAAAGCATTTGAATAGAATCCGTCCAGAGCCTGCTCCCTGATGGCAGCAACACAGCACAGAATGAACAGTGGCACCTGCTCACACGGCAGAAGGAGCAGCAGGGAAAGCTAGTGCTCTGCTTCTTCAGCACACAAGCAGCTTTGCAACGGGGTCACCATCATTGCAGTCTCTCCTCGGTTTCATACCTAAAAGTCCATTTGAATCCGAATTCTCAGGTGGTGTCTCTCAGCTGCCCAGCAGCACAGTGAGTACAGCACGAACGTTTGGCCTCTGCTCCCACAGCAGAAGAGCCAGGATTGAAAGCTGGTGCTGGACCTGGTCAGCACACAATCCCCTTTACATTGGTGCCTCCATCGTTGCTTTCACTGCTCACTTTCATACAGGAAAAGCACTTGAATGGAATCAGTCCAGAGGCTGCTCTCTGCTGCGCAGCAACACAGTCAGCACAGAATGAACAGTGGCATCTGCTCACACGGCAGAAGGAGCAGCAGGGAAAGCTAGTGCTCTGCTTCTTCAGCACACAAGCAGCTTTGCAACGGGGTCACCATCATTGCAGTCTCTCATCGGTTTCATACCTAAAAGTCCATTTGAATCCAAATTCTCAGGTGGTGTCTCTCAGCTGCCCAGCAGCACAGTTAGTACAGCACGAACGTTTGGCCTCTGCTCCCACAGCAGAAGAGCCAGTATTGAAAGCTGGTTCTGGACCTGTTCAGCACACAATCCCTTTTACATTGGTGCCTCCATCGTTGCTTTCACTGCTCACTTTCATACAGGAAAAGCATTCGAATGGAATCAGTCCAGAGGCTGCTCTCTGCTGCGCAGCAACACAGTCAGCACAGAATGAACAGTGGCATCTGCTCACACGGCAGAAGGAGCAGCAGGGAAAGCTAGTGCTCTGCTTCTTCAGCACACAAGCAGCTTTGCAACGGGGTCACCATCATTGCAGTCTCTCCTCGGTTTCATACCTAAATGTCCATTTGAATCCAAATTCTCAGGTGGTGTCTCTCAGCTGCCCAGCAGCCCAGTTAGTACAGCACAAACGTTTGGCCTCTGCTCCACCAGCAGAAGAGCCAGGATTGAAAGCTGGTGCTGGACCTGTTCAGCACACAATCCCCTTTACATTGGTGCATTCATCGTTGCTTTCACTGCTCACTTTCATACAGGAAAAGCATTTGAATGGAATCAGTCCAGAGGCTGCTCTCTGCTGCGCAGCAACACAGTCAGCACAGAATGAACAGTGGCATCTGCTCACACGGCAGAAGGAGCAGCAGGGAAAGCTAGTGCTCTGCTTCTTCAGCACACAAGCAGCTTTGCAACGGGGTCACCATCATTGCAGTCTCTCCTCGGTTTCATACCTAAAAGTCCATTTGAATCCGAATTCTCAGGTGGTGTCTCTCAGCTGCCCAGCAGCACAGTTAGTACAGACCGAACGTTTGGCCTCTGCTCCCACAGCAGAAGAGCCAGGTTTGAAAGCTGGTGCTGGACCTGTTCAGCACACAATCCCCTTTACATTGGTGCATTCATCGTTGCTTTCACTGCTCACTTTCATACAGGAAAAGCATTTGAATGGAATCAGTCCAGAGCCTGCTCTCTGCTGGGCAGCAACACAGTCAGCACAGAATGAACAGTGGCATCTGCTCACACGGCAGAAGGAGCAGCAGGGAAAGCTAGTGCTCTGCTTCTTCAGCACACAAGCAGCTTTGCAACGGGGTCACCATCATTGCAGTCTCTCCTCGGTTTCATACCTAAAAGTCCATTTGAATCCGAATTCTCAGGTGGTGTCTCTCAGCTGCCCAGCAGCACAGTGAGTACAGCACGAACGTTTGGCCTCTGCTCCCACAGCAGAAGAGCCAGGATTGAAAGCTGGTGCTGGACCTGTTCAGCACACAATCCCCTTTACATTGGTGCCCCCATCGTTGCTTTCACTGCTAACACTCATACAGGAAAAGCATTTGAATGGAATCAGTCCAGAGGCTGCTCTCTGCTGCGCAGCAACACAGTCGGCACAGAATGAACAGTGGCATCTGCTCACACGGCAGAAGGAGCAGCAGGGAAAGCTAGTGCTCTGCTTCTTCAGCACACAAGCAGCTTTGCAACAGGGTCACCATCATTGCAGTCTCTCCTCGGTTTCATACCTAAAAGTCCATTTGAATCCAAATTCTCAAGCGGTCCCAGCTGCCCAGCAGCACAGTGAGTACAGCACGAACGTTTGGCATCTGCTCCCACAGCAGAAGAGCCAGGATTGAAAGCTGGTGCTGGACCTGTTCAGCACACAATCCCCTTTACATTGGTGCCTCCATCGTTGCTTTCACTGTTAACACTCATACAGGAAAAGCATTTGAATAGAATCCGTCCAGAGCCTGCTCCCTGATGGCAGCAACACAGCACAGAATGAACAGTGGCACCTGCTCACACGGCAGAAGGAGCAGCAGGGAAAGCTAGTGCTCTGCTTCTTCAGCACACAAGCAGCTTTGCAACGGGGTCACCATCATTGCAGTCTCTCCTCGGTTTCATACCTAAAAGTCCATTTGAATCCGAATTCTCAGGTGGTGTCTCTCAGCTGCCCAGCAGCACAGTGAGTACAGCACGAACGTTTGGCCTCTGCTCCCACAGCAGAAGAGCCAGGATTGAAAGCTGGTGCTGGACCTGGTCAGCACACAATCCCCTTTACATTGGTGCCTCCATCGTTGCTTTCACTGCTCACTTTCATACAGGAAAAGCACTTGAATGGAATCAGTCCAGAGGCTGCTCTCTGCTGCGCAGCAACACAGTCAGCACAGAATGAACAGTGGCATCTGCTCACACGGCAGAAGGAGCAGCAGGGAAAGCTAGTGCTCTGCTTCTTCAGCACACAAGCAGCTTTGCAACGGGGTCACCATCATTGCAGTCTCTCATCGGTTTCATACCTAAAAGTCCATTTGAATCCAAATTCTCAGGTGGTGTCTCTCAGCTGCCCAGCAGCACAGTTAGTACAGCACGAACGTTTGGCCTCTGCTCCCACAGCAGAAGAGCCAGTATTGAAAGCTGGTTCTGGACCTGTTCAGCACACAATCCCTTTTACATTGGTGCCTCCATCGTTGCTTTCACTGCTCACTTTCATACAGGAAAAGCATTCGAATGGAATCAGTCCAGAGGCTGCTCTCTGCTGCGCAGCAACACAGTCAGCACAGAATGAACAGTGGCATCTGCTCACACGGCAGAAGGAGCAGCAGGGAAAGCTAGTGCTCTGCTTCTTCAGCACACAAGCAGCTTTGCAACGGGGTCACCATCATTGCAGTCTCTCCTCGGTTTCATACCTAAAAGTCCATTTGAATCCAAATTCTCAGGTGGTGTCTCTCAGCTGCCCAGCAGCACAGTGAGTACAGCACGAACGTTTGGCCTCTGCTCCCACAGCAGAAGAGCCAGGATTGAAAGCTGGTGCTGGACCTGTTCAGCACACAATCCCCTTTACATTGGTGCCTCCATCGTTGCTTTCACTGCTAACACTCATACAGGAAAAGCATTTGAATAGAATCCGTCCAGAGCCTGCTCCCTGCTGGCAGCAACACAGCACAGAATGAACAGTGGCATCTGCTCACACGGCAGAAGGAGCAGCAGGGAAAGCTAGTGCTCTGCTTCTTCAGCACACAAGCAGCTTTGCAACTGGGTCACCATCATTGCAGTCTCTCCTCGGTTTCATACTTAAAAGTCCATTTGAATCCAAATTCTCAGGTGGTGTCTCTCAGCTGCCCAGCAGCCCAGTTAGTACAGCACGAACGTTTGGCCTCTGCTCCCACAGCAGAAGAGCCAGGATTGAAAGCTGGTGCTGGACCTGGTCAGCACACAATCCCCTTTACATTGGTGCCTCCATCGTTGCTTTCACTGCTCACTTTCATACAGGAAAAGCATTTGAATGGAATCAGTCCAGAGGCTGCTCTCTGCTGCGCAGCAACACAGTCAGCACAGAATGAACAGTGGCATCTGCTCACACGGCAGAAGGAGCAGCAGGGAAAGCTAGTGCTCTGCTTCTTCAGCACACAAGCAGCTTTGCAACGGGGTCACCATCATTGCAGTCTCTCCTCGGTTTCATACCTAAAAGTCCATTTGAATCCAAATTCTCAGGTGGTGTCTCTCAGCTGCCCAGCAGCACAGTTAGTACAGCACGAACGTTTGGCCTCTGCTCCCACAGCAGAAGAGCCAGGATTGAAAGCTGGTGGTGGACCTGGTCAGCACACAATCCCCTTTACATTGGTGCCTCCATCGTTGCTTTCACTGCTCACATTCATACAGGAAAAGCATTTGAATGGAATCAGTCCAGAGGCTGCTCTCTGCTGCGCAGCAACACAGTCAGCACAGAATGAACAGTGGCATCTGCTCACACGGCAGAAGGAGCAGCAGGGAAAGCTAGTGCTCTGCTTCTTCAGCACACAAGCAGTTTGCAACGGGGTCACCATCATTGCAGTCTCTCCTCGGCTTCATACCTAAAAGTCCATTTGAATCCAAATTCTCAGGTGGTGTCTCACAGCTGCCCAGCAGCACAGAGTACAGCACGAACGTTTGGCCTCTGCTCCCACAGCAGAAGAGCCAGGATTGAAAGCTGGTGCTGGACCTGTTCAGCACACAATCCCCTTTACATTGGTGCCTCCATCGTTGCTTTCACTGCTAACACTCATACAGGAAAAGCTTTTGAATAGAATCCGTCCAGAGCCTGCTCCCTGCTGGCAGCAACACAGCACAGAATGAACAGTGGCATCTGCTCACACGGCAGAAGGAGCAGCAGGGAAAGCTAGTGCTCTGCTTCTTCAGCACACAAGAAGCTTTGCAACGGGGTCACCATCATTGCAGTCTCTCCTCGGTTTCATACCTTATTGTCCATTTGAATCCAAATTCTCAGGTGGTGTCTCTCAGCTGCCCAGCAGCACAGTTAGTACAGCACGAACGTTTGGCCTCTACTCCCACAGCAGAAGAGCCAGGATTGAAAGCTGTGCTGGACCTGTTCAGCACACAATCCCCTTTACATTGGTGCATTCATCGTTGCTTTCACTGCTCACTTTCATACAGGAAAAGCATTTGAATGGAATCAGTCCAGAGGCTGCTCTCTGCTGCGCAGCAACACAGTCAGCACAGAATGAACAGTGGCATCTGCTCACACGGCAGAAGGAGCAGCAGGGAAAGCTAGTGCTCTGCTTCTTCAGCACACAAGCAGCTTTGCAACGGGGTCACCATCATTGCAGTCTCTCCTCGGTTTCATACCTAAAAGTCCATTTGAATCCGAATTCTCAGGTGGTGTCTCTCAGCTGCCCAGCAGCACAGTGAGTACAGCACGAACGTTTGGCCTCTGCTCCCACAGCAGAAGAGCCAGGATTGAAAGCTGGTGCTGGACCTGGTCAGCACACAATCCCCTTTACATTGGTGCCTCCATCGTTGCTTTCACTGCTCACTTTCATACAGGAAAAGCATTTGAATGGAATCAGTCCAGAGCCTGCTCTCTGCTGCGCAGCAACACAGTCAGCACAGAATGAACAGTGGCATCTGCTCACACGGCAGAAGGAGCAGCAGGGAAAGCTAGTGCTCTGCTTCTTCAGCACACAAGCAGCTTTGCAACGGGGTCACCATCATTGCAGTCTCTCCTCGGTTTCATACCTAAAAGTCCATTTGAATCCAAATTCTCAGGTGGTGTCTATCAGCTGCCCAGCAGCACAGTTAGTACAGCACGAACGTTTGGCCTCTGCTCCCACAGCAGAAGAGCCAGGATTGAAAGCTGGTGCTGGACCTGTTCAGCACACAATCCCCTTTACATTGGTGCATTCATCGTTGCTTTCACTGCTCACTTTCATACAGGAAAAGCATTTGAATGGAATCAGTCCAGAGGCTGCTCTCTGCTGCGCAGCAACACAGTCAGCACAGAATGAACAGTGGCATCTGCTCACACGGCAGAAGGACCAGCAGGGAAAGCTAGTGCTCTGCTTCTTCAGCACACAAGCAGCTTTGCAACGGGGTCACCATCATTGCAGTCTCTCCACGGTTTCATACCTAAAAGTCCATTTGAATCCAAATTCTCAGGTGGTGTCTCTCAGCTGCCCAGCAGCACAGTTAGTACAGCACGAACGTTTGGCCTCTGCTCCCACGGCAGAAGAGCCAGTATTGAAAGCTGGTGCTGGACCTGTTCAGCACACAATCCCCTTTCCATTGGTGCCTCCATCGTTGCTTTCACTGCTAACACTCATACAGGAAAAGCATTTGAATAGAATCAGTCCAGAGCCTGCTCCCTGCTGGCAGCAACACAGCACAGAATGAACAGTGGCATCTGCTCACACGGCAGAAGGAGCAGCAGGGAAAGCTAGTGCTCTG
Source organism: Pezoporus flaviventris (assembly GCF_033815535.1). Taxonomy (NCBI): domain Eukaryota; kingdom Metazoa; phylum Chordata; class Aves; order Psittaciformes; family Psittacidae; genus Pezoporus; species Pezoporus flaviventris. Next base: position 839,227 of record NW_026892766.1, on the reverse strand, counting down.
CTTCTTCAGCACACAAGCAGCTTTGCAACGGGGTCACCATCATTGCAGTCTCTCCTCGGTTTCATACCTAAAAGTCCATTTGAATCCGAATTCTCAGGTGGTGTCTCTCAGCTGCCCAGCAGCACAGTGAGTACAGCACGAACGTTTGGCCTCTGCTCCCACAGCAGAAGAGCCAGGATTGAAAGCTGTTGCTGGACCTGGTCAGCACACAATCCCCTTTACATTGGTGCCTCCATCGTTGCTTTCACTGCTCACTTTCATACAGGAAAAGCATTTGAATGGAATCAGTCCAGAGCCTGCTCTCTGCTGCGCAGCAACACAGTCAGCACAGAATGAACAGTGGCATCTGCTCACACGGCAGAAGGAGCAGCAGGGAAAGCTAGTGCTCTGCTTCTTCAGCACACAAGCAGCTTTGCAACGGGGTCACCATCATTGCAGTCTCTCCTCGGTTTCATACCTAAAAGTCCATTTGAATCCAAATTCTCAGGTGGTGTCTCTCAGCTGCCCAGCAGCACAGTTAGTACAGCACGAACGTTTGGCCTCTGCTCCCACAGCAGAAGAGCCAGGATTGAAAGCTGGTGCTGGACCTGTTCAGCACACAATCCCCTTTACATTGGTGCATTCATCGTTGCTTTCACTGCTCACTTTCATACAGGAAAAGCATTTGAATGGAATCAGTCCAGAGGCTGCTCTCTGCTGCGCAGCAACACAGTCAGCACAGAATGAACAGTGGCATCTGCTCACACGGCAGAAGGAGCAGCAGGGAAAGCTAGTGCTCTGCTTCTTCAGCACACAAGCAGCTTTGCAATGGGGTCACCATCATTGCAGTCTCTCCTCGGTTTCATACCTAAAAGTCCATTTGAATCCGAATTCTCAGGTGGTGTCGTTCAGCTGCCCAGCAGCACAGTGAGTACAGCACGAACGTTTGGCCTCTGCTCCCACAGCAGAAGAGCCAGGATTGAAAGCTGGTGCTGGACCTGTTCAGCACACAATCCCCTTTACATTGGTGCCTCCATCGTTGCTTTCACTGCTAACACTCATACAGGAAAAGCATTTGAATGGAATCAGTCCAGAGCCTGCTCCCTGCTGGCAGCAACACAGCACAGAATGAACAGTGGCATCTGCTCACACGGCAGAAGGAGCAGCAGGGAAAGCTAGTGCTCTGCTTCTTCAGCACACAAGCAGCTTTGCAACGTGGTCACCATCATTGCAGTCTCTCCTCGGTTTCATACCTAAAAGTCCATTTGAATCCAAATTCTCAGGTGGTGTCTCTCAGCTGCCCAGCAGCACAGTTAGTACAGACCGAACGTTTGGCCTCTGCTCCCACAGCAGAAGAGCCAGGTTTGAAAGCTGGTGCTGGACCTGTTCAGCACACAATCCCCTTTACATTGGTGCATTCATCGTTGCTTTCACTGCTCACTTTCATACAGGAAAAGCATTTGAATGGAATCAGTCCAGAGCCTGCTCTCTGCTGGGCAGCAACACAGTCAGCACAGAATGAACAGTGGCATCTGCTCACACGGCAGAAGGAGCAGCAGGGAAAGCTAGTGCTCTGCTTCTTCAGCACACAAGCAGCTTTGCAACGGGGTCACCATCATTGCAGTCTCTCCTCGGCTTCATACCTAAAAGTCCATTTGAATCCGAATTCTCAGGTGGTGTCGTTCAGCTGCCCAGCAGCACAGTGAGTACAGCACGAACGTTTGGCCTCTGCTCCCACAGCAGAAGAGCCAGGATTGAAAGCTGGTGCTGGACCTGTTCAGCACACAATCCCCTTTCCATTGGTGCCTCCATCGTTGCTTTCACTGCTAACACTCATACAGGAAAAGCATTTGAATAGAATCAGTCCAGAGCCTGCTCCCTGCTGGCAGCAACACAGCACAGAATGAACAGTGGCATCTGCTCACACGGCAGAAGGAGCAGCAGGGAAAGCTAGTGCTCTGCTTCTTCAGCACACAAGCAGCTTTGCAACGGGGTCACCATCATTGCAGTCTCTCCTCGGTTTCATACCTAAAAGTCCATTTGAATCCGAATTCTCAGGTGGTGTCTCTCAGCTGCCCAGCAGCACAGTGAGTACAGCACGAACGTTTGGCCTCTGCTCCCACAGCAGAAGAGCCAGGATTGAAAGCTGGTGCTGGACCTGGTCAGCACACAATCCCCTTTACATTGGTGCCTCCATCGTTGCTTTCACTGCTCACTTTCATACAGGAAAAGCATTTGAATGGAATCAGTCCAGAGCCTGCTCTCTGCTGCGCAGCAACACAGTCAGCACAGAATGAACAGTGGCATCTGCTCACACGGCAGAAGGAGCAGCAGGGAAAGCTAGTGCTCTGCTTCTTCAGCACACAAGCAGCTTTGCAACGGGGTCACCATCATTGCAGTCTCTCCTCGGTTTCATACCTAAAAGTCCATTTGAATCCAAATTCTCAGGTGGTGTCTCTCAGCTGCCCAGCAGCACAGTTAGTACAGCACGAACGTTTGGCCTCTGCTCCCACAGCAGAAGAGCCAGGATTGAAAGCTGGTGCTGGACCTGTTCAGCACACAATCCCCTTTACATTGGTGCATTCATCGTTGCTTTCACTGCTCACTTTCATACAGGAAAAGCATTTGAATGGAATCAGTCCAGAGGCTGCTCTCTGCTGCGCAGCAACACAGTCAGCACAGAATGAACAGTGGCATCTGCTCACACGGCAGAAGGAGCAGCAGGGAAAGCTAGTGCTCTGCTTCTTCAGCACACAAGCAGCTTTGCACCGGGGTCACCATCATTGCAGTCTCTCCTCGGTTTCATACCTAAAAGTCCATTTGAATCCGAATTCTCAGGTGGTGTCTCTCAGCTGCCCAGCAGCACAGTGAGTACAGCACGAACGTTTGGCCTCTGCTCCCACAGCAGAAGAGCCAGGATTGAAAGCTGGTGCTGGACCTGTTCAGCACACAATCCCCTTTCCATTGGTGCCTCCATCGTTGCTTTCACTGCTAACACTCATACAGGAAAAGCATTTGAATAGAATCAGTCCAGAGCCTGCTCCCTGCTGGCAGCAACACAGCACAGAATGAACAGTGGCATCTGCTCACACGGCAGAAGGAGCAGCAGGGAAAGCTAGTGCTCTGCTTCTTCAGCACACAAGCAGCTTTGCAACGGGGTCACCATCATTGCAGTCTCTCCTCGGTTTCATACCTAAAAGTCCATTTGAATCCAAATTCTCAGGTGGTGTCTCTCAGCTGCCCAGCAGCACAGTTAGTACAGCACGAACGTTTGGCCTCTGCTCCCACAGCAGAAGAGCCAGGATTGAAAGCTGGTGGTGGACCTGGTCAGCACACAATCCCCTTTACATTGGTGCCTCCATCGTTGCTTTCACTGCTCACATTCATACAGGAAAAGCATTTGAATGGAATCAGTCCAGAGGCTGCTCTCTGCTGCGCAGCAACACAGTCAGCACAGAATGAACAGTGGCATCTGCTCACACGGCAGAAGGAGCAGCAGGGAAAGCTAGTGCTCTGCTTCTTCAGCACACAAGCAGCTTTGCAACGGGGTCACCATCATTGCAGTCTCTCCTCGGCTTCATACCTAAAAGTCCATTTGAATCCAAATTCTCAGGTGGTGTCTCACAGCTGCCCAGCAGCACAGAGTACAGCACGAACGTTTGGCCTCTGCTCCCACAGCAGAAGAGCCAGGATTGAAAGCTGGTGCTGGACCTGTTCAGCACACAATCCCCTTTACATTGGTGCCTCCATCGTTGCTTTCACTGCTAACACTCATACAGGAAAAGCTTTTGAATAGAATCCGTCCACAGCCTGCTCCCTGCTGGCAGCAACACAGCACAGAATGAACAGTGGCATCTGCTCACACGGCAGAAGGAGCAGCAGGGAAAGCTAGTGCTCTGCTTCTTCAGCACACAAGCAGCTTTGCAACGGGGTCACCATCATTGCAGTCTCTCCTCGGTTTCATACCTAAAAGTCCATTTGAATCCAAATTCTCAGGTGGTGTCTCTCAGCTGCCCAGCAGCACAGTTAGTACAGCACGAACGTTTGGCCTCTACTCCCACAGCAGAAGAGCCAGGATTGAAAGCTGGTGCTGGACCTGTTCAGCACACAATCCCCTTTACATTGGTGCATTCATCGTTGCTTTCACTGCTCACTTTCATACAGGAAAAGCATTTGAATGGAATCAGTCCAGAGGCTGCTCTCTGCTGCGCAGCAACACAGTCAGCACAGAATGAACAGTGGCATCTGCTCACACGGCAGAAGGAGCAGCAGGGAAAGCTAGTGCTCTGCTTCTTCAGCACACAAGCAGCTTTGCAACGGGGTCACCATCATTGCAGTCTCTCCTCGGTTTCATACCTAAAAGTCCATTTGAATCCGAATTCTCGGGTGGTGTCTCTCAGCTGCCCAGCAGCACAGTGAGTACAGCACGAACGTTTGGCCTCTGCTCCCACAGCAGAAGAGCCAGGATTGAAAGCTGGTGCTGGACCTGGTCAGCACACAATCCCCTTTACATTGGTGCCTCCATCGTTGCTTTCACTGCTCACTTTCATACAGGAAAAGCATTTGAATGGAATCAGTCCAGAGCCTGCTCTCTGCTGCGCAGCAACACAGTCAGCACAGAATGAACAGTGGCATCTGCTCACACGGCAGAAGGACCAGCAGGGAAAGCTAGTGCTCTGCTTCTTCAGCACACAAGCAGCTTTGCAACGGGGTCACCATCATTGCAGTCTCTCCTCGGTTTCATACCTAAAAGTCCATTTGAATCCAAATTCTCAGGTGGTGTCTCTCAGCTGCCCAGCAGCACAGTTAGTACAGCACGAACGTTTGGCCTCTGCTCCCACAGCAGAAGAGCCAGGATTGAAAGCTGGTGCTGGACCTGTTCAGCACACAATCCCCTTTCCATTGGTGCCTCCATCGTTGCTTTCACTGCTAACACTCATACAGGAAAAGCATTTGAATAGAATGAGTCCAGAGCCTGCTCCCTGCTGGCAGCAACACAGCACAGAATGAACAGTGGCATCTGCTCACACGGCAGAAGGAGCAGCAGGGAAAGCTAGTGCTCTGCTTCTTCAGCACACAAGCAGCTTTGCAACGGGGTCACCATCATTGCAGTCTCTCCTCGGTTTCATACCTAAAAGTCCATTTGAATCCAAATTCTCAGGTGGTGTCTCACAGCTGCCCAGCAGCACAGTTAGTACAGCACGAACGTTTGGCCTCTGCTCCCACAGCAGAAGAGCCAGGATTGAAAGCTGGTGCTGGACCTGGTCAGCACACAATCCCCTTTACATTGGTGCCTCCATCGTTGCTTTCACTGCTCACATTCATACAGGAAAAGCATTTGAATGGAATCAGTCCAGAGGCTGCTCTCTGCTGCGCAGCAACACAGTCAGCACAGAATGAACAGGGGCATCTGCTCACACGGCAGAAGGAGCAGCAGGGAAAGCTAGTGCTCTGCTTCTTCAGCACACAAGCAGCTTTGCAACGGGGTCACCATCATTGCAGTCTCTCCTCGGCTTCATACCTAAAAGTCCATTTGAATCCAAATTCTCAGGTGGTGTCTCACAGCTGCCCAGCAGCACAGAGTACAGCACGAACGTTTGGCCTCTGCTCCCACAGCAGAAGAGCCAGTATTGAAAGCTGGTGCTGGACCTGTTCAGCACACAATCCCTTTTACATTGGTGCATTCATCGTTGCTTTCACTGCTCACTTTCATACAGGAAAAGCATTTGAATGGAATCAGTCCAGAGGCTGCTCTCTGCTGCGCAGCAACACAGTCAGCACAGAATGAACAGTGGCATCTGCTCACACGGCAGAAGGAGCAGCAGGGAAAGCTAGCGCTCTGCTTCTTCAGCACACAAGCAGCTTTGCAATGGGGTCACCATCATTGCAGTCTCTCCTCGGTTTCATACCTAAAAGTCCATTTGAATCCAAATTCTCAAGCGGTCTCAGCTGCCCAGCAGCACAGTGAGTACAGCACGAACGTTTGGCCTCTGCTCCCACAGCAGAAGAGCCAGGATTGAAAGCTGGTGCTGGACCTGTTCAGCACACAATCCCCTTTACATTGGTTCCTCCATCGTTGCTTTCACTGCTAACACTCATACAGGAAAAGCATTTGAATAGAATCCGTCCAGAGCCTGCTCCCTGCTGGCAGCAACACAGCACAGAATGAACAGTGGCATCTGCTCACACGGCAGAAGGAGCAGCAGGGAAAACTAGCGCTCTGCTTCTTCAGCACACAAGGAGCTTTGCAACGGGGTCACCATCATTGCAGTCTCTCCTCGGCTTCATACCTAAAAGTCCATTTGAATCCGAATTCTCAGGTGGTGTCGTTCAGCTGCTCAGCAGCACAGTTAGTACAGCACGAACGTTTGGCCTCTGCTCCCACAGCAGAAGAGCCAGGATTGAAAGCTGGTGCTGGACCTGTTCAGCACACAATCCCCTTTACATTGGTGCCTCCATCGTTGCTTTCACTGCTAACACTCATACAGGAAAAGCATTTGAATAGAATCCGTCCAGAGCCTGCTCCCTGCTGGCAGCAACACAGCACAGAATGAACAGTGGCATCTGCTCACACGGCAGAAGGAGCAGCAGGGAAAGCTTGTGCTCTGCTTCTTCAGCACACAAGGAGCTTTGCAACGGGGTCACCATCATTGCAGTCTCTCCTCGGTTTCATACCTAAAAGTCCATTTGAATCCAAATTCTCAGGTGGTGTCTCTCAGCTGTCCAGCAGCACAGTTAGTACAGCACGAACGTTTGGCCTCTGCTCCCACAGCAGAAGAGCCAGGATTGAAAGCTGGTGCTGGACCTGTTCAGCAAACAATCCCCTTTACATTGGTGCATTCATCGTTGCTTTCACTGCTCACTTTCATACAGGAAAAGCATTTGAATGGAATCAGTCCAGAGGCTGCTCTCTGCTGCGCAGCAACACAGTCAGCACAGAATGAACAGTGGCATCTGCTCACACGGCAGAAGGAGCAGCAGGGAAAGCTAGCGCTCTGCTTCTTCAGCACACAAGCAGCTTTGCAATGGGGTCACCATCATTGCAGTCTCTCCTCGGTTTCATACCTAAAAGTCCATTTGAATCCAAATTCTCAAGCGGTCTCAGCTGCCCAGCAGCACAGTGAGTACAGCACGAACGTTTGGCCTCTGCTCCCACAGCAGAAGAGCCAGGATTGAAAGCTGGTGCTGGACCTGTTCAGCACACAATCCCCTTTACATTGGTGCCTCCATCGTTGCTTTCACTGCTAACACTCATACAGGAAAAGCATTTGAATAGAATCCGTCCAGAGCCTGCTCCCTGCTGGCAGCAACACAGCACAGAATGAACAGTGGCATCTGCTCACACGGCAGAAGGAGCAGCAGGGAAAACTAGTGCTCTGCTTCTTCAGCACACAAGCAGCTTTGCAAAGGGGTCACCATCATTGAGGTCTCTCCTCGGCTTCATACCTAAAAGTCCATTTGAATCCGAATTCTCAGGTGTGTCGTTCACCTGCTCAGCAGCACAGTTAGTACAGCACGAACGTTTGGCCTCTGCTCCCACAGCAGAAGAGCCAGGATTGAAAGCTGGTGCTGGACCTGTTCAGCACACAATCCCCTTTACATTGGTGCCTCCATCGTTGCTTTCACTGCTAACACTCATACAGGAAAAGCATTTGAATAGAATCCGTCCAGAGGCTGCTCCCTGCTGGCAGCAACACAGCACAGAATGAACAGTGGCATCTGCTCACACGGCAGAAGGAGCAGCAGGGAAAGCTTGTGCTCTGCTTCTTCAGCACACAAGGAGCTTTGCAACGGGGTCACCATCATTGCAGTCTCTCCTCGGTTTCATACCTAAAAGTCCATTTGAATCCAAATTCTCAGGTGGTGTCTCTCAGCTGCCCAGCAGCACAGTTAGTACAGCACGAACGTTTGGCCTCTGCTCCCACAGCAGAAGAGCCAGGATTGAAAGCTGGTGCTGGACCTGTTCAGCACACAATATCCTTTACATTGGTGCATTCATCGTTGCTTTCACTGCTCACTTTCATACAGGAAAAGCATTTGAATGGAATCAGTCCAGAGGCTGCTCTCTGCTGCGCAGCAACACAGTCAGCACAGAATGAACAGTGGCATCTGCTCACACGGCAGAAGGACCAGCAGGGAAAGCTAGTGCTCTGCTTCTTCAGCACACAAGCAGCTTTGCAACGGGGTCATTATCATTGCAGTCTCTCCTCGATTTCATACCTAAAAGTCCATTTGAATCCGAATTCTCAGGTGGTGTCTCTCAGCTGCCCAGCAGCACAGTGAGTACAGCACGAACGTTTGGCCTCTGCTCCCACAGCAGAAGAGCCAGGATTGAAAGCTGGTGCTGGACCTGTTCAGCACACAATCCCCTTTACATTGGTGCATTCATCGTTGCTTTCACTGCTCACTTTCATACAGGAAAAGCATTTGAATGGAATCAGTCCAGAGGCTGCTCTCTGCTGCGCAGCAACACAGTCAGCACAGAATGAACAGTGGCATCTGCTCACACGGCAGAAGGACCAGCAGGGAAAGCTAGTGCTCTGCTTCTTCAGCACACAAGCAGCTTTGCAACGGGGTCACCATCATTGCAGTCTCTCCTCGGTTTCATACCTAAAAGTCCATTTGAATCCAAATTCTCAGGTGGTGTCTCTCAGCTGCCCAGCAGCACAGTTAGTACAGCACGAACGTTTGGCCTCTGCTCCCACAGCAGAAGAGCCTGTATTGAAAGCTGGTGCTGGACCTGTTCAGCACACAATCCCTTTTACATTGGTGCATTCATCGTTGCTTTCACTGCTCACTTTCATACAGGAAAAGCATTTGAATGGAATCAGTCCAGAGGCTGCTCTCTGCTGCGCAGCAACACAGTCAGCACAGAATGAACAGTGGCATCTGCTCACACGGCAGAAGGAGCAGCAGGGAAAGCTAGCGCTCTGCTTCTTCAGCACACAAGCAGCTTTGCACCGGGGTCACCATCATTGCAGTCTCTCCTCGGTTTCATACCTAAAAGTCCATTTGAATCCGAATTCTCAGGTGGTGTCTCTCAGCTGCCCAGCAGCACAGTGAGTACAGCACGAACGTTTGGCCTCTGCTCCCACAGCAGAAGAGCCAGGATTGAAAGCTGGTGCTGGACCTGTTCAGCACACAATCCCCTTTACATTGGTGCATTCATCGTTGCTTTCACTGCTCACTTTCATACAGGAAAAGCATTTGAATGGAATCAGTCCAGAGGCTGCTCTCTGCTGCGCAGCAACACAGTCAGCACAGAATGAACAGTGGCATCTGCTCACACGGCAGAAGGACCAGCAGGGAAAGCTAGTGCTCTGCTTCTTCAGCACACAAGCAGCTTTGCAACGGGGTCACCATCATTGCAGTCTCTCCTCGGTTTCATACCTAAAAGTCCATTTGAATCCAAATTCTCAGGTGGTGTCTCTCAGCTGCCCAGCAGCACAGTTAGTACAGCACGAACGTTTGGCCTCTGCTCCCACAGCAGAAGAGCCTGTATTGAAAGCTGGTGCTGGACCTGTTCAGCACACAATCCCTTTTACATTGGTGCATTCATCGTTGCTTTCACTGCTCACTTTCATACAGGAAAAGCATTTGAATGGAATCAGTCCAGAGGCTGCTCTCTGCTGCGCAGCAACACAGTCAGCACAGAATGAACAGTGGCATCTGCTCACACGGCAGAAGGAGCAGCAGGGAAAGCTAGCGCTCTGCTTCTTCAGCACACAAGCAGCTTTGCACCGGGGTCACCATCATTGCAGTCTCTCCTCGGTTTCATACCTAAAAGTCCATTTGAATCCGAATTCTCAGGTGGTGTCTCTCAGCTGCCCAGCAGCACAGTGAGTACAGCACGAACGTTTGGCCTCTGCTCCCACAGCAGAAGAGCCAGGATTGAAAGCTGGTGCTGGACCTGTTCAGCACACAATCCCTTTTACATTGGTGCATTCATCGTTGCTTTCACTGCTCACTTTCATACAGGAAAAGCATTTGAATGGAATCAGTCCAGAGGCTGCTCTCTGCTGCGCAGCAACACAGTCAGCACAGAATGAACAGTGGCATCTGCTCACACGGCAGAAGGAGCAGCAGGGAAAGCTAATGCTCTGCTTCTTCAGCACACAAGCAGCTTTGCAACGGGGTCACCATCATTGCAGTCTCTCCTCGGCTTCATACCTAAAAGTCCATTTGAATCCGAATTCTCAGGTGGTGTCGTTCAGCTGCCCAGCAGCACAGTGAGTACAGCACGAACGTTTGGCCTCTGCTCCCACAGCAGAAGAGCCAGGATTGAAAGCTGGTGCTGGACCTGTTCAGCACACAATCCCCTTTACATTGGTGCCTCCATCGTTGCTTTCACTGCTAACACTCATACAGGAAAAGCATTTGAATAGAATCAGTCCAGAGCCTGCTCCCTGCTGGCAGCAACACAGCACAGAATGAACAGTGGCATCTGCTCACACGGCAGAAGGAGCAGCAGGGAAAGCTAGTGCTCTGCTTCTTCAGCACACAAGCAGCTTTGCAACGGGGTCACCATCATTGCAGTCTCTCCTCGGTTTCATACCTAAAAGTCCATTTGAATCCAAATTCTCAGGTGGTGTCTCTCAGCTGCCCAGCAGCACAGTTAGTACAGCACGAACGTTTGGCCTCTGCTCCCACAGCAGAAGAGCCAGGATTGAAAGCTGGTGCTGGACCTGTTCAGCACACAATCCCCTTTACATTGGTGCCTCCATCGTTGCTTTCACTGCTCACTTTCATACAGGAAAAGCATTTGAATGGAATCAGTCCAGAGCCTGCTCTCTGCTGCGCAGCAACACAGTCGGCACAGAATGAACAGTGGCATCTGCTCACACGGCAGAAGGAGCAGCAGGGAAAGCTAGTGCTCTGCTTCTTCAGCACACAAGGAGCTTTGCAACGGGGTCACCATCATTGCAGTCTCTCCTCGGCTTCATACCTAAAAGTCCATTTGAATCCGAATTCTCAGGTGGTGTCGTTCAGCTGCCCAGCAGCACAGTGAGTACAGCACGAACGTTTGGCCTCTGCTCCCACAGCAGAAGAGCCAGGATTGAAAGCTGGTGCTGGACCTGTTCAGCACACAATCCCCTTTCCATTGGTGCCTCCATCGTTGCTTTCACTGCTAACACTCATACAGGAAAAGCATTTGAATGGAATCAGTCCAGAGCCTGCTCCCTGCTGGCAGCAACACAGCACAGAATGAACAGTGGCATCTGCTCACACGGCAGAAGGAGCAGCAGGGAAAGCTAGTGCTCTGCTTCTTCAGCACACAAGCAGCTTTGCAACGGGGTCACCATCATTGCAGTCTCTCCTCGGTTTCATACCTAAAAGTCCATTTGAATCCAAATTCTCAGGTGGTGTCTCTCAGCTGCCCAGCAGCACAGTTAGTACAGCACGAACGTTTGGCCTCTGCTCCCACAGCAGAAGAGCCAGGATTGAAAGCTGGTGGTGGACCTGGTCAGCACACAATCCCCTTTACATTGGTGCCTCCATCGTTGCTTTCACTGCTCACATTCATACAGGAAAAGCATTTGAATGGAATCAGTCCAGAGGCTGCTCTCTGCTGCGCAGCAACACAGTCAGCACAGAATGAACAGTGGCATCTGCTCACACGGCAGAAGGAGCAGCAGGGAAAGCTAGTGCTCTGCTTCTTCAGCACACAAGCAGCTTTGCAACGGGGTCACCATCATTGCAGTCTCTCCTCGGCTTCATACCTAAAAGTCCATTTGAATCCAAATTCTCAGGTGGTGTCTCACAGCTGCCCAGCAGCACAGAGTACAGCACGAACGTTTGGCCTCTGCTCCCACAGCAGAAGAGCCAGGATTGAAAGCTGGTGCTGGACCTGTTCAGCACACAATCCCCTTTACATTGGTGCCTCCATCGTTGCTTTCACTGCTAACACTCATACAGGAAAAGCTTTTGAATAGAATCCGTCCAGAGCCTGCTCCCTGCTGGCAGCAACACAGCACAGAATGAACAGTGGCATCTGCTCACACGGCAGAAGGAGCAGCAGGGAAAGCTAGTGCTCTGCTTCTTCAGCACACAAGCAGCTTTGCACCGGGGTCACCATCATTGCAGTCTCTCCTCGGTTTCATACCTAAAAGTCCATTTGAATCCAAATTCTCAGGTGGTGTCTCTCAGCTGCCCAGCAGCACAGTTAGTACAGCACGAACGTTTGGCCTCTACTCCCACAGCAGAAGAGCCAGGATTGAAAGCTGGTGCTGGACCTGTTCAGCACACAATCCCCTTTACATTGGTGCATTCATCGTTGCTTTCACTGCTCACTTTCATACAGGAAAAGCATTTGAATGGAATCAGTCCAGAGGCTGCTCTCTGCTGCGCAGCAACACAGTCAGCACAGAATGAACAGTGGCATCTGCTCACACGGCAGAAGGAGCAGCAGGGAAAGCTAGTGCTCTGCTTCTTCAGCACACAAGCAGCTTTGCAACGGGGTCACCATCATTGCAGTCTCTCCTCGGTTTCATACCTAAAAGTCCATTTGAATCCGAATTCTCAGGTGGTGTCTCTCAGCTGCCCAGCAGCACAGTGAGTACAGCACGAACGTTTGGCCTCTGCTCCCACAGCAGAAGAGCCAGGATTGAAAGCTGGTGCTGGACCTGGTCAGCACACAATCCCCTTTACATTGGTGCCTCCATCGTTGCTTTCACTGCTCACTTTCATACAGGAAAAGCATTTGAATGGAATCAGTCCAGAGCCTGCTCTCTGCTGCGCAGCAACACAGTCAGCACAGAATGAACAGTGGCATCTGCTCACACGGCAGAAGGAGCAGCAGGGAAAGCTAGTGCTCTGCTTCTTCAGCACACAAGCAGCTTTGCAACGGGGTCACCATCATTGCAGTCTCTCCTCGGCTTCATACCTAAAAGTCCATTTGAATCCGAATTCTCAGGTGGTGTCGTTCAGCTGCCCAGCAGCACAGTGAGTACAGCACGAACGTTTGGCCTCTGCTCCCACAGCAGAAGAGCCAGGATTGAAAGCTGGTGCTGGACCTGTACAGCACACAATCCCCTTTACATTGGTGCCTCCATCGTTGCTTTCACTGCTAACACTCATACAGGAAAAGCATTTGAATAGAATCCGTCCAGAGCCTGCTCCCTGCTGGCAGCAACACAGCACAGAATGAACAGTGGCATCTGCTCACACGGCAGAAGGAGCAGCAGGGAAAGCTTGTGCTCTGCTTCTTCAGCACACAAGGAGCTTTGCAACGGGGTCACCATCATTGCAGTCTCTCCTCGGTTTCATACCTAAGAGTCCATTTGAATCCAAATTCTCAGGTGGTGTCTCTCAGCTGCCCAGCAGCACAGTTAGTACAGCACGAACGTTTGGCCTCTGCTCCCACAGCAGAAGAGCCAGGATTGAAAGCTGGTGCTGGACCTGTTCAGCACACAATCCCCTTTACATTGGTGCCTCCATCGTTGCTTTCACTGCTCACTTTCATACAGGAAAAGCATTTGAATGGAATCAGTCCAGAGGCTGCTCTCTGCTGCGCAGCAACACAGTCAGCACAGAATGAACAGTGGCATCTGCTCACACGGCAGAAGGACCAGCAGGGAAAGCTAGTGCTCTGCTTCTTCAGCACACAAGCAGCGTTGCAACGGGGTCACCATCATTGCAGTCTCTCCTCGGTTTCATACCTAAAAGTCCATTTGAATCCAAATTCTCAGGTGGTGTCTCTCAGCTGCCCAGCAGCACAGTTAGTACAGCACGAACGTTTGGCCTCTGCTCCCACAGCAGAAGAGCCAGGATTGAAAGCTGGTGCTGGACCTGTTCAGCAAACAATCCCCTTTACATTGGTGCATTCATCGTTGCTTTCACTGCTCACTTTCATACAGGAAAAGCATTTGAACGGAATCAGTCCAGAGGCTGCTCTCTGCTGCGCAGCAACACAGTCAGCACAGAATGAACAGTGGCATCTGCTCACACGGCAGAAGGAGCAGCAGGGAAAGCTAGCGCTCTGCTTCTTCAGCACACAAGCAGCTTTGCAATGGGGTCACCATCATTGCAGTCTCTCCTCGGTTTCATACCTAAAAGTCCATTTGAATCCAAATTCTCAAGCGGTCTCAGCTGCCCAGCAGCACAGTGAGTACAGCACGAACGTTTGGCCTCTGCTCCCACAGCAGAAGAGCCAGGATTGAAAGCTGGTGCTGGACCTGTTCAGCACACAATCCCCTTTACATTGGTGCCTCCATCGTTGCTTTCACTGCTAACACTCATACAGGAAAAGCATTTGAATAGAATCCGTCCAGAGCCTGCTCCCTGCTGGCAGCAACACAGCACAGAATGAACAGTGGCATCTGCTCACACGGCAGAAGGAGCAGCAGGGAAAGCTTGTGCTCTGCTTCTTCAGCACACAAGGAGCTTTGCAACGGGGTCACCATCATTGCAGTCTCTCCTCGGTTTCATACCTAAGAGTCCATTTGAATCCAAATTCTCAGGTGGTGTCTCTCAGCTGCCCAGCAGCACAGTTAGTACAGCACGAACGTTTGGCCTCTGCTCCCACAGCAGAAGAGCCAGGATTGAAAGCTGGTGCTGGACCTGTTCAGCACACAATCCCCTTTACATTGGTGCATTCATCGTTGCTTTCACTGCTCACTTTCATACAGGAAAAGCATTTGAACGGAATCAGTCCAGAGGCTGCTCTCTGCTGCGCAGCAACACAGTCAGCACAGAATGAACAGTGGCATCTGCTCACACGGCAGAAGGAGCAGCAGGGAAAGCTAGCGCTCTGCTTCTTCAGCACACAAGCAGCTTTGCAATGGGGTCACCATCATTGCAGTCTCTCCTCGGTTTCATACCTAAAAGTCCATTTGAATCCAAATTCTCAAGCGGTCTCAGCTGCCCAGCAGCACAGTGAGTACAGCACGAACGTTTGGCCTCTGCTCCCACAGCAGAAGAGCCAGGATTGAAAGCTGGTGCTGGACCTGTTCAGCACACAATCCCCTTTACATTGGTGCCTCCATCGTTGCTTTCACTGCTAACACTCATACAGGAAAAGCATTTGAATAGAATCCGTCCAGAGCCTGCTCCCTGCTGGCAGCAACACAGCACAGAATGAACAGTGGCATCTGCTCACACGGCAGAAGGATCAGCAGGGAAAACTAGTGCTCTGCTTCTTCAGCACACAAGCAGCTTTGCAAAGGGGTCACCATCATTGCAGTCTCTCCTCGGCTTCATACCTAAAAGTCCATTTGAATCCGAATTCTCAGGTGTGTCGTTCAGCTGCTCAGCAGCACAGTTAGTACAGCACGAACGTTTGGCCTCTGCTCCCACAGCAGAAGAGCCAGGATTGAAAGCTGGTGCTGGACCTGTTCAGCACACAATCCCCTTTACATTGGTGCCTCCATCGTTGCTTTCACTGCTAACACTCATACAGGAAAAGCATTTGAATAGAATCCGTCCAGAGCCTGCTCCCTGCTGGCAGCAACACAGCACAGAATGAACAGTGGCATCTGCTCACACGGCAGAAGGAGCAGCAGGGAAAGCTTGTGCTCTGCTTCTTCAGCACACAAGGAGCTTTGCAACGGGGTCACCATCATTGCAGTCTCTCCTCGGTTTCATACCTAAAAGTCCATTTGAATCCAAATTCTCAGGTGGTGTCTCTCAGCTGTCCAGCAGCACAGTTAGTACAGCACGAACGTTTGGCCTCTGCTCCCACAGCAGAAGAGCCAGGATTGAAAGCTGGTGCTGGACCTGTTCAGCACACAATCCCCTTTACATTGGTGCATTCATCGTTGCTTTCACTGCTCACTTTCATACAGGAAAAGCATTTGAATGGAATCAGTCCAGAGGCTGCTCTCTGCTGCGCAGCAACACAGCACAGAATGAACAGTGGCATCTGCTCACACGGCAGAAGGAGCAGCAGGGAAAGCTAGTGCTCTGCTTCTTCAGCACACAAGCAGCTTTGCAACGGGGTCACCATCATTGCAGTCTCTCCTCGGTTTCATACCTAAAAGTCCATTTGAATCCGAATTCTCAGGTGGTGTCTCTCAGCTGCCCAGCAGCACAGTGAGTACAGCACGAACGTTTGGCCTCTGCTCCCACAGCAGAAGAGCCAGGATTGAAAGCTGGTGCTGGACCTGTTCAGCACACAATCCCCTTTACATTGGTGCCTCCATCGTTGCTTTCACTGCTCACTTTCATACAGGAAAAGCATTTGAATGGAATCAGTCCAGAGGCTGCTCTCTGCTGCGCAGCAACACAGTCAGCACAGAATGAACAGTGGCATCTGCTCACACGGCAGAAGGACCAGCAGGGAAAGCTAGTGCTCTGCTTCTTCAGCACACAAGCAGCTTTGCAACGGGGTCATTATCATTGCAGTCTCTCCTCGGCTTCATACCTAAAAGTCCATTAGAATCCGAATTCTCAGGTGGTGTCTCTCAGCTGCCCAGCAGCACAGTGAGTACAGCACGAACGTTTGGCCTCTGCTCCCACAGCAGAAGAGCCAGGATTGAAAGCTGGTGCTGGACCTGTTCAGCACACAATCCCCTTTACATTGGTGCATTCATCGTTGCTTTCACTGCTCACTTTCATACAGGAAAAGCATTTGAATGGAATCAGTCCAGAGCCTGCTCTCTGCTGCGCAGCAACACAGTCAGCACAGAATGAACAGTGGCATCTGCTCACACGGCAGAAGGAGCAGCAGGGAAAGCTAGTGCTCTGCTTCTTCAGCACACAAGCAGCTTTGCAACGGGGTCACCATCATTGCAGTCTCTCCTCGGTTTCATACCTAAAAGTCCATTTGAATCCAAATTCTCAGGTGGTGTCTCTCAGCTGCCCAGCAGCACAGTTAGTACAGCACGAACGTTTGGCCTCTGCTCCCACAGCAGAAGAGCCAGGATTGAAAGCTGGTGGTGGACCTGGTCAGCACACAATCCCCTTTACATTGGTGCCTCCATCGTTGCTTTCACTGCTCACATTCATACAGGAAAAGCATTTGAATGGAATCAGTCCAGAGGCTGCTCTCTGCTGCGCAGCAACACAGTCAGCACAGAATGAACAGTGGCATCTGCTCACACGGCAGAAGGAGCAGCAGGGAAAGCTAGTGCTCTGCTTCTTCAGCACACAAGCAGCTTTGCAACGGGGTCACCATCATTGCAGTCTCTCCTCGGCTTCATACCTAAAAGTCCATTTGAATCCAAATTCTCAGGTGGTGTCTCACAGCTGCCCAGCAGCACAGAGTACAGCACGAACGTTTGGCCTCTGCTCCCACAGCAGAAGAGCCAGGATTGAAAGCTGGTGCTGGACCTGTTCAGCACACAATCCCCTTTACATTGGTGCCTCCATCGTTGCTTTCACTGCTAACACTCATACAGGAAAAGCTTTTGAATAGAATCCGTCCAGAGCCTGCTCCCTGCTGGCAGCAACACAGCACAGAATGAACAGTGGCATCTGCTCACACGGCAGAAGGAGCAGCAGGGAAAGCTAGTGCTCTGCTTCTTCAGCACACAAGCAGCTTTGCACCGGGGTCACCATCATTGCAGTCTCTCCTCGGTTTCATACCTAAAAGTCCATTTGAATCCAAATTCTCAGGTGGTGTCTCTCAGCTGCCCAGCAGCACAGTTAGTACAGCACGAACGTTTGGCCTCTACTCCCACAGCAGAAGAGCCAGGATTGAAAGCTGGTGCTGGACCTGTTCAGCACACAATCCCCTTTACATTGGTGCATTCATCGTTGCTTTCACTGCTCACTTTCATACAGGAAAAGCATTTGAATGGAATCAGTCCAGAGGCTGCTCTCTGCTGCGCAGCAACACAGTCAGCACAGAATGAACAGTGGCATCTGCTCACACGGCAGAAGGAGCAGCAGGGAAAGCTAGTGCTCTGCTTCTTCAGCACACAAGCAGCTTTGCAACGGGGTCACCATCATTGCAGTCTCTCCTCGGTTTCATACCTAAAAGTCCATTTGAATCCGAATTCTCAGGTGGTGTCTCTCAGCTGCCCAGCAGCACAGTGAGTACAGCACGAACGTTTGGCCTCTGCTCCCACAGCAGAAGAGCCAGTATTGAAAGCTGGTGCTGGACCTGTTCAGCACACAATCCCTTTTACATTGGTGCATTCATCGTTGCTTTCACTGCTCACTTTCATACAGGAAAAGCATTTGAATGGAATCAGTCCAGAGGCTGCTCTCTGCTGCGCAGCAACACAGTCAGCACAGAATGAACAGTGGCATCTGCTCACACGGCAGAAGGAGCAGCAGGGAAAGCTAATGCTCTGCTTCTTCAGCACACAAGCAGCTTTGCAACGGGGTCACCATCATTGCAGTCTCTCCTCGGCTTCATACCTAAAAGTCCATTTGAATCCGAATTCTCAGGTGGTGTCGTTCAGCTGCCCAGCAGCACAGTGAGTACAGCACGAACGTTTGGCCTCTGCTCCCACAGCAGAAGAGCCAGGATTGAAAGCTGGTGCTGGACCTGTTCAGCACACAATCCCCTTTACATTGGTGCCTCCATCGTTGCTTTCACTGCTAACACTCATACAGGAAAAGCATTTGAATAGAATCCGTCCAGAGCCTGCTCCCTGCTGGCAGCAACACAGCACAGAATGAACAGTGGCATCTGCTCACACGGCAGAAGGAGCAGCAGGGAAAGCTTGTGCTCTGCTTCTTCAGCACACAAGGAGCTTTGCAACGGGGTCACCATCATTGCAGTCTCTCCTCGGTTTCATACCTAAGAGTCCATTTGAATCCAAATTCTCAGGTGGTGTCTCTCAGCTGCCCAGCAGCACAGTTAGTACAGCACGAACGTTTGGCCTCTGCTCCCACAGCAGAAGAGCCAGGATTGAAAGCTGGTGCTGGACCTGTTCAGCACACAATCCCCTTTACATTGGTGCATTCATCGTTGCTTTCACTGCTCACTTTCATACAGGAAAAGCATTTGAATGGAATCAGTCCAGAGGCTGCTCTCTGCTGCGCAGCAACACAGTCAGCACAGAATGAACAGTGGCATCTGCTCACACGGCAGAAGGACCAGCAGGGAAAGCTAGTGCTCTGCTTCTTCAGCACACAAGCAGCTTTGCAACGGGGTCACCATCATTGCAGTCTCTCCTCGGTTTCATACCTAAAAGTCCATTTGAATCCAAATTCTCAGGTGGTGTCTCTCAGCTGCCCAGCAGCACAGTTAGTACAGCACGAACGTTTGGCCTCTGCTCCCACAGCAGAAGAGCCAGGATTGAAAGCTGGTGCTGGACCTGTTCAGCAAACAATCCCCTTTACATTGGTGCATTCATCGTTGCTTTCACTGCTCACTTTCATACAGGAAAAGCATTTGAACGGAATCAGTCCAGAGGCTGCTCTCTGCTGCGCAGCAACACAGTCAGCACAGAATGAAGAGTGGCATCTGCTCACACGGCAGAAGGAGCAGCAGGGAAAGCTAGTGCTCTGCTTCTTCAGCACACAAGCAGCTTTGCAATGGGGTCACCATCATTGCAGTCTCTCCTCGGTTTCATACCTAAAAGTCCATTTGAATCCAAATTCTCAAGCGGTCTCAGCTGCCCAGCAGCACAGTGAGTACAGCACGAACGTTTGGCCTCTGCTCCCACAGCAGAAGAGCCAGGATTGAAAGCTGGTGCTGGACCTGTTCAGCACACAATCCCCTTTACATTGGTGCCTCCATCGTTGCTTTCACTGCTAACACTCATACAGGAAAAGCATTTGAATAGAATCCGTCCAGAGCCTGCTCCCTGCTGGCAGCAACACAGCACAGAATGAACAGTGGCATCTGCTCACACGGCAGAAGGAGCAGCAGGGAAAACTAGTGCTCTGCTTCTTCAGCACACAAGCAGCTTTGCAAAGGGGTCACCATCATTGCAGTCTCTCCTCGGCTTCATACCTAAAAGTCCATTTGAATCCGAATTCTCAGGTGTGTCGTTCAGCTGCTCAGCAGCACAGTTAGTACAGCACGAACGTTTGGCCTCTGCTCCCACAGCAGAAGAGCCAGGATTGAAAGCTGGTGCTGGACCTGTTCAGCACACAATCCCCTTTACATTGGTGCCTCCATCGTTGCTTTCACTGCTAACACTCATACAGGAAAAGCATTTGAATAGAATCCGTCCAGAGCCTGCTCCCTGCTGGCAGCAACACAGCACAGAATGAACAGTGGCATCTGCTCACACGGCAGAAGGAGCAGCAGGGAAAGCTTGTGCTCTGCTTCTTCAGCACACAAGGAGCTTTGCAACGGGGTCACCATCATTGCAGTCTCTCCTCGGTTTCATACCTAAAAGTCCATTTGAATCCAAATTCTCAGGTGGTGTCTCTCAGCTGTCCAGCAGCACAGTTAGTACAGCACGAACGTTTGGCCTCTGCTCCCACAGCAGAAGAGCCAGGATTGAAAGCTGGTGCTGGACCTGTTCAGCACACAATCCCCTTTACATTGGTGCATTCATCGTTGCTTTCACTGCTCACTTTCATACAGGAAAAGCATTTGAATGGAATCAGTCCAGAGGCTGCTCTCTGCTGCGCAGCAACACAGCACAGAATGAACAGTGGCATCTGCTCACACGGCAGAAGGAGCAGCAGGGAAAGCTAGTGCTCTGCTTCTTCAGCACACAAGCAGCTTTGCAACGGGGTCACCATCATTGCAGTCTCTCCTCGGTTTCATACCTAAAAGTCCATTTGAATCCGAATTCTCAGGTGGTGTCTCTCAGCTGCCCAGCAGCACAGTGAGTACAGCACGAACGTTTGGCCTCTGCTCCCACAGCAGAAGAGCCAGGATTGAAAGCTGGTGCTGGACCTGTTCAGCACACAATCCCCTTTACATTGGTGCCTCCATCGTTGCTTTCACTGCTCACTTTCATACAGGAAAAGCATTTGAATGGAATCAGTCCAGAGGCTGCTCTCTGCTGCGCAGCAACACAGTCAGCACAGAATGAACAGTGGCATCTGCTCACACGGCAGAAGGACCAGCAGGGAAAGCTAGTGCTCTGCTTCTTCAGCACACAAGCAGCTTTGCAACGGGGTCATTATCATTGCAGTCTCTCCTCGATTTCATACCTAAAAGTCCATTTGAATCCGAATTCTCAGGTGGTGTCTCTCAGCTGCCCAGCAGCACAGTGAGTACAGCACGAACGTTTGGCCTCTGCTCCCACAGCAGAAGAGCCAGGATTGAAAGCTGGTGCTGGACCTGTACAGCACACAATCCCCTTTACATTGGTGCATTCATCGTTGCTTTCACTGCTCACTTTCATACAGGAAAAGCATTTGAATGGAATCAGTCCAGAGGCTGCTCTCTGCTGCGCAGCAACACAGTCAGCACAGAATGAACAGTGGCATCTGCTCACACGGCAGAAGGACCAGCAGGGAAAGCTAGTGCTCTGCTTCTTCAGCACACAAGCAGCTTTGCAACGGGGTCACCATCATTGCAGTCTCTCCTCGGTTTCATACCTAAAAGTCCATTTGAATCCAAATTCTCAGGTGGTGTCTCTCAGCTGCCCAGCAGCACAGTTAGTACAGCACGAACGTTTGGCCTCTGCTCCCACAGCAGAAGAGCCAGTATTGAAAGCTGGTGCTGGACCTGTTCAGCACACAATCCCTTTTACATTGGTGCATTCATCGTTGCTTTCACTGCTCACTTTCATACAGGAAAAGCATTTGAATAGAATCAGTCCAGAGGCTGCTCTCTGCTGCGCAGCAACACAGTCAGCACAGAATGAACAGTGGCATCTGCTCACACGGCAGAAGGAGCAGCAGGGAAAGCTAGCGCTCTGCTTCTTCAGCACACAAGCAGCTTTGCAATGGGGTCACCATCATTGCAGTCTCTCCTCGGTTTCATACCTAAAAGTCCATTTGAATCCGAATTCTCAGGTGGTGTCGTTCAGCTGCCCAGCAGCACAGTGAGTACAGCACGAACGTTTGGCCTCTGCTCCCACAGCAGAAGAGCCAGGATTGAAAGCTGGTGCTGGACCTGTTCAGCACACAATCCCCTTTCCATTGGTGCCTCCATCGTTGCTTTCACTGCTAACACTCATACAGGAAAAGCATTTGAATGGAATCAGTCCAGAGCCTGCTCCCTGCTGGCAGCAACACAGCACAGAATGAACAGTGGCATCTGCTCACACGGCAGAAGGAGCAGCAGGGAAAGCTAGTGCTCTGCTTCTTCAGCACACAAGCAGCTTTGCAACGGGGTCACCATCATTGCAGTCTCTCCTCGGTTTCATACCTAAAAGTCCATTTGAATCCAAATTCTCAGGTGGTGTCTCTCAGCTGCCCAGCAGCACAGTTAGTACAGCACGAACGTTTGGCCTCTGCTCCCACAGCAGAAGAGCCAGGATTGAAAGCTGGTGGTGGACCTGGTCAGCACACAATCCCCTTTACATTGGTGCCTCCATCGTTGCTTTCACTGCTCACATTCATACAGGAAAAGCATTTGAATGGAATCAGTCCAGAGGCTGCTCTCTGCTGCGCAGCAACACAGTCAGCACAGAATGAACAGTGGCATCTGCTCACACGGCAGAAGGAGCAGCAGGGAAAGCTAGTGCTCTGCTTCTTCAGCACACAAGCAGCTTTGCAACGGGGTCACCATCATTGCAGTCTCTCCTCGGCTTCATACCTAAAAGTCCATTTGAATCCAAATTCTCAGGTGGTGTCTCACAGCTGCCCAGCAGCACAGAGTACAGCACGAACGTTTGGCCTCTGCTCCCACAGCAGAAGAGCCAGGATTGAAAGCTGGTGCTGGACCTGTTCAGCACACAATCCCCTTTACATTGGTGCCTCCATCGTTGCTTTCACTGCTAACACTCATACAGGAAAAGCTTTTGAATAGAATCCGTCCAGAGCCTGCTCCCTGCTGGCAGCAACACAGCACAGAATGAACAGTGGCATCTGCTCACACGGCAGAAGGAGCAGCAGGGAAAGCTAGTGCTCTGCTTCTTCAGCACACAAGCAGCTTTGCACCGGGGTCACCATCATTGCAGTCTCTCCTCGGTTTCATACCTAAAAGTCCATTTGAATCCAAATTCTCAGGTGGTGTCTCTCAGCTGCCCAGCAGCACAGTTAGTACAGCACGAACGTTTGGCCTCTACTCCCACAGCAGAAGAGCCAGGATTGAAAGCTGGTGCTGGACCTGTTCAGCACACAATCCCCTTTACATTGGTGCATTCATCGTTGCTTTCACTGCTCACTTTCATACAGGAAAAGCATTTGAATGGAATCAGTCCAGAGGCTGCTCTCTGCTGCGCAGCAACACAGTCAGCACAGAATGAACAGTGGCATCTGCTCACACGGCAGAAGGAGCAGCAGGGAAAGCTAGTGCTCTGCTTCTTCAGCACACAAGCAGCTTTGCAACGGGGTCACCATCATTGCAGTCTCTCCTCGGTTTCATACCTAAAAGTCCATTTGAATCCGAATTCTCAGGTGGTGTCTCTCAGCTGCCCAGCAGCACAGTGAGTACAGCACGAACGTTTGGCCTCTGCTCCCACAGCAGAAGAGCCAGGATTGAAAGCTGGTGCTGGACCTGGTCAGCACACAATCCCCTTTACATTGGTGCCTCCATCGTTGCTTTCACTGCTCACTTTCATACAGGAAAAGCATTTGAATGGAATCAGTCCAGAGCCTGCTCTCTGCTGCGCAGCAACACAGTCAGCACAGAATGAACAGTGGCATCTGCTCACACGGCAGAAGGAGCAGCAGGGAAAGCTAGTGCTCTGCTTCTTCAGCACACAAGCAGCTTTGCAACGGGGTCACCATCATTGCAGTCTCTCCTCGGTTTCATACCTAAAAGTCCATTTGAATCCAAATTCTCAGGTGGTGTCTCTCAGCTGCCCAGCAGCACAGTTAGTACAGCACGAACGTTTGGCCTCTGCTCCCACAGCAGAAGAGCCAGGATTGAAAGCTGGTGCTGGACCTGTTCAGCACACAATCCCCTTTATATTGGTGCCTCCATCGTTGCTTTCACTGCTCACTTTCATACAGGAAAAGCATTTGAATGGAATCAGTCCAGAGGCTGCTCTCTGCTGCGCAGCAACACAGTCAGCACAGAATGAACAGTGGCATCTGCTCACACGGCAGAAGGAGCAGCAGGGAAAGCTAGTGCTCTGCTTCTTCAGCACACAAGCAGCTTTGCACCGGGGTCACCATCATTGCAGTCTCTCCTCGGTTTCATACCTAAAAGTCCATTTGAATCCGAATTCTCAGGTGGTGTCTCTCAGCTGCCCAGCAGCACAGTGAGTACAGCACGAACGTTTGGCCTCTGCTCCCACAGCAGAAGAGCCAGGATTGAAAGCTGGTGCTGGACCTGTTCAGCACACAATCCCTTTTACATTGGTGCATTCATCGTTGCTTTCACTGCTCACTTTCATACAGGAAAAGCATTTGAATAGAATCAGTCCAGAGGCTGCTCTCTGCTGCGCAGCAACACAGTCAGCACAGAATGAACAGTGGCATCTGCTCACACGGCAGAAGGAGCAGCAGGGAAAGCTAATGCTCTGCTTCTTCAGCACACAAGCAGCTTTGCAACGGGGTCACCATCATTGCAGTCTCTCCTCGGCTTCATACCTAAAAGTCCATTTGAATCCGAATTCTCAGGTGGTGTCGTTCAGCTGCCCAGCAGCACAGTGAGTACAGCACGAACGTTTGGCCTCTGCTCCCACAGCAGAAGAGCCAGGATTGAAAGCTGGTGCTGGACCTGTTCAGCACACAATCCCCTTTACATTGGTGCCTCCATCGTTGCTTTCACTGCTAACACTCATACAGGAAAAGCATTTGAATAGAATCAGTCCAGAGCCTGCTCCCTGCTGGCAGCAACACAGCACAGAATGAACAGTGGCATCTGCTCACACGGCAGAAGGAGCAGCAGGGAAAGCTTGTGCTCTGCTTCTTCAGCACACAAGGAGCTTTGCAACGGGGTCACCATCATTGCAGTCTCTCCTCGGTTTCATACCTAAGAGTCCATTTGAATCCAAATTCTCAGGTGGTGTCTCTCAGCTGCCCAGCAGCACAGTTAGTACAGCACGAACGTTTGGCCTCTGCTCCCACAGCAGAAGAGCCAGGATTGAAAGCTGGTGCTGGACCTGTTCAGCACACAATCCCCTTTACATTGGTGCATTCATCGTTGCTTTCACTGCTCACTTTCATACAGGAAAAGCATTTGAATGGAATCAGTCCAGAGGCTGCTCTCTGCTGCGCAGCAACACAGTCAGCACAGAATGAACAGGGGCATCTGCTCACACGGCAGAAGGACCAGCAGGGAAAGCTAGTGCTCTGCTTCTTCAGCACACAAGCAGCTTTGCAACGGGGTCACCATCATTGCAGTCTCTCCTCGGTTTCATACCTAAAAGTCCATTTGAATCCAAATTCTCAGGTGGTGTCTCTCAGCTGCCCAGCAGCACAGTTAGTACAGCACGAACGTTTGGCCTCTGCTCCACCAGCAGAAGAGCCAGGTTTGAAAGCTGGTACTGGACCTGTTCAGCACACAATCCCTTATACATTGGTGCCTCCATCGTTGCTTTCACTGCTCACTTTCATACAGGAAAAGCATTTGAATGGAATCAGTCCAGAGGCTGCTCTCTGCTGCGCAGCAACACAGTCAGCACAGAATGAACAGTGGCATCTGCTCACACGGCAGAAGGAGCAGCAGGGAAAGCTAGTGCTCTGCTTCTTCAGCACACAAGCAGCTTTGCAACGGGGTCACCATCATTGCAGTCTCTCCTCGGTTTCATACCTAAAAGTCCATTTGAATCCAAATTCTCAAGCGGTCTCAGCTGCCCAGCAGCACAGTGAGTACAGCACGAACGTTTGGCCTCTGCTCCCACAGCAGAAGAGCCAGGATTGAAAGCTGGTGCTGGACCTGTTCAGCACACAATCCCCTTTACATTGGTGCCTCCATCGTTGCTTTCACTGCTAACACTCATACAGGAAAAGCATTTGAATAGAATCCGTCCAGAGCCTGCTCCCTGCTGGCAGCAACACAGCACAGAATGAACAGTGGCATCTGCTCACACGGCAGAAGGAGCAGCAGGGAAAGCTAGTGCTCTGCTTCTTCAGCACACAAGCAGCTTTGCAACGGGGTCACCATCATTGCAGTCTCTCCTCGGCTTCATACCTAAAAGTCCATTTGAATCCGAATTCTCAGGTGGTGTCGTTCAGCTGCCCAGCAGCACAGTGAGTACAGCACGAACGTTTGGCCTCTGCTCCCACAGCAGAAGAGCCAGGATTGAAAGCTGGTGCTGGACCTGTTCAGCACACAATCCCCTTTACATTGGTGCCTCCATCGTTGCTTTCACTGCTAACACTCATACAGGAAAAGCATTTGAATAGAATCCGTCCAGAGCCTGCTCCCTGCTGGCAGCAACACAGCACAGAATGAACAGTGGCATCTGCTCACACGGCAGAAGGAGCAGCAGGGAAAGCTTGTGCTCTGCTTCTTCAGCACACAAGGAGCTTTGCAACGGGGTCACCATCATTGCAGTCTCTCCTCCGTTTCATACCTAAGAGTCCATTTGAATCCAAATTCTCAGGTGGTGTCTCTCAGCTGCCCAGCAGCACAGTTAGTACAGCACGAACGTTTGGCCTCTGCTCCCACAGCAGAAGAGCCAGGATTGAAAGCTGGTGCTGGACCTGTTCAGCACACAATCCCCTTTACATTGGTGCATTCATCGTTGCTTTCACTGCTCACTTTCATACAGGAAAAGCATTTGAATGGAATCAGTCCAGAGGCTGCTCTCTGCTGCGCAGCAACACAGTCAGCACAGAATGAACAGTGGCATCTGCTCACACGGCAGAAGGAGCAGCAGGGAAAGCTAGTGCTCTGCTTCTTCAGCACACAAGCAGCTTTGCAACGGGGTCACCATCATTGCAGTCTCTCCTCGGTTTCATACCTAAAAGTCCATTTGAATCCAAATTCTCAGGTGGTGTCTCTCAGCTGCCCAGCAGCACAGTTAGTACAGCACGAACGTTTGGCCTCTGCTCCCACAGCAGAAGAGCCAGTATTGAAAGCTGGTGCTGGACCTGTTCAGCACACAATCCCTTTTACATTGGTGCATTCATCGTTGCTTTCACTGCTCACTTTCATACAGGAAAAGCATTTGAATGGAATCAGTCCAGAGGCTGCTCTCTGCTGCGCAGCAACACAGTCAGCACAGAATGAACAGTGGCATCTGCTCACACGGCAGAAGGAGCAGCAGGGAAAGCTAGCGCTCTGCTTCTTCAGCACACAAGCAGCTTTGCAATGGGGTCACCATCATTGCAGTCTCTCCTCGGTTTCATACCTAAAAGTCCATTTGAATCCGAATTCTCAGGTGGTGTCGTTCAGCTGCCCAGCAGCACAGTGAGTACAGCACGAACGTTTGGCCTCTGCTCCCACAGCAGAAGAGCCAGGATTGAAAGCTGGTGCTGGACCTGTTCAGCACACAATCCCCTTTACATTGGTGCCTCCATCGTTGCTTTCACTGCTAACACTCATACAGGAAAAGCATTTGAATGGAATCAGTCCAGAGCCTGCTCCCTGCTGCGCAGCAACACAGCACAGAATGAACAGTGGCATCTGCTCACACGGCAGAAGGAGCAGCAGGGAAAGCTAGTGCTCTGCTTCTTCAGCACACAAGCAGCTTTGCAACGGGGTCACCATCATTGCAGTCTCTCCTCGGTTTCATACCTAAAAGTCCATTTGAATCCAAATTCTCAGGTGGTGTCTCTCAGCTGCCCAGCAGCACAGTTAGTACAGCACGAACGTTTGGCCTCTGCTCCCACAGCAGAAGAGCCAGGATTGAAAGCTGGTGCTGGACCTGTTCAGCACACAATCCCCTTTATATTGGTGCCTCCATCGTTGCTTTCACTGCTCACTTTCATACAGGAAAAGCATTTGAATGGAATCAGTCCTGAGGCTGCTCTCTGCTGCGCAGAACACAGTCAGCCCAGAATGAACAGTGGCATCTGCTCACACGGCAGAAGGAGCAGCAGGGAAAGCTAGTGCTCTGATTCTTCAGCACACAAGCAGCTTTGCAACGGGGTCACCATCATTGCAGTCTCTCCTCGGTTTCATACCTAAAAGTCCATTTGAATCCAAATTCTCAAGCGGTCTCAGCTGCCCAGCAGCACAGTGAGTACAGCACGAACGTTTGGCCTCTGCTCCCACAGCAGAAGAGCCAGGATTGAAAGCTGGTGCTGGACCTGTTCAGCACACAATCCCCTTTACATTGGTGCCTCCATCGTTGCTTTCACTGCTCACTTTCATACAGGAAAAGCATTTGAATGGAATCAGTCCAGTGACTGCTCTATGCTGCACAGCAACACAGTCCGCACAGAATGAACAGTGGCATCTGCTCACACGGCAGAAGGAGCAGCAGGGAAAGCTAGTGCACTGCTTCTTCAGCACACAAGCAGCTTTGCAACGGGGTCACCATCATTGCAGTCTCTCCTCGGTTTCATACCTAAAAGTCCATTTGAATCCAAATTCTCAGGTGGTGTCTCTCAGCTGCCCAGCAGCACAGTTAGTACAGCACGAACGTTTGGCCTCTGCTCCACCAGCAGAAGAGCCAGGTTTGAAAGCTGGTACTGGACCTGTTCAGCACACAATCCCTTTTACATTGGTGCCTCCATCGTTGCTTTCACTGCTCACTTTCATACAGGAAAAGCATTTGAATGGAATCAGTCCAGAGGCTGCTCTCTGCTGCGCAGCAACACAGTCAGCACAGAATGAACAGTGGCATCTGCTCACACGGCAGAAGGAGCAGCAGGGAAAGCTAGTGCTCTGCTTCTTCAGCACACAAGCAGCTTTGCAACGGGGTCACCATCATTGCAGTCTCTCCTCGGTTTCATACCTAAAAGTCCATTTGAATCCAAATTCTCAAGCGGTCTCAGCTGCCCAGCAGCACAGTGAGTACAGCACGAACGTTTGGCCTCTGCTCCCACAGCAGAAGAGCCAGGATTGAAAGCTGGTGCTGGACCTGTTCAGCACACAATCCCCTTTACATTGGTGCCTCCATCGTTGCTTTCACTGCTAACACTCATACAGGAAAAGCATTTGAATAGAATCCGTCCAGAGCCTGCTCCCTGCTGGCAGCAACACAGCACAGAATGAACAGTGGCATCTGCTCACACGGCAGAAGGAGCAGCAGGGAAAGCTAGTGCTCTGCTTCTTCAGCACACAAGGAGCTTTGCTACGGGGTCACCATCATTGCAGTCTCTCCTCGGTTTCATACCTAAAAGTCCATTTGAATCCAAATTCTCAGGTGGTGTCTCTCAGCTGCCCAGCAGCACAGTTAGTACAGCACGAACGTTTGGCCTCTGCTCCCACAGCAGAAGAGCCAGGATTGAAAGCTGGTGCTGGACCTGTTCAGCACACAATCCCCTTTATATTGGTGCCTCCATCGTTGCTTTCACTGCTCACTTTCATACAGGAAAAGCATTTGAATGGAATCAGTCCAGAGGCTGCTCTCTGCTGCGCAGCAACACAGTCAGCACAGAATGAACAGTGGCATCTGCTCACACGGCAGAAGGAGCAGCAGGGAAAGCTAGTGCTCTGCTTCTTCAGCACACAAGCAGCTTTGCACCGGGGTCACCATCATTGCAGTCTCTCCTCGGTTTCATACCTAAAAGTCCATTTGAATCCGAATTCTCAGGTGGTGTCTCTCAGCTGCCCAGCAGCACAGTTAGTACAGCACGAACGTTTGGCCTCTGCTCCCACAGCAGAAGAGCCAGGATTGAAAGCTGGTGCTGGACCTGTTCAGCACACAATCCCCTTTACATTGGTGCATTCATCGTTGCTTTCACTGCTCACTTTCATACAGGAAAAGCATTTGAATGGAATCAGTCCAGAGGCTGCTCTCTGCTGCGCAGCAACACAGTCAGCACAGAATGAACAGTGGCATCTGCTCACACGGCAGAAGGACCAGCAGGGAAAGCTAGTGCTCTGCTTCTTCAGCACACAAGCAGCTTTGCAACGGGGTCACCATCATTGCAGTCTCTCCTCGGTTTCATACCTAAAAGTCCATTTGAATCCAAATTCTCAGGTGGTGTCTCTCAGCTGCCCAGCAGCACAGTTAGTACAGCACGAACGTTTGGCCTCTGCTCCCACAGCAGAAGAGCCAGTATTGAAAGCTGGAGCTGGACCTGTTCAGCACACAATCCCTTTTACATTGGTGCATTCATCGTTGCTTTCACTGCTCACTTTCATACAGGAAAAGCATTTGAATGGAATCAGTACAGAGGCTGCTCTCTGCTGCGCAGCAACACAGTCAGCACAGAATGAACAGTGGCATCTGCTCACACGGCAGAAGGAGCAGCAGGGAAAGCTAGCGCTCTGCTTCTTCAGCACACAAGCAGCTTTGCAATGGGGTCACCATCATTGCAGTCTCTCCTCGGTTTCATACCTAAAAGTCCATTTGAATCCGAATTCTCAGGTGGTGTCGTTCAGCTGCCCAGCAGCACAGTGAGTACAGCACGAACGTTTGGCCTCTGCTCCCACAGCAGAAGAGCCAGGATTGAAAGCTGGTGCTGGACCTGTTCAGCACACAATCCCCTTTATATTGGTGCCTCCATCGTTGCTTTCACTGCTCACTTTCATACAGGAAAAGCATTTGAATGGAATCAGTCCAGAGCCTGCTCTCTGCTGCGCAGGAACACAGTCAGCCCAGAATGAACAGTGGCATCTGCTCACACGGCAGAAGGAGCAGCAGGGAAAGCTAGTGCTCTGCTTCTTCAGCACACAAGCAGCTTTGCAACGGGGTCACCATCATTGCAGTCTCTCCTCGGTTTCATACCTAAAAGTCCATTTGAATCCAAATTCTCAAGCGGTCTCAGCTGCCCAGCAGCACAGTGAGTACAGCACGAACGTTTGGCCTCTGCTCCCACAGCAGAAGAGCCAGGATTGAAAGCTGGTGCTGGACCTGTTCAGCACACAATCCCCTTTACATTGGTGCCTCCATCGTTGCTTTCACTGCTCACTTTCATACAGGAAAAGCATTTGAATGGAATCAGTCCAGTGACTGCTCTATGCTGCACAGCAACACAGTCCGCACAGAATGAACAGTGGCATCTGCTCACACGGCAGAAGGAGCAGCAGGGAAAGCTAGTGCTCTGCTTCTTCAGCACACAAGCAGCTTTGCAACGGGGTCACCATCATTGCAGTCTCTCCTCGGTTTCATACCTAAAAGTCCATTTGAATCCAAATTCTCAGGTGGTGTCTCTCAGCTGCCCAGCAGCACAGTGAGTACAGCACGAACGTTTGGCCTCTGCTCCACCAGCAGAAGAGCCAGGTTTGAAAGCTGGTACTGGACCTGTTCAGCACACAATCCCTTTTACATTGGTGCCTCCATCGTTGCTTTCACTGCTCACTTTCATACAGGAAAAGCATTTGAATGGAATCAGTCCAGAGGCTGCTCTCTGCTGCGCAGCAACACAGTCAGCACAGAATGAACAGTGGCATCTGCTCACACGGCAGAAGGAGCAGCAGGGAAAGCTAGTGCTCTGCTTCTTCAGCACACAAGCAGCTTTGCAACGGGGTCACCATCATTGCAGTCTCTCCTCGGTTTCATACCTAAAAGTCCATTTGAATCCAAATTCTCAAGCGGTCTCAGCTGCCCAGCAGCACAGTGAGTACAGCACGAACGTTTGGCCTCTGCTCCCACAGCAGAAGAGCCAGGATTGAAAGGTGGTGCTGGACCTGTTCAGCACACAATCCCCTTTACATTGGTGCCTCCATCGTTGCTTTCACTGCTAACACTCATACAGGAAAAGCATTTGAATAGAATCCGTCCAGAGCCTGCTCCCTGCTGGCAGCAACACAGCACAGAATGAACAGTGGCATCTGCTCACACGGCAGAAGGAGCAGCAGGGAAAGCTAGTGCTCTGCTTCTTCAGCACACAAGCAGCTTTGCAACGGGGTCACCATCATTGCAGTCTCTCCTCGGCTTCATACCTAAAAGTCCATTTGAATCCGAATTCTCAGGTGGTGTCGCTCAGCTGCCCAGCAGCACAGTGAGTACAGCACGAACGTTTGGCCTCTGCTCCCACAGCAGAAGAGCCAGGATTGAAAGCTGGGGCTGGACCTGGTCAGCACACAATCCCCTTTACATTGGTGCCTCCATCGTTGCTTTCACTGCTAACACTCATACAGGAAAAGCATTTGAATAGAATCCGTCCAGAGCCTGCTCCCTGCTGGCAGCAACACAGCACAGAATGAACAGTGGCATCTGCTCACACGGCAGAAGGAGCAGCAGGGAAAGCTAGTGCTCTGCTTCTTCAGCACACAAGCAGCTTTGCAACGGGGTCACCATCATTGCAGTCTCTCCTCGGTTTCATACCTAAAAGTCCATTTGAATCCAAATTCTCAGGTGGTGTCTCTCAGCTGCCCAGCAGCACAGTTAGTACAGCACGAACGTTTGGCCTCTGCTCCCACAGCAGAAGAGCCAGGATTGAAAGCTGGTGCTGGACCTGTTCAGCACACAATCCCCTTTATATTGGTGCCTCCATCGTTGCTTTCACTGCTCACTTTCATACAGGAAAAGCATTTGAATGGAATCAGTCCAGAGGCTGCTCTCTGCTGCGCAGCAACACAGTCAGCACAGAATGAACAGTGGCATCTGCTCACACGGCAGAAGGAGCAGCAGGGAAAGCTAATGCTCTGCTTCTTAAGCACACAAGCAGCTTTGCAACGGGGTCACCATCATTGCAGTCTCTCCTCGGCTTCATACCTAAAAGTCCATTTGAATCCGAATTCTCAGGTGGTGTCGTTCAGCTGCCCAGCAGCACAGTGAGTACAGCACGAACGTTTGGCCTCTGCTCCCACAGCAGAAGAGCCAGGATTGAAAGCTGGTGCTGGACCTGTTCAGCACACAATCCCCTTTACATTGGTGCCTCCATCGTTGCTTTCACTGCTAACACTCATACAGGAAAAGCATTTGAATAGAATCCGTCCAGAGCCTGCTCCCTGCTGGCAGCAACACAGCACAGAATGAACAGTGGCATCTGCTCACACGGCAGAAGGAGCAGCAGGGAAAGCTTGTGCTCTGCTTCTTCAGCACACAAGGAGCTTTGCAACGGGGTCACCATCATTGCAGTCTCTCCTCGGTTTCCTACCTAAAAGTCCATTTGAATCCAAATTCTCAGGTGGTGTCTCTCAGCTGCCCAGCAGCCCAGTTAGTACAGCACGAACGTTTGGCCTCTGCTCCCACAGCAGAAGAGCCAGGATTGAAAGCTGGTGCTGGACCTGTTCAGCACACAATCCCCTTTACATTGGTGCATTCATCGTTGCTTTCACTGCTCACTTTCATACAGGAAAAGCATTTGAATGGAATCAGTCCAGAGGCTGCTCTCTGCTGCGCAGCAACACAGTCAGCACAGAATGAACAGTGGCATCTGCTCACACGGCAGAAGGAGCAGCAGGGAAAGCTAGCGCTCTGCTTCTTCAGCACACAAGCAGCTTTGCAATGGGGTCACCATCATTGCAGTCTCTCCTCGGCTTCATACCTAAAAGTCCATTTGAATCCAAATTCTCAGGTGGTGTCTCTCAGCTGCCCAGCAGCACAGTTAGTACAGCACGAACGTTTGGCCTCTGCTCCCACAGCAGAAGAGCCAGGATTGAAAGCTGGTGCTGGACCTGTTCAGCACACAATCCCCTTTACATTGGTGCCTCCATCGTTGCTTTCACTGCTCACTTTCATACAGGAAAAGCATTTGAATGGAATCAGTCCAGAGGCTGCTCTCTGCTGCGCAGCAACACAGTCAGCACAGAATGAACAGTGGCATCTGCTCACACGGCAGAAGGAGCAGCAGGGAAAGCTAGTGCTCTGCTTCTTCAGCACACAAGCAGCTTTGCAACGGGGTCACCATCATTGCAGTCTCTCCTCGGTTTCATACCTAAAAGTCCATTTGAATCCAAATTCTCAAGCGGTCTCAGCTGCCCAGCAGCACAGTGAGTACAGCACGAACGTTTGGCCTCTGCTCCCACAGCAGAAGAGCCAGGATTGAAAGCTGGTGCTGGACCTGTTCAGCACACAATCCCCTTTACATTGGTGCCTCCATCGTTGCTTTCACTGCTCACTTTCATACAGGAAAAGCATTTGAATGGAATCAGTCCAGTGACTGCTCTATGCTGCACAGCAACACAGTCCGCACAGAATGAACAGTGGCATCTGCTCACACGGCAGAAGGAGCAGCAGGGAAAGCTAGTGCTCTGCTTCTTCAGCACACAAGCAGCTTTGCAACGGGGTCACCATCATTGCAGTCTCTCCTCGGTTTCATACCTAAAAGTCCATTTGAATCCAAATTCTCAGGTGGTGTCTCTCAGCTGCCCAGCAGCACAGTGAGTACAGCACGAACGTTTGGCCTCTGCTCCACCAGCAGAAGAGCCAGGTTTGAAAGCTGGTACTGGACCTGTTCAGCACACAATCCCTTTTACATTGGTGCCTCCATCGTTGCTTTCACTGCTCACTTTCATACAGGAAAAGCATTTGAATGGAATCAGTCCAGAGGCTGCTCTCTGCTGCGCAGCAACACAGTCAGCACAGAATGAACAGTGGCATCTGCTCACACGGCAGAAGGAGCAGCAGGGAAAGCTAGTGCTCTGCTTCTTCAGCACACAAGCAGCTTTGCAACGGGGTCACCATCATTGCAGTCTCTCCTCGGTTTCATACCTAAAAGTCCATTTGAATCCAAATTCTCAAGCGGTCTCAGCTGCCCAGCAGCACAGTGAGTACAGCACGAACGTTTGGCCTCTGCTCCCACAGCAGAAGAGCCAGGATTGAAAGGTGGTGCTGGACCTGTTCAGCACACAATCCCCTTTACATTGGTGCCTCCATCGTTGCTTTCACTGCTAACACTCATACAGGAAAAGCATTTGAGTAGAATCCGTCCAGAGCCTGCTCCCTGCTGGCAGCAACACAGCACAGAATGAACAGTGGCATCTGCTCACACGGCAGAAGGAGCAGCAGGGAAAGCTAGTGCTCTGCTTCTTCAGCACACAAGCAGCTTTGCAACGGGGTCACCATCATTGCAGTCTCTCCTCGGCTTCATACCTAAAAGTCCATTTGAATCCGAATTCTCAGGTGGTGTCGTTAAGCTGCCCAGCAGCACAGTGAGTACAGCACGAACGTTTGGCCTCTGCTCCCACAGCAGAAGAGCCAGGATTGAAAGCTGGGGCTGGACCTGTTCAGCACACAATCCCCTTTACATTGGTGCCTCCATCGTTGCTTTCACTGCTAACACTCATACAGGAAAAGCATTTGAATAGAATCCGTCCAGAGCCTGCTCCCTGCTGGCAGCAACACAGCACAGAATGAACAGTGGCATCTGCTCACACGGCAGAAGGAGCAGCAGGGAAAGCTAGTGCTCTGCTTCTTCAGCACACAAGCAGCTTTGCAACGGGGTCACCATCATTGCAGTCTCTCCTCGGTTTCATACCTAAAAGTCCATTTGAATCCAAATTCTCAGGTGGTGTCTCTCAGCTGCCCAGCAGCACAGTTAGTACAGCACGAACGTTTGGCCTCTGCTCCCACAGCAGAAGAGCCAGGATTGAAAGCTGGTGCTGGACCTGTTCAGCACACAATCCCCTTTATATTGGTGCCTCCATCGTTGCTTTCACTGCTCACTTTCATACAGGAAAAGCATTTGAATGGAATCAGTCCAGAGGCTGCTCTCTGCTGCGCAGCAACACAGTCAGCACAGAATGAACAGTGGCATCTGCTCACACGGCAGAAGGAGCAGCAGGGAAAGCTAATGCTCTGCTTCTTCAGCACACAAGCAGCTTTGCAACGGGGTCACCATCATTGCAGTCTCTCCTCGGCTTCATACCTAAAAGTCCATTTGAATCCGAATTCTCAGGTGGTGTCGTTCAGCTGCCCAGCAGCACAGTGAGTACAGCACGAACGTTTGGCCTCTGCTCCCACAGCAGAAGAGCCAGGATTGAAAGCTGGTGCTGGACCTGTTCAGCACACAATCCCCTTTACATTGGTGCCTCCATCGTTGCTTTCACTGCTAACACTCATACAGGAAAAGCATTTGAATAGAATCCGTCCAGAGCCTGCTCCCTGCTGGCAGCAACACAGCACAGAATGAACAGTGGCATCTGCTCACACGGCAGAAGGAGCAGCAGGGAAAGCTTGTGCTCTGCTTCTTCAGCACACAAGGAGCTTTGCAACGGGGTCACCATCATTGCAGTCTCTCCTCGGTTTCCTACCTAAAAGTCCATTTGAATCCAAATTCTCAGGTGGTGTCTCTCAGCTGCCCAGCAGCACAGTTAGTACAGCACGAACGTTTGGCCTCTGCTCCCACAGCAGAAGAGCCAGGATTGAAAGCTGGTGCTGGACCTGTTCAGCACACAATCCCCTTTACATTGGTGCATTCATCGTTGCTTTCACTGCTCACTTTCATACAGGAAAAGCATTTGAATGGAATCAGTCCAGAGGCTGCTCTCTGCTGCGCAGCAACACTGTCAGCACAGAATGAACAGTGGCATCTGCTCACACGGCAGAAGGAGCAGCAGGGAAAGCTAGTGCTCTGCTTCTTCAGCACACAAGCAGCTTTGCAACGGGGTCACCATCATTGCAGTCTCTCCTCGGTTTCATACCTAAAAGTCCATTTGAATCCAAATTCTCAGGTGGTGTCTCTCAGCTGCCCAGCAGCACAGTTAGTACAGCACGAACGTTTGGCCTCTGCTCCCACAGCAGAAGAGCCAGTATTGAAAGCTGGTGCTGGACCTGTTCAGCACACAATCCCTTTTACATTGGTGCATTCATCGTTGCTTTCACTGCTCACTTTCATACAGGAAAAGCATTTGAATGGAATCAGTACAGAGGCTGCTCTCTGCTGCGCAGCAACACAGTCAGCACAGAATGAACAGTGGCATCTGCTCACACGGCAGAAGGAGCAGCAGGGAAAGCTAGCGCTCTGCTTCTTGAGCACACAAGCAGCTTTGCAATGGGGTCACCATCATTGCAGTCTCTCCTCGGTTTCATACCTAAAAGTCCATTTGAATCCGAATTCTCAGGTGGTGTCGTTCAGCTGCCCAGCAGCACAGTGAGTACAGCACGAACGTTTGGCCTCTGCTCCCACAGCAGAAGAGCCAGGATTGAAAGCTGGTGCTGGACCTGTTCCGCACACAATCCCCTTTACATTGGTGCCTCCATCGTTGCTTTCACTGCTAACACTCATACAGGAAAAGCATTTGAATAGAATCAGTCCAGAGCCTGCTCCCTGCTGGCAGCAACACAGCACAGAATGAACAGTGGCATCTGCTCACACGGCAGAAGGAGCAGCAGGGAAAGCTAGTGCTCTGCTTCTTCAGCACACAAGCAGCTTTGCAACGGGGTCACCATCATTGCAGTCTCTCCTCGGTTTCATACCTAAAAGTCCATTTGAATCCAAATTCTCAGGTGGTGTCTCTCAGCTGCCCAGCAGCACAGTTAGTACAGCACGAACGTTTGGCCTCTGCTCCCACAGCAGAAGAGCCAGGATTGAAAGCTGGTGCTGGACCTGTTCAGCACACAATCCCCTTTATATTGGTGCCTCCATCGTTGCTTTCACTGCTCACTTTCATACAGGAAAAGCATTTGAATGGAATCAGTCCAGAGGCTGCTCTCTGCTGCGCAGGAACACAGTCAGCCCAGAATGAACAGTGGCATCTGCTCACACGGCAGAAGGAGCAGCAGGGA
The DNA here is from genome assembly GCF_033815535.1 of Pezoporus flaviventris. NCBI lineage: Eukaryota > Metazoa > Chordata > Aves > Psittaciformes > Psittacidae > Pezoporus > Pezoporus flaviventris. Next base: position 801,650 of record NW_026892766.1, on the reverse strand, counting down.
AAGCTAGTGCTCTGCTTCTTCAGCACACAAGCAGCTTTGCAACGGGGTCACCATCATTGCAGTCTCTCCTCGGTTTCATACCTAAAAGTCCATTTGAATCCAAATTCTCAAGCGGTCTCAGCTGCCCAGCAGCACAGTGAGTACAGCACGAACGTTTGGCCTCTGCTCCCACAGCAGAAGAGCCAGGATTGAAAGCTGGTGCTGGACCTGTTCAGCACACAATCCCCTTTACATTGGTGCCTCCATCGTTGCTTTCACTGCTCACTTTCATACAGGAAAAGCATTTGAATGGAATCAGTCCAGAGCCTGCTCTCTGCTGCGCAGCAACACAGTCAGCACAGAATGAACAGTGGCATCTGCTCACACGGCAGAAGGAGCAGCAGGGAAAGCTAGTGCTCTGCTTCTTCAGCACACAAGCAGCTTTGCAACGGGGTCATTATCATTGCAGTCTCTCCTCGATTTCATACCTAAAAGTCCATTTGAATCCGAATTCTCAGGTGGTGTCTCTCAGCTGCCCAGCAGCACAGTGAGTACAGCACGAACGTTTGGCCTCTGCTCCCACAGCAGAAGAGCCAGGATTGAAAGCTGGTGCTGGACCTGTTCAGCACACAATCCCCTTTACATTGGTGCCTCCATCGTTGCTTTCACTGCTCACTTTCATACAGGAAAAGCATTTGAATGGAATCAGTCCAGAGCCTGCTCTATGCTGCACAGCAACACAGTCCGCACAGAATGAACAGTGGCATCTGCTCACACGGCAGAAGGAGCAGCAGGGAAAGCTAGTGCTCTGCTTCTTCAGCACACAAGCAGCTTTGCAACGGGGTCACCATCATTGCAGTCTCTCCTCGGTTTCATACCTAAAAGTCCATTTGAATCCGAATTCTCAGGTGGTGTCTCTCAGCTGCCCAGCAGCACAGTGAGTACAGCACGAACGTTTGGCCTCTGCTCCCACAGCAGAAGAGCCAGGATTGAAAGCTGGTGCTGGACCTGTTCCGCACACAATCCCCTTTACATTGGTGCCTCCATCGTTGCTTTCACTGCTAACACTCATACAGGAAAAGCATTTGAATAGAATCAGTCCAGAGCCTGCTCCCTGCTGGCAGCAACACAGCACAGAATGAACAGTGGCATCTGCTCACACGGCAGAAGGAGCAGCAGGGAAAGCTAGTGCTCTGCTTCTTCAGCACACAAGCAGCTTTGCAACGGGGTCACCATCATTGCAGTCTCTCCTCGGTTTCATACCTAAAAGTCCATTTGAATCCAAATTCTCAGGTGGTGTCTCTCAGCTGCCCAGCAGCACAGTTAGTACAGCACGAACGTTTGGCCTCTGCTCCCACAGCAGAAGAGCCAGGATTGAAAGCTGGTGGTGGACCTGGTCAGCACACAATCCCCTTTACATTGGTGCCTCCATCGTTGCTTTCACTGCTCACATTCATACAGGAAAAGCATTTGAATGGAATCAGTCCAGAGGCTGCTCTCTGCTGCGCAGCAACACAGTCAGCACAGAATGAACAGTGGCATCTGCTCACACGGCAGAAGGAGCAGCAGGGAAAGCTAGTGCTCTGCTTCTTCAGCACACAAGCAGCTTTGCAACGGGGTCACCATCATTGCAGTCTCTCCTCGGCTTCATACCTAAAAGTCCATTTGAATCCAAATTCTCAGGTGGTGTCGTTCAGCTGCCCAGCAGCACATAGTACAGCACGAACGTTTGGCCTCTGCTCCCACAGCAGAAGAGCCAGGATTGAAAGCTGGTGCTGGACCTGTTCAGCACACAATCCCCTTTACATTGGTGCCTCCATCGTTGCTTTCACTGCTAACACTCATACAGGAAAAGCTTTTGAATAGAATCCGTCCAGAGCCTGCTCCCTGCTGGCAGCAACACAGCACAGAATGAACAGTGGCATCTGCTCACACGGCAGAAGGAGCAGCAGGGAAAGCTAGTGCTCTGCTTCTTCAGCACACAAGCAGCTTTGCAACGGGGTCACCATCATTGCAGTCTCTCCTCGGTTTCATACCTAAAAGTCCATTTGAATCCGAATTCTCAGGTGGTGTCTCTCAGCTGCCCAGCAGCACAGTGAGTACAGCACGAACGTTTGGCCTCTGCTCCCACAGCAGAAGAGCCAGGATTGAAAGCTGGTGCTGGACCTGTTCAGCACACAATCCCCTTTACATTGGTGCCTCCATCGTTGCTTTCACTGCTAACACTCATACAGGAAAAGCATTTGAATAGAATCAGTCCAGAGCCTGCTCTCTGGCAGCAACACAGCACAGAATGAACAGTGGCATCTGCTCACACGGCAGAAGGAGCAGCAGGGAAAGCTAGTGCTCTGCTTCTTCAGCACACAAGCAGCTTTGCAACGGGGTCACCATCATTGCAGTCTCTCCTCGGCTTCATACCTAAAAGTCCATTTGAATCCGAATTCTCAGGTGGTGTCTCTCAGCTGCCCAGCAGCACAGTGAGTACAGCACGAACGTTTGGCCTCTGCTCCAACAGCAGAAGAGCCAGGATTGAAAGCTGGTGCTGGACCTGTTCAGCACACAATCCCCTTTACATTGGTGCCTCCATCGTTGCTTTCACTGCTAACACTCATACAGGAAAAGCATTTGAATAGAATCCGTCCAGAGCCTGCTCCCTGCTGGCAGCAACACAGCACAGAATGAACAGGGGCATCTGCTCACACGGCAGAAGGAGCAGCAGGGAAAGCTAGTGCTCTGCTTCTTCAGCACACAAGCAGCTTTGCAACGGGGTCACCATCATTGCAGTCTCTCCTCGGTTTCATACCTAAAAGTCCATTTGAATCCAAATTCTCAGGTGGTGTCTCTCAGCTGCCCAGCAGCACAGTTAGTACAGCACGAACGTTTGGCCTCTGCTCCCACAGCAGAAGAGCCAGGATTGAAAGCTGGTGCTGGACCTGTTCAGCACACAATCACCTTTACATTGGTGCCTCCATCGTTGCTTTCACTGCTCACATTCATACAGGAAAAGCATTTGAATGGAATCAGTCCAGAGGCTGCTCTCTGCTGCGCAGCAACACAGTCAGCACAGAATGAACAGTGGCATCTGCTCACACGGCAGAAGGACCAGCAGGGAAAGCTAGTGCTCTGCATCTTCAGCACACAAGCAGCTTTGCAACGGGTTCACCATCATTGCAGTCTCTCCTCGGTTTCATACCTAAAAGTCCATTTGAATCCAAATTCTCAGGTGGTGTCTCTCAGCTGCCCAGCAGCACAGTTAGTACAGCACGAACGTTTGGCCTCTGCTCCCACAGCAGAAGAGCCAGGATTGAAAGCTGGTGATGGACCTGTTCAGCACACAATCCCTTTTACATTGGTGCATTCATCGTTGCTTTCACTGCTCACTTTCATACAGGAAAAGCATTTGAAAGGAATCAGTCCAGAGGCTGCTCTCTGCTGCGCAGCAACACAGTCAGCACAGACTGAACAGTGGCATCTGCTCACACGGCAGAAGGAGCAGCAGGGAAAGCTAGTGCTCTGCTTCTTCAGCACACAAGCAGCTTTGCAACGGGGTCACCATCATTGCAGTCTCTCCTCGGCTTCATACCTAAAAGTCCATTTGAATCCAAATTCTCAGGTGGTGTCTCTCAGCTGCCCAGCAGCACAGTGAGTACAGCACGAACGTTTGGCCTCTGCTCCAACAGCAGAAGAGCCAGGATTGAAAGCTGGTGCTGGACCTGTTCAGCACACAATCCCCTTTACATTGGTGCCTCCATCGTTGCTTTCACTGCTAACACTCATACAGGAAAAGCATTTGAATAGAATCCGTCCAGAGCCTGCTCCCTGCTGGCAGCAACACAGCACAGAATGAACAGGGGCATCTGCTCACACGGCAGAAGGAGCAGCAGGGAAAGCTAGTGCTCTGCTTCTTCAGCACACAAGCAGCTTTGCAACGGGGTCACCATCATTGCAGTCTCTCCTCGGTTTCATACCTAAAAGTCCATTTGAATCCAAATTCTCAAGCGGTCTCAGCTGTCCAGCAGCACAGTGAGTACTGCACGAACGTTTGGCATCTTCTCCCACAGCAGAAGAGCAAGGATTGAAAGCTGGTGCTGGACCTGTTCATCACACAATCCCCTTTACATTGGTGCATCCATCGTTGCTTTCACTGCTAACACTCGTACAGGAAAAGCATTTGAATAGAATCCGTCCAGAGCCTTCTCACTGCTGCGCAGCAACACAGTCAGCACAGAATGAACTGTGGCATGTGCTCACACGGCAGAAGGAGCAGCAGGGAAAGCTAGTGCTCTGCTTCTTCAGCACACAAGCAGCTTTGCAACGGGGTCACCATCATTGCAGTCTCTCCTCGGCTTCATACCTAAAAGTCCATTTGAATCCGAATTCTCAGGTGGTGTCTCTCAGCTGCCCAGCAGCACAGTGAGTACAGCACGAACGTTTGGCCTCTGCTCCAACAGCAGAAGAGCCAGGATTGAAAGCTGGTGCTGGACCTGTTCAGCACACAATCCCCTTTACATTGGTGCCTCCATCGTTGCTTTCACTGCTAACACTCATACAGGAAAAGCATTTGAATAGAATCCGTCCAGAGCCTGCTCCCTGCTGGCAGCAACACAGCACAGAATGAACAGGGGCATCTGCTCACACGGCAGAAGGAGCAGCAGGGAAAGCTAGTGCTCTGCTTCTTCAGCACACAAGCAGCTTTGCAACGGGGTCACCATCATTGCAGTCTCTCCTCGGTTTCATACCTAAAAGTCCATTTGAATCCAAATTCTCAGGTGGTGTCTCTCAGCTGCCCAGCAGCACAGTTAGTACAGCACGAACGTTTGGCCTCTGCTCCCACAGCAGAAGAGCCAGGATTGAAAGCTGGTGCTGGACCTGTTCAGCACACAATCACCTTTACATTGGTGCCTCCATCGTTGCTTTCACTGCTCACATTCATACAGGAAAAGCATTTGAATGGAATCAGTCCAGAGGCTGCTCTCTGCTGCGCAGCAACACAGTCAGCACAGAATGAACAGTGGCATCTGCTCACACGGCAGAAGGACCAGCAGGGAAAGCTAGTGCTCTGCATCTTCAGCACACAAGCAGCTTTGCAACGGGTTCACCATCATTGCAGTCTCTCCTCGGTTTCATACCTAAAAGTCCATTTGAATCCAAATTCTCAGGTGGTGTCTCTCAGCTGCCCAGCAGCACAGTTAGTACAGCACGAACGTTTGGCCTCTGCTCCCACAGCAGAAGAGCCAGGATTGAAAGCTGGTGATGGACCTGTTCAGCACACAATCCCTTTTACATTGGTGCATTCATCGTTGCTTTCACTGCTCACTTTCATACAGGAAAAGCATTTGAATGGAATCAGTCCAGAGGCTGCTCTCTGCTGCGCAGCAACACAGTCAGCACAGACTGAACAGTGGCATCTGCTCACACGGCAGAAGGAGCAGCAGGGAAAGCTAGTGCTCTGCTTCTTCAGCACACAAGCAGCTTTGCAACGGGGTCACCATCATTGCAGTCTCTCCTCGGCTTCATACCTAAAAGTCCATTTGAATCCAAATTCTCAGGTGGTGTCTCTCAGCTGCCCAGCAGCACAGTGAGTACAGCACGAACGTTTGGCCTCTGCTCCAACAGCAGAAGAGCCAGGATTGAAAGCTGGTGCTGGACCTGTTCAGCACACAATCCCCTTTACATTGGTGCCTCCATCGTTGCTTTCACTGCTAACACTCATACAGGAAAAGCATTTGAATAGAATCCGTCCAGAGCCTGCTCCCTGCTGGCAGCAACACAGCACAGAATGAACAGGGGCATCTGCTCACACGGCAGAAGGAGCAGCAGGGAAAGCTAGTGCTCTGCTTCTTCAGCACACAAGCAGCTTTGCAACGGGGTCACCATCATTGCAGTCTCTCCTCGGTTTCATACCTAAAAGTCCATTTGAATCCAAATTCTCAAGCGGTCTCAGCTGTCCAGCAGCACAGTGAGTACTGCACGAACGTTTGGCATCTTCTCCCACAGCAGAAGAGCAAGGATTGAAAGCTGGTGCTGGACCTGTTCATCACACAATCCCCTTTACATTGGTGCATCCATCGTTGCTTTCACTGCTAACACTCGTACAGGAAAAGCATTTGAATAGAATCCGTCCAGAGCCTTCTCACTGCTGCGCAGCAACACAGTCAGCACAGAATGAACTGTGGCATGTGCTCACACGGCAGAAGGAGCAGCAGGGAAAGCTAGTGCTCTGCTTCTTCAGCACACAAGCAGCTTTGCAACGGGGTCACCATCATTGCAGTCTCTCCTCGGTTTCCTACCTAAAAGTCCATTTGAATCCAAATTCTCAGGTGGTGTCTCTCAGCTGCCCAGCAGCACAGTTAGTACAGCACGAACGTTTGGTCTCTGCTCCCACAGCAGAAGAGCCAGGATTGAAAGCTGGTGATGGACCTGTTCAGCACACAATCCCTTTTACATTGGTGCATTCATCGTTGCTTTCACTGCTCACTTTCATACAGGAAAAGCATTTGAATGGAATCAGTCCAGAGGCTGCTCTCTGCTGCGCAGCAACACTCAGCACAGAATGAACAGTGGCATCTGCTCACACGGCAGAAGGAGCAGCAGGGAAAGCTAGTGCTCTGCTTCTTCAGCACACAAGCAGCTTTGCAACGGGGTCACCATCATTGCAGTCTCTCCTCGGGTTCATACCTAAAAGTCCATTTGAATCCAAATTCTCAGGTGGTGTCTCTCAGCTGCCCAGCAGCACAGTTAGTACAGCACGAACGTTTGGCCTCTGCTCCCACAGCAGAAGAGCCAGGATTGAAAGCTGGTCCTGGACCTGTTCAGCACACAATCACCTTTACATTGGTGCCTCCATCGTTGCTTTCACTGCTCACATTCATACAGGAAAAGCATTTGAATGGAATCAGTCCAGAGGCTGCTCTCTGCTGCGCAGCAACACAGTCAGCACAGACTGAACAGTGGCATCTGCTCACACGGCAGAAGGAGCAGCAGGGAAAGCTAGTGCTCTGCTTCTTCAGCACACAAGCAGCTTTGCAACGGGGTCACCATCATTGCAGTCTCTCCTCGGCTTCATACCTAAAAGTCCATTTGAATCCAAATTCTCAGGTGGTGTCTCTCAGCTGCCCAGCAGCACAGTTAGTACAGCACGAATGTTTGGCCTCTGCTCCCACAGCAGAAGAGCCAGGATTGAAAGCTGGTGCTGGACCTGTTCAGCACACAATCCCTTTTACATTGGTGCATTCATCGTTGCTTTCACTGCTCACATTCATACAGGAAAAGCATTTGAATGGAATCAGTCCAGAGGCTGCTCTCTGCTGCGCAGCAACACAGTCAGAACAGAATGAACAGTGGCATCTGCTCACACGGCAGAAGGAGCAGCAGGGAAAGCTAGTGCTCTGCTTCTTCAGCACACAAGCAGCTTTGCAACGGGGTCACCGTCATTGCAGTCTCTCCTCGGCTTCATACCTAAAAGTCCATTTGAATCCGAATTCTCAGGTGGTGTCGCTCAGCTGCCCAGCAGCACAGTGAGTACAGCACGAACGTTTGGCCTCTGCTCCAACAGCAGAAGAGCCAGGATTGAAAGCTGGTGCTGGACCTGTTCAGCAGACAATCCCCTTTACATTGGTGCCTCCATCGTTGCTTTCACTGCTAACACTCATACAGGAAAAGCATTTGAATAGAATCCGTCCAGAGCCTGCTCCCTGCTGGCAGCAACACAGCACAGAATGAACAGTGGCATCTGCTCACACGGCAGAAGGAGCAGCAGGGAAAGCTAGTGCTCTGCTTCTTCAGCACACAAGCAGCTTTGCAACGGGGTCACCATCATTGCAGTCTCTCCTCGGTTTCATACCTAAAAGTCCATTTGAATCCAAATTCTCAGGTGGTGTCTCTCAGCTGCCCTGCAGCACAGTTAGTACAGCACGAACGTTTGGCCTCTGCTCCGACAGCAGAAGAGCCAGGATTGAAAGCTGGTGCTGGACCTGTTCAGCACACAACCTCTTTTACATTGGTGCATCCATCGTTGCTTTCACTGCTAACACTCGTACAGGAAAAGCATTTGAATAGAATCAGACCAGAGCCTGCTCTCTGCTGCGCAGCAACACAGTCAGCACAGAATGAACAGTGGCATCTGCTCACACGGCAGAAGGAGCAGCAGGGAAAGCTAGTGCTCTGCTTCTTCAGCACACAAGCAGCTTTGCAACGGGGTCACCATCATTGCAGTCTCTCCTCGGTTTCATACCTAAAAGTCCATTTGAATCCAAATTCTCAGGTGGTGTCTCTCAGCTGCCCAGCAGCACAGTTAGTACAGCACGAACGTTTGGCCTCTGCTCCCACAGCAGAAGAGCCAGGATTGAAAGCTGGTGATGGACCTGTTCAGCACACAATCCCCTTTACATTGGTGCCTCCATCGTTGCTTTCACTGCTAACACTCGTACAGGAAAAGCATTTGAATAGAATCAGTCCAGAGCCTGCTCCCTGCTGGCAGCAACACAGCACAGAATGAACAGGGGCATCTGCTCACACGGTAGAAGGAGCAGCAGGGAAAGCTAGTGCTCTGCTTCTTCAGCACACAAGCAGCTTTGCAACGGGGTCACCATCATTGGAGTCTCTCCTCGGTTTCCTACCTAAAAGTCCATTTGAATCCAAATTCTCAGGTGGTGTCTCTCAGCTGCCCAGCAGCACAGTTAGTACAGCACGAACGTTTGGCCTCTGCTCCCACAGCAGAAGAGCCAGGATTGAAAGCTGGTGCTGGACCTGTTCAGCACACAATCACCTTTACATTGGTGCATCCATCGTTGCTTTCACTGCTAACACTCGTACAGGAAAAGCATTTGAATAGAATCCGTCCAGAGCCTTCTCACAGCTGCGCAGCAACACAGTCAGCACAGAATGAACAGTGGCATCTGCTCACACGGCAGAAGGAGCAGCAGGGAAAGCTAGTGCTCTGCTTCTTCAGCACACAAGCAGCTTTGCAACGGGGTCACCATCATTGCAGTCTCTCCTCGTTTTCATACCTAAAAGTCCATTTGAATCCAAATTCTCAGGTGGTGTCTCTCAGCTGCCCAGCAGCACAGTTAGTACAGCACGAACGTTTGGCCTCTGCTCCCACAGCAGAAGAGCCAGGATTGAAAGCTGGTGATGGACCTGTTCAGCACACAATCACCTTTACATTGGTGCCTCCATCGTTGCTTTCACTGCTCACATTCATACAGGAAAAGCATTTGAATGGAATCAGTCCAGAGGCTGCTCTCTGCTGCGCAGCAACACAGTCAGCACAGAATGAACAGTGGCATCTGCTCACACGGCAGAAGGAGCAGCAGGGAAAGCTAGTGCTCTGCTTCTTCAGCACACAAGCAGCTTTGCAACGGGGTCACCATCATTGCAGTCTCTCCTCGGTTTCATACCTAAAAGTCCATTTGAATCCGAATTCTCAGGTGGTGTCTCTCAGCTGCCCAGCAGCACAGTGAGTACAGCACGAACGTTTGGCCTCTGCTCCCACAGCAGAAGAGCCAGGATTGAAAGCTGGTGCTGGACCTGTTCAGCACACAATCCCCTTTACATTGGTGCCTCCATCGTTGCTTTCACTGCTCACATTCATACAGGAAAAGCATTTGAATGGAATCAGTCCAGAGGCTGCTCTCTGCTGCGCAGCAACACAGTCAGCACAGACTGAACAGTGGCATCTGCTCACACGGCAGAAGGAGCAGCAGGGAAAGCTAGTGCTCTGCTTCTTCAGCACACAAGCAGCTTTGCAACGGGGTCACCATCATTGCAGTCTCTCCTCGGCTTCATACCTAAAAGTCCATTTGAATCCGAATTCTCAGGTGGTGTCTCTCAGCTGCCCAGCAGCACAGTTAGTACAGCACGAACGTTTGGCCTCTGCTCCAACAGCAGAAGAGCCAGGATTGAAAGCTGGTGCTGGACCTGTTCAGCACACAATCCCCTTTACATTGGTGCCTCCATCGTTGCTTTCACTGCTAACACTCATACAGGAAAAGCATTTGAATAGAATCCGTCCAGAGCCTGCTCCCTGCTGGCAGCAACACAGCACAGAATGAACAGTGGCATCTGCTCACACGGCAGAAGGAGCAGCAGGGAAAGCTAGTGCTCTGCTTCTTCAGCACACAAGCAGCTTTGCAACGGGGTCACCATCATTGCAGTCTCTCCTCGGTTTCATACCTAAAAGTCCATTTGAATCCAAATTCTCAAGCGGTCTCAGCTGTATAGCAGCACAGTGAGTACTGCACGAACGTTTGGCATCTGCTCCGACAGCAGAAGAGCAAGGATTGAAAGCTGGTGCTGGACCTGTTCAGCACACAATCCCCTTTACATTGGTGCATCCATCGTTGCTTTCACTGCTAACACTCGTACAGGAAAAGCATTTGAATAGAATCCGTCCAGAGCCTTCTCACTGCTGCGCAGCAACACAGTCAGCACAGAATGAACAGTGGCATCTGCTCACACGGCAGAAGGAGCAGCAGGGAAAGCTAGTGCTCTGCTTCTTCAGCACACAAGCAGCTTTGCAACGGGGTCACCATCATTGCAGTCTCTCCTCGGTTTCATACCTAAAAGTCCATTTGAATCCAAATTCTCAGGTGGTGTCTCTCAGCTGCCCAGCAGCACAGTTAGTACAGCACGAACGTTTGGCCTCTGCTCCCACAGCAGAAGAGCCAGGATTGAAAGCTGGTGATGGACCTGTTCAGCACACAATCACCTTTACATTGGTGCCTCCATCGTTGCTTTCACTGCTCACATTCATACAGGAAAAGCATTTGAATGGAATCAGTCCAGAGGCTGCTCTCTGCTGCGCAGCAACACAGTCAGCACAGAATGAACAGTGGCATCTGCTCACACGGCAGAAGGAGCAGCAGGGAAAGCTAGTGCTCTGCTTCTTCAGCACACAAGCAGCTTTGCAACGGGGTCACCATCATTGCAGTCTCTCCTCGGCTTCATACCTAAAAGTCCATTTGAATCCGAATTCTCAGGTGGTGTCGCTCAGCTGCCCAGCAGCACAGTTAGTACAGCACGAACGTTTGGCCTCTGCTCCCACAGCAGAAGAGCCAGGATTGAAAGCTGGTGCTGGACCTGTTCAGCACACAATCACTTTTACATTGATGCATTCATCGTTGCTTTCACTGCTCACTTTCATAAAGGAAAAGCATTTGAATGGAATCAGTCCAGAGGCTGCTCTCTGCTGCGCAGCAACACAGTCAGCACAGAATGAACAGTGCCTTCTGCTCACATGGCAGAAGGAGCAGCAGGGAAAGCTAGTGCTCTGCTTCTTCAGCACACAAGCAGCTTTGCAACGGGGTCACCATCATTGCAGTCTCTCCTCGGTTTCATACCTAAAAGTCAATTTGAATCCAAATTCTCAGGTGGTGTCTCTCAGCTGCCCAGCAGCACAGTTAGTACAGCACGAACGTTTTGCCTCTGCTCCCACAGCAGAAGAGCCAGTATTGAAAGCTGGTGCTGGACCTGTTCAGCACACAATCACCTTTACATTGGTGCCTCCATCGTTGCTTTCACTGCTCACATTCATACAGGAAAAGCATTTGAATGGAATCAGTCCAGAGGCTGCTCTCTGCTGCGCAGCAACACAGTCAGCACAGAATGAACAGTGGCATCTGCTCACACGGCAGAAGGAGCAGCAGGGAAAGCTAGTGCTCTGCATCTTCAGCACACAAGCAGCTTTGCAACGGGTTCACCATCATTGCAGTCTCTCCTCGGTTTCCTACCTAAAAGTCCATTTGAATCCAAATTCTCAGGTGGTGTCTCTCAGCTGCCCAACAGCACAGTTAGTACAGCACGAACGTTTGGCCTCTGCTCCCACAGCAGAAGAGCCAGGATTGAAAGCTGGTGCTGGACCTGTTCAGCACACAATACCTTTTACATTGGTTCATTCATCGTTGCTTTCACTGCTCACTTTCATAGAGGTAAAGCATTTGAATGGAATCAGTCCAAAGGCTGCTCTCTGCTGCGCAGCAACACAGTCAGCACAGAATGAACAGTAGCATCTGCTCCCAAGGCAGAAGGAGCAGCAGGGAAAGCTAGTGCTCTGCTTCTTCAGCACACAAGCAGCTTTGCAACGGGGTCACCATCATTGCAGTCTCTCCTCGGTTTCATACCTAAAAGTCCATTTGAATCCAAATTCTCAGGTGGTGTCTCTCAGCTGCCCAGCAGCACAGTGAGTACAGCACGAAAGTTTGGCCTCTGCTCCCACAGCAGAAGAGCCAGGATTAAAAGCTGGTGCTGGACCTGTTCAGCACACAATCCCCTTTACATTGGTGCATCCATCGTTGCTTTCACTGCTAACACTCGTACAGGAAAAGCATTTGAATAGAATCAGTCCAGAGCCTGCTCCCTGCTGGCAGCAATACAGCACAGAATGAACAGGGGCATCTGCTCACACGGCAGAAGGACCAGCAGGGAAAGCTAGTGCTGTGTCTCTTCATCACAAAAGAAGCTTTGCAACGGGGTCACCATCATTGCAGTCTCTCCTCGGTTTCATACCTAAAAGTCCATTTGAATCCAAATTCTCAAGCGGGCTAAGCTGTCCAGCAGCACAGTGAGTACTGCACGAACGTTTGGCATCTGCTCCGACAGCAGAAGAGCAAGGATTGAAAGCTGGTGCTGGACCTGTTCAGCACACAATCCCCTTTACATTGGTGCATCCATCGTTGCTTTCACTGCTAACACTCGTACAGGAAAAGCATTTGAATAGAATCCGTCCAGAGCCTTCTCACTGCTGCGCAGCAACAGAGTCAGCACAGAATGAACAGTGGCATCTGCTCACACGGCAGAAGGAGCAGCAGGGAAAGCTAGTGCTCTGCTTCTTCAGCACACAAGCAGCTTTGCAACGGGGTCACCATCATTGCAGTCTCTCCTCGGTTTCATACCTAAAAGTCCATTTGAATCCAAATTCTCAGGTGGTGTCTCTCAGCTGCCCAGCAGCACAGTTAGTACAGCACGAACGTTTGGCCTCTGCTCCCACAGCAGAAGAGCCAGGATTGAAAGCTGGTGATGGACCTGTTCAGCACACAATCCCTTTTACATTGGTGCATTCATCGTTGCTTTCACTGCTCACTTTCATACAGGAAAAGCATTTGAAAGGAATCAGTCCAGAGGCTGCTCTCTGCTGCGCAGCAACACAGTCAGCACAGACTGAACAGTGGCATCTGCTCACACGGCAGAAGGACCAGCAGGGAAAGCTAGTGCTCTGCTTCTTCAGCACACAAGCAGCTTTGCAACGGGGTCACCATCATTGCAGTCTCTCCTCGGTTTCATACCTAAAAGTCCATTTGAATCCAAATTCTCAGGTGGTGTCTCTCAGCTGCCCAGCAGCACAGTTAGTACAGCACGAACGTTTGGCCTCTGCTCCCACAGCAGAAGAGCCAGGAATGAAAGCTGGTGCTGGACCTGTTCAGCACACAATCACTTTTACATTGGTGCCTCCATCGTTGCTTTCACTGCTCACATTCATACAGGAAAAGCATTTGAATAGAATCCGTCCAGAGCCTGCTCCCTGCTGGCAGCAACACAGCACAGAATGAACAGGGGCATCTGCTCACAGGGCAGAAGGAGCAGCAGGGAAAGCTAGTGCTCTGCTTCTTCAGCACACAAGCAGCTTTGCAACGGGGTCACCATCATTGCAGTCTCTCCTCGGTTTCATACCTAAAAGTCCTTTTGAATCCAAATTCTCAAGCGGTCTCAGCTGTCCAGCAGCACAGTGAGTACTGCACGAACGTTTGGCATCTTCTCCCACAGCAGAAGAGCAAGGATTGAAAGCTGGTGCTGGACCTGTTCATCACACAATCCCCTTTACATTGGTGCATCCATCGTTGCTTTCACTGCTAACACTCGTACAGGAAAAGCATTTGAATAGAATCCGTCCAGAGCCTTCTCACTGCTGCGCAGCAACACAGTCAGCACAGAATGAACAGTGGCATGTGCTCACACGGCAGAAGGAGCAGCAGGGAAAGCTAGTGCTCTGCTTCTTCAGCACACAAGCAGCTTTGCAACGGGGTCACCATCATTGCAGTCTCTCCTCGGTTTCCTACCTAAAAGTCCATTTGAATCCAAATTCTCAGGTGGTGTCTCTCAGCTGCCCAGCAGCACAGTTAGTACAGCACGAACGTTTGGCCTCTGCTCCCACAGCAGAAGAGCCAGGATTGAAAGCTGGTGATGGACCTGTTCAGCACACAATCCCTTTTACATTGGTGCATTCATCGTTGCTTTCACTGCTCACTTTCATACAGGAAAAGCATTTGAATGGAATCAGTCCAGAGGCTGCTCTCTGCTGCGCAGCAACACAGTCAGCACAGAATGAACAGTGGCATCTGCTCACACGGCAGAAGGAGCAGCAGGGAAAGCTAGTGCTCTGCTTCTTCAGCACACAAGCAGCTTTGCAACGGGGTCACCATCATTGCAGTCTCTCCTCGGCTTCATACCTAAAAGTCCATTTGAATCCGAATTCTCAGGTGGTGTCGCTCAGCTGCCCAGCAGCACAGTGAGTACAGCACGAACGTTTGGCCTCTGCTCCAACAGCAGAAGAGCCAGGATTGAAAGCTGGTGCTGGACCTGTTCAGCAGACAATCCCCTTTACATTGGTGCCTCCATCGTTGCTTTCACTGCTAACACTCATACAGGAAAAGCATTTGAATAGAATCCGTCCAGAGCCTGCTCCCTGCTGGCAGCAACACAGCACAGAATGAACAGTGGCATCTGCTCACACGGCAGAAGGAGCAGCAGGGAAAGCTAGTGCTCTGCTTCTTCAGCACACAAGCAGCTTTGCAACGGGGTCACCATCATTGCAGTCTCTCCTCGGTTTCATACCTAAAAGTCCATTTGAATCCAAATTCTCAGGTGGTGTCTCTCAGCTGCCCTGCAGCACAGTTAGTACAGCACGAACGTTTGGCCTCTGCTCCGACAGCAGAAGAGCCAGGTTTGAAAGCTGGTGCTGGACCTGTTCAGCACACAACCTCTTTTACATTGGTGCATCCATCGTTGCTTTCACTGCTAACACTCGTACAGGAAAAGCATTTGAATAGAATCAGTCCAGAGCCTGCTCTCTGCTGCGCAGCAACACAGTCAGCACAGAATGAACAGTGGCATCTGCTCACACGGCAGAAGGAGCAGCAGGGAAAGCTAGTGCTCTGCTTCTTCAGCACACAAGCAGCTTTGCAACGGGGTCACCATCATTGCAGTCTCTCCTCGGTTTCATACCTAAAAGTCCATTTGAATCCAAATTCTCAGGTGGTGTCTCTCAGCTGCCCAGCAGCACAGTTAGTACAGCACGAACGTTTGGCCTCTGCTCCCACAGCAGAAGAGCCAGGATTGAAAGCTGGTGATGGACCTGTTCAGCACACAATCCCTTTTACATTGGTGCATTCAGCGTTGCTTTCACTGCTCACTTTCATACAGGAAAAGCATTTGAATAGAATCATTCCAGAGGCTGCTCTCTGCTGCGCAGCAACACAGTCAGCACAGAATGAACAGTGGCATCTGCTCACACGGCAGAAGGAGCAGCAGGGAAAGCTAGTGCTCTGCTTCTTCAGCACACAAGCAGCTTTGCAACGGGGTCACCATCATTGCAGTCTCTCCTCGGTTTCATACCTAAAAGTCCATTTGAATCCAAATTCTCAGGTGGTGTCTCTCAGCTGCCCAGCAGCACAGTTAGTACAGCACGAACGTTTGGCCTCTGCTCCCACAGCAGAAGAGCCAGGATTGAAAGCTGGTGCTGGACCTGTTCAGCACACAATCCCTTTTACATTGGTGCATCCATCGTTGCTTTCACTGCTAACACTCGTACAGGAAAAGCATTTGAATAGAATCAGTCCAGAGCCTGCTCCCTGCTGGCAGCAACACAGCACAGAATGAACAGGGGCATCTGCTCACACGGTAGAAGGAGCAGCAGGGAAAGCTAGTGCTCTGCTTCTTCAGCACACAAGCAGCTTTGCAACGGGGTCACCATCATTGGAGTCTCTCCTCGGTTTCCTACCTAAAAGTCCATTTGAATCCAAATTCTCAGGTGGTGTCTCTCAGCTGCCCAGCAGCACAGTTAGTACAGCACGAACGTTTGGCCTCTGCTCCCACAGCAGAAGAGCCAGGATTGAAAGCTGGTGCTGGACCTGTTCAGCACACAATCACCTTTACATTGGTGCATCCATCGTTGCTTTCACTGCTAACACTCGTACAGGAAAAGCATTTGAATAGAATCCGTCCAGAGCCTTCTCACTGCTGCGCAGCAACACAGTCAGCACAGAATGAACAGTGGCATCTGCTCACACGGCAGAAGGAGCAGCAGGGAAAGCTAGTGCTCTGCTTCTTCAGCACACAAGCAGCTTTGCAACGGGGTCACCATCATTGCAGTCTCTCCTCGGTTTCATACCTAAAAGTCCATTTGAATCCAAATTCTCAGGTGGTGTCTCTCAGCTGCCCAGCAGCACAGTTAGTACAGCACGAACGTTTGGCCTCTGCTCCCACAGCAGAAGAGCCAGGATTGAAAGCTGGTGATGGACCTGTTCAGCACACAATCACCTTTACATTGGTGCCTCCATCGTTGCTTTCACTGCTCACATTCATACAGGAAAAGCATTTGAATGGAATCAGTCCAGAGGCTGCTCTCTGCTGCGCAGCAACACAGTCAGCACAGACTGAACAGTGGCATCTGCTCACACGGCAGAAGGAGCAGCAGGGAAAGCTAGTGCTCTGCTTCTTCAGCACACAAGCAGCTTTGCAACGGGGTCACCATCATTGCAGTCTCTCCTCGGCTTCATACCTAAAAGTCCATTTGAATCCGAATTCTCAGGTGGTGTCTCTCAGCTGCCCAGCAGCACAGTGAGTACAGCACGAACGTTTGGCCTCTGCTCCAACAGCAGAAGAGCCAGGATTGAAAGCTGGTGCTGGACCTGTTCAGCACACAATCCCCTTTACATTGGTGCCTCCATCGTTGCTTTCTCTGCTAACACTCATACAGGAAAAGCATTTGAATAGAATCCGGCCAGAGCCTGCTCCCTGCTGGCAGCAACACAGCACAGAATGAACAGTGGCATCTGCTCACACGGCAGAAGGAGCAGCAGGGAAAGCTAGTGCTCTGCTTCTTCAGCACACAAGCAGCTTTGCAACGGGGTCACCATCATTGCAGTCTCTCCTCGGTTTCATACCTAAAAGTCCATTTGAATCCAAATTCTCAAGCGGTCTCAGCTGTCCAGCAGCACAGTGAGTACTGCACGAACGTTTGGCATCTGCTCCGACAGCAGAAGAGCAAGGATTGAAAGCTGGTGCTGGACCTGTTCATCACACAATCCCCTTTACATTGGTGCCTCCATCGTTGCTTTCACTGCTAACACTCGTACAGGAAAAGCATTTGAATAGTATCCGTCCAGAGCCTTCTCACTGCTGCGCAGCAACACAGTCAGCACAGAATGAACAGTGGCATGTGCTCACACGGCAGAAGGAGCAGCAGGGAAAGCTAGTGCTCTGCTTCTTCAGCACACAAGCAGCTTTGCAACGGGGTCACCATCATTGCAGTCTCTCCTCGGTTTCCTACCTAAAAGTCCATTTGAATCCAAATTCTCAGGTGGTGTCTCTCAGCTGCCCAGCAGCACAGTTAGTACAGCACGAACGTTTGGCCTCTGCTCCCACAGCAGAAGAGCCAGGATTGAAAGCTGGTGATGGACCTGTTCAGCACACAATCCCCTTTCCATTGGTGCATTCATCGTTGCTTTCACTGCTCACTTTCATACAGGAAAAGCATTTGAATAGAATCAGTCCAGAGGCTGCTCTCTGCTGCGCAGGAACACAGTCAGCACAGAATGAACAGTGGCATCTGCTCACACGGCAGAAGGAGCAGCAGGGAAAGCTAGTGCTCTGCTTCTTCAGCACACAAGCAGCTTTGCAACGGTGTCACCATCATTGCAGTCTCTCCTCGGTTTCATACCTAAAAGTCCATTTGAATCCAAATTCTCAGGTGGTGTCTCTCAGCTGCCCAGCAGCACAGTGAGTACAGCACGAACGTATGGCCTCTGCTGCCACAGCAGAAGAGCCAGGATTGAAAGCTGGTGCTGGACCTGTTCAGCACACAATCCCTTTTACATTGGTGCATCCATCGTTGCTTTCACTGCTAACACTCGTACAGGAAAAGCATTTGAATAGAATCAGTCCAGAGCCTGCTCCCTGCTGGCAGCAACACAGCACAGAATGAACAGGGGCATCTGCTCACACGGCAGAAGGAGCAGCAGGGAAAGCAAGTGCTGTGTCTCTTCAGCACACAAGCAGCTTTGCAACGGGGTCACCATCATTGCAGTCTCTCCTCGGTTTCATACCTAAAAGTCCATTTGAATCCAAATTCTCAGGTGGTGTCTCTCAGCTGCCCAGCAGCACAGTTAGTACAGCACGAACGTTTGGCCTCTGCTCCCACAGCAGAAGAGCCAGGATTGAAAGCTGGTGCTGGACCTGTTCAGCACACAATCCCTTTTACATTGGTGCATCCATCGTTGCTTTCACTGCTAACACTCGTACAGGAAAAGCATTTGAATAGAATCCGTCCAGAGCCTTCTCACTGCTGCGCAGCAATACAGTCAGCACAGAATGAACAGTGGCATCTGCTCACACGGCAGAAGGAGCAGCAGGGAAAGCTAGTGCTCTGCTTCTTCAGCACACAAGCAGCTTTGCAACGGGGTCACCATCATTGGAGTCTCTCCTCGGTTTCCTACCTAAAAGTCCATTTGAATCCAAATTCTCAGGTGGTGTCTCTCAGCTGCCCAGCAGCACAGTTAGTACAGCACGAACGTTTGGCCTCTGCTCCCACAGCAGAAGAGCCAGGATTGAAACCTGGTGCTGGACCTGTTCAGCACACAATCACCTTTACATTGGTGCATCCATCGTTGCTTTCACTGCTAACACTCGTACAGGAAAAGCATTTGAATAGAATCCGTCCAGAGCCTTCTCACTGCTGCGCAGCAATACAGTCAGCACAGAATGAACAGTGGCATCTGCTCACACGGCAGAAGGAGCAGCAGGGAAAGCTAGTGCTCTGCTTCTTCAGCACACAAGCAGCTTTGCAACGGGGTCACCATCATTGCAGTCTCTCCTCGGTTTCATACCTAAAAGTCCATTTGAATCCAAATTCTCAGGTGGTGTCTCTCAGCTGCCCAGCAGCACAGTTAGTACAGCACGAACGTTTGGCCTCTGCTCCCACAGCAGAAGAGCCAGAATTGAAAGCTGGTGATGGACCTGTTCAGCACACAATCCCTTTTACATTGGTGCATTCATCGTTGCTTTCACTGCTCACTTTCATACAGGAAAAGCATTTGAAAGGAATCAGTCCAGAGGCTGCTCTCTGCTGCGCAGGAACACAGTCAGCACAGAATGAACAGTGGCATCTGCTCACACGGCAGAAGGACCAGCAGGGAAAGCTAGTGCTCTGCTTCTTCAGCACACAAGCAGCTTTGCAACGGGGTCACCATCATTGCAGTCTCTCCTCGGTTTCATACTTAAAAGTCCATTTGAATCCAAATTCTCAGGTGGTGTCTCTCAGCTGCCCAGCAGCACAGTTAGTACAGCACGAACGTTTGGCCTCTGCTCCCACAGCAGAAGAGCCAGGATTGAAAGCTGGTGCTGGACCTGTTCAGCACACAATCACCTTTACATTGGTGCCTCCATCGTTGCTTTCACTGCTCACATTCATACAGGAAAAGCATTTGAATGGAATCAGTCCAGAGGCTGCTCTCTGCTGCGCAGCAACACAGTCAGCACAGACTGAACAGTGGCATCTGCTCACACGGCAGAAGGAGCAGCAGGGAAAGCTAGTGCTCTGCTTCTTCAGCACACAAGCAGCTTTGCAACGGGGTCACCATCATTGCAGTCTCTCCTCGGCTTCATACCTAAAAGTCCATTTGAATCCGAATTCTCAGGTGGTGTCTCTCAGCTGCCCAGCAGCACAGTGAGTACAGCACGAACGTTTGGCCTCTGCTCCAACAGCAGAAGAGCCAGGATTGAAAGCTGGTGCTGGACCTGTTCAGCACACAATCCCCTTTACATTGGTGCCTCCATCGTTGCTTTCACTGCTAACACTCATACAGGAAAAGCATTTGAATAGAATCCGTCCAGAGCCTGCTCCCTGCTGGCAGCAACACAGCACAGAATGAACAGGGGCATCTGCTCACACGGCAGAAGGAGCAGCAGGGAAAGCTAGTGCTCTGCTTCTTCAGCACACAAGCAGCTTTGCAACGGGGTCACCATCATTGCAGTCTCTCCTCGGTTTCATACCTAAAAGTCCATTTGAATCCAAATTCTCAAGCGGTCTCAGGTGTCCAGCAGCACAGTGAGTACTGCACGAACGTTTGGCATCTTCTCCCACAGCAGAAGAGCAAGGATTGAAAGCTGGTGATGGACCTGTTCATCACACAATCCCCTTTACATTGGTGCATCCATCGTTGCTTTCACTGCTAACACTCGTACAGGAAAAGCATTTGAATAGAATCCGTCCAGAGCCTTCTCACTGCTGCGCAGCAACACAGTCAGCACAGAATAAACAGTGGCATGTGCTCACACGGCAGAAGGAGCAGCAGGGAAAGCTAGTGCTCTGCTTCTTCAGCACACAAGCAGCTTTGCAACGGGGTCACCATCATTGCAGTCTCTCCTCGGCTTCATACCTAAAAGTCCATTTGAATCCGAATTCTCAGGTGGTGTCGCTCAGCTGCCCAGCAGCACAGTGAGTACAGCACGAACGTTTGGCCTCTGCTCCAACAGCAGAAGAGCCAGGATTGAAAGCTGGTGCTGGACCTGTTCAGCAGACAATCCCCTTTACATTGGTGCCTCCATCGTTGCTTTCACTGCTAACACTCATACAGGAAAAGCATTTGAATAGAATCCGTCCAGAGCCTGCTCCCTGCTGGCAGCAACACAGCACAGAATGAACAGTGGCATCTGCTCACACGGCAGAAGGAGCAGCAGGGAAAGCTAGTGCTCTGCTTCTTCAGCACACAAGCAGCTTTGCAACGGGGTCACCATCATTGCAGTCTCTCCTCGGTTTCATACCTAAAAGTCCATTTGAATCCAAATTCTCAGGTGGTGTCTCTCAGCTGCCCTGCAGCACAGTTAGTACAGCACGAACGTTTGGCCTCTGCTCCGACAGCAGAAGAGCCAGGTTTGAAAGCTGGTGCTGGACCTGTTCAGCACACAACCTCTTTTACATTGGTGCATCCATCGTTGCTTTCACTGCTAACACTCGTACAGGAAAAGCATTTGAATAGAATCAGTCCAGAGCCTGCTCTCTGCTGCGCAGCAACACAGTCAGCACAGAATGAACAGTGGCATCTGCTCACACGGCAGAAGGAGCAGCAGGGAAAGCTAGTGCTCTGCTTCTTCAGCACACAAGCAGCTTTGCAACGGGGTCACCATCATTGCAGTCTCTCCTCGGTTTCATACCTAAAAGTCCATTTGAATCCAAATTCTCAGGTGGTGTCTCTCAGCTGCCCAGCAGCACAGTTAGTACAGCACGAACGTTTGGCCTCTGCTCCCACAGCAGAAGAGCCAGGATTGAAAGCTGGTGATGGACCTGTTCAGCACACAATCCCTTTTACATTGGTGCATTCAGCGTTGCTTTCACTGCTCACTTTCATACGGGAAAAGCATTTGAATAGAATCAGTCCAGAGGCTGCTCTCTGCTGCGCAGGAACACAGTCAGCACAGAATGAACAGTGGCATCTGCTCACACGGCAGAAGGAGCAGCAGGGAAAGCTAGTGCTCTGCTTCTTCAGCACACAAGCAGCTTTGCAACGGGGTCACCATCATTGCAGTCTCTCCTCGGTTTCATACCTAAAAGTCCATTTGAATCCAAATTCTCAGGTGGTGTCTCTCAGCTGCCCAGCAGCACAGTGAGTACAGCACGAACGTATGGCCTCTGCTGCCACAGCAGAAGAGCCAGGATTGAAAGCTGGTGCTGGACCTGTTCAGCACACAATCCCTTTTACATTGGTGCATCCATCGTTGCTTTCACTGCTAACACTCGTACAGGAAAAGCATTTGAATAGAATCAGTCCAGAGCCTGCTCCCTGCTGGCAGCAACACAGCACAGAATGAACAGGGGCATCTGCTCACACGGCAGAAGGAGCAGCAGGGAAAGCAAGTGCTGTGTCTCTTCAGCACACAAGCAGCTTTGCAACGGGGTCACCATCATTGCAGTCTCTCCTCGGTTTCATACCTAAAAGTCCATTTGAATCCAAATTCTCAGGTGGTGTCTCTCAGCTGCCCAGCAGCACAGTTAGTACAGCACGAACGTTTGGCCTCTGCTCCCACAGCAGAAGAGCCAGGATTGAAAGCTGGTGCTGGACCTGTTCAGCACACAATCCCTTTTACATTGGTGCATCCATCGTTGCTTTCACTGCTAACACTCGTACAGGAAAAGCATTTGAATAGAATCAGTCCAGAGCCTGCTCCCTGCTGGCAGCAACACAGCACAGAATGAACAGTGGCATCTGCTCACACGGCAGAAGGAGCAGCAGGGAAAGCTAGTGCTCTGCTTCTTCAGCACACAAGCAGCTTTGCAACGGGGTCACCATCATTGCAGTCTCTCCTCGGTTTCATACCTAAAAGTCCATTTGAATCCAAATTCTCAAGCGGTCTCAGCTGTCCAGCAGCACAGTGAGTACTGCACGAACGTTTGGCATCTGCTCCGACAGCAGAAGAGCAAGGATTGAAAGCTGGTGCTGGACCTGTTCATCACACAATCCCCTTTACATTGGTGCCTCCATCGTTGCTTTCACTGCTAACACTCGTACAGGAAAAGCATTTGAATAGTATCCGTCCAGAGCCTTCTCACTGCTGCGCAGCAACACAGTCAGCACAGAATGAACAGTGGCATGTGCTCACACGGCAGAAGGAGCAGCAGGGAAAGCTAGTGCTCTGCTTCTTCAGCACACAAGCAGCTTTGCAACGGGGTCACCATCATTGCAGTCTCTCCTCGGTTTCCTACCTAAAAGTCCATTTGAATCCAAATTCTCAGGTGGTGTCTCTCAGCTGCCCAGCAGCACAGTTAGTACAGCACGAACGTTTGGCCTCTGCTCCCACAGCAGAAGAGCCAGGATTGAAAGCTGGTGATGGACCTGTTCAGCACACAATCCCTTTTACATTGGTGCATTCATCGTTGCTTTCACTGCTCACTTTCATACAGGAAAAGCATTTGAATGGAATCAGTCCAGAGGCTGCTCTCTGCTGCGCAGCAACACAGTCAGAACAGAATGAACAGTGGCATCTGCTCACACGGCAGAAGGAGCAGCAGGGAAAGCTAGTGCTCTGCTTCTTCAGCACACAAGCAGCTTTGCAACGGGGTCACCATCATTGCAGTCTCTCCTCGGCTTCATACCTAAAAGTCCATTTGAATCCGAATTCTCAGGTGGTGTCGCTCAGCTGCCCAGCAGCACAGTGAGTACAGCACGAACGTTTGGCCTCTGCTCCAACAGCAGAAGAGCCAGGATTGAAAGCTGGTGCTGGACCTGTTCAGCAGACAATCCCCTTTACATTGGTGCCTCCATCGTTGCTTTCACTGCTAACACTCATACAGGAAAAGCATTTGAATAGAATCCGTCCAGAGCCTGCTCCCTGCTGGCAGCAACACAGCACAGAATGAACAGTGGCATCTGCTCACACGGCAGAAGGAGCAGCAGGGAAAGCTAGTGCTCTGCTTCTTCAGCACACAAGCAGCTTTGCAACGGGGTCACCATCATTGCAGTCTCTCCTCGGTTTCATACCTAAAAGTCCATTTGAATCCAAATTCTCAGGTGGTGTCTCTCAGCTGCCCAGCAGCACAGTTAGTACACCACCAACGTTTGGCCTCTGCTCCGACAGCAGAAGAGCCAGGATTGAAAGCTGGTGCTGGACCTGTTCAGCACACAACCTCTTTTACATTGGTGCATCCATCGTTGCTTTCACTGCTAACACTCGTACAGGAAAAGCATTTGAATAGAATCAGTCCAGAGGCTGCTCTCTGCTGCGCAGCAACACAGTCAGCACAGAATGAACAGTGGCATCTGCTCACACGGCAGAAGGAGCAGCAGGGAAAGCTAGTGCTCTGCTTCTTCAGCACACAAGCAGCTTTGCAACGGGGTCACCATCATTGCAGTCTCTCCTCGGTTTCATACCTAAAAGTCCATTTGAATCCAAATTCTCAGGTGGTGTCTCTCAGCTGCCCAGCAGCACAGTTAGTACAGCACGAACGTTTGGCCTCTGCTCCCACAGCAGAAGAGCCAGGATTGAAAGCTGGTGCTGGACCTGTTCAGCACACAATCACCTTTACATTGGTGCCTCCATCGTTGCTTTCACTGCTCACATTCATACAGGAAAAGCATTTGAATGGAATCAGTCCAGAGGCTGCTCTCTGCTGCGCAGCAACACAGTCAGCACAGACTGAACAGTGGCATCTGCTCACACGGCAGAAGGAGCAGCAGGGAAAGCTAGTGCTCTGCTTCTTCAGCACACAAGCAGCTTTGCAACGGGGTCACCATCATTGCAGTCTCTCCTCGGTTTCATACCTAAAAGTCCATTTGAATCCAAATTCTCAGGTGGTGTCTCTCAGCTGCCCAGCAGCACAGTGAGTACAGCACGAACGTATGGCCTCTGCTGCCACAGCAGAAGAGCCAGGATTGAAAGCTGGTGCTGGACCTGTTCAGCACACAATCCCTTTTACATTGGTGCATCCATCGTTGCTTTCACTGCTAACACTCGTACAGGAAAAGCATTTGAATAGAATCAGTCCAGAGCCTGCTCCCTGCTGGCAGCAACACAGCACAGAATGAACAGGGGCATCTGCTCACACGGCAGAAGGAGCAGCAGGGAAAGCAAGTGCTGTGTCTCTTCAGCACACAAGCAGCTTTGCAACGGGGTCACCATCATTGCAGTCTCTCCTCGGTTTCATACCTAAAAGTCCATTTGAATCCAAATTCTCAGGTGGTGTCTCTCAGCTGCCCAGCAGCACAGTTAGTACAGCACGAACGTTTGGACTCTGCTCCCACAGCAGAAGAGCCAGGATTGAAAGCTGGTGCTGGACCTGTTCAGCACACAATCCCTTTTACATTGGTGCATCCATCGTTGCTTTCACTGCTAACACTCGTACAGGAAAAGCATTTGAATAGAATCAGTCCAGAGCCTGCTCCCTGCTGGCAGCAACACAGCACAGAATGAACAGGGGCATCTGCTCACACGGTAGAAGGAGCAGCAGGGAAAGCTAGTGCTCTGCTTCTTCAGCACACAAGCAGCTTTGCAACGGGGTCACCATCATTGGAGTCTCTCCTCGGTTTCCTACCTAAAAGTCCATTTGAATCCAAATTCTCAGGTGGTGTCTCTCAGCTGCCCAGCAGCACAGTTAGTACAGCACGAACGTTTGGCCTCTGCTCCCACAGCAGAAGAGCCAGGATTGAAAGCTGGTGCTGGACCTGTTCAGCACACAATCACCTTTACATTGGTGCATCCATCGTTGCTTTCACTGCTAACACTCGTACAGGAAAAGCATTTGAATAGAATCCGTCCAGAGCCTTCTCACTGCTGCGCAGCAACACAGTCAGCACAGAATGAACAGTGGCATCTGCTCACACGGCAGAAGGAGCAGCAGGGAAAGCTAGTGCTCTGCTTCTTCAGCACACAAGCAGCTTTGCAACGGGGTCACCATCATTGCAGTCTCTCCTCGGTTTCATACCTAAAAGTCCATTTGAATCCAAATTCTCAGGTGGTGTCTCTCAGCTGCCCAGCAGCACAGTTAGTACAGCACGAACGTTTGGCCTCTGCTCCCACAGCAGAAGAGCCAGGATTGAAAGCTGGTGCTGGACCTGTTCAGCACACAATCACCTTTACATTGGTGCATCCATCGTTGCTTTCACTGCTAACACTCGTACAGGAAAAGCATTTGAATAGAATCCGTCCAGAGCCTTCTCACTGCTGCGCAGCAACACAGTCAGCACAGAATGAACAGTGGCATCTGCTCACACGGCAGAAGGAGCAGCAGGGAAAGCTAGTGCTCTGCTTCTTCAGCACACAAGCAGCTTTGCAACGGGGTCACCATCATTGCAGTCTCTCCTCGGTTTCATACCTAAAAGTCCATTTGAATCCAAATTCTCAGGTGGTGTCTCTCAGCTGCCCAGCAGCACAGTTAGTACAGCACGAACGTTTGGCCTCTGCTCCCACAGCAGAAGAGCCAGAATTGAAAGCTGGTGATGGACCTGTTCAGCACACAATCCCTTTTACATTGGTGCATTCATCGTTGCTTTCACTGCTCACTTTCATACAGGAAAAGCATTTGAAAGGAATCAGTCCAGAGGCTGCTCTCTGCTGCGCAGCAACACAGTCAGCACAGAATGAACAGTGGCATCTGCTCACATGGCAGAAGGACCAGCAGGGAAAGCTAGTGCTCTGCTTCTTCAGCACACAAGCAGCTTTGCAACGGGGTCACCATCATTGCAGTCTCTCCTCGGTTTCATACTTAAAAGTCCATTTGAATCCAAATTCTCAGGTGGTGTCTCTCAGCTGCCCAGCAGCACAGTTAGTACAGCACGAACGTTTGGCCTCTGCTCCCACAGCAGAAGAGCCAGGATTGAAAGCTGGTGCTGGACCTGTTCAGCACACAATCACCTTTACATTGGTGCCTCCATCGTTGCTTTCACTGCTCACATTCATACAGGAAAAGCATTTGAATGGAATCAGTCCAGAGGCTGCTCTCTGCTGCGCAGCAACACAGTCAGCACAGACTGAACAGTGGCATCTGCTCACACGGCAGAAGGAGCAGCAGGGAAAGCTAGTGCTCTGCTTCTTCAGCACACAAGCAGCTTTGCAACGGGGTCACCATCATTGCAGTCTCTCCTCGGCTTCATACCTAAAAGTCCATTTGAATCCGAATTCTCAGGTGGTGTCTCTCAGCTGCCCAGCAGCACAGTGAGTACAGCACGAACGTTTGGCCTCTGCTCCAACAGCAGAAGAGCCAGGATTGAAAGCTGGTGCTGGACCTGTTCAGCACACAATCCCCTTTACATTGGTGCCTCCATCGTTGCTTTCACTGCTAACACTCATACAGGAAAAGCATTTGAATAGAATCCGTCCAGAGCCTGCTCCCTGCTGGCAGCAACACAGCACAGAATGAACAGTGGCATCTGCTCACACGGCAGAAGGAGCAGCAGGGAAAGCTAGTGCTCTGCTTCTTCAGCACACAAGCAGCTTTGCAACGGGGTCACCATCATTGCAGTCTCTCCTCGGTTTCATACCTAAAAGTCCATTTGAATCCAAATTCTCAAGCGGTCTCAGCCGTCCAGCAGCACAGTGAGTACTGCACGAACGTTTGGCATCTGCTCCGACAGCAGAAGAGCAAGGATTGAAAGCTGGTGCTGGACCTGTTCAGCACACAATCCCCTTTACATTGGTGCATCCATCGTTGCTTTCACTGCTAACACTCGTACAGGAAAAGCATTTGAATAGAATCCGTCCAGATCCTTCTCACTGCTGCGCAGCAACACAGTCAGCACAGAATGAACAGTGGCATCTGCTCACACGGCAGAAGGAGCAGCAGGGAAAGCTAGTGCTCTGCTTCTTCAGCACACAAGCAGCTTTGCAACGGGGTCACCATCATTGGAGTCTCTCCTCGGTTTCCTACCTAAAAGTCCATTTGAATCCAAATTCTCAGGTGGTGTCTCTCAGCTGCCCAGCAGCACAGTTAGTACAGCACGAACGTTTGGCCTCTGCTCCCACAGCAGAAGAGCCAGAATTGAAAGCTGGTGATGGACCTGTTCAGCACACAATCCCTTTTACATTGGTGCATTCATCGTTGCTTTCACTGCTCACTTTCATACAGGAAAAGCATTTGAAAGGAATCAGTCCAGAGGCTGCTCTCTGCTGCGCAGCAACACAGTCAGCACAGAATGAACAGTGGCATCTGCTCACATGGCAGAAGGACCAGCAGGGAAAGCTAGTGCTCTGCTTCTTCAGCACACAAGCAGCTTTGCAACGGGGTCACCATCATTGCAGTCTCTCCTCGGTTTCATACTTAAAAGTCCATTTGAATCCAAATTCTCAGGTGGTGTCTCTCAGCTGCCCAGCAGCACAGTTAGTACAGCACGAACGTTTGGCCTCTGCTCCCACAGCAGAAGAGCCAGGATTGAAAGCTGGTGCTGGACCTGTTCAGCACACAATCACCTTTACATTGGTGCCTCCATCGTTGCTTTCACTGCTCACATTCATACAGGAAAAGCATTTGAATGGAATCAGTCCAGAGGCTGCTCTCTGCTGCGCAGCAACACAGTCAGCACAGACTGAACAGTGGCATCTGCTCACACGGCAGAAGGAGCAGCAGGGAAAGCTAGTGCTCTGCTTCTTCAGCACACAAGCAGCTTTGCAACGGGGTCACCATCATTGCAGTCTCTCCTCGGCTTCATACCTAAAAGTCCATTTGAATCCGAATTCTCAGGTGGTGTCTCTCAGCTGCCCAGCAGCACAGTGAGTACAGCACGAACGTTTGGCCTCTGCTCCAACAGCAGAAGAGCCAGGATTGAAAGCTGGTGCTGGACCTGTTCAGCACACAATCCCCTTTACATTGGTGCCTCCATCGTTGCTTTCACTGCTAACACTCATACAGAAAAAGCATTTGAATAGAATCCGGCCAGAGCCTGCTCCCTGCTGGCAGCAACACAGCACAGAATGAACAGTGGCATCTGCTCACACGGCAGAAGGAGCAGCAGGGAAAGCTAGTGCTCTGCTTCTTCAGCACACAAGCAGCTTTGCAACGGGGTCACCATCATTGCAGTCTCTCCTCGGTTTCATACCTAAAAGTCCATTTGAATCCAAATTCTCAAGCGGTCTCAGCTGTCCAGCAGCACAGTGAGTACTGCACGAACGTTTGGCATCTGCTCCGACAGCAGAAGAGCCAGGATTGAAAGCTGGTGCTGGACCTGTTCAGCACACAATCCCCTTTACATTGGTGCATCCATCGTTGCTTTCACTGCTCACATTCATACAGGAAAAGCATTTGAATGGAATCAGTCCAGAGGCTGCTCTCTGCTGCGCAGCAACACAGTCAGCACAGAATGAACAGTGGCATCTGCTCACACGGCAGAAGGAGCAGCAGGGAAAGCTAGTGCTCTGCTTCTTCAGCACACAAGCAGCTTTGCAACGGGGTCACCATCATTGCAGTCTCTCCTCGGTTTCCTACCTAAAAGTCCATTTGAATCCAAATTCTCAGGTGGTGTCTCTCAGCTGCCCAGCAGCACAGTGAGCACAGCACGAACGTTTGGCCTCTGCTCCCACAGCAGAAGAGCCAGGATTGAAAGCTGGTGCTGGACCTGTTCAGCACACAATCCCTTTTACATTGGTGCATTCATCGGTGCTTTCACTGCTCACTTTCATACAGGAAAAGCATTTGAATGGAATCAGTCCAGATGCTGCTCTCTGCTGCGCAGCAACGCAGTCAGCACAGAATGAACAGTAGCATCTGCTCACACGGCAGAAGGACCAGCAGGGAAAGCTAGTGCTCTGCCTCTTCAGCACACAAGCAGCTTTGCAACGGGGTCACCATCATTGCAGTCTCTCCTCGGTTTACATACCTAAAAGTCCATTTGAATCCAAATTCTCAGGTGGTGTCTCTCAGCTGCCCAGCAGCACAGTGAGTACAGCACGAACGTTGGGCCTCTGCTCCCACAGCAGAAGAGCCAGGATTGAAAGCTGGTGCTGGACCTGTTCAGCACACAATCACCTTTACATTGGTGCCTCCATCGT
Organism: Pezoporus flaviventris; assembly: GCF_033815535.1. Classification (NCBI taxonomy): domain Eukaryota; kingdom Metazoa; phylum Chordata; class Aves; order Psittaciformes; family Psittacidae; genus Pezoporus; species Pezoporus flaviventris. The sequence continues at coordinate 771,932 of NW_026892766.1, read as the reverse complement.
TGCTTTCACTGCTCACTTTCATACAGGAAAAGCATTTGAATGGAATCAGTCCAGAGGCTGCTCTCTGCTGCGCAGGAACACAGTCAGCACAGAATGAACAGTGGCATCTGCTCACACGGCAGAAGGAGCAGCAGGGAAAGCTAGTGCTCTGCTTCTTCAGCACACAAGCAGCTTTGCAACGGGGTCACCATCATTGCAGTCTCTCCTCGGTTTCCTACCTAAAAGTCCATTTGAATCCAAATTCTCAGGTGGTGTCTCTCAGCTGCCCAGCAGCACAGTGAGTACAGCACGAACGTTTGGCCTCTGCTCCAACAGCAGAAGAGCCAGGATTGAAAGCTGGTGCTGGACCTGTTCAGCAGACAATCCCCTTTACATTGGTGCCTCCATCGTTGCTTTCACTGCTAACACTCATACAGGAAAAGCATTTGAATAGAATCCGTCCAGAGCCTGCTCCCTGCTGGCAGCAACACAGCACAGAATGAACAGTGGCATCTGCTCACACGGCAGAAGGAGCAGCAGGGAAAGCTAGTGCTCTGCTTCTTCAGCACACAAGCAGCTTTGCAACGGGGTCACCATCATTGCAGTCTCTCCTCGGTTTCATACCTAAAAGTCCATTTGAATCCAAATTCTCAGGTGGTGTCTCTCAGCTGCCCTGCAGCACAGTTAGTACAGCACGAACGTTTGGCCTCTGCTCCGACAGCAGAAGAGCCAGGATTGAAAGCTGGTGCTGGACCTGTTCAGCACACAACCTCTTTTACATTGGTGCATCCATCGTTGCTTTCACTGCTAACACTCGTACAGGAAAAGCATTTGAATAGAATCAGTCCAGAGGCTGCTCTCTGCTGCGCAGCAACACAGTCAGCACAGAATGAACAGTGGCATCTGCTCACACGGCAGAAGGAGCAGCAGGGAAAGCTAGTGCTCTGCTTCTTCAGCACACAAGCAGCTTTGCAACGGGGTCACCATCATTGCAGTCTCTCCTCGGTTTCATACCTAAAAGTCCATTTGAATCCAAATTCTCAGGTGGTGTCTCTCAGCTGCCCAGCAGCACAGTTAGTACAGCACGAACGTTTGGCCTCTGCTCCCACAGCAGAAGAGCCAGGATTGAAAGCTGGTGATGGACCTGTTCAGCACACAATCCCCTTTCCATTGGTGCATTCATCGTTGCTTTCACTGCTCACTTTCATACAGGAAAAGCATTTGAATAGAATCAGTCCAGAGGCTGCTCTCTGCTGCGCAGGAACACAGTCAGCACAGAATGAACAGTGGCATCTGCTCACACGGCAGAAGGAGCAGCAGGGAAAGCTAGTGCTCTGCTTCTTCAGCACACAAGCAGCTTTGCAACGGTGTCACCATCATTGCAGTCTCTCCTCGGTTTCATACCTAAAAGTCCATTTGAATCCAAATTCTCAGGTGGTGTCTCTCAGCTGCCCAGCAGCACAGTGAGTACAGCACGAACGTATGGCCTCTGCTGCCACAGCAGAAGAGCCAGGATTGAAAGCTGGTGCTGGACCTGTTCAGCACACAATCCCTTTTACATTGGTGCATCCATCGTTGCTTTCACTGCTAACACTCGTACAGGAAAAGCATTTGAATAGAATCAGTCCAGAGCCTGCTCCCTGCTGGCAGCAACACAGCACAGAATGAACAGGGGCATCTGCTCACACGGCAGAAGGAGCAGCAGGGAAAGCAAGTGCTGTGTCTCTTCAGCACACAAGCAGCTTTGCAACGGGGTCACCATCATTGCAGTCTCTCCTCGGTTTCATACCTAAAAGTCCATTTGAATCCACATTCTCAGGTGGTGTCTCTCAGCTGCCCAGCAGCACAGTTAGTACAGCACGAACGTTTGGCCTCTGCTCCCACAGCAGAAGAGCCAGGATTGAAAGCTGGTGCTGGACCTGTTCAGCACACAATCCCTTTTACATTGGTGCATCCATCGTTGCTTTCACTGCTAACACTCGTACAGGAAAAGCATTTGAATAGAATCCGTCCAGAGCCTTCTCACTGCTGCGCAGCAATACAGTCAGCACAGAATGAACAGTGGCATCTGCTCACACGGCAGAAGGAGCAGCAGGGAAAGCTAGTGCTCTGCTTCTTCAGCACACAAGCAGCTTTGCAACGGGGTCACCATCATTGGAGTCTCTCCTCGGTTTCCTACCTAAAAGTCCATTTGAATCCAAATTCTCAGGTGGTGTCTCTCAGCTGCCCAGCAGCACAGTTAGTACAGCACGAACGTTTGGCCTCTGCTCCCACAGCAGAAGAGCCAGGATTGAAACCTGGTGCTGGACCTGTTCAGCACACAATCACCTTTACATTGGTGCATCCATCGTTGCTTTCACTGCTAACACTCGTACAGGAAAAGCATTTGAATAGAATCCGTCCAGAGCCTTCTCACTGCTGCGCAGCAATACAGTCAGCACAGAATGAACAGTGGCATCTGCTCACACGGCAGAAGGAGCAGCAGGGAAAGCTAGTGCTCTGCTTCTTCAGCACACAAGCAGCTTTGCAACGGGGTCACCATCATTGCAGTCTCTCCTCGGTTTCATACCTAAAAGTCCATTTGAATCCAAATTCTCAGGTGGTGTCTCTCAGCTGCCCAGCAGCACAGTTAGTACAGCACGAACGTTTGGCCTCTGCTCCCACAGCAGAAGAGCCAGAATTGAAAGCTGGTGAAGGACCTGTTCAGCACACAATCCCTTTTACATTGGTGCATTCATCGTTGCTTTCACTGCTCACTTTCATACAGGAAAAGCATTTGAAAGGAATCAGTCCAGAGGCTGCTCTCTGCTGCGCAGGAACACAGTCAGCACAGAATGAACAGTGGCATCTGCTCACACGGCAGAAGGACCAGCAGGGAAAGCTAGTGCTCTGCTTCTTCAGCACACAAGCAGCTTTGCAACGGGGTCACCATCATTGCAGTCTCTCCTCGGTTTCATACTTAAAAGTCCATTTGAATCCAAATTCTCAGGTGGTGTCTCTCAGCTGCCCAGCAGCACAGTTAGTACAGCACGAACGTTTGGCCTCTGCTCCCACAGCAGAAGAGCCAGGATTGAAAGCTGGTGCTGGACCTGTTCAGCACACAATCACCTTTACATTGGTGCCTCCATCGTTGCTTTCACTGCTCACATTCATACAGGAAAAGCATTTGAATGGAATCAGTCCAGAGGCTGCTCTCTGCTGCGCAGCAACACAGTCAGCACAGACTGAACAGTGGCATCTGCTCACACGGCAGAAGGAGCAGCAGGGAAAGCTAGTGCTCTGCTTCTTCAGCACACAAGCAGCTTTGCAACGGGGTCACCATCATTGCAGTCTCTCCTCGGCTTCATACCTAAAAGTCCATTTGAATCCGAATTCTCAGGTGGTGTCTCTCAGCTGCCCAGCAGCACAGTGAGTACAGCACGAACGTTTGGCCTCTGCTCCAACAGCAGAAGAGCCAGGATTGAAAGCTGGTGCTGGACCTGTTCAGCACACAATCCCCTTTACATTGGTGCCTCCATCGTTGCTTTCACTGCTAACACTCATACAGGAAAAGCATTTGAATAGAATCCGGCCAGAGCCTGCTCCCTGCTGGCAGCAACACAGCACAGAATGAACAGTGGCATCTGCTCACACGGCAGAAGGAGCAGCAGGGAAAGCTAGTGCTCTGCTTCTTCAGCACACAAGCAGCTTTGCAACGGGGTCACCATCATTGCAGTCTCTCCTCGGTTTCATACCTAAAAGTCCATTTGAATCCAAATTCTCAAGCGGTCTCAGCTGTCCAGCAGCACAGTGAGTACTGCACGAACGTTTGGCATCTGCTCCGACAGCAGAAGAGCAAGGATTGAAAGCTGGTGCTGGACCTGTTCAGCACACAATCCCCTTTACATTGGTGCATCCATCGTTGCTTTCACTGCTAACACTCGTACAGGAAAAGCATTTGAATAGAATCCGTCCAGATCCTTCTCACTGCTGCGCAGCAACACAGTCAGCACAGAATGAACAGTGGCATCTGCTCACACGGCAGAAGGAGCAGCAGGGAAAGCTAGTGCTCTGCTTCTTCAGCACACAAGCAGCTTTGCAACGGGGTCACCATCATTGGAGTCTCTCCTCGGTTTCCTACCTAAAAGTCCATTTGAATCCAAATTCTCAGGTGGTGTCTCTCAGCTGCCCAGCAGCACAGTTAGTACAGCACGAACGTTTGGCCTCTGCTCCCACAGCAGAAGAGCCAGGATTGAAAGCTGGTGCTGGACCTGTTCAGCACACAATCCCCTTTACATTGGTGCCTCCATCGTTGCTTTCACTGCTAACACTCATACAGGAAAAGCATTTGAATAGAATCCGTCCAGAGCCTGCTCCCTGCTGGCAGCAACACAGCACAGAATGAACAGGGGCATCTGCTCACACGGCAGAAGGAGCAGCAGGGAAAGCTAGTGCTCTGCTTCTTCAGCACACAAGCAGCTTTGCAACGGGGTCACCATCATTGCAGTCTCTCCTCGGTTTCATACCTAAAAGTCCATTTGAATCCAAATTCTCAAGCGGTCTCAGGTGTCCAGCAGCACAGTGAGTACTGCACGAACGTTTGGCATCTTCTCCCACAGCAGAAGAGCAAGGATTGAAAGCTGGTGCTGGACCTGTTCATCACACAATCCCCTTTACATTGGTGCATCCATCGTTGCTTTCACTGCTAACACTCGTACAGGAAAAGCATTTGAATAGAATCCGTCCAGAGCCTTCTCACTGCTGCGCAGCAACACAGTCAGCACAGAATAAACAGTGGCATGTGCTCACACGGCAGAAGGAGCAGCAGGGAAAGCTAGTGCTCTGCTTCTTCAGCACACAAGCAGCTTTGCAACGGGGTCACCATCATTGCAGTCTCTCCTCGGTTTCCTACCTAAAAGTCCATTTGAATCCAAATTCTCAGGTGGTGTCTCTCAGCTGCCCAGCAGCACAGTTAGTACAGCACGAACGTTTGGCCTCTGCTCCCACAGCAGAAGAGCCAGGATTGAAAGCTGGTGATGGACCTGTTCAGCACACAATCCCTTTTACATTGGTGCATTCATCGTTGCTTTCACTGCTCACTTTCATACAGGAAAAGCATTTGAATGGAATCAGTCCAGAGGCTGCTCTCTGCTGCGCAGCAACACTCAGCACAGAATGAACAGTGGCATCTGCTCACACGGCAGAAGGAGCAGCAGGGAAAGCTAGTGCTCTGCTTCTTCAGCACACAAGCAGCTTTGCAACGGGGTCACCATCATTGCAGTCTCTCCTCGGCTTCATACCTAAAAGTCCATTTGAATCCGAATTCTCAGGTGGTGTCGCTCAGCTGCCCAGCAGCACAGTGAGTACAGCACGAACGTTTGGCCTCTGCTCCAACAGCAGAAGAGCCAGGATTGAAAGCTGGTGCTGGACCTGTTCAGCAGACAATCCCCTTTACATTGGTGCCTCCATCGTTGCTTTCACTGCTAACACTCATACAGGAAAAGCATTTGAATAGAATCCGTCCAGAGCCTGCTCCCTGCTGGCAGCAACACAGCACAGAATAAACAGTGGCATCTGCTCACACGGCAGAAGGAGCAGCAGGGAAAGCTAGTGCTCTGCTTCTTCAGCACACAAGCAGCTTTGCAACGGGGTCACCATCATTGCAGTCTCTCCTCGGTTTCATACCTAAAAGTCCATTTGAATCCAAATTCTCAGGTGGTGTCTCTCAGCTGCCCTGCAGCACAGTTAGTACAGCACGAACGTTTGGCCTCTGCTCCGACAGCAGAAGAGCCAGGATTGAAAGCTGGTGCTGGACCTGTTCAGCACACAACCTCTTTTACATTGGTGCATCCATCGTTGCTTTCACTGCTAACACTCGTACAGGAAAAGCATTTGAATAGAATCAGTCCAGAGGCTGCTCTCTGCTGCGCAGCAACACAGTCAGCACAGAATGAACAGTGGCATCTGCTCACACGGCAGAAGGAGCAGCAGGGAAAGCTAGTGCTCTGCTTCTTCAGCACACAAGCAGCTTTGCAACGGGGTCACCATCATTGCAGTCTCTCCTCGGTTTCATACCTAAAAGTCCATTTGAATCCAAATTCTCAGGTGGTGTCTCTCAGCTGCCCAGCAGCACAGTTAGTACAGCACGAACGTTTGGCCTCTGCTCCCACAGCAGAAGAGCCAGGATTGAAAGCTGGTGATGGACCTGTTCAGCACACAATCCCCTTTCCATTGGTGCATTCATCGTTGCTTTCACTGCTCACTTTCATACAGGAAAAGCATTTGAATAGAATCAGTCCAGAGGCTGCTCTCTGCTGCGCAGGAACACAGTCAGCACAGAATGAACAGTGGCATCTGCTCACACGGCAGAAGGAGCAGCAGGGAAAGCTAGTGCTCTGCTTCTTCAGCACACAAGCAGCTTTGCAACGGGGTCACCATCATTGCAGTCTCTCCTCGGTTTCATACCTAAAAGTCCATTTGAATCCAAATTCTCAGGTGGTGTCTCTCAGCTGCCCAGCAGCACAGTGAGTACAGCACGAACGTATGGCCTCTGCTGCCACAGCAGAAGAGCCAGGATTGAAAGCTGGTGCTGGACCTGTTCAGCACACAATCCCTTTTACATTGGTGCATCCATCGTTGCTTTCACTGCTAACACTCGTACAGGAAAAGCATTTGAATAGAATCAGTCCAGAGCCTGCTCCCTGCTGGCAGCAACACAGCACAGAATGAACAGGGGCATCTGCTCACACGGCAGAAGGAGCAGCAGGGAAAGCAAGTGCTGTGTCTCTTCAGCACACAAGCAGCTTTGCAACGGGGTCACCATCATTGCAGTCTCTCCTCGGTTTCATACCTAAAAGTCCATTTGAATCCAAATTCTCAGGTGGTGTCTCTCAGCTGCCCAGCAGCACAGTTAGTACAGCACGAACGTTTGGCCTCTGCTCCCACAGCAGAAGAGCCAGGATTGAAAGCTGGTGCTGGACCTGTTCAGCACACAATCCCTTTTACATTGGTGCATCCATCGTTGCTTTCACTGCTAACACTCGTACAGGAAAAGCATTTGAATAGAATCCGTCCAGAGCCTTCTCACTGCTGCGCAGCAATACAGTCAGCACAGAATGAACAGTGGCATCTGCTCACACGGCAGAAGGAGCAGCAGGGAAAGCTAGTGCTCTGCTTCTTCAGCACACAAGCAGCTTTGCAACGGGGTCACCATCATTGGAGTCTCTCCTCGGTTTCCTACCTAAAAGTCCATTTGAATCCAAATTCTCAGGTGGTGTCTCTCAGCTGCCCAGCAGCACAGTTAGTACAGCACGAACGTTTGGCCTCTGCTCCCACAGCAGAAGAGCCAGGATTGAAACCTGGTGCTGGACCTGTTCAGCACACAATCACCTTTACATTGGTGCATCCATCGTTGCTTTCACTGCTAACACTCGTACAGGAAAAGCATTTGAATAGAATCCGTCCAGAGCCTTCTCACTGCTGCGCAGCAATACAGTCAGCACAGAATGAACAGTGGCATCTGCTCACACGGCAGAAGGAGCAGCAGGGAAAGCTAGTGCTCTGCTTCTTCAGCACACAAGCAGCTTTGCAACGGGGTCACCATCATTGCAGTCTCTCCTCGGTTTCATACCTAAAAGTCCATTTGAATCCAAATTCTCAGGTGGTGTCTCTCAGCTGCCCAGCAGCACAGTTAGTACACCACCAACGTTTGGCCTCTGCTCCCACAGCAGAAGAGCCAGAATTGAAAGCTGGTGAAGGACCTGTTCAGCACACAATCCCTTTTACATTGGTGCATTCATCGTTGCTTTCACTGCTCACTTTCATACAGGAAAAGCATTTGAAAGGAATCAGTCCAGAGGCTGCTCTCTGCTGCGCAGGAACACAGTCAGCACAGAATGAACAGTGGCATCTGCTCACACGGCAGAAGGACCAGCAGGGAAAGCTAGTGCTCTGCTTCTTCAGCACACAAGCAGCTTTGCAACGGGGTCACCATCATTGCAGTCTCTCCTCGGTTTCATACTTAAAAGTCCATTTGAATCCAAATTCTCAGGTGGTGTCTCTCAGCTGCCCAGCAGCACAGTTAGTACAGCACGAACGTTTGGCCTCTGCTCCCACAGCAGAAGAGCCAGGATTGAAAGCTGGTGCTGGACCTGTTCAGCACACAATCACCTTTACATTGGTGCCTCCATCGTTGCTTTCACTGCTCACATTCATACAGGAAAAGCATTTGAATGGAATCAGTCCAGAGGCTGCTCTCTGCTGCGCAGCAACACAGTCAGCACAGACTGAACAGTGGCATCTGCTCACACGGCAGAAGGAGCAGCAGGGAAAGCTAGTGCTCTGCTTCTTCAGCACACAAGCAGCTTTGCAACGGGGTCACCATCATTGCAGTCTCTCCTCGGCTTCATACCTAAAAGTCCATTTGAATCCGAATTCTCAGGTGGTGTCTCTCAGCTGCCCAGCAGCACAGTGAGTACAGCACGAACGTTTGGCCTCTGCTCCAACAGCAGAAGAGCCAGGATTGAAAGCTGGTGCTGGACCTGTTCAGCACACAATCCCCTTTACATTGGTGCCTCCATCGTTGCTTTCACTGCTAACACTCATACAGGAAAAGCATTTGAATAGAATCCGGCCAGAGCCTGCTCCCTGCTGGCAGCAACACAGCACAGAATGAACAGTGGCATCTGCTCACACGGCAGAAGGAGCAGCAGGGAAAGCTAGTGCTCTGCTTCTTCAGCACACAAGCAGCTTTGCAACGGGGTCACCATCATTGCAGTCTCTCCTCGGTTTCATACCTAAAAGTCCATTTGAATCCAAATTCTCAAGCGGTCTCAGCTGTCCAGCAGCACAGTGAGTACTGCACGAACGTTTGGCATCTGCTCCGACAGCAGAAGAGCAAGGATTGAAAGCTGGTGCTGGACCTGTTCAGCACACAATCCCCTTTACATTGGTGCATCCATCGTTGCTTTCACTGCTAACACTCGTACAGGAAAAGCATTTGAATAGAATCCGTCCAGATCCTTCTCACTGCTGCGCAGCAACACAGTCAGCACAGAATGAACAGTGGCATCTGCTCACACGGCAGAAGGAGCAGCAGGGAAAGCTAGTGCTCTGCTTCTTCAGCACACAAGCAGCTTTGCAACGGGGTCACCATCATTGGAGTCTCTCCTCGGTTTCCTACCTAAAAGTCCATTTGAATCCAAATTCTCAGGTGGTGTCTCTCAGCTGCCCAGCAGCACAGTTAGTACAGCACGAACGTTTGGCCTCTGCTCCCACAGCAGAAGAGCCAGGATTGAAAGCTGGTGCTGGACCTGTTCAGCACACAATCCCCTTTACATTGGTGCCTCCATCGTTGCTTTCACTGCTAACACTCATACAGGAAAAGCATTTGAATAGAATCCGTCCAGAGCCTGCTCCCTGCTGGCAGCAACACAGCACAGAATGAACAGGGGCATCTGCTCACACGGCAGAAGGAGCAGCAGGGAAAGCTAGTGCTCTGCTTCTTCAGCACACAAGCAGCTTTGCAACGGGGTCACCATCATTGCAGTCTCTCCTCGGTTTCATACCTAAAAGTCCATTTGAATCCAAATTCTCAAGCGGTCTCAGGTGTCCAGCAGCACAGTGAGTACTGCACGAACGTTTGGCATCTTCTCCCACAGCAGAAGAGCAAGGATTGAAAGCTGGTGCTGGACCTGTTCATCACACAATCCCCTTTACATTGGTGCATCCATCGTTGCTTTCACTGCTAACACTCGTACAGGAAAAGCATTTGAATAGAATCCGTCCAGAGCCTTCTCACTGCTGCGCAGCAACACAGTCAGCACAGAATAAACAGTGGCATGTGCTCACACGGCAGAAGGAGCAGCAGGGAAAGCTAGTGCTCTGCTTCTTCAGCACACAAGCAGCTTTGCAACGGGGTCACCATCATTGCAGTCTCTCCTCGGTTTCCTACCTAAAAGTCCATTTGAATCCAAATTCTCAGGTGGTGTCTCTCAGCTGCCCAGCAGCACAGTTAGTACAGCACGAACGTTTGGCCTCTGCTCCCACAGCAGAAGAGCCAGGATTGAAAGCTGGTGATGGACCTGTTCAGCACACAATCCCTTTTACATTGGTGCATTCATCGTTGCTTTCACTGCTCACTTTCATACAGGAAAAGCATTTGAATGGAATCAGTCCAGAGGCTGCTCTCTGCTGCGCAGCAACACTCAGCACAGAATGAACAGTGGCATCTGCTCACACGGCAGAAGGAGCAGCAGGGAAAGCTAGTGCTCTGCTTCTTCAGCACACAAGCAGCTTTGCAACGGGGTCACCATCATTGCAGTCTCTCCTCGGCTTCATACCTAAAAGTCCATTTGAATCCGAATTCTCAGGTGGTGTCGCTCAGCTGCCCAGCAGCACAGTGAGTACAGCACGAACGTTTGGCCTCTGCTCCAACAGCAGAAGAGCCAGGATTGAAAGCTGGTGCTGGACCTGTTCAGCAGACAATCCCCTTTACATTGGTGCCTCCATCGTTGCTTTCACTGCTAACACTCATACAGGAAAAGCATTTGAATAGAATCCGTCCAGAGCCTGCTCCCTGCTGGCAGCAACACAGCACAGAATAAACAGTGGCATCTGCTCACACGGCAGAAGGAGCAGCAGGGAAAGCTAGTGCTCTGCTTCTTCAGCACACAAGCAGCTTTGCAACGGGGTCACCATCATTGCAGTCTCTCCTCGGTTTCATACCTAAAAGTCCATTTGAATCCAAATTCTCAGGTGGTGTCTCTCAGCTGCCCTGCAGCACAGTTAGTACAGCACGAACGTTTGGCCTCTGCTCCGACAGCAGAAGAGCCAGGATTGAAAGCTGGTGCTGGACCTGTTCAGCACACAACCTCTTTTACATTGGTGCATCCATCGTTGCTTTCACTGCTAACACTCGTACAGGAAAAGCATTTGAATAGAATCAGTCCAGAGGCTGCTCTCTGCTGCGCAGCAACACAGTCAGCACAGAATGAACAGTGGCATCTGCTCACACGGCAGAAGGAGCAGCAGGGAAAGCTAGTGCTCTGCTTCTTCAGCACACAAGCAGCTTTGCAACGGGGTCACCATCATTGCAGTCTCTCCTCGGTTTCATACCTAAAAGTCCATTTGAATCCAAATTCTCAGGTGGTGTCTCTCAGCTGCCCAGCAGCACAGTTAGTACAGCACGAACGTTTGGCCTCTGCTCCCACAGCAGAAGAGCCAGGATTGAAAGCTGGTGATGGACCTGTTCAGCACACAATCCCCTTTCCATTGGTGCATTCATCGTTGCTTTCACTGCTCACTTTCATACAGGAAAAGCATTTGAATAGAATCAGTCCAGAGGCTGCTCTCTGCTGCGCAGGAACACAGTCAGCACAGAATGAACAGTGGCATCTGCTCACACGGCAGAAGGAGCAGCAGGGAAAGCTAGTGCTCTGCTTCTTCAGCACACAAGCAGCTTTGCAACGGGGTCACCATCATTGCAGTCTCTCCTCGGTTTCATACCTAAAAGTCCATTTGAATCCAAATTCTCAGGTGGTGTCTCTCAGCTGCCCAGCAGCACAGTGAGTACAGCACGAACGTATGGCCTCTGCTGCCACAGCAGAAGAGCCAGGATTGAAAGCTGGTGCTGGACCTGTTCAGCACACAATCCCTTTTACATTGGTGCATCCATCGTTGCTTTCACTGCTAACACTCGTACAGGAAAAGCATTTGAATAGAATCAGTCCAGAGCCTGCTCCCTGCTGGCAGCAACACAGCACAGAATGAACAGGGGCATCTGCTCACACGGCAGAAGGAGCAGCAGGGAAAGCAAGTGCTGTGTCTCTTCAGCACACAAGCAGCTTTGCAACGGGGTCACCATCATTGCAGTCTCTCCTCGGTTTCATACCTAAAAGTCCATTTGAATCCAAATTCTCAGGTGGTGTCTCTCAGCTGCCCAGCAGCACAGTTAGTACAGCACGAACGTTTGGCCTCTGCTCCCACAGCAGAAGAGCCAGGATTGAAAGCTGGTGCTGGACCTGTTCAGCACACAATCCCTTTTACATTGGTGCATCCATCGTTGCTTTCACTGCTAACACTCGTACAGGAAAAGCATTTGAATAGAATCCGTCCAGAGCCTTCTCACTGCTGCGCAGCAATACAGTCAGCACAGAATGAACAGTGGCATCTGCTCACACGGCAGAAGGAGCAGCAGGGAAAGCTAGTGCTCTGCTTCTTCAGCACACAAGCAGCTTTGCAACGGGGTCACCATCATTGGAGTCTCTCCTCGGTTTCCTACCTAAAAGTCCATTTGAATCCAAATTCTCAGGTGGTGTCTCTCAGCTGCCCAGCAGCACAGTTAGTACAGCACGAACGTTTGGCCTCTGCTCCCACAGCAGAAGAGCCAGGATTGAAACCTGGTGCTGGACCTGTTCAGCACACAATCACCTTTACATTGGTGCATCCATCGTTGCTTTCACTGCTAACACTCGTACAGGAAAAGCATTTGAATAGAATCCGTCCAGAGCCTTCTCACTGCTGCGCAGCAATACAGTCAGCACAGAATGAACAGTGGCATCTGCTCACACGGCAGAAGGAGCAGCAGGGAAAGCTAGTGCTCTGCTTCTTCAGCACACAAGCAGCTTTGCAACGGGGTCACCATCATTGCAGTCTCTCCTCGGTTTCATACCTAAAAGTCCATTTGAATCCAAATTCTCAGGTGGTGTCTCTCAGCTGCCCAGCAGCACAGTTAGTACACCACCAACGTTTGGCCTCTGCTCCCACAGCAGAAGAGCCAGAATTGAAAGCTGGTGATGGACCTGTTCAGCACACAATCCCTTTTACATTGGTGCATTCATCGTTGCTTTCACTGCTCACTTTCATACAGGAAAAGCATTTGAAAGGAATCAGTCCAGAGGCTGCTCTCTGCTGCGCAGGAACACAGTCAGCACAGAATGAACAGTGGCATCTGCTCACACGGCAGAAGGACCAGCAGGGAAAGCTAGTGCTCTGCTTCTTCAGCACACAAGCAGCTTTGCAACGGGGTCACCATCATTGCAGTCTCTCCTCGGTTTCATACTTAAAAGTCCATTTGAATCCAAATTCTCAGGTGGTGTCTCTCAGCTGCCCAGCAGCACAGTTAGTACAGCACGAACGTTTGGCCTCTGCTCCCACAGCAGAAGAGCCAGGATTGAAAGCTGGTGCTGGACCTGTTCAGCACACAATCACCTTTACATTGGTGCCTCCATCGTTGCTTTCACTGCTCACATTCATACAGGAAAAGCATTTGAATGGAATCAGTCCAGAGGCTGCTCTCTGCTGCGCAGCAACACAGTCAGCACAGACTGAACAGTGGCATCTGCTCACACGGCAGAAGGAGCAGCAGGGAAAGCTAGTGCTCTGCTTCTTCAGCACACAAGCAGCTTTGCAACGGGGTCACCATCATTGCAGTCTCTCCTCGGCTTCATACCTAAAAGTCCATTTGAATCCGAATTCTCAGGTGGTGTCTCTCAGCTGCCCAGCAGCACAGTGAGTACAGCACGAACGTTTGGCCTCTGCTCCAAAAGCAGAAGAGCCAGGATTGAAAGCTGGTGCTGGACCTGTTCAGCACACAATCCCCTTTACATTGGTGCCTCCATCGTTGCTTTCACTGCTAACACTCATACAGGAAAAGCATTTGAATAGAATCCGGCCAGAGCCTGCTCCCTGCTGGCAGCAACACAGCACAGAATGAACAGTGGCATCTGCTCACACGGCAGAAGGAGCAGCAGGGAAAGCTAGTGCTCTGCTTCTTCAGCACACAAGCAGCTTTGCAACGGGGTCACCATCATTGCAGTCTCTCCTCGGTTTCATACCTAAAAGTCCATTTGAATCCAAATTCTCAAGCGGTCTCAGCTGTCCAGCAGCACAGTGAGTACTGCACGAACGTTTGGCATCTGCTCCGACAGCAGAAGAGCAAGGATTGAAAGCTGGTGCTGGACCTGTTCAGCACACAATCCCCTTTACATTGGTGCATCCATCGTTGCTTTCACTGCTAACACTCGTACAGGAAAAGCATTTGAATAGAATCCGTCCAGATCCTTCTCACTGCTGCAGCAACACAGTCAGCACAGAATGAACAGTGGCATCTGCTCACACGGCAGAAGGAGCAGCAGGGAAAGCTAGTGCTCTGCTTCTTCAGCACACAAGCAGCTTTGCAACGGGGTCACCATCATTGGAGTCTCTCCTCGGTTTCCTACCTAAAAGTCCATTTGAATCCAAATTCTCAGGTGGTGTCTCTCAGCTGCCCAGCAGCACAGTTAGTACAGCACGAACGTTTGGCCTCTGCTCCCACAGCAGAAGAGCCAGGATTGAAAGCTGGTGCTGGACCTGTTCAGCACACAATCCCCTTTACATTGGTGCCTCCATCGTTGCTTTCACTGCTAACACTCATACAGGAAAAGCATTTGAATAGAATCCGTCCAGAGCCTGCTCCCTGCTGGCAGCAACACAGCACAGAATGAACAGGGGCATCTGCTCACACGGCAGAAGGAGCAGCAGGGAAAGCTAGTGCTCTGCTTCTTCAGCACACAAGCAGCTTTGCAACGGGGTCACCATCATTGCAGTCTCTCCTCGGTTTCATACCTAAAAGTCCATTTGAATCCAAATTCTCAAGCGGTCTCAGGTGTCCAGCAGCACAGTGAGTACTGCACGAACGTTTGGCATCTTCTCCCACAGCAGAAGAGCAAGGATTGAAAGCTGGTGCTGGACCTGTTCATCACACAATCCCCTTTACATTGGTGCATCCATCGTTGCTTTCACTGCTAACACTCGTACAGGAAAAGCATTTGAATAGAATCCGTCCAGAGCCTTCTCACTGCTGCGCAGCAACACAGTCAGCACAGAATAAACAGTGGCATGTGCTCACACGGCAGAAGGAGCAGCAGGGAAAGCTAGTGCTCTGCTTCTTCAGCACACAAGCAGCTTTGCAACGGGGTCACCATCATTGCAGTCTCTCCTCGGTTTCCTACCTAAAAGTCCATTTGAATCCAAATTCTCAGGTGGTGTCTCTCAGCTGCCCAGCAGCACAGTTAGTACAGCACGAACGTTTGGCCTCTGCTCCCACAGCAGAAGAGCCAGGATTGAAAGCTGGTGATGGACCTGTTCAGCACACAATCCCTTTTACATTGGTGCATTCATCGTTGCTTTCACTGCTCACTTTCATACAGGAAAAGCATTTGAATGGAATCAGTCCAGAGGCTGCTCTCTGCTGCGCAGCAACACAGTCAGCACAGAATGAACAGTGGCATCTGCTCACACGGCAGAAGGAGCAGCAGGGAAAGCTAGTGCTCTGCTTCTTCAGCACACAAGCAGCTTTGCAACGGGGTCACCATCATTGCAGTCTCTCCTCGGCTTCATACCTAAAAGTCCATTTGAATCCGAATTCTCAGGTGGTGTCGCTCAGCTGCCCAGCAGCACAGTGAGTACAGCACGAACGTTTGGCCTCTGCTCCAACAGCAGAAGAGCCAGGATTGAAAGCTGGTGCTGGACCTGTTCAGCAGACAATCCCCTTTACATTGGTGCCTCCATCGTTGCTTTCACTGCTAACACTCATACAGGAAAAGCATTTGAATAGAATCCGTCCAGAGCCTGCTCCCTGCTGGCAGCAACACAGCACAGAATGAACAGTGGCATCTGCTCACACGGCAGAAGGAGCAGCAGGGAAAGCTAGTGCTCTGCTTCTTCAGCACACAAGCAGCTTTGCAACGGGGTCACCATCATTGCAGTCTCTCCTCGGTTTCATACCTAAAAGTCCATTTGAATCCAAATTCTCAGGTGGTGTCTCTCAGCTGCCCTGCAGCACAGTTAGTACAGCACGAACGTTTGGCCTCTGCTCCGACAGCAGAAGAGCCAGGTTTGAAAGCTGGTGCTGGACCTGTTCAGCACACATCCTCTTTTACATTGGTGCATCCATCGTTGCTTTCACTGCTAACACTCGTACAGGAAAAGCATTTGAATAGAATCAGTCCAGAGCCTGCTCCCTGCTGGCAGCAACACAGCACAGAATGAACAGTGGCATCTGCTCACACGGCAGAAGGAGCAGCAGGGAAAGCTAGTGCTCTGCTTCTTCAGCACACAAGCAGCTTTGCAACGGGGTCACCATCATTGCAGTCTCTCCTCGGTTTCATACCTAAAAGTCCATTTGAATCCAAATTCTCAGGTGGTGTCTCTCAGCTGCCCTGCAGCACAGTTAGTACAGCACGAACGTTTGGCCTCTGCTCCGACAGCAGAAGAGCCAGGTTTGAAAGCTGGTGCTGGACCTGTTCAGCACACAACCTCTTTTACATTGGTGCATCCATCGTTGCTTTCACTGCTAACACTCGTACAGGAAAAGCATTTGAATAGAATCAGTCCAGAGCCTGCTCCCTGCTGGCAGCAACACAGCACAGAATGAACAGTGGCATCTGCTCACACGGCAGAAGGAGCAGCAGGGAAAGCTAGTGCTCTGCTTCTTCAGCACACAAGCAGCTTTGCAACGGGGTCACCATCATTGGAGTCTCTCCTCGGTTTCCTACCTAAAAGTCCATTTGAATCCAAATTCTCAGGTGGTGTCTCTCAGCTGCCCAGCAGCACAGTTAGTACAGCACGAACGTTTGGCCTCTGCTCCCACAGCAGAAGAGCCAGGATTGAAAGCTGGTGCTGGACCTGTTCAGCACACAATCACCTTTACATTGGTGCATCCATCGTTGCTTTCACTGCTAACACTCGTACAGGAAAAGCATTTGAATAGAATCCGTCCAGAGCCTTCTCACTGCTGCGCAGCAATACAGTCAGCACAGAATGAACAGTGGCATCTGCTCACACGGCAGAAGGAGCAGCAGGGAAAGCTAGTGCTCTGCTTCTTCAGCACACAAGCAGCTTTGCAACGGGGTCACCATCATTGCAGTCTCTCCTCGGTTTCATACCTAAAAGTCCATTTGAATCCAAATTCTCAGGTGGTGTCTCTCAGCTGCCCAGCAGCACAGTTAGTACAGCACGAACGTTTGGCCTCTGCTCCCACAGCAGAAGAGCCAGAATTGAAAGCTGGTGATGGACCTGTTCAGCACACAATCCCTTTTACATTGGTGCATTCATCGTTGCTTTCACTGCTCACTTTCATACAGGAAAAGCATTTGAAAGGAATCAGTCCAGAGGCTGCTCTCTGCTGCGCAGGAACACAGTCAGCACAGAATGAACAGTGGCATCTGCTCACACGGCAGAAGGACCAGCAGGGAAAGCTAGTGCTCTGCTTCTTCAGCACACAAGCAGCTTTGCAACGGGGTCACCATCATTGCAGTCTCTCCTCGGTTTCATACTTAAAAGTCCATTTGAATCCAAATTCTCAGGTGGTGTCTCTCAGCTGCCCAGCAGCACAGTTAGTACAGCACGAACGTTTGGCCTCTGCTCCCACAGCAGAAGAGCCAGGATTGAAAGCTGGTGCTGGACCTGTTCAGCACACAATCACCTTTACATTGGTGCCTCCATCGTTGCTTTCACTGCTCACATTCATACAGGAAAAGCATTTGAATGGAATCAGTCCAGAGGCTGCTCTCTGCTGCGCAGCAACACAGTCAGCACAGACTGAACAGTGGCATCTGCTCACACGGCAGAAGGAGCAGCAGGGAAAGCTAGTGCTCTGCTTCTTCAGCACACAAGCAGCTTTGCAACGGGGTCACCATCATTGCAGTCTCTCCTCGGCTTCATACCTAAAAGTCCATTTGAATCCGAATTCTCAGGTGGTGTCTCTCAGCTGCCCAGCAGCACAGTGAGTACAGCACGAACGTTTGGCCTCTGCTCCAACAGCAGAAGAGCCAGGATTGAAAGCTGGTGCTGGACCTGTTCAGCACACAATCCCCTTTACATTGGTGCCTCCATCGTTGCTTTCACTGCTAACACTCATACAGGAAAAGCATTTGAATAGAATCCGGCCAGAGCCTGCTCCCTGCTGGCAGCAACACAGCACAGAATGAACAGTGGCATCTGCTCACACGGCAGAAGGAGCAGCAGGGAAAGCTAGTGCTCTGCTTCTTCAGCACACAAGCAGCTTTGCAACGGGGTCACCATCATTGCAGTCTCTCCTCGGTTTCATACCTAAAAGTCCATTTGAATCCAAATTCTCAAGCGGTCTCAGCTGTCCAGCAGCACAGTGAGTACTGCACGAACGTTTGGCATCTGCTCCGACAGCAGAAGAGCAAGGATTGAAAGCTGGTGCTGGACCTGTTCAGCACACAATCCCCTTTACATTGGTGCATCCATCGTTGCTTTCACTGCTAACACTCGTACAGGAAAAGCATTTGAATAGAATCCGTCCAGAGCCTTCTCACTGCTGCAGCAACACAGTCAGCACAGAATGAACAGTGGCATCTGCTCACACGGCAGAAGGAGCAGCAGGGAAAGCTAGTGCTCTGCTTCTTCAGCACACAAGCAGCTTTGCAACGGGGTCACCATCATTGGAGTCTCTCCTCGGTTTCCTACCTAAAAGTCCATTTGAATCCAAATTCTCAGGTGGTGTCTCTCAGCTGCCCAGCAGCACAGTTAGTACAGCACGAACGTTTGGCCTCTGCTCCCACAGCAGAAGAGCCAGGATTGAAAGCTGGTGCTGGACCTGTTCAGCACACAATCCCCTTTACATTGGTGCCTCCATCGTTGCTTTCACTGCTAACACTCATACAGGAAAAGCATTTGAATAGAATCCGTCCAGAGCCTGCTCCCTGCTGGCAGCAACACAGCACAGAATGAACAGGGGCATCTGCTCACACGGCAGAAGGAGCAGCAGGGAAAGCTAGTGCTCTGCTTCTTCAGCACACAAGCAGCTTTGCAACGGGGTCACCATCATTGCAGTCTCTCCTCGGTTTCATACCTAAAAGTCCATTTGAATCCAAATTCTCAAGCGGTCTCAGGTGTCCAGCAGCACAGTGAGTACTGCACGAACGTTTGGCATCTTCTCCCACAGCAGAAGAGCAAGGATTGAAAGCTGGTGCTGGACCTGTTCATCACACAATCCCCTTTACATTGGTGCATCCATCGTTGCTTTCACTGCTAACACTCATACAGGAAAAGCATTTCAATAGAATCCGTCCAGAGCCTGCTCCCTGCTGGCAGCAACACAGCACAGAATGAACAGGGGCATCTGCTCACACGGCAGAAGGAGCAGCAGGGAAAGCAAGTGCTGTGTCTCTTCAGCACACAAGCAGCTTTGCAACGGGGTCACCATCATTGCAGTCTCTCCTCGGTTTCATACCTAAAAGTCCATTTGAATCCAAATTCTCAGGTGGTGTCTCTCAGCTGCCCAGCAGCACAGTTAGTACAGCACGAACGTTTGGCCTCTGCTCCCACAGCAGAAGAGCCAGGATTGAAAGCTGGTGCTGGACCTGTTCAGCACACAATCCCTTTTACATTGGTGCATCCATCGTTGCTTTCACTGCTAACACTCGTACAGGAAAAGCATTTGAATAGAATCAGTCCAGAGCCTGCTCCCTGCTGGCAGCAACACAGCACAGAATGAACAGGGGCATCTGCTCACACGGTAGAAGGAGCAGCAGGGAAAGCTAGTGCTCTGCTTCTTCAGCACACAAGCAGCTTTGCAACGGGGTCACCATCATTGGAGTCTCTCCTCGGTTTCCTACCTAAAAGTCCATTTGAATCCAAATTCTCAGGTGGTGTCTCTCAGCTGCCCAGCAGCACAGTTAGTACAGCACGAACGTTTGGCCTCTGCTCCCACAGCAGAAGAGCCAGGATTGAAAGCTGGTGCTGGACCTGTTCAGCACACAATCACCTTTACATTGGTGCATCCATCGTTGCTTTCACTGCTAACACTCGTACAGGAAAAGCATTTGAATAGAATCCGTCCAGAGCCTTCTCACTGCTGCGCAGCAACACAGTCAGCACAGAATGAACAGTGGCATCTGCTCACACGGCAGAAGGAGCAGCAGGGAAAGCTAGTGCTCTGCTTCTTCAGCACACAAGCAGCTTTGCAACGGGGTCACCATCATTGCAGTCTCTCCTCGGTTTCATACCTAAAAGTCCATTTGAATCCAAATTCTCAGGTGGTGTCTCTCAGCTGCCCAGCAGCACAGTTAGTACAGCACGAACGTTTGGCCTCTGCTCCCACAGCAGAAGAGCCAGAATTGAAAGATGGTGATGGACCTGTTCAGCACACAATCCCTTTTACATTGGTGCATTCATCGTTGCTTTCACTGCTCACTTTCATACAGGAAAAGCATTTGAAAGGAATCAGTCCAGAGGCTGCTCTCTGCTGCGCAGCAACACAGTCAGCACAGAATGAACAGTGGCATCTGCTCACATGGCAGAAGGACCAGCAGGGAAAGCTAGTGCTCTGCTTCTTCAGCACACAAGCAGCTTTGCAACGGGGTCACCATCATTGCAGTCTCTCCTCGGTTTCATACTTAAAAGTCCATTTGAATCCAAATTCTCAGGTGGTGTCTCTCAGCTGCCCAGCAGCACAGTTAGTACAGCACGAACGTTTGGCCTCTGCTCCCACAGCAGAAGAGCCAGGATTGAAAGCTGGTGCTGGACCTGTTCAGCACACAATCACCTTTACATTGGTGCCTCCATCGTTGCTTTCACTGCTCACATTCATACAGGAAAAGCATTTGAATGGAATCAGTCCAGAGGCTGCTCTCTGCTGAGCAGCAACACAGTCAGCACAGACTGAACAGTGGCATCTGCTCACACGGCAGAAGGAGCAGCAGGGAAAGCTAGTGCTCTGCTTCTTCAGCACACAAGCAGCTTTGCAACGGGGTCACCATCATTGCAGTCTCTCCTCGGCTTCATACCTAAAAGTCCATTTGAATCCGAATTCTCAGGTGGTGTCTCTCAGCTGCCCAGCAGCACAGTGAGTACAGCACGAACGTTTGGCCTCTGCTCCAACAGCAGAAGAGCCAGGATTGAAAGCTGGTGCTGGACCTGTTCAGCACACAATCCCCTTTACATTGGTGCCTCCATCGTTGCTTTCTCTGCTAACACTCATACAGGAAAAGCATTTGAATAGAATCCGGCCAGAGCCTGCTCCCTGCTGGCAGCAACACAGCACAGAATGAACAGTGGCATCTGCTCACACGGCAGAAGGAGCAGCAGGGAAAGCTAGTGCTCTGCTTCTTCAGCACACAAGCAGCTTTGCAACGGGGTCACCATCATTGCAGTCTCTCCTCGGTTTCATACCTAAAAGTCCATTTGAATCCAAATTCTCAAGCGGTCTCAGCTGTCCAGCAGCACAGTGAGTACTGCACGAACGTTTGGCATCTGCTCCGACAGCAGAAGAGCCAGGATTGAAAGCTGGTGCTGGACCTGTTCATCACACAATCCCCTTTACATTGGTGCCTCCATCGTTGCTTTCACTGCTAACACTCGTACAGGAAAAGCATTTGAATAGTATCCGTCCAGAGCCTTCTCACTGCTGCGCAGCAACACAGTCAGCACAGAATGAACAGTGGCATGTGCTCACACGGCAGAAGGAGCAGCAGGGAAAGCTAGTGCTCTGCTTCTTCAGCACACAAGCAGCTTTGCAACGGGGTCACCATCATTGCAGTCTCTCCTCGGTTTCCTACCTAAAAGTCCATTTGAATCCAAATTCTCAGGTGGTGTCTCTCAGCTGCCCAGCAGCACAGTTAGTACAGCACGAACGTTTGGCCTCTGCTCCCACAGCAGAAGAGCCAGGATTGAAAGCTGGTGATGGACCTGTTCAGCACACAATCCCTTTTACATTGGTGCATTCATCGTTGCTTTCACTGCTCACTTTCATACAGGAAAAGCATTTGAATGGAATCAGTCCAGAGGCTGCTCTCTGCTGCGCAGCAACACAGTCAGAACAGAATGAACAGTGGCATCTGCTCACACGGCAGAAGGAGCAGCAGGGAAAGCTAGTGCTCTGCTTCTTCAGCACACAAGCAGCTTTGCAACGGGGTCACCATCATTGCAGTCTCTCCTCGGCTTCATACCTAAAAGTCCATTTGAATCCGAATTCTCAGGTGGTGTCGCTCAGCTGCCCAGCAGCACAGTGAGTACAGCACGAACGTTTGGCCTCTGCTCCAACAGCAGAAGAGCCAGGATTGAAAGCTGGTGCTGGACCTGTTCAGCAGACAATCCCCTTTACATTGGTGCCTCCATCGTTGCTTTCACTGCTAACACTCATACAGGAAAAGCATTTGAATAGAATCCGTCCAGAGCCTGCTCCCTGCTGGCAGCAACACAGCACAGAATGAACAGTGGCATCTGCTCACACGGCAGAAGGAGCAGCAGGGAAAGCTAGTGCTCTGCTTCTTCAGCACACAAGCAGCTTTGCAACGGGGTCACCATCATTGCAGTCTCTCCTCGGTTTCATACCTAAAAGTCCATTTGAATCCAAATTCTCAGGTGGTGTCTCTCAGCTGCCCTGCAGCACAGTTAGTACAGCACGAACGTTTGGCCTCTGCTCCGACAGCAGAAGAGCCAGGATTGAAAGCTGGTGCTGGACCTGTTCAGCACACAATCCCCTTTCCATTGGTGCATTCATCGTTGCTTTCACTGCTCACTTTCATACAGGAAAAGCATTTGAATAGAATCAGTCCAGAGGCTGCTCTCTGCTGCGCAGCAACACAGTCAGCACAGAATGAACAGTGGCATCTGCTCACACGGCAGAAGGAGCAGCAGGGAAAGCTAGTGCTCTGCTTCTTCAGCACACAAGCAGCTTTGCAACGGGGTCACCATCATTGCAGTCTCTCCTCGGTTTCATACCTAAAAGTCCATTTGAATCCAAATTCTCAGGTGGTGTCTCTCAGCTGCCCTGCAGCACAGTTAGTACAGCACGAACGTTTGGCCTCTGCTCCGACAGCAGAAGAGCCAGGTTTGAAAGCTGGTGCTGGACCTGTTCAGCACACAACCTCTTTTACATTGGTGCATCCATCGTTGCTTTCACTGCTAACACTCGTACAGGAAAAGCATTTGAATAGAATCAGTCCAGAGCCTGCTCTCTGCTGCGCAGCAACACAGTCAGCACAGAATGAACAGTGGCATCTGCTCACACGGCAGAAGGAGCAGCAGGGAAAGCTAGTGCTCTGCTTCTTCAGCACACAAGCAGCTTTGCAACGGGGTCACCATCATTGCAGTCTCTCCTCGGTTTCATACCTAAAAGTCCATTTGAATCCAAATTCTCAGGTGGTGTCTCTCAGCTGCCCAGCAGCACAGTTAGTACAGCACGAACGTTTGGCCTCTGCTCCCACAGCAGAAGAGCCAGGATTGAAAGCTGGTGATGGACCTGTTCAGCACACAATCCCTTTTACATTGGTGCATTCATCGTTGCTTTCACTGCTCACTTTCATACAGGAACAGCATTTGAATAGAATCAGTCCAGAGGCTGCTCTCTGCTGCGCAGGAACACAGTCAGCACAGAATGAACAGTGGCATCTGCTCACACGGCAGAAGGAGCAGCAGGGAAAGCTAGTGCTCTGCTTCTTCAGCACACAAGCAGCTTTGCAACGGGGTCACCATCATTGCAGTCTCTCCTCGGTTTCATACCTAAAAGTCCATTTGAATCCAAATTCTCAGGTGGTGTCTCTCAGCTGCCCAGCAGCACAGTTAGTACAGCACGAACGTTTGGCCTCTGCTCCCACAGCAGAAGAGCCAGGATTGAAAGCTGGTGATGGACCTGTTCAGCACACAATCCCTTTTACATTGGTGCATCCATCGTTGCTTTCACTGCTAACACTCGTACAGGAAAAGCATTTGAATAGAATCAGTCCAGAGCCTGCTCCCTGCTGGCAGCAACACAGCACAGAATGAACAGGGGCATCTGCTCACACGGTAGAAGGAGCAGCAGGGAAAGCTAGTGCTCTGCTTCTTCAGCACACAAGCAGCTTTGCAACGGGGTCACCATCATTGGAGTCTCTCCTCGGTTTCCTACCTAAAAGTCCATTTGAATCCAAATTCTCAGGTGGTGTCTCTCAGCTGCCCAGCAGCACAGTTAGTACAGCACGAACGTTTGGCCTCTGCTCCCACAGCAGAAGAGCCAGGATTGAAAGCTGGTGCTGGACCTGTTCAGCACACAATCCCTTTTACATTGGTGCATTCATCGGTGCTTTCACTGCTCACTTTCATACAGGAAAAGCATTTGAATGGAATCAGTCCAGATGCTGCTCTCTGCTGCGCAGCAACGCAGTCAGCACAGAATGAACAGTAGCATCTGCTCACACGGCAGAAGGACCAGCAGGGAAAGCTAGTGCTCTGCCTCTTCAGCACACAAGCAGCTTTGCAACGGGGTCACCATCATTGCAGTCTCTCCTCGGTTTACATACCTAAAAGTCCATTTGAATCCAAATTCTCAGGTGGTGTCTCTCAGCTGCCCAGCAGCACAGTGAGTACAGCACGAACGTTGGGCCTCTGCTCCAACAGCAGAAGAGCCAGGATTGAAAGCTGGTGCTGGACCTGTTCAGCACACAATCCCCTTTACATTGGTGCCTCCATCGTTGCTTTCACTGCTCACTTTCATACAGGAAAAGCATTTGAATGGAATCAGTCCAGAGCCTGCTCTCTGCTGCGCAGGAACACAGTCAGCACAGAATGAACAGTGGCATCTGCTCACACGGCAGAAGGAGCAGCAGGGAAAGCTAGTGCTCTGCTTCTTCAGCACACAAGCAGCTTTGCAACGGGGTCACCATCATTGCAGTCTCTCCTCGGTTTCATACCTAAAAGTCCATTTGAATCCAAATTCTCAAGCGGTCTCAGCTGTCCAGCAGCACAGTGAGTACAGCACGAACGTTTGGCATCTGTTCCCACAGCAGAAGAGCAAGGATTGAAAGCTGGTGCTGGACCTGTTCAGCACACAATCCCCTTTACATTGGTGCATCCATCGTTGCTTTCACTGCTAACACTCGTACAGGAAAAGCATTTGAATAGAATCCGTCCAGATCCTTCTCACTGCTGCGCAGCAACACAGTCAGCACAGAATGAACAGTGGCATCTGCTCACACGGCAGAAGGAGCAGCAGGGAAAGCTAGTGCTCTGCTTCTTCAGCACACAAGCAGCTTTGCAACGGGGTCACCATCATTGCAGTCTCTCCTCGGTTTCATACCTAAAAGTCCATTTGAATCCAAATTCTCAGGTGGTGTCTCTCAGCTGCCCAGCAGCACAGTTAGTACAGCACGAACGTTTGGCCTCTGCTCCCACAGCAGAAGAGCCAGGATTGAAAGCTGGTGATGGACCTGTTCAGCACACAATCCCTTTTACATTGGTGCATTCATCGTTGCTTTCACTGCTCACTTTCATACAGGAAAAGCATTTGAAAGGAATCAGTCCAGAGGCTGCTCTCTGCTGCGCAGCAACACAGTCAGCACAGAATGAACAGTGGCATCTGCTCACACGGCAGAAGGAGCAGCAGGGAAAGCTAGTGCTCTGCTTCTTCAGCACACAAGCAGCTTTGCAACGGGGTCACCATCATTGCAGTCTCTCCTCGGTTTCATACCTAAAAGTCCATTTGAATCCAAATTCTCAGGTGGTGTCTCTCAGCTGCCCAGCAGCACAGTTAGTACAGCACGAACGTTTGGCCTCTGCTCCCACAGCAGAAGAGCCAGGAGTGAAAGCTGGTGATGGACCTGCTCAGCACACAATCCCCTTTACATTGGTGCATTCATCGTTGCTTTCACTGCTCACTTTCATACAGGAAAAGCATTTGAATGGAATCAGTCCAGAGGCTGCTCTCTGCTGCGCAGCAACACAGTCAGCACAGAATGAACAGTGGCATCTGCTCACACGGCAGAAGGAGCAGCAGGGAAAGCTAGTGCTCTGCTTCTTCAGCACACAAGCAGCTTTGCAACGGGGTCACCATCATTGCAGTCTCTCCTCGGCTTCATACCTAAAAGTCCATTTGAATCCGAATTCTCAGGTGGTGTCTCTCAGCTGCCCAGCAGCACAGTGAGTACATCACGAACGTTTGGCCTCTGCTCCAACAGCAGAAGAGCCAGGATTGAAAGCTGGTGCTGGACCTGTTCAGCACACAATCCCCTTTACATTGGTGCCTCCATCGTTGCTTTCACTGCTAACACTCATACAGGAAAAGCATTTGAATAGAATCCGTCCAGAGCCTGCTCCCTGCTGGCAGCAACACAGCACAGAATGAACAGTGGCATCTGCTCACACGGCAGAAGGAGCAGCAGGGAAAGCTAGTGCTCTGCTTCTTCAGCACACAAGCAGCTTTGCAACGGGGTCACCATCATTGCAGTCTCTCCTCGGTTTCATACCTAAAAGTCCATTTGAATCCAAATTCTCAAGCGGTCTCAGCTGTCCAGCAGCACAGTGAGTACTGCACGAACGTTTGGCATCTGCTCCCACAGCAGAAGAGCCAGGATTGAAAGCTGGTGCTGGACCTGTTCAGCACACAACCTCTTTTACATTGGTGCATTCATCGTTGCTTTCACTGCTCACTTTCATACAGGAAAAGCATTTGAATGGAATCAGTCCAGATGCTGCTCTCTGCTGCGCAGCAACACAGTCAGCACAGAATGAACAGTGGCATCTGCTCATACGGCAGAAGGAGCAGCAGGGAAAGCTAGTGCTCTGCTTCTTCAGCACACAAGCAGCTTTGCAACGGGGTCACCATCATTGCAGTCTCTCCTCGGCTTCATACCTAAAAGTCCATTTGAATCCGAATTCTCAGGTGGTGTCGCTCAGCTGCCCAGCAGCACAGTGAGTACAGCACGAACGTTTGGCCTCTGCTCCAACAGCAGAAGAGCCAGGATTGAAAGCTGGTGCTGGACCTGTTCAGCACACAATCACCTTTACATTGGTGCATTCATCGTTGCTTTCACTGCTCACTTTCATACAGGAAAAGCATTTGAAAGGAATCAGTCCAGAGGCTGCTCTCTGCTGCGCAGCAACACAGTCAGAACAGAATGAACAGTGGCATCTGCTCACACGGCAGAAGGAGCAGCAGGGAAAGCTAGTGCTCTGCTTCTTCAGCACACAAGCAGCTTTGCAACGGGGTCACCATCATTGCAGTCTCTCCTCGGCTTCATACCTAAAAGTCCATTTGAATCCGAATTCTCAGGTGGTGTCTCTCAGCTGCCCAGCAGCACAGTGAGTACAGCACGAACGTTTGGCCTCTGCTCCAACAGCAGAAGAGCCAGGATTGAAAGCTGGTGCTGGACCTGTTCAGCACACAATCCCCTTTACATTGGTGCCTCCATCGTTGCTTTCACTGCTAACACTCATACAGGAAAAGCATTTGAATAGAATCAGTCCAGAGGCTGCTCTCTGCTGCGCAGCAACACAGTCAGCACAGAATGAACAGTGGCATCTGCTCACACGGCAGAAGGAGCAGCAGGGAAAGCTAGTGCTCTGCTTCTTCAGCACACAAGCAGCTTTGCAACGGGGTCACCATCATTGCAGTCTCTCCTCGGGTTCATACCTAAAAGTCCATTTGAATCCAAATTCTCAAGCGGTCTCAGCTGCCCAGCAGCACAGTGAGTACAGCACGAACGTTTGGCCTCTGCTCCCACAGCAGAAGAGCAAGGATCGAAAGCTGGTGCTGGACCTGTTCAGCACACAATCCCCTTTACATTGGTGCATCCATCGTTGCTTTCACTGCTAACACTCGTACAGGAAAAGCATTTGAATAGAATCCGTCCAGATCCTTCTCACTGCTGCGCAGCAACACAGTCAGCACAGAATGAACAGTGGCATCTGCTCACACGGCAGAAGGAGCAGCAGGGAAAGCTAGTGCTCTGCTTCTTCAGCACACAAGCAGCTTTGCAACGGGGTCACCATCATTGGAGTCTCTCCTCGGTTTCCTACCTAAAAGTCCATTTGAATCCAAATTCTCAGGTGGTGTCTCTCAGCTGCCCAGCAGCACAGTTAGTACAGCACGAACGTTTGGCCTCTGCTCCCACAGCAGAAGAGCCAGGATTGAAAGCTGGTGCTGGACCTGTTCAGCACACAATCACCTTTACATTGGTGCCTCCATCGTTGCTTTCACTGCTCACATTCATACAGGAAAAGCATTTGAATGGAATCAGTCCAGAGGCTGCTCTCTGCTGCGCAGCAACACAGTCAGCACAGAATGAACAGTGGCATCTGCTCACACGGCAGAAGGAGCAGCAGGGAAAGCTAGTGCTCTGCTTCTTCAGCACACAAGCAGCTTTGCAACGGGGTCACCATCATTGCAGTCTCTCCTCGGTTTCATACCTAAAAGTCCATTTGAATCCAAATTCTCAAGCGGTCTCAGCTGTCCAGCAGCACAGTGAGTACTGCACGAACGTTTGGCATCTGTTCCCACAGCAGAAGAGCAAGGATTGAAAGCTGGTGCTGGACCTGTTCAGCACACAATCCCCTTTACATTGGTGCATCCATCGTTGCTTTCACTGCTAACACTCGTACAGGAAAAGCATTTGAATAGAATCCGTCCAGATCCTTCTCACTGCTGCGCAGCAACACAGTCAGCACAGAATGAACAGTGGCATCTGCTCACACGGCAGAAGGAGCAGCAGGGAAAGCTAGTGCTCTGCTTCTTCAGCACACAAGCAGCTTTGCAACGGGGTCACCATCATTGCAGTCTCTCCTCGGTTTCATACCTAAAAGTCCATTTGAATCCAAATTCTCAGGTGGTGTCTCTCAGCTGCCCAGCAGCACAGTTAGTACAGCACGAACGTTTGGCCTCTGCTCCCACAGCAGAAGAGCCAGGATTGAAGCTGGTGATGGACCTGTTCAGCACACAATCCCTTTTACATTGGTGCATTCATCGTTGCTTTCACTGCTCACTTTCATACAGGAAAAGCATTTGAAAGGAATCAGTCCAGAGGCTGCTCTCTGCTGCGCAGCAACACAGTCAGCACAGAATGAACAGTGGCATCTGCTCACACGGCAGAAGGAGCAGCAGGGAAAGCTAGTGCTCTGCTTCTTCAGCACACAAGCAGCTTTGCAACGGGGTCACCATCATTGCAGTCTCTCCTCGGTTTCATACCTAAAAGTCCATTTGAATCCAAATTCTCAGGTGGTGTCTCTCAGCTGCCCAGCAGCACAGTTAGTACAGCACGAACGTTTGGCCTCTGCTCCCACAGCAGAAGAGCCAGGAGTGAAAGCTGGTGATGGACCTGCTCAGCACACAATCCCTTTTACATTGGTGCATTCATCGTTGCTTTTACTGCTCACTTTCATACAGGAAAAGCATTTGAAAGGAATCAGTCCAGAGGCTGCTCTCTGCTGCGCAGCAACACAGTCAGCACAGAATGAACAGTGGCATCTGCTCACACGGCAGAAGGACCAGCAGGGAAAGCTAGTGCTCTGCTTCTTCAGCACACAAGCAGCTTTGCAACGGGGTCACCATCATTGCAGTCTCTCCTCGGTTTCATACCTAAAAGTCCATTTGAATCCAAATTCTCAGGTGGTGTCTCTCAGCTGCCCAGCAGCACAGTTAGTACAGCACGAACGTTTGGCCTCTGCTCCCACAGCAGAAGAGCCAGGATTGAAAGCTGGGGCTGGACCTGTTCAGCACACAATCCCCTTTACATTGGTGCCTCCATCGTTGCTTTCACTGCTCACATTCATACAGGAAAAGCATTTGAATGGAATCAGTCCAGAGGCTGCTCTCTGCTGCGCAGCAACACAGTCAGCACAGACTGAACAGTGGCATCTGCTCACACGGCAGAAGGAGCAGCAGGGAAAGCTAG
The DNA here is from genome assembly GCF_033815535.1 of Pezoporus flaviventris. NCBI lineage: Eukaryota > Metazoa > Chordata > Aves > Psittaciformes > Psittacidae > Pezoporus > Pezoporus flaviventris. Next base: position 742,323 of record NW_026892766.1, on the reverse strand, counting down.
TGCTCTGCTTCTTCAGCACACAAGCAGCTTTGCAACGGGGTCACCATCATTGCAGTCTCTCCTCGGTTTCATACCTAAAAGTCCATTTGAATCCAAATTCTCAGGTGGTGTCTCTCAGCTGCCCTGCAGCACAGTTAGTACAGCACGAACGTTTGGCCTCTGCTCCGACAGCAGAAGAGCCAGGATTGAAAGCTGGTGCTGGACCTGTTCAGCACACAACCTCTTTTACATTGGTGCATTCATCGTTGCTTTCACTGCTCACTTTCATACAGGAAAAGCATTTGAATGGAATCAGTCCAGATGCTGCTCTCTGCTGCGCAGCAACACAGTCAGCACAGAATGAACAGTGGCATCTGCTCATACGGCAGAAGGAGCAGCAGGGAAAGCTAGTGCTCTGCTTCTTCAGCACACAAGCAGCTTTGCAACGGGGTCACCATCATTGCAGTCTCTCCTCGGCTTCATACCTAAAAGTCCATTTGAATCCGAATTCTCAGGTGGTGTCGCTCAGCTGCCCAGCAGCACAGTGAGCACAGCACGAACGTTTGGCCTCTGCTCCAACAGCAGAAGAGCCAGGATTGAAAGCTGGTGCTGGACCTGTTCAGCACACAATCACCTTTACATTGGTGCCTCCATCGTTGCTTTCACTGCTAACACTCATACAGGAAAAGCATTTGAATAGAATCAGTCCAGAGCCTGCTCCCTGCTGGCAGCAACACAGCACAGAATGAACAGTGGCATCTGCTCACACGGCAGAAGGAGCAGCAGGGAAAGCTAGTGCTCTGCTTCTTCAGCACACAAGCAGCTTTGCAACGGGGTCACCATCATTGCAGTCTCTCCTCGGTTTCATACCTAAAAGTCCATTTGAATCCAAATTCTCAGGTGGTGTCTCTCAGCTGCCCAGCAGCACAGTTAGTACAGCACGAACGTTTGGCCTCTGCTCCCACAGCAGAAGAGCCAGGATTGAAAGCTGGTGATGGACCTGTTCAGCACACAATCCCCTTTACATTGGTGCCTCCATCGTTGCTTTCACTGCTAACACTCGTACAGGAAAAGCATTTGAATAGAATCAGTCCAGAGCCTGCTCCCTGCTGGCAGCAACACAGCACAGAATGAACAGGGGCATCTGCTCACACGGTAGAAGGAGCAGCAGGGAAAGCTAGTGCTCTGCTTCTTCAGCACACAAGCAGCTTTGCAACGGGGTCACCATCATTGGAGTCTCTCCTCGGTTTCCTACCTAAAAGTCCATTTGAATCCAAATTCTCAGGTGGTGTCTCTCAGCTGCCCAGCAGCACAGTTAGTACAGCACGAACGTTTGGCCTCTGCTCCCACAGCAGAAGAGCCAGGATTGAAAGCTGGTGCTGGACCTGTTCAGCACACAATCACCTTTACATTGGTGCATCCATCGTTGCTTTCACTGCTAACACTCGTACAGGAAAAGCATTTGAATAGAATCCGTCCAGAGCCTTCTCACAGCTGCGCAGCAACACAGTCAGCACAGAATGAACAGTGGCATCTGCTCACACGGCAGAAGGAGCAGCAGGGAAAGCTAGTGCTCTGCTTCTTCAGCACACAAGCAGCTTTGCAACGGGGTCACCATCATTGCAGTCTCTCCTCGTTTTCATACCTAAAAGTCCATTTGAATCCAAATTCTCAGGTGGTGTCTCTCAGCTGCCCAGCAGCACAGTTAGTACAGCACGAACGTTTGGCCTCTGCTCCCACAGCAGAAGAGCCAGGATTGAAAGCTGGTGATGGACCTGTTCAGCACACAATCACCTTTACATTGGTGCCTCCATCGTTGCTTTCACTGCTCACATTCATACAGGAAAAGCATTTGAATGGAATCAGTCCAGAGGCTGCTCTCTGCTGCGCAGCAACACAGTCAGCACAGAATGAACAGTGGCATCTGCTCACACGGCAGAAGGAGCAGCAGGGAAAGCTAGTGCTCTGCTTCTTCAGCACACAAGCAGCTTTGCAACGGGGTCACCATCATTGCAGTCTCTCCTCGGTTTCATACCTAAAAGTCCATTTGAATCCAAATTCTCAGGTGGTGTCTCTCAGCTGCCCAGCAGCACAGTTAGTACAGCACGAACGTTTGGCCTCTGCTCCCACAGCAGAAGAGCCAGGATTGAAAGCTGGTGATGGACCTGTTCAGCACACAATCCCCTTTCCATTGGTGCATTCATCGTTGCTTTCACTGCTCACTTTCATACAGGAAAAGCATTTGAATAGAATCAGTCCAGAGGCTGCTCTCTGCTGCGAAGGAACACAGTCAGCACAGAATGAACAGTGGCATCTGCTCACACGGCAGAAGGAGCAGCAGGGAAAGCTAGTGCTCTGCTTCTTCAGCACACAAGCAGCTTTGCAACGGTGTCACCATCATTGCAGTCTCTCCTCGGTTTCATACCTAAAAGTCCATTTGAATCCAAATTCTCAGGTGGTGTCTCTCAGCTGCCCAGCAGCACAGTGAGTACAGCACGAACGTATGGCCTCTGCTGCCACAGCAGAAGAGCCAGGATTGAAAGCTGGTGCTGGACCTGTTCAGCACACAATCCCTTTTACATTGGTGCATCCATCGTTGCTTTCACTGCTAACACTCGTACAGGAAAAGCATTTGAATAGAATCAGTCCAGAGCCTGCTCCCTGCTGGCAGCAACACAGCACAGAATGAACAGGGGCATCTGCTCACACGGCAGAAGGAGCAGCAGGGAAAGCAAGTGCTGTGTCTCTTCAGCACACAAGCAGCTTTGCAACGGGGTCACCATCATTGCAGTCTCTCCTCGGTTTCATACCTAAAAGTCCATTTGAATCCAAATTCTCAGGTGGTGTCTCTCAGCTGCCCAGCAGCACAGTTAGTACAGCACGAACGTTTGGCCTCTGCTCCCACAGCAGAAGAGCCAGGATTGAAAGCTGGTGCTGGACCTGTTCAGCACACAATCCCTTTTACATTGGTGCATCCATCGTTGCTTTCACTGCTAACACTCGTACAGGAAAAGCATTTGAATAGAATCAGTCCAGAGCCTGCTCCCTGCTGGCAGCAACACAGCACAGAATGAACAGGGGCATCTGCTCACACGGTAGAAGGAGCAGCAGGGAAAGCTAGTGCTCTGCTTCTTCAGCACACAAGCAGCTTTGCAACGGGGTCACCATCATTGGAGTCTCTCCTCGGTTTCCTACCTAAAAGTCCATTTGAATCCAAATTCTCAGGTGGTGTCTCTCAGCTGCCCAGCAGCACAGTTAGTACAGCACGAACGTTTGGCCTCTGCTCCCACAGCAGAAGAGCCAGGATTGAAAGCTGGTGCTGGACCTGTTCAGCACACAATCACCTTTACATTGGTGCATCCATCGTTGCTTTCACTGCTAACACTCGTACAGGAAAAGCATTTGAATAGAATCCGTCCAGAGCCTTCTCACTGCTGCGCAGCAATACAGTCAGCACAGAATGAACAGTGGCATCTGCTCACACGGCAGAAGGAGCAGCAGGGAAAGCTAGTGCTCTGCTTCTTCAGCACACAAGCAGCTTTGCAACGGGGTCACCATCATTGCAGTCTCTCCTCGGTTTCATACCTAAAAGTCCATTTGAATCCAAATTCTCAGGTGGTGTCTCTCAGCTGCCCTGCAGCACAGTTAGTACAGCACGAACGTTTGGCCTCTGCTCCGACAGCAGAAGAGCCAGGATTGAAAGCTGGTGCTGGACCTGTTCAGCACACAATCACCTTTACATTGGTGCCTCCATCGTTGCTTTCACTGCTCACATTCATACAGGAAAAGCATTTGAATGGAATCAGTCCAGAGGCTGCTCTCTGCTGCGCAGCAACACAGTCAGCACAGACTGAACAGTGGCATCTGCTCACACGGCAGAAGGAGCAGCAGGGAAAGCTAGTGCTCTGCTTCTTCAGCACACAAGCAGCTTTGCAACGGGGTCACCATCATTGCAGTCTCTCCTCGGCTTCATACCTAAAAGTCCATTTGAATCCGAATTCTCAGGTGGTGTCTCTCAGCTGCCCAGCAGCACAGTGAGTACAGCACGAACGTTTGGCCTCTGCTCCAACAGCAGAAGAGCCAGGATTGAAAGCTGGTGCTGGACCTGTTCAGCACACAATCCCCTTTACATTGGTGCCTCCATCGTTGCTTTCACTGCTAACACTCATACAGGAAAAGCATTTGAATAGAATCCGGCCAGAGCCTGCTCCCTGCTGGCAGCAACACAGCACAGAATGAACAGTGGCATCTGCTCACACGGCAGAAGGAGCAGCAGGGAAAGCTAGTGCTCTGCTTCTTCAGCACACAAGCAGCTTTGCAACGGGGTCACCATCATTGCAGTCTCTCCTCGGTTTCATACCTAAAAGTCCATTTGAATCCAAATTCTCAAGCGGTCTCAGCTGTCCAGCAGCACAGTGAGTACTGCACGAACGTTTGGCATCTGCTCCGACAGCAGAAGAGCAAGGATTGAAAGCTGGTGCTGGACCTGTTCAGCACACAATCCCCTTTACATTGGTGCATCCATCGTTGCTTTCACTGCTAACACTCGTACAGGAAAAGCATTTGAATAGAATCCGTCCAGATCCTTCTCACTGCTGCGCAGCAACACAGTCAGCACAGAATGAACAGTGGCATCTGCTCACACGGCAGAAGGAGCAGCAGGGAAAGCTAGTGCTCTGCTTCTTCAGCACACAAGCAGCTTTGCAACGGGGTCACCATCATTGCAGTCTCTCCTCGGTTTCATACCTAAAAGTCCATTTGAATCCAAATTCTCAGGTGGTGTCTCTCAGCTGCCCAGCAGCACAGTTAGTACAGCACGAACGTTTGGCCTCTGCTCCCACAGCAGAAGAGCCAGGATTGAAAGCTGGTGCTGGACCTGTTCAGCACACAATCACCTTTACATTGGTGCCTCCATCGTTGCTTTCACTGCTCACATTCATACAGGAAAAGCATTTGAATGGAATCAGTCCAGAGGCTGCTCTCTGCTGCGCAGCAACACAGTCCGCACAGACTGAACAGTGGCATCTGCTCACACGGCAGAAGGAGCAGCAGGGAAAGCTAGTGCTCTGCTTCTTCAGCACACAAGCAGCTTTGCAACGGGGTCACCATCATTGCAGTCTCTCCTCGGCTTCATACCTAAAAGTCCATTTGAATCCGAATTCTCAGGTGGTGTCTCTCAGCTGCCCAGCAGCACAGTGAGTACAGCACGAACGTTTGGCCTCTGCTCCAACAGCAGAAGAGCCAGGATTGAAAGCTGGTGCTGGACCTGTTCAGCACACAATCCCCTTTACATTGGTGCCTCCATCGTTGCTTTCACTGCTAACACTCATACAGGAAAAGCATTTGAATAGAATCCGTCCAGAGCCTGCTCCCTGCTGGCAGCAATACAGCACAGAATGAACAGTGGCATCTGCTCACACGGCAGAAGGAGCAGCAGGGAAAGCTAGTGCTCTGCTTCTTCAGCACACAAGCAGCTTTGCAACGGGGTCACCATCATTGCAGTCTCTCCTCGGTTTCATACCTAAAAGTCCATTTGAATCCAAATTCTCAAGCGGTCTCAGCTGTCCAGCAGCACAGTGAGTACTGCACGAACACTTGGCCTCTGCTCCCACAGCAGAAGAGCAAGGATTGAAAGCTGGTGCTGGACCTGTTCAGCACACAATCCCCTTTACATTGGTGCATCCATCGTTGCTTTCACTGCTAACACTCGTACAGGAAAAGCATTTGAATAGAATCCGTCCAGAGCCTGCTCCCTGCTGGCAGCAACACAGCACAGAATGAACAGTGGCATCTGCTCACACGGCAGAAGGAGCAGCAGGGAAAGCTAGTGCTCTGCTTCTTCAGCACACAAGCAGCTTTGCAACGGGGTCACCATCATTGCAGTCTCTCCTCGGTTTCATACCTAAAAGTCCATTTGAATCCAAATTCTCAGGTGGTGTCTCTCAGCTGCCCTGCAGCACAGTTAGTACAGCACGAACGTTTGGCCTCTGCTCCGACAGCAGAAGAGCCAGGATTGAAAGCTGGTGCTGGACCTGTTCAGCACACAACCTCTTTTACATTGGTGCATTCATCGTTGCTTTCACTGCTCACTTTCATACAGGAAAAGCATTTGAATGGAATCAGTCCAGATGCTGCTCTCTGCTGCGCAGCAACACAGCACAGAATGAACAGTGGCATCTGCTCATACGGCAGAAGGAGCAGCAGGGAAAGCTAGTGCTCTGCTTCTTCAGCACACAAGCAGCTTTGCAACGGGGTCACCATCATTGCAGTCTCTCCTCGGCTTCATACCTAAAAGTCCATTTGAATCCGAATTCTCAGGTGGTGTCGCCCAGCTGCCCAGCAGCACAGTGAGCACAGCACGAACGTTTGGCCTCTGCTCCAACAGCAGAAGAGCCAGGATTGAAAGCTGGTGCTGGACCTGTTCAGCACACAATCCCCTTTACATTGGTGCCTCCATCGTTGCTTTCACTGCTAACACTCATACAGGAAAAGCATTTGAATAGAATCCGTCCAGAGCCTGCTCCCTGCTGGCAGCAACACAGCACAGAATGAACAGTGGCATCTGCTCACACGGCAGAAGGAGCAGCAGGGAAAGCTAGTGCTCTGCTTCTTCAGCACACAAGCAGCTTTGCAACGGGGTCACCATCATTGCAGTCTCTCCTCGGTTTCATACCTAAAAGTCCATTTGAATCCAAATTCTCAGGTGGTGTCTCTCAGCTGCCCTGCAGCACAGTTAGTACAGCACGAACGTTTGGCCTCTGCTCCGACAGCAGAAGAGCCAGGATTGAAAGCTGGTGCTGGACCTGTTCAGCACACAACCTCTTTTACATTGGTGCATCCATCGTTGCTTTCACTGCTAACACTCGTACAGGAAAAGCATTTGAATAGAATCAGTCCAGAGCCTGCTCTCTGCTGCGCAGCAACACAGTCAGCACAGAATGAACAGTGGCATCTGCTCACACGGCAGAAGGAGCAGCAGGGAAAGCTAGTGCTCTGCTTCTTCAGCACACAAGCAGCTTTGCAACGGGGTCACCATCATTGCAGTCTCTCCTCGGCTTCATACCTAAAAGTCCATTTGAATCCGAATTCTCAGGTGGTGTCTCTCAGCTGCCCAGCAGCACAGTGAGTACAGCACGAACGTTTGGCCTCTGCTCCAACAGCAGAAGAGCCAGGATTGAAAGCTGGTGCTGGACCTGTTCAGCACACAATCCCCTTTACATTGGTGCCTCCATCGTTGCTTTCACTGCTAACACTCATACAGGAAAAGCATTTGAATAGAATCCGTCCAGAGCCTGCTCCCTGCTGGCAGCAATACAGCACAGAATGAACAGTGGCATCTGCTCACACGGCAGAAGGAGCAGCAGGGAAAGCTAGTGCTCTGCTTCTTCAGCACACAAGCAGCTTTGCAACGGGGTCACCATCATTGCAGTCTCTCCTCGGTTTCATACCTAAAAGTCCATTTGAATCCAAATTCTCAAGCGGTCTCAGCTGTCCAGCAGCACAGTGAGTACTGCACGAACACTTGGCCTCTGCTCCCACAGCAGAAGAGCAAGGATTGAAAGCTGGTGCTGGACCTGTTCAGCACACAATCCCCTTTACATTGGTGCATCCATCGTTGCTTTCACTGCTAACACTCGTACAGGAAAAGCATTTGAATAGAATCCGTCCAGATCCTTCTCACTGCTGCGCAGCAACACAGTCAGCACAGAATGAACAGTGGCATCTGCTCACACGGCAGAAGGAGCAGCAGGGAAAGCTAGTGCTCTGCTTCTTCAGCACACAAGCAGCTTTGCAACGGGGTCACCATCATTGCAGTCTCTCCTCGGTTTCATACCTAAAAGTCCATTTGAATCCAAATTCTCAGGTGGTGTCTCTCAGCTGCCCAGCAGCACAGTTAGTACAGCACGAACGTTTGGCCTCTGCTCCCACAGCAGAAGAGCCAGGAGTGAAAGCTGGTGATGGACCTGCTCAGCACACAATCCCTTTTACATTGGTGCATTCATCGTTGCTTTCACTGCTCACTTTCATACAGGAAAAGCATTTGAAAGGAATCAGTCCAGAGGCTGCTCTCTGCTGCGCAGCAACACAGTCAGCACAGAATGAACAGTGGCATCTGCTCACACGGCAGAAGGAGCAGCAGGGAAAGCTAGTGCTCTGCTTCTTCAGCACACAAGCAGCTTTGCAACGGGGTCACCATCATTGCAGTCTCTCCTCGGCTTCATACCTAAAAGTCCATTTGAATCCGAATTCTCAGGTGGTGTCTCTCAGCTGCCCAGCAGCACAGTGAGTACAGCACGAACGTTTGGCCTCTGCTCCAACAGCAGAAGAGCCAGGATTGAAAGCTGGTGCTGGACCTGTTCAGCACACAATCCCCTTTACATTGGTGCCTCCATCGTTGCTTTCACTGCTAACACTCATACAGGAAAAGCATTTGAATAGAATCCGGCCAGAGCCTGCTCCCTGCTGGCAGCAACACAGCACAGAATGAACAGTGGCATCTGCTCACACGGCAGAAGGAGCAGCATGGAAAGCTAGTGCTCTGCTTCTTCAGCACACAAGCAGCTTTGCAACGGGGTCACCATCATTGCAGTCTCTCCTCGGTTTCATACCTAAAAGTCCATTTGAATCCAAATTCTCAAGCGGTCTCAGCTGTCCAGCAGCACAGTGAGTACTGCACGAACGTTTGGCATCTGCTCCGACAGCAGAAGAGCAAGGATTGAAAGCTGGTGCTGGACCTGTTCAGCACACAATCCCCTTTACATTGGTGCATCCATCGTTGCTTTCACTGCTAACACTCGTACAGGAAAAGCATTTGAATAGAATCCGTCCAGATCCTTCTCACTGCTGCGCAGCAACACAGTCAGCACAGAATGAACAGTGGCATCTGCTCACACGGCAGAAGGAGCAGCAGGGAAAGCTAGTGCTCTGCTTCTTCAGCACACAAGCAGCTTTGCAACGGGGTCACCATCATTGCAGTCTCTCCTCGGTTTCATACCTAAAAGTCCATTTGAATCCAAATTCTCAGGTGGTGTCTCTCAGCTGCCCAGCAGCACAGTTAGTACAGCACGAACGTTTGGCCTCTGCTCCCACAGCAGAAGAGCCAGGATTGAAAGCTGGTGCTGGACCTGTTCAGCACACAATCACCTTTACATTGGTGCCTCCATCGTTGCTTTCACTGCTCACATTCATACAGGAAAAGCATTTGAATGGAATCAGTCCAGAGGCTGCTCTCTGCTGCGCAGCAACACAGTCAGCACAGACTGAACAGTGGCATCTGCTCACACGGCAGAAGGAGCAGCAGGGAAAGCTAGTGCTCTGCTTCTTCAGCACACAAGCAGCTTTGCAACGGGGTCACCATCATTGCAGTCTCTCCTCGGCTTCATACCTAAAAGTCCATTTGAATCCGAATTCTCAGGTGGTGTCTCTCAGCTGCCCAGCAGCACAGTGAGTACAGCACGAACGTTTGGCCTCTGCTCCAACAGCAGAAGAGCCAGGATTGAAAGCTGGTGCTGGACCTGTTCAGCACACAATCCCCTTTACATTGGTGCCTCCATCGTTGCTTTCACTGCTAACACTCATACAGGAAAAGCATTTGAATAGAATCCGTCCAGAGCCTGCTCCCTGCTGGCAGCAATACAGCACAGAATGAACAGTGGCATCTGCTCACACGGCAGAAGGAGCAGCAGGGAAAGCTAGTGCTCTGCTTCTTCAGCACACAAGCAGCTTTGCAACGGGGTCACCATCATTGCAGTCTCTCCTCGGTTTCATACCTAAAAGTCCATTTGAATCCAAATTCTCAAGCGGTCTCAGCTGTCCAGCAGCACAGTGAGTACTGCACGAACACTTGGCCTCTGCTCCCACAGCAGAAGAGCAAGGATTGAAAGCTGGTGCTGGACCTGTTCAGCACACAATCCCCTTTACATTGGTGCATCCATCGTTGCTTTCACTGCTAACACTCGTACAGGAAAAGCATTTGAATAGAATCCGTCCAGATCCTTCTCACTGCTGCGCAGCAACACAGTCAGCACAGAATGAACAGTGGCATCTGCTCACACGGCAGAAGGAGCAGCAGGGAAAGCTAGTGCTCTGCTTCTTCAGCACACAAGCAGCTTTGCAACGGGGTCACCATCATTGCAGTCTCTCCTCGGTTTCATACCTAAAAGTCCATTTGAATCCAAATTCTCAGGTGGTGTCTCTCAGCTGCCCAGCAGCACAGTTAGTACAGCACGAACGTTTGGCCTCTGCTCCCACAGCAGAAGAGCCAGGAGTGAAAGCTGGTGATGGACCTGCTCAGCACACAATCCCTTTTACATTGGTGCATTCATCGTTGCTTTCACTGCTCACTTTCATACAGGAAAAGCATTTGAAAGGAATCAGTCCAGAGGCTGCTCTCTGCTGCGCAGCAACACAGTCAGCACAGAATGAACAGTGGCATCTGCTCACACGGCAGAAGGACCAGCAGGGAAAGCTAGTGCTCTGCTTCTTCAGCACACAAGCAGCTTTGCAACGGGGTCACCATCATTGCAGTCTCTCCTCGGTTTCATACCTAAAAGTCCATTTGAATCCAAATTCTCAGGTGGTGTCTCTCAGCTGCCCAGCAGCACAGTTAGTACAGCACGAACGTTTGGCCTCTGCTCCCACAGCAGAAGAGCCAGGATTGAAAGCTGGTGATGGACCTGTTCAGCACACAATCCCCTTTCCATTGGTGCATTCATCGTTGCTTTCACTGCTCACTTTCATACAGGAAAAGCATTTGAATAGAATCAGTCCAGAGGCTGCTCTCTGCTGCGCAGGAACACAGTCAGCACAGAATGAACAGTGGCATCTGCTCACACGGCAGAAGGAGCAGCAGGGAAAGCTAGTGCTCTGCTTCTTCAGCACACAAGCAGCTTTGCAACGGTGTCACCATCATTGCAGTCTCTCCTCGGTTTCATACCTAAAAGTCCATTTGAATCCAAATTCTCAGGTGGTGTCTCTCAGCTGCCCAGCAGCACAGTGAGTACAGCACGAACGTATGGCCTCTGCTGCCACAGCAGAAGAGCCAGGATTGAAAGCTGGTGCTGGACCTGTTCAGCACACAATCCCTTTTACATTGGTGCATCCATCGTTGCTTTCACTGCTAACACTCGTACAGGAAAAGCATTTGAATAGAATCAGTCCAGAGCCTGCTCCCTGCTGGCAGCAACACAGCACAGAATGAACAGGGGCATCTGCTCACACGGCAGAAGGAGCAGCAGGGAAAGCAAGTGCTGTGTCTCTTCAGCACACAAGCAGCTTTGCAACGGGGTCACCATCATTGCAGTCTCTCCTCGGTTTCATACCTAAAAGTCCATTTGAATCCAAATTCTCAGGTGGTGTCTCTCAGCTGCCCAGCAGCACAGTTAGTACAGCACGAACGTTTGGCCTCTGCTCCCACAGCAGAAGAGCCAGGATTGAAAGCTGGTGCTGGACCTGTTCAGCACACAATCCCTTTTACATTGGTGCATCCATCGTTGCTTTCACTGCTAACACTCGTACAGGAAAAGCATTTGAATAGAATCAGTCCAGAGCCTGCTCCCTGCTGGCAGCAACACAGCACAGAATGAACAGGGGCATCTGCTCACACGGTAGAAGGAGCAGCAGGGAAAGCTAGTGCTCTGCTTCTTCAGCACACAAGCAGCTTTGCAACGGGGTCACCATCATTGGAGTCTCTCCTCGGTTTCCTACCTAAAAGTCCATTTGAATCCAAATTCTCAGGTGGTGTCTCTCAGCTGCCCAGCAGCACAGTTAGTACAGCACGAACGTTTGGCCTCTGCTCCCACAGCAGAAGAGCCAGGATTGAAACCTGGTGCTGGACCTGTTCAGCACACAATCACCTTTACATTGGTGCATCCATCGTTGCTTTCACTGCTAACACTCGTACAGGAAAAGCATTTGAATAGAATCCGTCCAGAGCCTTCTCACTGCTGCGCAGCAATACAGTCAGCACAGAATGAACAGTGGCATCTGCTCACACGGCAGAAGGAGCAGCAGGGAAAGCTAGTGCTCTGCTTCTTCAGCACACAAGCAGCTTTGCAACGGGGTCACCATCATTGCAGTCTCTCCTCGGTTTCATACCTAAAAGTCCATTTGAATCCAAATTCTCAAGCGGTCTCAGCTGTCCAGCAGCACAGTGAGTACTGCACGAACACTTGGCCTCTGCTCCCACAGCAGAAGAGCAAGGATTGAAAGCTGGTGCTGGACCTGTTCAGCACACAATCCCCTTTACATTGGTGCATCCATCGTTGCTTTCACTGCTAACACTCGTACAGGAAAAGCATTTGAATAGAATCCGTCCAGAGCCTGCTCCCTGCTGGCAGCAACACAGCACAGAATGAACAGTGGCATCTGCTCACACGGCAGAAGGAGCAGCAGGGAAAGCTAGTGCTCTGCTTCTTCAGCACACAAGCAGCTTTGCAACGGGGTCACCATCATTGCAGTCTCTCCTCGGTTTCATACCTAAAAGTCCATTTGAATCCAAATTCTCAGGTGGTGTCTCTCAGCTGCCCTGCAGCACAGTTAGTACAGCACGAACGTTTGGCCTCTGCTCCGACAGCAGAAGAGCCAGGATTGAAAGCTGGTGCTGGACCTGTTCAGCACACAACCTCTTTTACATTGGTGCATTCATCGTTGCTTTCACTGCTCACTTTCATACAGGAAAAGCATTTGAATGGAATCAGTCCAGATGCTGCTCTCTGCTGCGCAGCAACACAGCACAGAATGAACAGTGGCATCTGCTCATACGGCAGAAGGAGCAGCAGGGAAAGCTAGTGCTCTGCTTCTTCAGCACACAAGCAGCTTTGCAACGGGGTCACCATCATTGCAGTCTCTCCTCGGCTTCATACCTAAAAGTCCATTTGAATCCGAATTCTCAGGTGGTGTCGCTCAGCTGCCCAGCAGCACAGTGAGCACAGCACGAACGTTTGGCCTCTGCTCCAACAGCAGAAGAGCCAGGATTGAAAGCTGGTGCTGGACCTGTTCAGCACACAATCCCCTTTACATTGGTGCCTCCATCGTTGCTTTCACTGCTAACACTCATACAGGAAAAGCATTTGAATAGAATCCGTCCAGAGCCTGCTCCCTGCTGGCAGCAACACAGCACAGAATGAACAGTGGCATCTGCTCACACGGCAGAAGGAGCAGCAGGGAAAGCTAGTGCTCTGCTTCTTCAGCACACAAGCAGCTTTGCAACGGGGTCACCATCATTGCAGTCTCTCCTCGGTTTCATACCTAAAAGTCCATTTGAATCCAAATTCTCAGGTGGTGTCTCTCAGCTGCCCTGCAGCACAGTTAGTACAGCACGAACGTTTGGCCTCTGCTCCGACAGCAGAAGAGCCAGGATTGAAAGCTGGTGCTGGACCTGTTCAGCACACAACCTCTTTTACATTGGTGCATCCATCGTTGTTTTCACTGCTAACACTCGTACAGGAAAAGCATTTGAATAGAATCAGTCCAGAGCCTGCTCTCTGCTGCGCAGCAACACAGTCAGCACAGAATGAACAGTGGCATCTGCTCACACGGCAGAAGGAGCAGCAGGGAAAGCTAGTGCTCTGCTTCTTCAGCACACAAGCAGCTTTGCAACGGGGTCACCATCATTGCAGTCTCTCCTCGGTTTCATACCTAAAAGTCCATTTGAATCCAAATTCTCAGGTGGTGTCTCTCAGCTGCCCAGCAGCACAGTTAGTACAGCACGAACGTTTGGCCTCTGCTCCCACAGCAGAAGAGCCAGGATTGAAAGCTGGTGATGGACCTGTTCAGCACACAATCCCCTTTCCATTGGTGCATTCATCGTTGCTTTCACTGCTCACTTTCATACAGGAAAAGCATTTGAATAGAATCAGTCCAGAGGCTGCTCTCTGCTGCGCAGGAACACAGTCAGCACAGAATGAACAGTGGCATCTGCTCACACGGCAGAAGGAGCAGCAGGGAAAGCTAGTGCTCTGCTTCTTCAGCACACAAGCAGCTTTGCAACGGTGTCACCATCATTGCAGTCTCTCCTCGGTTTCATACCTAAAAGTCCATTTGAATCCAAATTCTCAGGTGGTGTCTCTCAGCTGCCCAGCAGCACAGTGAGTACAGCACGAACGTATGGCCTCTGCTGCCACAGCAGAAGAGCCAGGATTGAAAGCTGGTGCTGGACCTGTTCAGCACACAATCCCTTTTACATTGGTGCATCCATCGTTGCTTTCACTGCTAACACTCGTACAGGAAAAGCATTTGAATAGAATCAGTCCAGAGCCTGCTCCCTGCTGGCAGCAACACAGCACAGAATGAACAGGGGCATCTGCTCACACGGCAGAAGGAGCAGCAGGGAAAGCAAGTGCTGTGTCTCTTCAGCACACAAGCAGCTTTGCAACGGGGTCACCATCATTGCAGTCTCTCCTCGGTTTCATACCTAAAAGTCCATTTGAATCCAAATTCTCAGGTGGTGTCTCTCAGCTGCCCAGCAGCACAGTTAGTACAGCACGAACGTTTGGCCTCTGCTCCCACAGCAGAAGAGCCAGGATTGAAAGCTGGTGCTGGACCTGTTCAGCACACAATCCCTTTTACATTGGTGCATCCATCGTTGCTTTCACTGCTAACACTCGTACAGGAAAAGCATTTGAATAGAATCAGTCCAGAGCCTGCTCCCTGCTGGCAGCAACACAGCACAGAATGAACAGGGGCATCTGCTCACACGGTAGAAGGAGCAGCAGGGAAAGCTAGTGCTCTGCTTCTTCAGCACACAAGCAGCTTTGCAACGGGGTCACCATCATTGGAGTCTCTCCTCGGTTTCCTACCTAAAAGTCCATTTGAATCCAAATTCTCAGGTGGTGTCTCTCAGCTGCCCAGCAGCACAGTTAGTACAGCACGAACGGTTGGCCCATGCTCCCACAGCAGAAGAGCCAGGATTGAAACCTGGTGCTGGACCTGTTCAGCACACAATCACCTTTACATTGGTGCATCCATCGTTGCTTTCACTGCTAACACTCGTACAGGAAAAGCATTTGAATAGAATCCGTCCAGAGCCTTCTCACTGCTGCGCAGCAATACAGTCAGCACAGAATGAACAGTGGCATCTGCTCACACGGCAGAAGGAGCAGCAGGGAAAGCTAGTGCTCTGCTTCTTCAGCACACAAGCAGCTTTGCAACGGGGTCACCATCATTGCAGTCTCTCCTCGGTTTCATACCTAAAAGTCCATTTGAATCCAAATTCTCAGGTGGTGTCTCTCAGCTGCCCAGCAGCACAGTTAGTACAGCACGAACGTTTGGCCTCTGCTCCCACAGCAGAAGAGCCAGAACTGAAAGCTGGTGATGGACCTGTTCAGCACACAATCCCTTTTACATTGGTGCATTCATCGTTGCTTTCACTGCTCACTTTCATACAAAAAAAGCATTTGAAAGGAATCAGTCCAGAGGCTGCTCTCTGCTGCGCAGCAACACAGTCAGCACAGAATGAACAGTGGCATCTGCTCACATGGCAGAAGGACCAGCAGGGAAAGCTAGTGCTCTGCTTCTTCAGCACACAAGCAGCTTTGCAACGGGGTCACCATCATTGCAATCTCTCCTCGGTTTCATACTTAAAAGTCCATTTGAATCCAAATTCTCAGGTGGTGTCTCTCAGCTGCCCAGCAGCACAGTTAGTACAGCACGAACGTTTGGCCTCTGCTCCCACAGCAGAAGAGCCAGGATTGAAAGCTGGTGCTGGACCTGTTCAGCACACAATCACCTTTACATTGGTGCCTCCATCGTTGCTTTCACTGCTCACATTCATACAGGAAAAGCATTTGAATGGAATCAGTCCAGAGGCTGCTCTCTGCTGCGCAGCAACACAGTCAGCACAGACTGAACAGTGGCATCTGCTCACACGGCAGAAGGAGCAGCAGGGAAAGCTAGTGCTCTGCTTCTTCAGCACACAAGCAGCTTTGCAACGGGGTCACCATCATTGCAGTCTCTCCTCGGCTTCATACCTAAAAGTCCATTTGAATCCGAATTCTCAGGTGGTGTCTCTCAGCTGCCCAGCAGCACAGTGAGTACAGCACGAACGTATGGCCTCTGCTGCCACAGCAGAAGAGCCAGGATTGAAAGCTGGTGCTGGACCTGTTCAGCACACAATCCCTTTTACATTGGTGCATCCATCGTTGCTTTCACTGCTAACACTCGTACAGGAAAAGCATTTGAATAGAATCAGTCCAGAGCCTGCTCCCTGCTGGCAGCAACACAGCACAGAATGAACAGGGGCATCTGCTCACACGGCAGAAGGAGCAGCAGGGAAAGCAAGTGCTGTGTCTCTTCAGCACACAAGCAGCTTTGCAACGGGGTCACCATCATTGCAGTCTCTCCTCGGTTTCATACCTAAAAGTCCATTTGAATCCAAATTCTCAGGTGGTGTCTCTCAGCTGCCCAGCAGCACAGTTAGTACAGCACGAACGTTTGGCCTCTGCTCCCACAGCAGAAGAGCCAGGATTGAAAGCTGGTGCTGGACCTGTTCAGCACACAATCCCTTTTACATTGGTGCATCCATCGTTGCTTTCACTGCTAACACTCGTACAGGAAAAGCATTTGAATAGAATCAGTCCAGAGCCTGCTCCCTGCTGGCAGCAACACAGCACAGAATGAACAGGGGCATCTGCTCACACGGTAGAAGGAGCAGCAGGGAAAGCTAGTGCTCTGCTTCTTCAGCACACAAGCAGCTTTGCAACGGGGTCACCATCATTGGAGTCTCTCCTCGGTTTCCTACCTAAAAGTCCATTTGAATCCAAATTCTCAGGTGGTGTCTCTCAGCTGCCCAGCAGCACAGTTAGTACAGCACGAACGTTTGGCCTCTGCTCCCACAGCAGAAGAGCCAGGATTGAAAGCTGGTGCTGGACCTGTTCAGCACACAATCACCTTTACATTGGTGCATCCATCGTTGCTTTCACTGCTAACACTCGTACAGGAAAAGCATTTGAATAGAATCCGTCCAGAGCCTTCTCACTGCTGCGCAGCAATACAGTCAGCACAGAATGAACAGTGGCATCTGCTCACACGGCAGAAGGAGCAGCAGGGAAAGCTAGTGCTCTGCTTCTTCAGCACACAAGCAGCTTTGCAACGGGGTCACCATCATTGCAGTCTCTCCTCGGTTTCATACCTAAAAGTCCATTTGAATCCAAATTCTCAGGTGGTGTCTCTCAGCTGCCCTGCAGCACAGTTAGTACAGCACGAACGTTTGGCCTCTGCTCCGACAGCAGAAGAGCCAGGATTGAAAGCTGGTGCTGGACCTGTTCAGCACACAATCCCCTTTACATTGGTGCCTCCATCGTTGCTTTCACTGCTCACATTCATACAGGAAAAGCATTTGAATGGAATCAGTCCAGAGGCTGCTCTCTGCTGCGCAGCAACACAGTCAGCACAGACTGAACAGTGGCATCTGCTCACACGGCAGAAGGAGCAGCAGGGAAAGCTAGTGCTCTGCTTCTTCAGCACACAAGCAGCTTTGCAACGGGGTCACCATCATTGCAGTCTCTCCTCGGCTTCATACCTAAAAGTCCATTTGAATCCGAATTCTCAGGTGGTGTCTCTCAGCTGCCCAGCAGCACAGTGAGTACAGCACGAACGTTTGGCCTCTGCTCCAACAGCAGAAGAGCCAGGATTGAAAGCTGGTGCTGGACCTGTTCAGCACACAATCCCCTTTACATTGGTGCCTCCATCGTTGCTTTCACTGCTAACACTCATACAGGAAAAGCATTTGAATAGAATCCGGCCAGAGCCTGCTCCCTGCTGGCAGCAACACAGCACAGAATGAACAGTGGCATCTGCTCACACGGCAGAAGGAGCAGCAGGGAAAGCTAGTGCTCTGCTTCTTCAGCACACAAGCAGCTTTGCAACGGGGTCACCATCATTGCAGTCTCTCCTCGGTTTCATACCTAAAAGTCCATTTGAATCCAAATTCTCAAGCGGTCTCAGCTGTCCAGCAGCACAGTGAGTACTGCACGAACGTTTGGCATCTGCTCCGACAGCAGAAGAGCAAGGATTGAAAGCTGGTGCTGGACCTGTTCAGCACACAATCCCCTTTACATTGGTGCCTCCATCGTTGCTTTCACTGCTAACACTCGTACAGGAAAAGCATTTGAATAGAATCCGTCCAGATCCTTCTCACTGCTGCGCAGCAACACAGTCAGCACAGAATGAACAGTGGCATCTGCTCACACGGCAGAAGGAGCAGCAGGGAAAGCTAGTGCTCTGCTTCTTCAGCACACAAGCAGCTTTGCAACGGGGTCACCATCATTGCAGTCTCTCCTCGGTTTCATACCTAAAAGTCCATTTGAATCCAAATTCTCAGGTGGTGTCTCTCAGCTGCCCAGCAGCACAGTTAGTACAGCACGAACGTTTGGCCTCTGCTCCCACAGCAGAAGAGCCAGGATTGAAAGCTGGTGCTGGACCTGTTCAGCACACAATCACCTTTACATTGGTGCCTCCATCGTTGCTTTCACTGCTCACATTCATACAGGAAAAGCATTTGAATGGAATCAGTCCAGAGGCTGCTCTCTGCTGCGCAGCAACACAGTCAGCACAGACTGAACAGTGGCATCTGCTCACACGGCAGAAGGAGCAGCAGGGAAAGCTAGTGCTCTGCTTCTTCAGCACACAAGCAGCTTTGCAACGGGGTCACCATCATTGCAGTCTCTCCTCGGCTTCATACCTAAAAGTCCATTTGAATCCGAATTCTCAGGTGGTGTCTCTCAGCTGCCCAGCAGCACAGTGAGTACAGCACGAACGTTTGGCCTCTGCTCCAACCGCAGAAGAGCCAGGATTGAAAGCTGGTGCTGGACCTGTTCAGCACACAATCCCCTTTACATTGGTGCCTCCATCGTTGCTTTCACTGCTAACACTCATACAGGAAAAGCATTTGAATAGAATCCGTCCAGAGCCTGCTCCCTGCTGGCAGCAATACAGCACAGAATGAACAGTGGCATCTGCTCACACGGCAGAAGGAGCAGCAGGGAAAGCTAGTGCTCTGCTTCTTCAGCACACAAGCAGCTTTGCAACGGGGTCACCATCATTGCAGTCTCTCCTCGGTTTCATACCTAAAAGTCCATTTGAATCCAAATTCTCAAGCGGTCTCAGCTGTCCAGCAGCACAGTGAGTACTGCACGAACACTTGGCCTCTGCTCCCACAGCAGAAGAGCAAGGATTGAAAGCTGGTGCTGGACCTGTTCAGCACACAATCCCCTTTACATTGGTGCATCCATCGTTGCTTTCACTGCTAACACTCGTACAGGAAAAGCATTTGAATAGAATCCGTCCAGAGCCTGCTCCCTGCTGGCAGCAACACAGCACAGAATGAACAGTGGCATCTGCTCACACGGCAGAAGGAGCAGCAGGGAAAGCTAGTGCTCTGCTTCTTCAGCACACAAGCAGCTTTGCAACGGGGTCACCATCATTGCAGTCTCTCCTCGGTTTCATACCTAAAAGTCCATTTGAATCCAAATTCTCAGGTGGTGTCTCTCAGCTGCCCTGCAGCACAGTTAGTACAGCACGAACGTTTGGCCTCTGCTCCGACAGCAGAAGAGCCAGGATTGAAAGCTGGTGCTGGACCTGTTCAGCACACAACCTCTTTTACATTGGTGCATTCATCGTTGCTTTCACTGCTCACTTTCATACAGGAAAAGCATTTGAATGGAATCAGTCCAGATGCTGCTCTCTGCTGCGCAGCAACACAGTCAGCACAGAATGAACAGTGGCATCTGCTCATACGGCAGAAGGAGCAGCAGGGAAAGCTAGTGCTCTGCTTCTTCAGCACACAAGCAGCTTTGCAACGGGGTCACCATCATTGCAGTCTCTCCTCGGCTTCATACCTAAAAGTCCATTTGAATCCGAATTCTCAGGTGGTGTCGCTCAGCTGCCCAGCAGCACAGTGAGCACAGCACGAACGTTTGGCCTCTGCTCCAACAGCAGAAGAGCCAGGATTGAAAGCTGGTGCTGGACCTGTTCAGCACACAATCCCCTTTACATTGGTGCCTCCATCGTTGCTTTCACTGCTAACACTCATACAGGAAAAGCATTTGAATAGAATCCGTCCAGAGCCTGCTCCCTGCTGGCAGCAACACAGCACAGAATGAACAGTGGCATCTGCTCACACGGCAGAAGGAGCAGCAGGGAAAGCTAGTGCTCTGCTTCTTCAGCACACAAGCAGCTTTGCAACGGGGTCACCATCATTGCAGTCTCTCCTCGGTTTCATACCTAAAAGTCCATTTGAATCCAAATTCTCAGGTGGTGTCTCTCAGCTGCCCTGCAGCACAGTTAGTACAGCACGAACGTTTGGCCTCTGCTCCGACAGCAGAAGAGCCAGGATTGAAAGCTGGTGCTGGACCTGTTCAGCACACAACCTCTTTTACATTGGTGCATCCATCGTTGCTTTCACTGCTAACACTCGTACAGGAAAAGCATTTGAATAGAATCAGTCCAGAGCCTGCTCTCTGCTGCGCAGCAACACAGTCAGCACAGAATGAACAGTGGCATCTGCTCACACGGCAGAAGGACCAGCAGGGAAAGCTAGTGCTCTGCTTCTTCAGCACACAAGCAGCTTTGCAACGGGGTCACCATCATTGCAGTCTCTCCTCGGTTTCATACCTAAAAGTCCATTTGAATCCAAATTCTCAGGTGGTGTCTCTCAGCTGCCCAGCAGCACAGTTAGTACAGCACGAACGTTTGGCCTCTGCTCCCACAGCAGAAGAGCCAGGATTGAAAGCTGGTGATGGACCTGTTCAGCACACAATCCCCTTTCCATTGGTGCATTCATCGTTGCTTTCACTGCTCACTTTCATACAGGAAAAGCATTTGAATAGAATCAGTCCAGAGGCTGCTCTCTGCTGCGCAGGAACACAGTCAGCACAGAATGAACAGTGGCATCTGCTCACACGGCAGAAGGAGCAGCAGGGAAAGCTAGTGCTCTGCTTCTTCAGCACACAAGCAGCTTTGCAACGGTGTCACCATCATTGCAGTCTCTCCTCGGTTTCATACCTAAAAGTCCATTTGAATCCAAATTCTCAGGTGGTGTCTCTCAGCTGCCCAGCAGCACAGTGAGTACAGCACGAACGTATGGCCTCTGCTGCCACAGCAGAAGAGCCAGGATTGAAAGCTGGTGCTGGACCTGTTCAGCACACAATCCCTTTTACATTGGTGCATCCATCGTTGCTTTCACTGCTAACACTCGTACAGGAAAAGCATTTGAATAGAATCAGTCCAGAGCCTGCTCCCTGCTGGCAGCAACACAGCACAGAATGAACAGGGGCATCTGCTCACACGGCAGAAGGAGCAGCAGGGAAAGCAAGTGCTGTGTCTCTTCAGCACACAAGCAGCTTTGCAACGGGGTCAC
Organism: Pezoporus flaviventris; assembly: GCF_033815535.1. Classification (NCBI taxonomy): domain Eukaryota; kingdom Metazoa; phylum Chordata; class Aves; order Psittaciformes; family Psittacidae; genus Pezoporus; species Pezoporus flaviventris. The sequence goes on along the minus strand of NW_026892766.1, from coordinate 720,989 downwards.
CATCATTGCAGTCTCTCCTCGGTTTCATACCTAAAAGTCCATTTGAATCCAAATTCTCAGGTGGTGTCTCTCAGCTGCCCAGCAGCACAGTTAGTACAGCACGAACGTTTGGCCTCTGCTCCCACAGCAGAAGAGCCAGGATTGAAAGCTGGTGCTGGACCTGTTCAGCACACAATCCCTTTTACATTGGTGCATCCATCGTTGCTTTCACTGCTAACACTCGTACAGGAAAAGCATTTGAATAGAATCAGTCCAGAGCCTGCTCCCTGCTGGCAGCAACACAGCACAGAATGAACAGGGGCATCTGCTCACACGGTAGAAGGAGCAGCAGGGAAAGCTAGTGCTCTGCTTCTTCAGCACACAAGCAGCTTTGCAACGGGGTCACCATCATTGGAGTCTCTCCTCGGTTTCCTACCTAAAAGTCCATTTGAATCCAAATTCTCAGGTGGTGTCTCTCAGCTGCCCAGCAGCACAGTTAGTACAGCACGAACGTTTGGCCTCTGCTCCCACAGCAGAAGAGCCAGGATTGAAAGCTGGTGATGGACCTGTTCAGCACACAATCCCTTTTACATTGGTGCATTCATCGTTGCTTTCACTGCTCACTTTCATACAGGAAAAGCATTTGAAAGGAATCAGTCCAGAGGCTGCTCTCTGCTGCGCAGCAACACAGTCAGCACAGAATGAACAGTGGCATCTGCTCACATGGCAGAAGGACCAGCAGGGAAAGCTAGTGCTCTGCTTCTTCAGCACACAAGCAGCTTTGCAACGGGGTCACCATCATTGCAATCTCTCCTCGGTTTCATACTTAAAAGTCCATTTGAATCCAAATTCTCAGGTGGTGTCTCTCAGCTGCCCAGCAGCACAGTTAGTACAGCACGAACGTTTGGCCTCTGCTCCCACAGCAGAAGAGCCAGGATTGAAAGCTGGTGCTGGACCTGTTCAGCACACAATCACCTTTACATTGGTGCCTCCATCGTTGCTTTCACTGCTCACATTCATACAGGAAAAGCATTTGAATGGAATCAGTCCAGAGGCTGCTCTCTGCTGCGCAGCAACACAGTCAGCACAGACTGAACAGTGGCATCTGCTCACACGGCAGAAGGAGCAGCAGGGAAAGCTAGTGCTCTGCTTCTTCAGCACACAAGCAGCTTTGCAACGGGGTCACCATCATTGCAGTCTCTCCTCGGCTTCATACCTAAAAGTCCATTTGAATCCGAATTCTCAGGTGGTGTCTCTCAGCTGCCCAGCAGCACAGTGAGTACAGCACGAACGTTTGGCCTCTGCTCCAACAGCAGAAGAGCCAGGATTGAAAGCTGGTGCTGGACCTGTTCAGCACACAATCCCCTTTACATTGGTGCCTCCATCGTTGCTTTCACTGCTAACACTCATACAGGAAAAGCATTTGAATAGAATCCGGCCAGAGCCTGCTCCCTGCTGGCAGCAACACAGCACAGAATGAACAGTGGCATCTGCTCACACGGCAGAAGGAGCAGCAGGGAAAGCTAGTGCTCTGCTTCTTCAGCACACAAGCAGCTTTGCAACGGGGTCACCATCATTGCAGTCTCTCCTCGGTTTCATACCTAAAAGTCCATTTGAATCCAAATTCTCAAGCGGTCTCAGCTGTCCAGCAGCACAGTGAGTACTGCACGAACGTTTGGCATCTGCTCCGACAGCAGAAGAGCAAGGATTGAAAGCTGGTGCTGGACCTGTTCAGCACACAATCCCCTTTACATTGGTGCATCCATCGTTGCTTTCACTGCTAACACTCGTACAGGAAAAGCATTTGAATAGAATCCGTCCAGATCCTTCTCACTGCTGCGCAGCAACACAGTCAGCACAGAATGAACAGTGGCATCTGCTCACACGGCAGAAGGAGCAGCAGGGAAAGCTAGTGCTCTGCTTCTTCAGCACACAAGCAGCTTTGCAACGGGGTCACCATCATTGCAGTCTCTCCTCGGTTTCATACCTAAAAGTCCATTTGAATCCAAATTCTCAGGTGGTGTCTCTCAGCTGCCCAGCAGCACAGTTAGTACAGCACGAACGTTTGGCCTCTGCTCCCACAGCAGAAGAGCCAGGATTGAAAGCTGGTGCTGGACCTGTTCAGCACACAATCACCTTTACATTGGTGCCTCCATCGTTGCTTTCACTGCTCACATTCATACAGGAAAAGCATTTGAATGGAATCAGTCCAGAGGCTGCTCTCTGCTGCGCAGCAACACAGTCAGCACAGACTGAACAGTGGCATCTGCTCACACGGCAGAAGGAGCAGCAGGGAAAGCTAGTGCTCTGCTTCTTCAGCACACAAGCAGCTTTGCAACGGGGTCACCATCATTGCAGTCTCTCCTCGGCTTCATACCTAAAAGTCCATTTGAATCCGAATTCTCAGGTGGTGTCTCTCAGCTGCCCAGCAGCACAGTGAGTACAGCACGAACGTTTGGCCTCTGCTCCAACAGCAGAAGAGCCAGGATTGAAAGCTGGTGCTGGACCTGTTCAGCACACAATCCCCTTTACATTGGTGCCTCCATCGTTGCTTTCACTGCTAACACTCATACAGGAAAAGCATTTGAATAGAATCCGTCCAGAGCCTGCTCCCTGCTGGCAGCAATACAGCACAGAATGAACAGTGGCATCTGCTCACACGGCAGAAGGAGCAGCAGGGAAAGCTAGTGCTCTGCTTCTTCAGCACACAAGCAGCTTTGCAACGGGGTCACCATCATTGCAGTCTCTCCTCGGTTTCATACCTAAAAGTCCATTTGAATCCAAATTCTCAAGCGGTCTCAGCTGTCCAGCAGCACAGTGAGTACTGCACGAACACTTGGCCTCTGCTCCCACAGCAGAAGAGCAAGGATTGAAAGCTGGTGCTGGACCTGTTCAGCACACAATCCCCTTTACATTGGTGCATCCATCGTTGCTTTCACTGCTAACACTCGTACAGGAAAAGCATTTGAATAGAATCCGTCCAGATCCTTCTCACTGCTGCGCAGCAACACAGTCAGCACAGAATGAACAGTGGCATCTGCTCACACGGCAGAAGGAGCAGCAGGGAAAGCTAGTGCTCTGCTTCTTCAGCACACAAGCAGCTTTGCAACGGGGTCACCATCATTGCAGTCTCTCCTCGGTTTCATACCTAAAAGTCCATTTGAATCCAAATTCTCAGGTGGTGTCTCTCAGCTGCCCAGCAGCACAGTTAGTACAGCACGAACGTTTGGCCTCTGCTCCCACAGCAGAAGAGCCAGGAGTGAAAGCTGGTGATGGACCTGCTCAGCACACAATCCCTTTTACATTGGTGCATTCATCGTTGCTTTCACTGCTCACTTTCATACAGGAAAAGCATTTGAAAGGAATCAGTCCAGAGGCTGCTCTCTGCTGCGCAGCAACACAGTCAGCACAGAATGAACAGTGGCATCTGCTCACACGGCAGAAGGACCAGCAGGGAAAGCTAGTGCTCTGCTTCTTCAGCACACAAGCAGCTTTGCAACGGGGTCACCATCATTGCAGTCTCTCCTCGGTTTCATACCTAAAAGTCCATTTGAATCCAAATTCTCAGGTGGTGTCTCTCAGCTGCCCAGCAGCACAGTTAGTACAGCACGAACGTTTGGCCTCTGCTCCCACAGCAGAAGAGCCAGGATTGAAAGCTGGTGATGGACCTGTTCAGCACACAATCCCCTTTCCATTGGTGCATTCATCGTTGCTTTCACTGCTCACTTTCATACAGGAAAAGCATTTGAATAGAATCAGTCCAGAGGCTGCTCTCTGCTGCGCAGGAACACAGTCAGCACAGAATGAACAGTGGCATCTGCTCACACGGCAGAAGGAGCAGCAGGGAAAGCTAGTGCTCTGCTTCTTCAGCACACAAGCAGCTTTGCAACGGTGTCACCATCATTGCAGTCTCTCCTCGGTTTCATACCTAAAAGTCCATTTGAATCCAAATTCTCAGGTGGTGTCTCTCAGCTGCCCAGCAGCACAGTGAGTACAGCACGAACGTATGGCCTCTGCTGCCACAGCAGAAGAGCCAGGATTGAAAGCTGGTGCTGGACCTGTTCAGCACACAATCCCTTTTACATTGGTGCATCCATCGTTGCTTTCACTGCTAACACTCGTACAGGAAAAGCATTTGAATAGAATCAGTCCAGAGCCTGCTCCCTGCTGGCAGCAACACAGCACAGAATGAACAGGGGCATCTGCTCACACGGCAGAAGGAGCAGCAGGGAAAGCAAGTGCTGTGTCTCTTCAGCACACAAGCAGCTTTGCAACGGGGTCACCATCATTGCAGTCTCTCCTCGGTTTCATACCTAAAAGTCCATTTGAATCCAAATTCTCAGGTGGTGTCTCTCAGCTGCCCAGCAGCACAGTTAGTACAGCACGAACGTTTGGCCTCTGCTCCCACAGCAGAAGAGCCAGGATTGAAAGCTGGTGCTGGACCTGTTCAGCACACAATCCCTTTTACATTGGTGCATCCATCGTTGCTTTCACTGCTAACACTCGTACAGGAAAAGCATTTGAATAGAATCAGTCCAGAGCCTGCTCCCTGCTGGCAGCAACACAGCACAGAATGAACAGGGGCATCTGCTCACACGGTAGAAGGAGCAGCAGGGAAAGCTAGTGCTCTGCTTCTTCAGCACACAAGCAGCTTTGCAACGGGGTCACCATCATTGGAGTCTCTCCTCGGTTTCCTACCTAAAAGTCCATTTGAATCCAAATTCTCAGGTGGTGTCTCTCAGCTGCCCAGCAGCACAGTTAGTACAGCACGAACGTTTGGCCTCTGCTCCCACAGCAGAAGAGCCAGGATTGAAACCTGGTGCTGGACCTGTTCAGCACACAATCACCTTTACATTGGTGCATCCATCGTTGCTTTCACTGCTAACACTCGTACAGGAAAAGCATTTGAATAGAATCCGTCCAGAGCCTTCTCACTGCTGCGCAGCAATACAGTCAGCACAGAATGAACAGTGGCATCTGCTCACACGGCAGAAGGAGCAGCAGGGAAAGCTAGTGCTCTGCTTCTTCAGCACACAAGCAGCTTTGCAACGGGGTCACCATCATTGGAGTCTCTCCTCGGTTTCCTACCTAAAAGTCCATTTGAATCCAAATTCTCAGGTGGTGTCTCTCAGCTGCCCAGCAGCACAGTTAGTACAGCACGAACGTTTGGCCTCTGCTCCCACAGCAGAAGAGCCAGAATTGAAAGCTGGTGATGGACCTGTTCAGCACACAATCCCTTTTACATTGGTGCATTCATCGTTGCTTTCACTGCTCACTTTCATACAGGAAAAGCATTTGAATGGAATCAGTCCAGAGGCTGCTCTCTGCTGCGCAGCAACACAGTCAGCACAGAATGAACAGTGGCATCTGCTCACACGGCAGAAGGAGCAGCAGGGAAAGCTAGTGCTCTGCTTCTTCAGCACACAAGCAGCTTTGCAACGGGGTCACCATCATTGCAGTCTCTCCTCGGTTTCATACCTAAAAGTCCATTTGAATCCAAATTCTCAAGCGGTCTCAGCTGTCCAGCAGCACAGTGAGTACTGCACGAACACTTGGCCTCTGCTCCCACAGCAGAAGAGCAAGGATTGAAAGCTGGTGCTGGACCTGTTCAGCACACAATCCCCTTTACATTGGTGCATCCATCGTTGCTTTCACTGCTAACACTCGTACAGGAAAAGCATTTGAATAGAATCCGTCCAGATCCTTCTCACTGCTGCGCAGCAACACAGTCAGCACAGAATGAACAGTGGCATCTGCTCACACGGCAGAAGGAGCAGCAGGGAAAGCTAGTGCTCTGCTTCTTCAGCACACAAGCAGCTTTGCAACGGGGTCACCATCATTGCAGTCTCTCCTCGGTTTCATACCTAAAAGTCCATTTGAATCCAAATTCTCAGGTGGTGTCTCTCAGCTGCCCAGCAGCACAGTTAGTACAGCACGAACGTTTGGCCTCTGCTCCCACAGCAGAAGAGCCAGGATTGAAAGCTGGGGCTGGACCTGTTCAGCACACAATCCCCTTTACATTGGTGCCTCCATCGTTGCTTTTACTGCTCACATTCATACAGGAAAAGCATTTGAATGGAATCAGTCCAGAGGCTGCTCTCTGCTGCGCAGCAACACAGTCAGCACAGAATGAACAGTGGCATCTGCTCACACGGCAGAAGGAGCAGCAGGGAAAGCTAGTGCTCTGCTTCTTCAGCACACAAGCAGCTTTGCAACGGGGTCACCATCATTGCAGTCTCTCCTCGGCTTCATACCTAAAAGTCCATTTGAATCCGAATTCTCAGGTGGTGTCTCTCAGCTGCCCAGCAGCACAGTGAGTACAGCACGAACGTTTGGCCTCTGCTCCAACAGCAGAAGAGCCAGGATTGAAAGCTGGTGCTGGACCTGTTCAGCACACAATCCCCTTTACATTGGTGCCTCCATCGTTGCTTTCACTGCTAACACTCATACAGGAAAAGCATTTGAATAGAATCCGTCCAGAGCCTGCTCCCTGCTGGCAGCAACACAGCACAGAATGAACAGTGGCATCTGCTCACACGGCAGAAGGAGCAGCAGGGAAAGCTAGTGCTCTGCTTCTTCAGCACACAAGCAGCTTTGCAACGGGGTCACCATCATTGCAGTCTCTCCTCGGTTTCATACCTAAAAGTCCATTTGAATCCAAATTCTCAAGCGGTCTCAGCTGTCCAGCAGCACAGTGAGTACTGCACGAACGTTTGGCCTCTGCTCCCACAGCAGAAGAGCCAGGATTGAAAGCTGGTGCTGGACCTGTTCAGCACACAATCACCTTTACATTGGTGCCTCCATCGTTGCTTTCACTGCTCACATTCATACAGGAAAAGCATTTGAATGGAATCATTCCAGAGGCTGCTCTCTGCTGCGCAGCAACACAGTCAGCACAGAATGAACAGTGGCATCTGCTCACACGGCAGAAGGAGCAGCAGGGAAAGCTAGTGCTCTGCTTCTTCAGCACACAAGCAGCTTTACAGCGGTGTCACCATCATTGCAGTCTCTCCTCGGTTTCATACCTAAAAGTCCATTTGAATCCAAATTCTCAAGCGGTCTCAGCTGCCCAGCAGCACAGTGAGTACAGCACGAACGTTTGGCCTCTGCTCCCACAGCAGAAGAGCAAGGATTGAAAGCTGGTGCTGGACCTGTTCAGCACACAATCCCCTTTACATTGGTGCATCCATCGTTGCTTTCACTGCTAACACTCGTACAGGAAAAGCATTTGAATAGAATCAGTCCAGAGCCTGCTCCCTGCTGGCAGCAACACAGCACAGAATGAACAGTGGCATCTGCTCACACGGCAGAAGGAGCAGCAGGGAAAGCTAGTGCTCTGCTTCTTCAGCACACAAGCAGCTTTGCAACGGGGTCACCATCATTGCAGTCTCTCCTCGGTTTCATACCTAAAAGTCCATTTGAATCCAAATTCTCAAGCGGTCTCAGCTGTCCAGCAGCACAGTGAGTACTGCACGAACGTTTGGCATCTGCTCCCACAGCAGAAGAGCCAGGATTGAAAGCTGGTGCTGGACCTGTTCAGCACACAATCACCTTTACATTGGTGCCTCCATCGTTGCTTTCACTGCTCACATTCATACAGGAAAAGCATTTGAATGGAATCAGTCCAGAGGCTGCTCTCTGCTGCGCAGCAACACAGTCAGCACAGAATGAACAGTGGCATCTGCTCACACGGCAGAAGGAGCAGCAGGGAAAGCTAGTGCTCTGCTTCTTCAGCACACAAGCAGCTTTGCAACGGGGTCACCATCATTGCAGTCTCTCCTCGGTTTCATACCTAAAAGTCCATTTGAATCCAAATTCTCAGGTGGTGTCTCTCAGCTGCCCAGCAGCACAGTGAGTACAGCACGAACGTTTGGCCTCTGCTCCCACAGCAGAAGAGCCAGGATTGAAAGCTGGTGCTGGACCTGTTCAGCACACAATCCCTTTTACATTGGTGCATTCATCGTTGCTTTCACTGCTCACTTTCATACAGGAAAAGCATTTGAATGGAATCAGTCCAGATGCTGCTCTCTGCTGCGCAGCAACGCAGTCAGCACAGAATGAACAGTAGCATCTGCTCACACGGCAGAAGGAGCAGCAGGGAAAGCTAGTGCTCTGCCTCTTCAGCACACAAGCAGCTTTGCAACGGGGTCACCATCATTGCAGTCTCTCCTCGGTTTACATACCTAAAAGTCCATTTGAATCCAAATTCTCAGGTGGTGTCTCTCAGCTGCCCAGCAGCACAGTGAGTACAGCACGAACGTTTGGCCTCTGCTCCCACAGCAGAAGAGCCAGGATTGAAAGCTGGCGCTGGACCTGTTCAGCACACAATCCCCTTTACATTGGTGCCTCCATCGTTGCTTTCACTGCTCACTTTCATACAGGAAAAGCATTTGAATGGAATCAGTCCAGAGGCTGCTCTCTGCTGCGCAGCAACACAGTCAGCACAGAATGAACAGTGGCATCTGCTCACACGGCAGAAGGAGCAGCAGGGAAAGCTAGTGCTCTGCTTCTTCAGCACACAAGCAGCTTTGCAACGGGGTCACCATCATTGCAGTCTCTCCTCGGTTTCATACCTAAAAGTCCATTTGAATCCAAATTCTCAAGCGGTCTCAGCTGTCCAGCAGCACAGTGAGTACTGCACGAACGTTTGGCATCTGTTCCGACAGCAGAAGAGCAAGGATTGAAAGCTGGTGCTGGACCTGTTCAGCACACAATCCCCTTTACATTGGTGCATCCATCGTTGCTTTCACTGCTAACACTCGTACAGGAAAAGCATTTGAATAGAATCCGTCCAGAGCCTTCTCACTGCTGCGCAGCAACACAGTCAGCACAGAATGAACAGTGGCATCTGCTCACACGGCAGAAGGAGCAGCAGGGAAAGCTAGTGCTCTGCTTCTTCAGCACACAAGCAGCTTTGCAACGGGGTCACCATCATTGCAGTCTCTCCTCGGTTTCATACCTAAAAGTCCATTTGAATCCAAATTCTCAGGTGGTGTCTCTCAGCTGCCCAGCAGCACAGTTAGTACAGCACGAACGTTTGGCCTCTGCTCCCACAGCAGAAGAGCCAGGATTGAAAGCTGGTGCTGGACCTGTTCAGCACACAATCACCTTTACATTGGTGCCTCCATCGTTGCTTTCACTGCTCACATTCATACAGGAAAAGCATTTGAATGGAATCAGTCCAGAGGCTGCTCTCTGCTGCGCAGCAACACAGTCAGCACAGACTGAACAGTGGCATCTGCTCACACGGCAGAAGGAGCAGCAGGGAAAGCTAGTGCTCTGCTTCTTCAGCACACAAGCAGCTTTGCAACGGGGTCACCATCATTGCAGTCTCTCCTCGGCTTCATACCTAAAAGTCCATTTGAATCCGAATTCTCAGGTGGTGTCTCTCAGCTGCCCAGCAGCACAGTGAGTACAGCACGAACGTTTGGCCTCTGCTCCAACAGCAGAAGAGCCAGGATTGAAAGCTGGTGCTGGACCTGTTCAGCACACAATCCCCTTTACATTGGTGCCTCCATCGTTGCTTTCACTGCTAACACTCATACAGGAAAAGCATTTGAATAGAATCCGGCCAGAGCCTGCTCCCTGCTGGCAGCAACACAGCACAGAATGAACAGTGGCATCTGCTCACACGGCAGAAGGAGCAGCAGGGAAAGCTAGTGCTCTGCTTCTTCAGCACACAAGCAGCTTTGCAACGGGGTCACCATCATTGCAGTCTCTCCTCGGTTTCATACCTAAAAGTCCATTTGAATCCAAATTCTCAAGCGGTCTCAGCTGTCCAGCAGCACAGTGAGTACTGCACGAACGTTTGGCATCTGCTCCGACAGCAGAAGAGCAAGGATTGAAAGCTGGTGCTGGACCTGTTCAGCACACAATCCCCTTTACATTGGTGCATCCATCGTTGCTTTCACTGCTAACACTCGTACAGGAAAAGCATTTGAATAGAATCCGTCCAGATCCTTCTCACTGCTGCGCAGCAACACAGTCAGCACAGAATGAACAGTGGCATCTGCTCACACGGCAGAAGGAGCAGCAGGGAAAGCTAGTGCTCTGCTTCTTCAGCACACAAGCAGCTTTGCAACGGGGTCACCATCATTGCAGTCTCTCCTCGGTTTCATACCTAAAAGTCCATTTGAATCCAAATTCTCAGGTGGTGTCTCTCAGCTGCCCAGCAGCACAGTTAGTACAGCACGAACGTTTGGCCTCTGCTCCCACAGCAGAAGAGCCAGGATTGAAAGCTGGTGCTGGACCTGTTCAGCACACAATCACCTTTACATTGGTGCCTCCATCGTTGCTTTCACTGCTCACATTCATACAGGAAAAGCATTTGAATGGAATCAGTCCAGAGGCTGCTCTCTGCTGCGCAGCAACACAGTCAGCACAGACTGAACAGTGGCATCTGCTCACACGGCAGAAGGAGCAGCAGGGAAAGCTAGTGCTCTGCTTCTTCAGCACACAAGCAGCTTTGCAACGGGGTCACCATCATTGCAGTCTCTCCTCGGCTTCATACCTAAAAGTCCATTTGAATCCGAATTCTCAGGTGGTGTCTCTCAGCTGCCCAGCAGCACAGTGAGTACAGCACGAACGTTTGGCCTCTGCTCCAACAGCAGAAGAGCCAGGATTGAAAGCTGGTGCTGGACCTGTTCAGCACACAATCCCCTTTACATTGGTGCCTCCATCGTTGCTTTCACTGCTAACACTCATACAGGAAAAGCATTTGAATAGAATCCGTCCAGAGCCTGCTCCCTGCTGGCAGCAATACAGCACAGAATGAACAGTGGCATCTGCTCACACGGCAGAAGGAGCAGCAGGGAAAGCTAGTGCTCTGCTTCTTCAGCACACAAGCAGCTTTGCAACGGGGTCACCATCATTGCAGTCTCTCCTCGGTTTCATACCTAAAAGTCCATTTGAATCCAAATTCTCAAGCGGTCTCAGCTGTCCAGCAGCACAGTGAGTACTGCACGAACACTTGGCCTCTGCTCCCACAGCAGAAGAGCAAGGATTGAAAGCTGGTGCTGGACCTGTTCAGCACACAATCCCCTTTACATTGGTGCATCCATCGTTGCTTTCACTGCTAACACTCGTACAGGAAAAGCATTTGAATAGAATCCGTCCAGATCCTTCTCACTGCTGCGCAGCAACACAGTCAGCACAGAATGAACAGTGGCATCTGCTCACACGGCAGAAGGAGCAGCAGGGAAAGCTAGTGCTCTGCTTCTTCAGCACACAAGCAGCTTTGCAACGGGGTCACCATCATTGCAGTCTCTCCTCGGTTTCATACCTAAAAGTCCATTTGAATCCAAATTCTCAGGTGGTGTCTCTCAGCTGCCCAGCAGCACAGTTAGTACAGCACGAACGTTTGGCCTCTGCTCCCACAGCAGAAGAGCCAGGAGTGAAAGCTGGTGATGGACCTGCTCAGCACACAATCCCCTTTACATTGGTGCATTCATCGTTGCTTTCACTGCTCACTTTCATACAGGAAAAGCATTTGAATAGAATCAGTCCAGAGGCTGCTCTCTGCTGCGCAGGAACACAGTCAGCACAGAATGAACAGTGGCATCTGCTCACACGGCAGAAGGAGCAGCAGGGAAAGCTAGTGCTCTGCTTCTTCAGCACACAAGCAGCTTTGCAACGGTGTCACCATCATTGCAGTCTCTCCTCGGTTTCATACCTAAAAGTCCATTTGAATCCAAATTCTCAGGTGGTGTCTCTCAGCTGCCCAGCAGCACAGTGAGTACAGCACGAACGTATGGCCTCTGCTGCCACAGCAGAAGAGCCAGGATTGAAAGCTGGTGCTGGACCTGTTCAGCACACAATCCCTTTTACATTGGTGCATCCATCGTTGCTTTCACTGCTAACACTCGTACAGGAAAAGCATTTGAATAGAATCAGTCCAGAGCCTGCTCCCTGCTGGCAGCAACACAGCACAGAATGAACAGGGGCATCTGCTCACACGGCAGAAGGAGCAGCAGGGAAAGCAAGTGCTGTGTCTCTTCAGCACACAAGCAGCTTTGCAACGGGGTCACCATCATTGCAGTCTCTCCTCGGTTTCATACCTAAAAGTCCATTTGAATCCAAATTCTCAGGTGGTGTCTCTCAGCTGCCCAGCAGCACAGTTAGTACAGCACGAACGTTTGGCCTCTGCTCCCACAGCAGAAGAGCCAGGATTGAAAGCTGGTGCTGGACCTGTTCAGCACACAATCCCTTTTACATTGGTGCATCCATCGTTGCTTTCACTGCTAACACTCGTACAGGAAAAGCATTTGAATAGAATCAGTCCAGAGCCTGCTCCCTGCTGGCAGCAACACAGCACAGAATGAACAGGGGCATCTGCTCACACGGTAGAAGGAGCAGCAGGGAAAGCTAGTGCTCTGCTTCTTCAGCACACAAGCAGCTTTGCAACGGGGTCACCATCATTGGAGTCTCTCCTCGGTTTCCTACCTAAAAGTCCATTTGAATCCAAATTCTCAGGTGGTGTCTCTCAGCTGCCCAGCAGCACAGTTAGTACAGCACGAACGTTTGGCCTCTGCTCCCACAGCAGAAGAGCCAGGATTGAAACCTGGTGCTGGACCTGTTCAGCACACAATCACCTTTACATTGGTGCATCCATCGTTGCTTTCACTGCTAACACTCGTACAGGAAAAGCATTTGAATAGAATCCGTCCAGAGCCTTCTCACTGCTGCGCAGCAATACAGTCAGCACAGAATGAACAGTGGCATCTGCTCACACGGCAGAAGGAGCAGCAGGGAAAGCTAGTGCTCTGCTTCTTCAGCACACAAGCAGCTTTGCAACGGGGTCACCATCATTGGAGTCTCTCCTCGGTTTCCTACCTAAAAGTCCATTTGAATCCAAATTCTCAGGTGGTGTCTCTCAGCTGCCCAGCAGCACAGTTAGTACAGCACGAACGTTTGGCCTCTGCTCCCACAGCAGAAGAGCCAGAATTGAAAGCTGGTGATGGACCTGTTCAGCACACAATCCCTTTTACATTGGTGCATTCATCGTTGCTTTCACTGCTCACTTTCATACAGGAAAAGCATTTGAATGGAATCAGTCCAGAGGCTGCTCTCTGCTGCGCAGCAACACAGTCAGCACAGAATGAACAGTGGCATCTGCTCACACGGCAGAAGGAGCAGCAGGGAAAGCTAGTGCTCTGCTTCTTCAGCACACAAGCAGCTTTGCAACGGGGTCACCATCATTGCAGTCTCTCCTCGGTTTCATACCTAAAAGTCCATTTGAATCCAAATTCTCAAGCGGTCTCAGCTGTCCAGCAGCACAGTGAGTACTGCACGAACACTTGGCCTCTGCTCCCACAGCAGAAGAGCAAGGATTGAAAGCTGGTGCTGGACCTGTTCAGCACACAATCCCCTTTACATTGGTGCATCCATCGTTGCTTTCACTGCTAACACTCGTACAGGAAAAGCATTTGAATAGAATCCGTCCAGATCCTTCTCACTGCTGCGCAGCAACACAGTCAGCACAGAATGAACAGTGGCATCTGCTCACACGGCAGAAGGAGCAGCAGGGAAAGCTAGTGCTCTGCTTCTTCAGCACACAAGCAGCTTTGCAACGGGGTCACCATCATTGCAGTCTCTCCTCGGTTTCATACCTAAAAGTCCATTTGAATCCAAATTCTCAGGTGGTGTCTCTCAGCTGCCCAGCAGCACAGTTAGTACAGCACGAACGTTTGGCCTCTGCTCCCACAGCAGAAGAGCCAGGATTGAAAGCTGGGGCTGGACCTGTTCAGCACACAATCCCCTTTACATTGGTGCCTCCATCGTTGCTTTTACTGCTCACATTCATACAGGAAAAGCATTTGAATGGAATCAGTCCAGAGGCTGCTCTCTGCTGCGCAGCAACACAGTCAGCACAGAATGAACAGTGGCATCTGCTCACACGGCAGAAGGAGCAGCAGGGAAAGCTAGTGCTCTGCTTCTTCAGCACACAAGCAGCTTTGCAACGGGGTCACCATCATTGCAGTCTCTCCTCGGCTTCATACCTAAAAGTCCATTTGAATCCGAATTCTCAGGTGGTGTCTCTCAGCTGCCCAGCAGCACAGTGAGTACAGCACGAACGTTTGGCCTCTGCTCCAACAGCAGAAGAGCCAGGATTGAAAGCTGGTGCTGGACCTGTTCAGCACACAATCCCCTTTACATTGGTGCCTCCATCGTTGCTTTCACTGCTAACACTCATACAGGAAAAGCATTTGAATAGAATCCGTCCAGAGCCTGCTCCCTGCTGGCAGCAACACAGCACAGAATGAACAGTGGCATCTGCTCACACGGCAGAAGGAGCAGCAGGGAAAGCTAGTGCTCTGCTTCTTCAGCACACAAGCAGCTTTGCAACGGGGTCACCATCATTGCAGTCTCTCCTCGGTTTCATACCTAAAAGTCCATTTGAATCCAAATTCTCAAGCGGTCTCAGCTGTCCAGCAGCACAGTGAGTACTGCACGAACGTTTGGCCTCTGCTCCCACAGCAGAAGAGCCAGGATTGAAAGCTGGTGCTGGACCTGTTCAGCACACAATCACCTTTACATTGGTGCCTCCATCGTTGCTTTCACTGCTCACATTCATACAGGAAAAGCATTTGAATGGAATCATTCCAGAGGCTGCTCTCTGCTGCGCAGCAACACAGTCAGCACAGAATGAACAGTGGCATCTGCTCACACGGCAGAAGGAGCAGCAGGGAAAGCTAGTGCTCTGCTTCTTCAGCACACAAGCAGCTTTACAGCGGTGTCACCATCATTGCAGTCTCTCCTCGGTTTCATACCTAAAAGTCCATTTGAATCCAAATTCTCAAGCGGTCTCAGCTGCCCAGCAGCACAGTGAGTACAGCACGAACGTTTGGCCTCTGCTCCCACAGCAGAAGAGCAAGGATTGAAAGCTGGTGCTGGACCTGTTCAGCACACAATCCCCTTTACATTGGTGCATCCATCGTTGCTTTCACTGCTAACACTCGTACAGGAAAAGCATTTGAATAGAATCAGTCCAGAGCCTGCTCCCTGCTGGCAGCAACACAGCACAGAATGAACAGTGGCATCTGCTCACACGGCAGAAGGAGCAGCAGGGAAAGCTAGTGCTCTGCTTCTTCAGCACACAAGCAGCTTTGCAACGGGGTCACCATCATTGCAGTCTCTCCTCGGTTTCATACCTAAAAGTCCATTTGAATCCAAATTCTCAAGCGGTCTCAGCTGTCCAGCAGCACAGTGAGTACTGCACGAACGTTTGGCATCTGCTCCCACAGCAGAAGAGCCAGGATTGAAAGCTGGTGCTGGACCTGTTCAGCACACAATCACCTTTACATTGGTGCCTCCATCGTTGCTTTCACTGCTCACATTCATACAGGAAAAGCATTTGAATGGAATCAGTCCAGAGGCTGCTCTCTGCTGCGCAGCAACACAGTCAGCACAGAATGAACAGTGGCATCTGCTCACACGGCAGAAGGAGCAGCAGGGAAAGCTAGTGCTCTGCTTCTTCAGCACACAAGCAGCTTTGCAACGGGGTCACCATCATTGCAGTCTCTCCTCGGTTTCATACCTAAAAGTCCATTTGAATCCAAATTCTCAGGTGGTGTCTCTCAGCTGCCCAGCAGCACAGTGAGTACAGCACGAACGTTTGGCCTCTGCTCCCACAGCAGAAGAGCCAGGATTGAAAGCTGGTGCTGGACCTGTTCAGCACACAATCCCTTTTACATTGGTGCATTCATCGTTGCTTTCACTGCTCACTTTCATACAGGAAAAGCATTTGAATGGAATCAGTCCAGATGCTGCTCTCTGCTGCGCAGCAACGCAGTCAGCACAGAATGAACAGTAGCATCTGCTCACACGGCAGAAGGAGCAGCAGGGAAAGCTAGTGCTCTGCCTCTTCAGCACACAAGCAGCTTTGCAACGGGGTCACCATCATTGCAGTCTCTCCTCGGTTTACATACCTAAAAGTCCATTTGAATCCAAATTCTCAGGTGGTGTCTCTCAGCTGCCCAGCAGCACAGTGAGTACAGCACGAACGTTTGGCCTCTGCTCCCACAGCAGAAGAGCCAGGATTGAAAGCTGGCGCTGGACCTGTTCAGCACACAATCCCCTTTACATTGGTGCCTCCATCGTTGCTTTCACTGCTCACTTTCATACAGGAAAAGCATTTGAATGGAATCAGTCCAGAGGCTGCTCTCTGCTGCGCAGCAACACAGTCAGCACAGAATGAACAGTGGCATCTGCTCACACGGCAGAAGGAGCAGCAGGGAAAGCTAGTGCTCTGCTTCTTCAGCACACAAGCAGCTTTGCAACGGGGTCACCATCATTGCAGTCTCTCCTCGGTTTCATACCTAAAAGTCCATTTGAATCCAAATTCTCAAGCGGTCTCAGCTGTCCAGCAGCACAGTGAGTACTGCACGAACGTTTGGCATCTGTTCCGACAGCAGAAGAGCAAGGATTGAAAGCTGGTGCTGGACCTGTTCAGCACACAATCCCCTTTACATTGGTGCATCCATCGTTGCTTTCACTGCTAACACTCGTACAGGAAAAGCATTTGAATAGAATCCGTCCAGAGCCTTCTCACTGCTGCGCAGCAACACAGTCAGCACAGAATGAACAGTGGCATCTGCTCACACGGCAGAAGGAGCAGCAGGGAAAGCTAGTGCTCTGCTTCTTCAGCACACAAGCAGCTTTGCAACGGGGTCACCATCATTGCAGTCTCTCCTCGGTTTCATACCTAAAAGTCCATTTGAATCCAAATTCTCAGGTGGTGTCTCTCAGCTGCCCAGCAGCACAGTTAGTACAGCACGAACGTTTGGCCTCTGCTCCCACAGCAGAAGAGCCAGGATTGAAAGCTGGTGCTGGACCTGTTCAGCACACAATCACCTTTACATTGGTGCCTCCATCGTTGCTTTCACTGCTCACATTCATACAGGAAAAGCATTTGAATGGAATCAGTCCAGAGGCTGCTCTCTGCTGCGCAGCAACACAGTCAGCACAGACTGAACAGTGGCATCTGCTCACACGGCAGAAGGAGCAGCAGGGAAAGCTAGTGCTCTGCTTCTTCAGCACACAAGCAGCTTTGCAACGGGGTCACCATCATTGCAGTCTCTCCTCGGCTTCATACCTAAAAGTCCATTTGAATCCGAATTCTCAGGTGGTGTCTCTCAGCTGCCCAGCAGCACAGTGAGTACAGCACGAACGTTTGGCCTCTGCTCCAACAGCAGAAGAGCCAGGATTGAAAGCTGGTGCTGGACCTGTTCAGCACACAATCCCCTTTACATTGGTGCCTCCATCGTTGCTTTCACTGCTAACACTCATACAGGAAAAGCATTTGAATAGAATCCGTCCAGAGCCTGCTCCCTGCTGGCAGCAATACAGCACAGAATGAACAGTGGCATCTGCTCACACGGCAGAAGGAGCAGCAGGGAAAGCTAGTGCTCTGCTTCTTCAGCACACAAGCAGCTTTGCAACGGGGTCACCATCATTGCAGTCTCTCCTCGGTTTCATACCTAAAAGTCCATTTGAATCCAAATTCTCAAGCGGTCTCAGCTGTCCAGCAGCACAGTGAGTACTGCACGAACACTTGGCCTCTGCTCCCACAGCAGAAGAGCAAGGATTGAAAGCTGGTGCTGGACCTGTTCAGCACACAATCCCCTTTACATTGGTGCATCCATCGTTGCTTTCACTGCTAACACTCGTACAGGAAAAGCATTTGAATAGAATCCGTCCAGATCCTTCTCACTGCTGCGCAGCAACACAGTCAGCACAGAATGAACAGTGGCATCTGCTCACACGGCAGAAGGAGCAGCAGGGAAAGCTAGTGCTCTGCTTCTTCAGCACACAAGCAGCTTTGCAACGGGGTCACCATCATTGGAGTCTCTCCTCGGTTTCCTACCTAAAAGTCCATTTGAATCCAAATTCTCAGGTGGTGTCTCTCAGCTGCCCAGCAGCACAGTTAGTACAGCACGAACGTTTGGCCTCTGCTCCCACAGCAGAAGAGCCAGGAGTGAAAGCTGGTGATGGACCTGCTCAGCACACAATCCCTTTTACATTGGTGCATTCATCGTTGCTTTCACTGCTCACTTTCATACAGGAAAAGCATTTGAAAGGAATCAGTCCAGAGGCTGCTCTCTGCTGCGCAGCAACACAGTCAGCACAGAATGAACAGTGGCATCTGCTCACACGGCAGAAGGACCAGCAGGGAAAGCTAGTGCTCTGCTTCTTCAGCACACAAGCAGCTTTGCAACGGGGTCACCATCATTGCAGTCTCTCCTCGGTTTCATACCTAAAAGTCCATTTGAATCCAAATTCTCAGGTGGTGTCTCTCAGCTGCCCAGCAGCACAGTTAGTACAGCACGAACGTTTGGCCTCTGCTCCCACAGCAGAAGAGCCAGGATTGAAAGCTGGTGATGGACCTGTTCAGCACACAATCCCCTTTCCATTGGTGCATTCATCGTTGCTTTCACTGCTCACTTTCATACAGGAAAAGCATTTGAATAGAATCAGTCCAGAGGCTGCTCTCTGCTGCGCAGGAACACAGTCAGCACAGAATGAACAGTGGCATCTGCTCACACGGCAGAAGGAGCAGCAGGGAAAGCTAGTGCTCTGCTTCTTCAGCACACAAGCAGCTTTGCAACGGTGTCACCATCATTGCAGTCTCTCCTCGGTTTCATACCTAAAAGTCCATTTGAATCCAAATTCTCAGGTGGTGTCTCTCAGCTGCCCAGCAGCACAGTGAGTACAGCACGAACGTATGGCCTCTGCTGCCACAGCAGAAGAGCCAGGATTGAAAGCTGGTGCTGGACCTGTTCAGCACACAATCCCTTTTACATTGGTGCATCCATCGTTGCTTTCACTGCTAACACTCGTACAGGAAAAGCATTTGAATAGAATCAGTCCAGAGCCTGCTCCCTGCTGGCAGCAACACAGCACAGAATGAACAGGGGCATCTGCTCACACGGCAGAAGGAGCAGCAGGGAAAGCAAGTGCTGTGTCTCTTCAGCACACAAGCAGCTTTGCAACGGGGTCACCATCATTGCAGTCTCTCCTCGGTTTCATACCTAAAAGTCCATTTGAATCCAAATTCTCAGGTGGTGTCTCTCAGCTGCCCAGCAGCACAGTTAGTACAGCACGAACGTTTGGCCTCTGCTCCCACAGCAGAAGAGCCAGGATTGAAAGCTGGTGCTGGACCTGTTCAGCACACAATCCCTTTTACATTGGTGCATCCATCGTTGCTTTCACTGCTAACACTCGTACAGGAAAAGCATTTGAATAGAATCAGTCCAGAGCCTGCTCCCTGCTGGCAGCAACACAGCACAGAATGAACAGGGGCATCTGCTCACACGGTAGAAGGAGCAGCAGGGAAAGCTAGTGCTCTGCTTCTTCAGCACACAAGCAGCTTTGCAACGGGGTCACCATCATTGGAGTCTCTCCTCGGTTTCCTACCTAAAAGTCCATTTGAATCCAAATTCTCAGGTGGTGTCTCTCAGCTGCCCAGCAGCACAGTTAGTACAGCACGAACGTTTGGCCTCTGCTCCCACAGCAGAAGAGCCAGGATTGAAACCTGGTGCTGGACCTGTTCAGCACACAATCACCTTTACATTGGTGCATCCATCGTTGCTTTCACTGCTAACACTCGTACAGGAAAAGCATTTGAATAGAATCCGTCCAGAGCCTTCTCACTGCTGCGCAGCAATACAGTCAGCACAGAATGAACAGTGGCATCTGCTCACACGGCAGAAGGAGCAGCAGGGAAAGCTAGTGCTCTGCTTCTTCAGCACACAAGCAGCTTTGCAACGGGGTCACCATCATTGGAGTCTCTCCTCGGTTTCCTACCTAAAAGTCCATTTGAATCCAAATTCTCAGGTGGTGTCTCTCAGCTGCCCAGCAGCACAGTTAGTACAGCACGAACGTTTGGCCTCTGCTCCCACAGCAGAAGAGCCAGAATTGAAAGCTGGTGATGGACCTGTTCAGCACACAATCCCTTTTACATTGGTGCATTCATCGTTGCTTTCACTGCTCACTTTCATACAGGAAAAGCATTTGAATGGAATCAGTCCAGAGGCTGCTCTCTGCTGCGCAGCAACACAGTCAGCACAGAATGAACAGTGGCATCTGCTCACACGGCAGAAGGAGCAGCAGGGAAAGCTAGTGCTCTGCTTCTTCAGCACACAAGCAGCTTTGCAACGGGGTCACCATCATTGCAGTCTCTCCTCGGTTTCATACCTAAAAGTCCATTTGAATCCAAATTCTCAAGCGGTCTCAGCTGTCCAGCAGCACAGTGAGTACTGCACGAACACTTGGCCTCTGCTCCCACAGCAGAAGAGCAAGGATTGAAAGCTGGTGCTGGACCTGTTCAGCACACAATCCCCTTTACATTGGTGCATCCATCGTTGCTTTCACTGCTAACACTCGTACAGGAAAAGCATTTGAATAGAATCCGTCCAGATCCTTCTCACTGCTGCGCAGCAACACAGTCAGCACAGAATGAACAGTGGCATCTGCTCACACGGCAGAAGGAGCAGCAGGGAAAGCTAGTGCTCTGCTTCTTCAGCACACAAGCAGCTTTGCAACGGGGTCACCATCATTGCAGTCTCTCCTCGGTTTCATACCTAAAAGTCCATTTGAATCCAAATTCTCAGGTGGTGTCTCTCAGCTGCCCAGCAGCACAGTTAGTACAGCACGAACGTTTGGCCTCTGCTCCCACAGCAGAAGAGCCAGGATTGAAAGCTGGGGCTGGACCTGTTCAGCACACAATCCCCTTTACATTGGTGCCTCCATCGTTGCTTTTACTGCTCACATTCATACAGGAAAAGCATTTGAATGGAATCAGTCCAGAGGCTGCTCTCTGCTGCGCAGCAACACAGTCAGCACAGAATGAACAGTGGCATCTGCTCACACGGCAGAAGGAGCAGCAGGGAAAGCTAGTGCTCTGCTTCTTCAGCACACAAGCAGCTTTGCAACGGGGTCACCATCATTGCAGTCTCTCCTCGGCTTCATACCTAAAAGTCCATTTGAATCCGAATTCTCAGGTGGTGTCTCTCAGCTGCCCAGCAGCACAGTGAGTACAGCACGAACGTTTGGCCTCTGCTCCAACAGCAGAAGAGCCAGGATTGAAAGCTGGTGCTGGACCTGTTCAGCACACAATCCCCTTTACATTGGTGCCTCCATCGTTGCTTTCACTGCTAACACTCATACAGGAAAAGCATTTGAATAGAATCCGTCCAGAGCCTGCTCCCTGCTGGCAGCAACACAGCACAGAATGAACAGTGGCATCTGCTCACACGGCAGAAGGAGCAGCAGGGAAAGCTAGTGCTCTGCTTCTTCAGCACACAAGCAGCTTTGCAACGGGGTCACCATCATTGCAGTCTCTCCTCGGTTTCATACCTAAAAGTCCATTTGAATCCAAATTCTCAAGCGGTCTCAGCTGTCCAGCAGCACAGTGAGTACTGCACGAACGTTTGGCCTCTGCTCCCACAGCAGAAGAGCCAGGATTGAAAGCTGGTGCTGGACCTGTTCAGCACACAATCCCCTTTACATTGGTGCCTCCATCGTTGCTTTCACTGCTCACATTCATACAGGAAAAGCATTTGAATGGAATCATTCCAGAGGCTGCTCTCTGCTGCGCAGCAACACAGTCAGCACAGAATGAACAGTGGCATCTGCTCACACGGCAGAAGGAGCAGCAGGGAAAGCTAGTGCTCTGCTTCTTCAGCACACAAGCAGCTTTACAGCGGTGTCACCATCATTGCAGTCTCTCCTCGGTTTCATACCTAAAAGTCCATTTGAATCCAAATTCTCAAGCGGTCTCAGCTGCCCAGCAGCACAGTGAGTACAGCACGAACGTTTGGCCTCTGCTCCCACAGCAGAAGAGCAAGGATTGAAAGCTGGTGCTGGACCTGTTCAGCACACAATCCCCTTTACATTGGTGCATCCATCGTTGCTTTCACTGCTAACACTCGTACAGGAAAAGCATTTGAATAGAATCAGTCCAGAGCCTGCTCCCTGCTGGCAGCAACACAGCACAGAATGAACAGTGGCATCTGCTCACACGGCAGAAGGAGCAGCAGGGAAAGCTAGTGCTCTGCTTCTTCAGCACACAAGCAGCTTTGCAACGGGGTCACCATCATTGCAGTCTCTCCTCGGTTTCATACCTAAAAGTCCATTTGAATCCAAATTCTCAAGCGGTCTCAGCTGTCCAGCAGCACAGTGAGTACTGCACGAACGTTTGGCATCTGCTCCCACAGCAGAAGAGCCAGGATTGAAAGCTGGTGCTGGACCTGTTCAGCACACAATCACCTTTACATTGGTGCCTCCATCGTTGCTTTCACTGCTCACATTCATACAGGAAAAGCATTTGAATGGAATCAGTCCAGAGGCTGCTCTCTGCTGCGCAGCAACACAGTCAGCACAGAATGAACAGTGGCATCTGCTCACACGGCAGAAGGAGCAGCAGGGAAAGCTAGTGCTCTGCTTCTTCAGCACACAAGCAGCTTTGCAACGGGGTCACCATCATTGCAGTCTCTCCTCGGTTTCATACCTAAAAGTCCATTTGAATCCAAATTCTCAGGTGGTGTCTCTCAGCTGCCCAGCAGCACAGTGAGTACAGCACGAACGTTTGGCCTCTGCTCCCACAGCAGAAGAGCCAGGATTGAAAGCTGGTGCTGGACCTGTTCAGCACACAATCCCTTTTACATTGGTGCATTCATCGTTGCTTTCACTGCTCACTTTCATACAGGAAAAGCATTTGAATGGAATCAGTCCAGATGCTGCTCTCTGCTGCGCAGCAACGCAGTCAGCACAGAATGAACAGTAGCATCTGCTCACACGGCAGAAGGAGCAGCAGGGAAAGCTAGTGCTCTGCCTCTTCAGCACACAAGCAGCTTTGCAACGGGGTCACCATCATTGCAGTCTCTCCTCGGTTTACATACCTAAAAGTCCATTTGAATCCAAATTCTCAGGTGGTGTCTCTCAGCTGCCCAGCAGCACAGTGAGTACAGCACGAACGTTTGGCCTCTGCTCCCACAGCAGAAGAGCCAGGATTGAAAGCTGGCGCTGGACCTGTTCAGCACACAATCCCCTTTACATTGGTGCCTCCATCGTTGCTTTCACTGCTCACTTTCATACAGGAAAAGCATTTGAATGGAATCAGTCCAGAGGCTGCTCTCTGCTGCGCAGCAACACAGTCAGCACAGAATGAACAGTGGCATCTGCTCACACGGCAGAAGGAGCAGCAGGGAAAGCTAGTGCTCTGCTTCTTCAGCACACAAGCAGCTTTGCAACGGGGTCACCATCATTGCAGTCTCTCCTCGGTTTCATACCTAAAAGTCCATTTGAATCCAAATTCTCAAGCGGTCTCAGCTGTCCAGCAGCACAGTGAGTACTGCACGAACGTTTGGCATCTGTTCCGACAGCAGAAGAGCAAGGATTGAAAGCTGGTGCTGGACCTGTTCAGCACACAATCCCCTTTACATTGGTGCATCCATCGTTGCTTTCACTGCTAACACTCGTACAGGAAAAGCATTTGAATAGAATCCGTCCAGAGCCTTCTCACTGCTGCGCAGCAACACAGTCAGCACAGAATGAACAGTGGCATCTGCTCACACGGCAGAAGGAGCAGCAGGGAAAGCTAGTGCTCTGCTTCTTCAGCACACAAGCAGCTTTGCAACGGGGTCACCATCATTGCAGTCTCTCCTCGGTTTCATACCTAAAAGTCCATTTGAATCCAAATTCTCAGGTGGTGTCTCTCAGCTGCCCAGCAGCACAGTTAGTACAGCACGAACGTTTGGCCTCTGCTCCCACAGCAGAAGAGCCAGGATTGAAAGCTGGTGCTGGACCTGTTCAGCACACAATCCCTTTTACATTGGTGCATCCATCGTTGCTTTCACTGCTAACACTCGTACAGGAAAAGCATTTGAATAGAATCAGTCCAGAGCCTGCTCCCTGCTGGCAGCAACACAGCACAGAATGAACAGTGGCATCTGCTCACACGGCAGAAGGAGCAGCAGGGAAAGCAAGTGCTGTGTCTCTTCAGCACACAAGCAGCTTTGCGACGGGGTCACCATCATTGCAGTCTCTCCTCGGTTTCATACCTAAAAGTCCATTTGAATCCGAATTCTCAGGTGGTGTCTCTCAGCTGCCCAGCAGCACAGTTAGTACAGCACGAACGTTTGGCCTCTGCTCCCACAGCAGAAGAGCCAGGATTGAAAGCTGGTGCTGGACCTGTTCAGCACACAATCCCCTTTACATTGGTGCCTCCATCGTTGCTTTCACTGCTCACTTTCATACAGGAAAAGCATTTGAATGGAATCAGTCCAGAGCCTGCTCTCTGCTGCGCAGGAACACAGTCAGCACAGAATGAACAGTGGCATCTGCTCACACGGCAGAAGGAGCAGCAGGGAAAGCTAGTGCTCTGCTTCTTCAGCACACAAGCAGCTTTGCAACGGGGTCACCATCATTGCAGTCTCTCCTCGGTTTCATACCTAAAAGTCCATTTGAATCCAAATTCTCAAGCGGTCTCAGCTGTCCAGCAGCACAGTGAGTACTGCACGAACGTTTGGCATCTGTTCCGACAGCAGAAGAGCAAGGATTGAAAGCTGGTGCTGGACCTGTTCAGCACACAATCCCCTTTACATTGGTGCATCCATCGTTGCTTTCACTGCTAACACTCGTACAGGAAAAGCATTTGAATGGAATCAGTCCAGAGGCTGCTCTCTGCTGCGCAGCAACACAGTCAGCACAGACTGAACAGTGGCATCTGCTCACACGGCAGAAGGAGCAGCAGGGAAAGCTAGTGCTCTGCTTCTTCAGCACACAAGCAGCTTTGCAACGGGGTCACCATCATTGCAGTCTCTCCTCGGTTTCATACCTAAAAGTCCATTTGAATCCGAATTCTCAGGTGGTGTCTCTCAGCTGCCCAGCAGCACAGTGAGTACAGCACGAACGTTTGGCCTCTGCTCCAACAGCAGAAGAGCCAGGATTGAAAGCTGGTGCTGGACCTGTTCAGCACACAATCCCCTTTACATTGGTGCCTCCATCGTTGCTTTCACTGCTAACACTCATACAGGAAAAGCATTTGAATAGAATCCGTCCAGAGCCTGCTCCCTGCTGGCAGCAACACAGCACAGAATGAACAGTGGCATCTGCTCACACGGCAGAAGGAGCAGCAGGGAAAGCTAGTGCTCTGCTTCTTCAGCACACAAGCAGCTTTGCAACGGGGTCACCATCATTGCAGTCTCTCCTCGGTTTCATACCTAAAAGTCCATTTGAATCCAAATTCTCAGGTGGTGTCTCTCAGCTGCCCAGCAGCACAGTTAGTACAGCACGAACGTTTGTCCTCTGCTCCGACAGCAGAAGAGCCAGGATTGAAAGCTGGTGCTGGACCTGTTCAGCACACAACCTCTTTTACATTGGTGCATTCATCGTTGCTTTCACTGCTCACTTTCATACAGGAAAAGCATTTGAATGGAATCAGTCCAGAGCCTGCTCTCTGCTGCGCAGCAACACAGTCAGCACAGAATGAACAGTGGCATCTGCTCACACGGCAGAAGGAGCAGCAGGGAAAGCTAGTGCTCTGCTTCTTCAGCACACAAGCAGCTTTGCAACGGGGTCACCATGATTGCAGTCTCTCCTCGGCTTCATACCTAAAAGTCCATTTGAATCCAAATTCTCAGGTGGTGTCTCTCAGCTGCCCAGCAGCACAGATAGTACAGCACGAACGTTTGGCCTCTGCTCCCACAGCAGAAGAGCCAGGATTGAAAGCTGGTGATGGACCTGTTCAGCACACAATCCCTTTTACATTGGTGCATTCATCGTTGCTTTCACTGCTCACTTTCATACAGGAAAAGCATTTGAATAGAATCCGTCCAGAGGCTGCTCTCTGCTGCGCAGGAACACAGTCAGCACAGAATGAACAGTGGCATCTGCTCACACGGCAGAAGGAGCAGCAGGGAAAGCTAGTGCTCTGCTTCTTCAGCACACAAGCAGCTTTGCAACGGTGTCACCATCATTGCAGTCTCTCCTCGGTTTCATACCTAAAAGTCCATTTGAATCCAAATTCTCAGGTGGTGTCTCTCAGCTGCCCAGCACCACAGTTAGTACAGCACGAACGTTTGGCCTCTGCTCCCACAGCAGAAGAGCCAGGATTGAAAGCTGGTGCTGGACCTGTTCAGCACACAATCCCTTTTACATTGGTGCATCCATCGTTGCTTTCACTGCTAACACTCGTACAGGAAAAGCATTTGAATAGAATCAGTCCAGAGCCTGCTCCCTGCTGGCAGCAACACAGCACAGAATGAACAGGGGCATCTGCTCACACGGCAGAAGGAGCAGCAGGGAAAGCTAGTGCTCTGCTTCTTCAGCACAGAAGCAGCTTTGCAACGGGGTCACCATCATTGCAGTCTCTCCTCGGTTTCCTACCTAAAAGTCCATTTGAATCCAAATTCTCAGGTGGTGTCTCTCAGCTGCCCAGCAGCACAGTTAGTACAGCACGAACGTTTGGCCTCTGCTCCCACAGCAGAAGAGCCAGGATTGAAAGCTGGTGCTTGACCTGTTCAGCACACAATCACCTTTACATTGGTGCCTCCATCGTTGCTTTCACTGCTCACATTCATACAGGAAAAGCATTTGAATGGAATCATTCCAGAGGCTGCTCTCTGCTGCGCAGCAACACAGTCAGCACAGAATGAACAGTGGCATCTGCTCACACGGCAGAAGGAGCAGCAGGGAAAGCTAGTGCTCTGCTTCTTCAGCACACAAGCAGCTTTACAGCGGTGTCACCATCATTGCAGTCTCTCCTCGGTTTCATACCTAAAAGTCCATTTGAATCGAAATTCTCAAGCGGTCTCAGCTGCCCAGCAGCACAGTGAGTACAGCACGAACGTTTGGCCTCTGCTCCCACAGCAGAAGAGCAAGGATTGAAAGCTGGTGCTGGACCTGTTCAGCACACAATCCCCTTTACATTGGTGCATCCATCGTTGCTTTCACTGCTAACACTCGTACAGGAAAAGCATTTGAATAGAATCAGTCCAGAGCCTGCTCCCTGCTGGCAGCAACACAGCACAGAATGAACAGTGGCATCTGCTCACACGGCAGAAGGAGCAGCAGGGAAAGCTAGTGCTCTGCTTCTTCAGCACACAAGCAGCTTTGCAACGGGGTCACCATCATTGCAGTCTCTCCTCGGTTTCATACCTAAAAGTCCATTTGAATCCAAATTCTCAAGCGGTCTCAGCTGTCCAGCAGCACAGTGAGTACTGCACGAACGTTTGGCATCTGCTCCCACAGCAGAAGAGCCAGGATTGAAAGCTGGTGCTGGACCTGTTCAGCACACAATCACCTTTACATTGGTGCCTCCATCGTTGCTTTCACTGCTCACATTCATACAGGAAAAGCATTTGAATGGAATCAGTCCAGAGGCTGCTCTCTGCTGCGCAGCAACACAGTCAGCACAGAATGAACAGTGGCATCTGCTCACACGGCAGAAGGAGCAGCAGGGAAAGCTAGTGCTCTGCTTCTTCAGCACACAAGCAGCTTTGCAACGGGGTCACCATCATTGCAGTCTCTCCTCGGTTTCATACCTAAAAGTCCATTTGAATCCAAATTCTCAGGTGGTGTCTCTCAGCTGCCCAGCAGCACAGTGAGTACAGCACGAACGTTTGGCCTCTGCTCCCACAGCAGAAGAGCCAGGATTGAAAGCTGGTGCTGGACCTGTTCAGCACACAATCCCTTTTACATTGGTGCATTCATCGTTGCTTTCACTGCTCACTTTCATACAGGAAAAGCATTTGAATGGAATCAGTCCAGATGCTGCTCTCTGCTGCGCAGCAACGCAGTCAGCACAGAATGAACAGTAGCATCTGCTCACACGGCAGAAGGACCAGCAGGGAAAGCTAGTGCTCTGCCTCTTCAGCACACAAGCAGCTTTGCAACGGGGTCACCATCATTGCAGTCTCTCCTCGGTTTACATACCTAAAAGTCCATTTGAATCCAAATTCTCAGGTGGTGTCTCTCAGCTGCCCAGCAGCACAGTGAGTACAGCACGAACGTTTGGCCTCTGCTCCCACAGCAGAAGAGCCAGGATTGAAAGCTGGTGCTGGACCTGTTCAGCACACAATCCCCTTTACATTGGTGCCTCCATCGTTGCTTTCACTGCTCACTTTCATACAGGAAAAGCATTTGAATGGAATCAGTCCAGAGGCTGCTCTCTGCTGCGCAGCAACACAGTCAGCACAGAATGAACAGTGGCATCTGCTCACACGGCAGAAGGAGCAGCAGGGAAAGCTAGTGCTCTGCCTCTTCAGCACACAAGCAGCTTTGCAACGGGGTCACCATCATTGCAGTCTCTCCTCGGTTTCATACCTAAAAGTCCATTTGAATCCAAATTCTCAAGCGGTCTCAGCTGTCCAGCAGCACAGTGAGTACTGCACGAACGTTTGGCATCTGTTCCGACAGCAGAAGAGCAAGGATTGAAAGCTGGTGCTGGACCTGTTCAGCACACAATCCCCTTTACATTGGTGCATCCATCGTTGCTTTCACTGCTAACACTCGTACAGGAAAAGCATTTGAATAGAATCCGTCCAGAGCCTTCTCACTGCTGCGCAGCAACACAGTCAGCACAGAATGAACAGTGGCATCTGCTCACACGGCAGAAGGAGCAGCAGGGAAAGCTAGTGCTCTGCTTCTTCAGCACACAAGCAGCTTTGCAACGGGGTCACCATCATTGCAGTCTCTCCTCGGTTTCATACCTAAAAGTCCATTTGAATCCAAATTCTCAGGTGGTGTCTCTCAGCTGCCCAGCAGCACAGTGAGTACAGCACGAACGTTTGGCCTCTGCTCCGACAGCAGAAGAGCCAGGATTGAAAGCTGGTGCTGGACCTGTTCAGCACACAACCTCTTTTACATTGGTGCATTCATCGTTGCTTTCACTGCTCACTTTCATACAGGAAAAGCATTTGAATGGAATCAGTCCAGAGCCTGCTCTCTGCTGCGCAGCAACACAGTCAGCACAGAATGAACAGTGGCATCTGCTCACACGGCAGAAGGAGCAGCAGGGAAAGCTAGTGCTCTGCTTCTTCAGCACACAAGCAGCTTTGCAACGGGGTCACCATGATTGCAGTCTCTCCTCGGCTTCATACCTAAAAGTCCATTTGAATCCAAATTCTCAGGTGGTGTCTCTCAGCTGCCCAGCAGCACAGTTAGTACAGCACGAACGTTTGGCCTCTGCTCCCACAGCAGAAGAGCCAGGATTGAAAGCTGGTGATGGACCTGTTCAGCACACAATCCCTTTTACATTGGTGCATTCATCGTTGCTTTCACTGCTCACTTTCATACAGGAAAAGCATTTGAATAGAATCAGTCCAGAGGCTGCTCTCTGCTGCGCAGGAACACAGTCAGCACAGAATGAACAGTGGCATCTGCTCACACGGCAGAAGGAGCAGCAGGGAAAGCTAGTGCTCTGCTTCTTCAGCACACAAGCAGCTTTGCAACGGTGTCACCATCATTGCAGTCTCTCCTCGGTTTCATACCTAAAAGTCCATTTGAATCCAAATTCTCAGGTGGTGTCTCTCAGCTGCCCAGCAGCACAGTTAGTACAGCACGAACGTTTGGCCTCTGCTCCCACAGCAGAAGAGCCAGGATTGAAAGCTGGTGCTGGACCTGTTCAGCACACAATCCCTTTTACATTGGTGCATCCATCGTTGCTTTCACTGCTAACACTCGTACAGGAAAAGCATTTGAATAGAATCAGTCCAGAGCCTGCTCCCTGCTGGCAGCAACACAGCACAGAATGAACAGTGGCATCTGCTCACACGGCAGAAGGAGCAGCAGGGAAAGCAAGTGCTGTGTCTCTTCAGCACACAAGCAGCTTTGCAACGGGGTCACCATCATTGCAGTCTCTCCTCGGTTTCATACCTAAAAGTCCATTTGAATCCAAATTCTCAGGTGGTGTCTCTCAGCTGCCCAGCAGCACAGTTAGTACAGCACGAACGTTTGGCCTCTGCTCCCACAGCAGAAGAGCCAGGATTGAAAGCTGGTGCTGGACCTGTTCAGCACACAATCCCTTTTACATTGGTGCATCCATCGTTGCTTTCACTGCTAACACTCGTACAGGAAAAGCATTTGAATAGAATCAGTCCAGAGCCTGCTCCCTGCTGGCAGCAACACAGCACAGAATGAACAGTGGCATCTGCTCACACGGCAGAAGGAGCAGCAGGGAAAGCTAGTGCTCTGCTTCTTCAGCACACAAGCAGCTTTGCAACGGGGTCACCATCATTGCAGTCTCTCCTCGGTTTCATACCTAAAAGTCCATTTGAATCCAAATTCTCAGGTGGTGTCTCTCAGCTGCCCAGCAGCACAGTTAGTACAGCACGAACGTTTGTCCTCTGCTCCGACAGCAGAAGAGCCAGGATTGAAAGCTGGTGCTGGACCTGTTCAGCACACAACCTCTTTTACATTGGTGCATTCATCGTTGCTTTCACTGCTCACTTTCATACAGGAAAAGCATTTGAATGGAATCAGTCCAGAGCCTGCTCTCTGCTGCGCAGCAACACAGTCAGCACAGAATGAACAGTGGCATCTGCTCACACGGCAGAAGGAGCAGCAGGGAAAGCTAGTGCTCTGCTTCTTCAGCACACAAGCAGCTTTGCAACGGGGTCACCATGATTGCAGTCTCTCCTCGGCTTCATACCTAAAAGTCCATTTGAATCCAAATTCTCAGGTGGTGTCTCTCAGCTGCCCAGCAGCACAGATAGTACAGCACGAACGTTTGGCCTCTGCTCCCACAGCAGAAGAGCCAGGATTGAAAGCTGGTGATGGACCTGTTCAGCACACAATCCCTTTTACATTGGTGCATTCATCGTTGCTTTCACTGCTCACTTTCATACAGGAAAAGCATTTGAATAGAATCCGTCCAGAGGCTGCTCTCTGCTGCGCAGGAACACAGTCAGCACAGAATGAACAGTGGCATCTGCTCACACGGCAGAAGGAGCAGCAGGGAAAGCTAGTGCTCTGCTTCTTCAGCACACAAGCAGCTTTGCAACGGTGTCACCATCATTGCAGTCTCTCCTCGGTTTCATACCTAAAAGTCCATTTGAATCCAAATTCTCAGGTGGTGTCTCTCAGCTGCCCAGCACCACAGTTAGTACAGCACGAACGTTTGGCCTCTGCTCCCACAGCAGAAGAGCCAGGATTGAAAGCTGGTGCTGGACCTGTTCAGCACACAATCCCTTTTACATTGGTGCATCCATCGTTGCTTTCACTGCTAACACTCGTACAGGAAAAGCATTTGAATAGAATCAGTCCAGAGCCTGCTCCCTGCTGGCAGCAACACAGCACAGAATGAACAGGGGCATCTGCTCACACGGCAGAAGGAGCAGCAGGGAAAGCTAGTGCTCTGCTTCTTCAGCACAGAAGCAGCTTTGCAACGGGGTCACCATCATTGCAGTCTCTCCTCGGTTTCCTACCTAAAAGTCCATTTGAATCCAAATTCTCAGGTGGTGTCTCTCAGCTGCCCAGCAGCACAGTTAGTACAGCACGAACGTTTGGCCTCTGCTCCCACAGCAGAAGAGCCAGGATTGAAAGCTGGTGCTGGACCTGTTCAGCACACAATCACCTTTACATTGGTGCCTCCATCGTTGCTTTCACTGCTCACATTCATACAGGAAAAGCATTTGAATGGAATCATTCCAGAGGCTGCTCTCTGCTGCGCAGCAACACAGTCAGCACAGAATGAACAGTGGCATCTGCTCACACGGCAGAAGGAGCAGCAGGGAAAGCTAGTGCTCTGCTTCTTCAGCACACAAGCAGCTTTACAGCGGTGTCACCATCATTGCAGTCTCTCCTCGGTTTCATACCTAAAAGTCCATTTGAATCGAAATTCTCAAGCGGTCTCAGCTGCCCAGCAGCACAGTGAGTACAGCACGAACGTTTGGCCTCTGCTCCCACAGCAGAAGAGCAAGGATTGAAAGCTGGTGCTGGACCTGTTCAGCACACAATCCCCTTTACATTGGTGCATCCATCGTTGCTTTCACTGCTAACACTCGTACAGGAAAAGCATTTGAATAGAATCAGTCCAGAGCCTGCTCCCTGCTGGCAGCAACACAGCACAGAATGAACAGTGGCATCTGCTCACACGGCAGAAGGAGCAGCAGGGAAAGCTAGTGCTCTGCTTCTTCAGCACACAAGCAGCTTTGCAACGGGGTCACCATCATTGCAGTCTCTCCTCGGTTTCATACCTAAAAGTCCATTTGAATCCAAATTCTCAAGCGGTCTCAGCTGTCCAGCAGCACAGTGAGTACTGCACGAACGTTTGGCATCTGCTCCCACAGCAGAAGAGCCAGGATTGAAAGCTGGTGCTGGACCTGTTCAGCACACAATCACCTTTACATTGGTGCCTCCATCGTTGCTTTCACTGCTCACATTCATACAGGAAAAGCATTTGAATTTAATCAGTCCAGAGGCTGCTCTCTGCTGCGCAGCAACACAGTCAGCACAGAATGAACAGTGGCATCTGCTCACACGGCAGAAGGAGCAGCAGGGAAAGCTAGTGCTCTGCTTCTTCAGCACACAAGCAGCTTTGCAACGGGGTCACCATCATTGCAGTCTCTCCTCGGTTTCATACCTAAAAGTCCATTTGAATCCAAATTCTCAGGTGGTGTCTCTCAGCTGCCCAGCAGCACAGTGAGTACAGCACGAACGTTTGGCCTCTGCTCCCACAGCAGAAGAGCCAGGATTGAAAGCTGGTGCTGGACCTGTTCAGCACACAATCCCTTTTACATTGGTGCATTCATCGTTGCTTTCACTGCTCACTTTCATACAGGAAAAGCATTTGAATGGAATCAGTCCAGATGCTGCTCTCTGCTGCGCAGCAACGCAGTCAGCACAGAATGAACAGTAGCATCTGCTCACACGGCAGAAGGACCAGCAGGGAAAGCTAGTGCTCTGCCTCTTCAGCACACAAGCAGCTTTGCAACGGGGTCACCATCATTGCAGTCTCTCCTCGGTTTACATACCTAAAAGTCCATTTGAATCCAAATTCTCAGGTGGTGTCTCTCAGCTGCCCAGCAGCACAGTGAGTACAGCACGAACGTTTGGCCTCTGCTCCCACAGCAGAAGAGCCAGGATTGAAAGCTGGTGCTGGACCTGTTCAGCACACAATCCCCTTTACATTGGTGCCTCCATCGTTGCTTTCACTGCTCACTTTCATACAGGAAAAGCATTTGAATGGAATCAGTCCAGAGGCTGCTCTCTGCTGCGCAGCAACACAGTCAGCACAGAATGAACAGTGGCATCTGCTCACACGGCAGAAGGAGCAGCAGGGAAAGCTAGTGCTCTGCTTCTTCAGCACACAAGCAGCTTTGCAACGGGGTCACCATCATTGCAGTCTCTCCTCGGTTTCATACCTAAAAGTCCATTTGAATCCAAATTCTCAAGCGGTCTCAGCTGTCCAGCAGCACAGTGAGTACTGCACGAACGTTTGGCATCTGTTCCGACAGCAGAAGAGCAAGGATTGAAAGCTGGTGCTGGACCTGTTCAGCACACAATCCCCTTTACATTGGTGCATCCATCGTTGCTTTCACTGCTAACACTCGTACAGGAAAAGCATTTGAATAGAATCCGTCCAGAGCCTTCTCACTGCTGCGCAGCAACACAGTCAGCACAGAATGAACAGTGGCATCTGCTCACACGGCAGAAGGAGCAGCAGGGAAAGCTAGTGCTCTGCTTCTTCAGCACACAAGCAGCTTTGCAACGGGGTCACCATCATTGCAGTCTCTCCTCGGTTTCATACCTAAAAGTCCATTTGAATCCAAATTCTCAGGTGGTGTCTCTCAGCTGCCCAGCAGCACAGTGAGTACAGCACGAACGTTTGGCCTCTGCTCCGACAGCAGAAGAGCCAGGATTGAAAGCTGGTGCTGGACCTGTTCAGCACACAACCTCTTTTACATTGGTGCATTCATCGTTGCTTTCACTGCTCACTTTCATACAGGAAAAGCATTTGAATGGAATCAGTCCAGAGCCTGCTCTCTGCTGCGCAGCAACACAGTCAGCACAGAATGAACAGTGGCATCTGCTCACACGGCAGAAGGAGCAGCAGGGAAAGCTAGTGCTCTGCTTCTTCAGCACACAAGCAGCTTTGCAACGGGGTCACCATGATTGCAGTCTCTCCTCGGCTTCATACCTAAAAGTCCATTTGAATCCAAATTCTCAGGTGGTGTCTCTCAGCTGCCCAGCAGCACAGTTAGTACAGCACGAACGTTTGGCCTCTGCTCCCACAGCAGAAGAGCCAGGATTGAAAGCTGGTGATGGACCTGTTCAGCACACAATCCCTTTTACATTGGTGCATTCATCGTTGCTTTCACTGCTCACTTTCATACAGGAAAAGCATTTGAATAGAATCAGTCCAGAGGCTGCTCTCTGCTGCGCAGGAACACAGTCAGCACAGAATGAACAGTGGCATCTGCTCACACGGCAGAAGGAGCAGCAGGGAAAGCTAGTGCTCTGCTTCTTCAGCACACAAGCAGCTTTGCAACGGTGTCACCATCATTGCAGTCTCTCCTCGGTTTCATACCTAAAAGTCCATTTGAATCCAAATTCTCAGGTGGTGTCTCTCAGCTGCCCAGCAGCACAGTTAGTACAGCACGAACGTTTGGCCTCTGCTCCCACAGCAGAAGAGCCAGGATTGAAAGCTGGTGCTGGACCTGTTCAGCACACAATCCCTTTTACATTGGTGCATCCATCGTTGCTTTCACTGCTAACACTCGTACAGGAAAAGCATTTGAATAGAATCAGTCCAGAGCCTGCTCCCTGCTGGCAGCAACACAGCACAGAATGAACAGGGGCATCTGCTCACACGGCAGAAGGAGCAGCAGGGAAAGCAAGTGCTGTGTCTCTTCAGCACACAAGCAGCTTTGCAACGGGGTCACCATCATTGCAGTCTCTCCTCGGTTTCATACCTAAAAGTCCATTTGAATCCAAATTCTCAGGTGGTGTCTCTCAGCTGCCCAGCAGCACAGTTAGTACAGCACGAACGTTTGGCCTCTGCTCCCACAGCAGAAGAGCCAGGATTGAAAGCTGGTGCTGGACCTGTTCAGCACACAATCCCTTTTACATTGGTGCATCCATCGTTGCTTTCACTGCTAACACTCGTACAGGAAAAGCATTTGAATAGAATCAGTCCAGAGCCTGCTCCCTGCTGGCAGCAACACAGCACAGAATGAACAGTGGCATCTGCTCACACGGCAGAAGGAGCAGCAGGGAAAGCTAGTGCTCTGCTTCTTCAGCACACAAGCAGCTTTGCAACGGGGTCACCATCATTGCAGTCTCTCCTCGGTTTCCTACCTAAAAGTCCATTTGAATCCAAATTCTCAGGTGGTGTCTCTCAGCTGCCCAGCAGCACAGTTAGTACAGCACGAACGTTTGGCCTCTGCTCCCACAGCAGAAGAGCCAGGATTGAAAGCTGGTGCTGGACCTGTTCAGCACACAATCACCTTTACATTGGTGCCTCCATCGTTGCTTTCACTGCTCACATTCATACAGGAAAAGCATTTGAATGGAATCAGTCCAGAGCCTGCTCTCTGCTGCGCAGCAACACAGTCAGCACAGAATGAACAGTGGCATCTGCTCACACGGCAGAAGGAGCAGCAGGGAAAGCTAGTGCTCTGCTTCTTCAGCA
Organism: Pezoporus flaviventris; assembly: GCF_033815535.1. Taxonomy (NCBI): domain Eukaryota; kingdom Metazoa; phylum Chordata; class Aves; order Psittaciformes; family Psittacidae; genus Pezoporus; species Pezoporus flaviventris. Next base: position 685,378 of record NW_026892766.1, on the reverse strand, counting down.
CACAAGCAGCTTTACAGCGGTGTCACCATCATTGCAGTCTCTCCTCGGTTTCATACCTAAAAGTCCATTTGAATCGAAATTCTCAAGCGGTCTCAGCTGCCCAGCAGCACAGTGAGTACAGCACGAACGTTTGGCCTCTGCTCCCACAGCAGAAGAGCAAGGATTGAAAGCTGGTGCTGGACCTGTTCAGCACACAATCCCCTTTACATTGGTGCATCCATCGTTGCTTTCACTGCTAACACTCATACAGGAAAAGCATTTGAATAGAATCAGTCCAGAGCCTGCTCCCTGCTGGCAGCAACACAGCACAGAATGAACAGGGGCATCTGCTCACACGGCAGAAGGACCAGCAGGGAAAGCTAGTGCTGTGTCTCTTCAGCACACAAGAAGCTTTGCAACGGGGTCACCATCATTGCAGTCTCTCCTCGGTTTCATACCTAAAAGTCCATTTGAATCCAAATTCTCAGGTGGTGTCTCTCAGCTGCCCAGCAGCACAGTTAGTACAGCACGAACGTTTGGCCTCTGCTCCCACAGCAGAAGAGCCAGGATTGAAAGCTGGTGCTGGACCTGTTCAGCACACAATCCCTTTTACATTGGTGCCTCCATCGTTGCTTTCACTGCTCACATTCATACAGGAAAAGCATTTGAATGGAATCAGTCCAGAGGCTGCTCTCTGCTGCGCAGCAACACAGTCAGCACAGAATGAACAGTGGCCTCTGCTCACACGGCAGAAGGAGCAGCAGGGAAAGCTAGTGCTCTGCTTCTTCAGCACACAAGCAGCTTTGCAACGGGGTCACCATCATTGCAGTCTCTCCTCGGTTTCCTACCTAAAAGTCCATTTGAATCCAAATTCTCAGGTGGTGTCTCTCAGCTGCCCAGCAGCACAGTTATTACAGCACGAACGTTTGGCCTCTGCTCCCACAGCAGAAGAGCCAGGATTGAAAGCTGGTGCTGGACCTGTTCAGCACACAATCCCTTTTACATTGGTGCATTCATCGTTGCTTTCACTGCTAACACTCGTACAGGAAAAGCATTTGAATAGAATCAGTCCAGAGCCTGCTCCCTGCTGGCAGCAACGCAGCACAGAATGAACAGGGGCATCTGCTCACACGGCAGAAGGACCAGCAGGGAAAGCTAGTGCTGTGTCTCTTCAGCACACAAGCAGCTTTGCAACGGGGTCACCATCATTGCAGTCTCTCCTCGGTTTCATACCTAAAAGTCCATTTGAATCCAAATTCTCAGGTGGTGTCTCTCAGCTGCCCAGCAGCACAGTTAGTACAGCACGAACGTTTGGCCTCTGCTCCCACAGCAGAAGAGCCAGGATTGAAAGCTGGTGCTGGACCTGTTCAGCACACAATCCCTTTTACATTGGTGCATTCATCGTTGCTTTCACTGCTCACTTTCATACAGGAAAAGCATTTGAATGGAATCAGTCCAGAGGCTGCTCTCTGCTGCGCAGCAACACAGTCAGCACAGAATGAACAGTGGCATCTGCTCACACGGCAGAAGGAGCAGCAGGGAAAGCTGGTGCTCTGCTTCTTCAGCACACAAGCAGCTTTGAAACGGGGTCACCATCATTGCAGTCTCTCCTCGGTTTCCTACCTAAAAGTCCATTTGAATCCAAATTCTCAGGTGGTGTCTCTCAGCTGCCCAGCAGCACAGTTAGTACAGCACGAACGTTTGGCCTCTGCTCCCACAGCAGAAGAGCCAGGATTGAAAGCTGGTGCTGGACCTGTTCAGCACACAATCACCTTTACATTGGTGCCTCCATCGTTGCTTTCACTGCTCACATTCATACAGGAAAAGCATTTGAATGGAGTCAGTCCAGAGGCTGCTCTCTGCTGCGCAGCAACACAGTCAGCACAGAATGAACAGTGGCATCTGCTCACACGGCAGAAGGAGCAGCAGGGAAAGCTAGTGCTCTGCTTCTTCAGCACACAAGCATCTTTGCAACGGGGTCACCATCATTGCAGTCTCTCCTCGGTTTCCTACCTAAAAGTCCATTTGAATCCAAATTCTCAGGTGGTGTCTCTCAGCTGCCCAGCAGCACAGTGAGTACAGCACGAACGTTTGGCCTCTGCTCCCACAGCAGAAGAGCCAGGATTGAAAGCTGGTGCTGGACCTGTTCAGCACACAATCCCTTTTACATTGGTGCATTCATCGTTGCTTTCACTGCTCACTTTCATACAGGAAAAGCATTTGAATGGAATCAGTCCAGAGGCTGCTCTCTGCTGCGCAGCAACACAGTCAGCACAGAATGAACAGTGGCATCTGCTCACACGGCAGAAGGAGCAGCAGGGAAAGCTAGTGCTCTGCTTCTTCAGCACACAAGCAGCTTTGCAACGGGGTCACCATCATTGCAGTCTCTCCTCGGGTTCATACCTAAAAGTCCATTTGAATCCAAATTCTCAAGCGGTCTCAGCTGCCCAGCAGCACAGTGAGTACAGCACGAACGTTTGGCCTCTGCTCCCACAGCAGAAGAGCAAGGATCGAAAGCTGGTGCTGGACCTGTTCAGCACACAATCCCCTTTACATTGGTGCATCCATCGTTGCTTTCACTGCTAACACTCGTACAGGAAAAGCATTTGAATAGAATCAGTCCAGAGCCTGCTCCCTGCTGGCAGCAACACAGCACAGAATGAACAGGGGCATCTGCTCACACGGCAGAAGGACCAGCAGGGAAAGCTAGTGCTGTGTCTCTTCAGCACACAAGAAGCTTTGCAACGGGGTCACCATCATTGCAGTCTCTCCTCGGTGTCATACCTAAAAGTCCATTTGAATCCAAATTCTCAGGTGGTGTCTCTCAGCTGCCCAGCAGCACAGTTAGTACAGCACGAACGTTTGGCCTCTGCTCCCACAGCAGAAGAGCCAGGATAGAAAGCTGGTGCTGGACCTGTTCAGCACACAATCCCTTTTACATTGGTGCCTCCATCGTTGCTTTCACTGCTCACATTCATACAGGAAAAGCATTTGAATGGAATCAGTCCAGAGGCTGCTCTCTGCTGCGCAGCAACACAGTCAGCACAGAATGAACAGTGGCCTCTGCTCACACGGCAGAAGGAGCAGCAGGGAAAGCTAGTGCTCTGCTTCTTCAGCACACAAGCAGCTTTGCAACGGGGTCACCATCATTGGAGTCTCTCCTCGGTTTCCTACCTAAAAGTCCATTTGAATCCAAATTCTCAGGTGGTGTCTCTCAGCTGCCCAGCAGCACAGTTATTACAGCACGAACGTTTGGCCTCTGCTCCCACAGCAGAAGAGCCAGGATTGAAAGCTGGTGCTGGACCTGTTCAGCACACAATCCCTTTTACATTGGTGCATTCATCGTTGCTTTCACTGCTAACACTCGTACAGGAAAAGCATTTGAATAGAATCAGTCCAGAGCCTGCTCCCTGCTGGCAGCAACGCAGCACAGAATGAACAGGGGCATCTGCTCACACGGCAGAAGGACCAGCAGGGAAAGCTAGTGCTGTGTCTCTTCAGCACACAAGCAGCTTTGCAACGGGGTCACCATCATTGCAGTCTCTCCTCGGTTTCATACCTAAAAGTCCATTTGAATCCAAATTCTCAGGTGGTGTCTCTCAGCTGCCCAGCAGCACAGTTAGTACAGCACGAACGTTTGGCCTCTGCTCCCACAGCAGAAGAGCCAGGATTGAAAGCTGGTGCTGGACCTGTTCAGCACACAATCACCTTTACATTGGTGCATCCATCGTTGCTTTCACTGCTCACATTCATACAGGAAAAGCATTTGAATGGAGTCAGTCCAGAGGCTGCTCTCTGCTGCGCAGCAACACAGTCAGCACAGAATGAACAGTGGCATCTGCTCACACGGCAGAAGGAGCAGCAGGGAAAGCTAGTGCTCTGCTTCTTCAGCACACAAGCATCTTTGCAACGGGGTCACCATCATTGCAGTCTCTCCTCGGTTTCCTACCTAAAAGTCCATTTGAATCCAAATTCTCAGGTGGTGTCTCTCAGCTGCCCAGCAGCACAGTGAGTACAGCACGAACGTTTGGCCTCTGCTCCCACAGCAGAAGAGCCAGGATTGAAAGCTGGTGCTGGACCTGTTCAGCACACAATCCCTTTTACATTGGTGCATTCATCGTTGCTTTCACTGCTCACTTTCATACAGGAAAAGCATTTGAATGGAATCAGTCCAGAGGCTGCTCTCTGCTGCGCAGCAACACAGTCAGCACAGAATGAACAGTGGCATCTGCTCACACGGCAGAAGGAGCAGCAGGGAAAGCTAGTGCTCTGCTTCTTCAGCACACAAGCAGCTTTGCAACGGGGTCACCATCATTGCAGTCTCTCCTCGGGTTCATACCTAAAAGTCCATTTGAATCCAAATTCTCAAGCGGTCTCAGCTGCCAGCAGCACAGTGAGTACAGCACGAACGTTTGGCCTCTGCTCCCACAGCAGAAGAGCAAGGATCGAAAGCTGGTGCTGGACCTGTTCAGCACACAATCCCCTTTACATTGGTGCATCCATCGTTGCTTTCACTGCTAACACTCGTACAGGAAAAGCATTTGAATAGAATCAGTCCAGAGCCTGCTCCCTGCTGGCAGCAACACAGCACAGAATGAACAGGGGCATCTGCTCACACGGCAGAAGGACCAGCAGGGAAAGCTAGTGCTGTGTCTCTTCAGCACACAAGAAGCTTTGCAACGGGGTCACCATCATTGCAGTCTCTCCTCGGTGTCATACCTAAAAGTCCATTTGAATCCAAATTCTCAGGTGGTGTCTCTCAGCTGCCCAGCAGCACAGTTAGTACAGCACGAACGTTTGGCCTCTGCTCCCACAGCAGAAGAGCCAGGATAGAAAGCTGGTGCTGGACCTGTTCAGCACACAATCCCTTTTACATTGGTGCCTCCATCGTTGCTTTCACTGCTCACATTCATACAGGAAAAGCATTTGAATGGAATCAGTCCAGAGGCTGCTCTCTGCTGCGCAGCAACACAGTCAGCACAGAATGAACAGTGGCCTCTGCTCACACGGCAGAAGGAGCAGCAGGGAAAGCTAGTGCTCTGCTTCTTCAGCACACAAGCAGCTTTGCAACGGGGTCACCATCATTGCAGTCTCTCCTCGGGTTCATACCTAAAAGTCCATTTGAATCCAAATTCTCAGGTGGTGTCTCTCAGCTGCCCAGCAGCACAGTTATTACAGCACGAACGTTTGGCCTCTGCTCCCACAGCAGAAGAGCCAGGATTGAAAGCTGGTGCTGGACCTGTTCAGCACACAATCCCTTTTACATTGGTGCATTCATCGTTGCTTTCACTGCTAACACTCGTACAGGAAAAGCATTTGAATAGAATCAGTCCAGAGCCTGCTCCCTGCTGGCAGCAACGCAGCTCAGAATGAACAGGGGCATCTGCTCACACGGCAGAAGGACCAGCAGGGAAAGCTAGTGCTGTGTCTCTTCAGCACACAAGCAGCTTTGCAACGGGGTCACCATCATTGCAGTCTCTCCTCGGTTTCATACCTAAAAGTCCATTTGAATCCAAATTCTCAGGTGGTGTCTCTCAGCTGCCCAGCAGCACAGTTAGTACAGCACGAACGTTTGGCCTCTGCTCCCACAGCAGAAGAGCCAGGAGTGAAAGCTGGTGATGGACCTGTTCAGCACACAATCACCTTTACATTGGTGCATCCATCGTTGCTTTCACTGCTCACATTCATACAGGAAAAGCATTTGAATGGAGTCAGTCCAGAGGCTGCTCTCTGCTGCGCAGCAACACAGTCAGCACAGAATGAACAGTGGCATCTGCTCACACGGCAGAAGGAGCAGCAGGGAAAGCTAGTGCTCTGCTTCTTCAGCACACAAGCAGCTTTGCAACGGGGTCACCATCATTGCAGTCTCTCCTCGGTTTCCTACCTAAAAGTCCATTTGAATCCAAATTCTCAGGTGGTGTCTCTCAGCTGCCCAGCAGCACAGTGAGTACAGCACGAACGTTTGGCCTCTGCTCCCACAGCAGAAGAGCCAGGATTGAAAGCTGGTGCTGGACCTGTTCAGCACACAATCCCTTTTACATTGGTGCATTCATCGTTGCTTTCACTGCTCACTTTCATACAGGAAAAGCATTTGAATGGAATCAGTCCAGAGGCTGCTCTCTGCTGCGCAGCAACACAGTCAGCACAGAATGAACAGTGGCATCTGCTCACACGGCAGAAGGAGCAGCAGGGAAAGCTAGTGCTCTGCTTCTTCAGCACACAAGCAGCTTTGCAACGGGGTCACCATCATTGCAGTCTCTCCTCGGGTTCATACCTAAAAGTCCATTTGAATCCAAATTCTCAAGCGGTCTCAGCTGCCCAGCAGCACAGTGAGTACAGCACGAACGTTTGGCCTCTGCTCCCACAGCAGAAGAGCAAGGATCGAAAGCTGGTGCTGGACCTGTTCAGCACACAATCCCCTTTACATTGGTGCATCCATCGTTGCTTTCACTGCTAACACTCGTACAGGAAAAGCATTTGAATAGAATCAGTCCAGAGCCTGCTCCCTGCTGGCAGCAACACAGTCAGCACAGAATGAACAGTGGCATCTGCTCACACGGCAGAAGGACCAGCAGGGAAAGCTAGTGCTGTGTCTCTTCAGCACACAAGAAGCTTTGCAACGGGGTCACCATCATTGCAGTCTCTCCTCGGTTTCATACCTAAAAGTCCATTTGAATCCAAATTCTCAGGTGGTGTCTCTCAGCTGCCCAGCAGCACAGTTAGTACAGCACGAACGTTTGGCCTCTGCTCCAACAGCAGAAGAGCCAGGATTGAAAGCTGGTGCTGGACCTGTTCAGCACACAATCCCCTTTACATTGGTGCATCCATCGTTGCTTTCACTGCTAACACTCATACAGGAAAAGCATTTGAATAGAATCCGTCCAGAGCCTGCTCCCTGCTGGCAGCAACACAGCACAGAATGAACAGTGGCATCTGCTCACACGGCAGAAGGAGCAGCAGGGAAAGCTAGTGCTCTGCTTCTTCAGCACACAAGCAGCTTTGCAACGGGGTCACCATCATTGCAGTCTCTCCTCGGTTTCATACCTAAAAGTCCATTTGAATCCAAATTCTCAGGTGGTGTCTCTCAGCTGCCCTGCAGCACAGTTAGTACAGCACGAACGTTTGGCCTCTGCTCCGACAGCAGAAGAGCCAGGATTGAAAGCTGGTGCTGGACCTGTTCAGCACACAACCTCTTTTACATTGGTGAATTCATCGTTGCTTTCACTGCTCACTTTCATACAGGAAAAGCATTTGAATGGAATCAGTCCAGAGGCTGCTCTCTGCTGCGCAGCAACACAGTCAGCACAGAAAGAACAGTGGCATCTGCTCACACGGCAGAAGGAGCAGCAGGGAAAGCTAGTGCTCTGCTTCTTCAGCACACAAGCAGCTTTGCAACGGGGTCACCATGATTGCAGTCTCTCCTCGGCTTCATACCTAAAAGTCCATTTGAATCCAAATTCTCAGGTGGTGTCGCTCAGCTGCCCAGCAGCACAGTGAGTACAGCACGAACGTTTGGCCTCTGCTCCCACAGCAGAAGAGCCAGGATTGAAAGCTGGTGCTGGACCTGTTCAGCACACAATCCCCTTTACATTGGTGTATCCATCGTTGCTTTCACTGCTAACACTCGTACAGGAAAAGCATTTGAATAGAATCAGTCCAGAGCCTGCTCTCTGCTGCGCAGCAACACAGTCAGCACAGAATGAACAGTGGCATCTGCTCACACGGCAGAAGGAGCAGCAGGGAAAGCTAGTGCTCTGCTTCTTCAGCACACAAGCAGCTTTGCAACGGTGTCACCATCATTGCAGTCTCTCCTCGGTTTCATACCTAAAAGTCCATTTGAATCCAAATTCTCAGGTGGTGTCTCTCAGCTGCCCAGCAGCACAGTTAGTACAGCACGAACGTTTGGCCTCTGCTCCCACAGCAGAAGAGCCAGGATTGAAAGCTGGTGATGGACCTGTTCAGCACACAATCCCTTTTACATTGGTGCATTCATCGTTGCTTTCACTGCTCACTTTCATACAGGAAAAGCATTTGAATAGAATCAGTCCAGAGGCTGCTCTCTGCTGCGCAGGAACACAGTCAGCACAGAATGAACAGTGGCATCTGCTCACACGGCAGAAGGAGCAGCAGGGAAAGCTAGTGCTCTGCTTCTTCAGCACACAAGCAGCTTTGCAACGGGGTCACCATCATTGCAGTCTCTCCTCGGTTTCATACCTAAAAGTCCATTTGAATCCAAATTCTCAGGTGCTGTCTCTCAGCTGCCCAGCCGCACAGTGAGTACAGCACGAACGTATGGCCTCTGCTCCCACAGCAGAACAGCCAGGATTGAAAGCTGGTGCTGGACCTGTTCAGCACACAATCCCTTTTACATTGGTGCATCCATCGTTGCTTTCACTGCTAACACTCGTACAGGAAAAGCATTTGAATAGAATCAGTCCAGAGCCTGCTCCCTGCTGGCAGCAACGCAGCACAGAATGAACAGGGGCATCTGCTCACACGGCAGAAGGAGCAGCAGGGAAAGCTAGTGCTCTGCTTCTTCAGCACACAAGCAGCTTTGCAACGGGGTCACCATCATTGCAGTCTCTCCTCGGTTTCATACCTAAAAGTCCATTTGAATCCAAATTCTCAGGTGGTGTCTCTCAGCTGCCCAGCAGCACAGTTAGTACAGCACGAACGTTTGGCCTCTGCTCCCACAGCAGAAGAGCCAGGAGTGAAAGCTGGTGATGGACCTGTTCAGCACACAATCCCTTTTACATTGGTGCATTCATCGTTGCTTTCACTGCTCACTTTCATACAGGAAAAGCATTTGAATGGAATCAGTCCAGAGGCTGCTCTCTGCTGCGCAGCAACACAGTCAGCACAGAAAGAACAGTGGCATCTGCTCACACGGCAGAAGGAGCAGCAGGGAAAGCTAGTGCTCTGCTTCTTCAGCACACAAGCAGCTTTGCAACGGGGTCACCATGATTGCAGTCTCTCCTCGGCTTCATACCTAAAAGTCCATTTGAATCCAAATTCTCAGGTGGTGTCGCTCAGCTGCCCAGCAGCACAGTGAGTACAGCACGAACGTTTGGCCTCTGCTCCCACAGCAGAAGAGCCAGGATTGAAAGCTGGTGCTGGACCTGTTCAGCACACAATCCCCTTTACATTGGTGTATCCATCGTTGCTTTCACTGCTAACACTCGTACAGGAAAAGCATTTGAATAGAATCAGTCCAGAGCCTGCTCTCTGCTGCGCAGCAACACAGTCAGCACAGAATGAACAGTGGCATCTGCTCACACGGCAGAAGGAGCAGCAGGGAAAGCTAGTGCTCTGCTTCTTCAGCACACAAGCAGCTTTGCAACGGTGTCACCATCATTGCAGTCTCTCCTCGGTTTCATACCTAAAAGTCCATTTGAATCCAAATTCTCAGGTGGTGTCTCTCAGCTGCCCAGCAGCACAGTTAGTACAGCACGAACGTTTGGCCTCTGCTCCCACAGCAGAAGAGCCAGGATTGAAAGCTGGTGATGGACCTGTTCAGCACACAATCCCTTTTACATTGGTGCATTCATCGTTGCTTTCACTGCTCACTTTCATACAGGAAAAGCATTTGAATAGAATCAGTCCAGAGGCTGCTCTCTGCTGCGCAGGAACACAGTCAGCACAGAATGAACAGTGGCATCTGCTCACACGGCAGAAGGAGCAGCAGGGAAAGCTAGTGCTCTGCTTCTTCAGCACACAAGCAGCTTTGCAACGGTGTCACCATCATTGCAGTCACTCCTCGGTTTCATACCTAAAAGTCCATTTGAATCCAAATTCTCAGGTGCTGTCTCTCAGCTGCCCAGCCGCACAGTGAGTACAGCACGAACGTATGGCCTCTGCTCCCACAGCAGAACAGCCAGGATTGAAAGCTGGTGCTGGACCTGTTCAGCACACAATCCCTTTTACATTGGTGCATCCATCGTTGCTTTCACTGCTAACACTCGTACAGGAAAAGCATTTGAATAGAATCAGTCCAGAGCCTGCTCCCTGCTGGCAGCAACGCAGCACAGAATGAACAGGGGCATCTGCTCACACGGCAGAAGGAGCAGCAGGGAAAGCTAGTGCTCTGCTTCTTCAGCACACAAGCAGCTTTGCAACGGGGTCACCATCATTGCAGTCTCTCCTCGGTTTCATACCTAAAAGTCCATTTGAATCCAAATTCTCAGGTGGTGTCTCTCAGCTGCCCAGCAGCACAGTTAGTACAGCACGAACGTTTGGCCTCTGCTCCCACAGCAGAAGAGCCAGGAGTGAAAGCTGGTGATGGACCTGTTCAGCACACAATCCCTTTTACATTGGTGCATTCATCGTTGCTTTCACTGCTCACTTTCATACAGGAAAAGCATTTGAAAGGAATCAGTCCAGAGGCTGCTCTCTGCTGCGCAGCAACACAGTCAGCACAGAATGAACAGTGGCATCTGCTCACACGGCAGAAGGAGCAGCAGGGAAAGCTAGTGCTCTGCTTCTTCAGCACACAAGCAGCTTTGCAACGGGGTCACCATCATTGCAGTCTCTCCTCGGTTTCATACCTAAAAGTCCATTTGAATCCAAATTCTCAGGTGGTGTCTCTCAGCTGCCCAGCAGCACAGTTAGTACAGCACGAACGTTTGGCCTCTGCTCCCACAGCAGAAGAGCCAGGATTGAAAGCTGGTGCTGGACCTGGTCAGCACACAATCCCCTTTACATTGGTGCCTCCATCGTTGCTTTCACTGCTCACATTCATACAGGAAAAGCATTTGAATGGAATCAGTCCAGAGGCTGCTCTCTGCTGCCCAGCAACACAGTCAGCACAGAATGAACAGTGGCATCTGCTCACACGGCAGAAGGAGCAGCAGGGAAAGCTAGTGCTCTGCTTCTTCAGCACACAAGCAGCTTTGCAACGGGGTCACCATCATTGCAGTCTCTCCTCGGCTTCATACCTAAAAGTCCATTTGAATCCGAATTCTCAGGTGGTGTCTCTCAGCTGCCCAGCAGCACAGTGAGTACAGCACGAACGTTTGGCCTCTGCTCCAACAGCAGAAGAGCCAGGATTGAAAGCTGGTGCTGGACCTGTTCAGCACACAATCCCCTTTACATTGGTGCCTCCATCGTTGCTTTCACTGCTAACACTCATACAGGAAAAGCATTTGAATAGAATCCGTCCAGAGCCTGCTCCCTGCTGGCAGCAACACAGCAGAGAATGAACAGTGGCATCTGCTCACACGGCAGAAGGAGCAGCAGGGAAAGCTAGTGCTCTGCTTCTTCAGCACACAAGCAGCTTTGCAACGGGGTCACCATCATTGCAGTCTCTCCTCGGTTTCATACCTAAAAGTCCATTTGAATCCAAATTCTCAAGCGGTCTCAGCTGTCCAGCAGAACAGTGAGTACTGCACGAACGTTTGGCATCTGCTCCCACAGCAGAAGAGCCAGGATTGAAAGCTGGTGCTGGACCTGTTCAGCACACAATCACCTTTACATTGGTGCCTCCATCGTTGCTTTCACTGCTCACATTCATACAGGAAAAGCATTTGAATGGAATCAGTCCAGAGGCTGCTCTCTGCTGCGCAGCAACACAGTCAGCACAGACTGAACAGTGGCATCTGCTCACACGGCAGAAGGAGCAGCAGGGAAAGCTAGTGCTCTGCTTCTTCAGCACACAAGCAGCTTTGCAACGGGGTCACCATGATTGCAGTCTCTCCTCGGCTTCATACCTAAAAGTCCATTTGAATCCAAATTCTCAGGTGGTGTCGCTCAGCTGCCCAGCAGCACAGTGAGTACAGCACGAACGTTTGGCCTCTGCTCCCACAGCAGAAGAGCCAGGATTGAAAGCTGGTGCTGGACCTGTTCAGCACACAATCCCCTTTACATTGGTGTATCCATCGTTGCTTTCACTGCTAACACTCGTACAGGAAAAGCATTTGAATAGAATCAGTCCAGAGCCTGCTCTCTGCTGCGCAGCAACACAGTCAGCACAGAATGAACAGTGGCATCTGCTCACACGGCAGAAGGAGCAGCAGGGAAAGCTAGTGCTCTGCTTCTTCAGCACACAAGCAGCTTTGCAACGGTGTCACCATCATTGCAGTCTCTCCTCGGTTTCATACCTAAAAGTCCATTTGAATCCAAATTCTCAGGTGGTGTCTCTCAGCTGCCCAGCAGCACAGTTAGTACAGCACGAACGTTTGGCCTCTGCTCCCACAGCAGAAGAGCCAGGATTGAAAGCTGGTGATGGACCTGTTCAGCACACAATCCCTTTTACATTGGTGCATTCATCGTTGCTTTCACTGCTCACTTTCATACAGGAAAAGCATTTGAATAGAATCAGTCCAGAGGCTGCTCTCTGCTGCGCAGGAACACAGTCAGCACAGAATGAACAGTGGCATCTGCTCACACGGCAGAAGGAGCAGCAGGGAAAGCTAGTGCTCTGCTTCTTCAGCACACAAGCAGCTTTGCAACGGTGTCACCATCATTGCAAACTCTCCTCGGTTTCATACCTAAAAGTCCATTTGAATCCAAATTCTCAGGTGCTGTCTCTCAGCTGCCCAGCCGCACAGTGAGTACAGCACGAACGTATGGCCTCTGCTCCCACAGCAGAACAGCCAGGATTGAAAGCTGGTGCTGGACCTGTTCAGCACACAATCCCTTTTACATTGGTGCATCCATCGTTGCTTTCACTGCTAACACTCGTACAGGAAAAGCATTTGAATAGAATCAGTCCAGAGCCTGCTCCCTGCTGGCAGCAACGCAGCACAGAATGAACAGGGGCATCTGCTCACACGGCAGAAGGAGCAGCAGGGAAAGCTAGTGCTCTGCTTCTTCAGCACACAAGCAGCTTTGCAACGGGGTCACCATCATTGCAGTCTCTCCTCGGTTTCATACCTAAAAGTCCATTTGAATCCAAATTCTCAGGTGGTGTCTCTCAGCTGCCCAGCAGCACAGTTAGTACAGCACGAACGTTTGGCCTCTGCTCCCACAGCAGAAGAGCCAGGAGTGAAAGCTGGTGATGGACCTGTTCAGCACACAATCCCTTTTACATTGGTGCATTCATCGTTGCTTTCACTGCTCACTTTCATACAGGAAAAGCATTTGAAAGGAATCAGTCCAGAGGCTGCTCTCTGCTGCGCAGCAACACAGTCAGCACAGAATGAACAGTGGCATCTGCTCACACGGCAGAAGGAGCAGCAGGGAAAGCTAGTGCTCTGCTTCTTCAGCACACAAGCAGCTTTGCAACGGGGTCACCATCATTGCAGTCTCTCCTCGGTTTCATACCTAAAAGTCCATTTGAATCCAAATTCTCAGGTGGTGTCTCTCAGCTGCCCAGCAGCACAGTTAGTACAGCACGAACGTTTGGCCTCTGCTCCCACAGCAGAAGAGCCAGGATTGAAAGCTGGTGCTGGACCTGGTCAGCACACAATCCCCTTTACATTGGTGCCTCCATCGTTGCTTTCACTGCTCACATTCATACAGGAAAAGCATTTGAATGGAATCAGTCCAGAGGCTGCTCTCTGCTGCCCAGCAACACAGTCAGCACAGAATGAACAGTGGCATCTGCTCACACGGCAGAAGGAGCAGCAGGGAAAGCTAGTGCTCTGCTTCTTCAGCACACAAGCAGCTTTGCAACGGGGTCACCATCATTGCAGTCTCTCCTCGGCTTCATACCTAAAAGTCCATTTGAATCCGAATTCTCAGGTGGTGTCTCTCAGCTGCCCAGCAGCACAGTGAGTACAGCACGAACGTTTGGCCTCTGCTCCAACAGCAGAAGAGCCAGGATTGAAAGCTGGTGCTGGACCTGTTCAGCACACAATCCCCTTTACATTGGTGCCTCCATCGTTGCTTTCACTGCTAACACTCATACAGGAAAAGCATTTGAATAGAATCCGTCCAGAGCCTGCTCCCTGCTGGCAGCAACACAGCAGAGAATGAACAGTGGCATCTGCTCACACGGCAGAAGGAGCAGCAGGGAAAGCTAGTGCTCTGCTTCTTCAGCACACAAGCAGCTTTGCAACGGGGTCACCATCATTGCAGTCTCTCCTCGGTTTCATACCTAAAAGTCCATTTGAATCCAAATTCTCAAGCGGTCTCAGCTGTCCAGCAGAACAGTGAGTACTGCACGAACGTTTGGCATCTGCTCCCACAGCAGAAGAGCCAGGATTGAAAGCTGGTGCTGGACCTGTTCAGCACACAATCACCTTTACATTGGTGCCTCCATCGTTGCTTTCACTGCTCACATTCATACAGGAAAAGCATTTGAATGGAATCAGTCCAGAGGCTGCTCTCTGCTGCGCAGCAACACAGTCAGCACAGACTGAACAGTGGCATCTGCTCACACGGCAGAAGGAGCAGCAGGGAAAGCTAGTGCTCTGCTTCTTCAGCACACAAGCAGCTTTGCAACGGGGTCACCATCATTGCAGTCTCTCCTCGGTTTCATACCTAAAAGTACATTTGAATCCAAATTCTCAGGTGGTGTCTCTCAGCTGCCCAGCAGCACAGTGAGTACAGCACGAACGTTTGGCCTCTGCTCCCACAGCAGAAGAGCCAGGATTGAAAGCTGGTGCTGGACCTGTTCAGCACACAATCCCTTTTACATTGGTGCATTCATCGTTGCTTTCACTGCTCACTTTCATACAGGAAAAGCATTTGAATGGAATCAGTCCAGATGCTGCTCTCTGCTGCGCAGCAACGCAGTCAGCACAGAATGAACAGTAGCATCTGCTCACACGGCAGAAGGACCAGCAGGGAAAGCTAGTGCTCTGCCTCTTCAGCACACAAGAAGCTTTGCAACGGGGTCACCATCATTGCAGTCTCTCCTCGGTTTCCTACCTAAAAGTCCATTTGAATCCAAATTCTCAGGTGGTGTCTCTCAGCTGCCCAGCAGCACAGTGAGTACAGCACGAACGTTTGGCCTCTGCTCCCACAGCAGAAGAGCCAGGATTGAAAGCTGGTGCTGGACCTGTTCAGCACACAATCCCTTTTACATTGGTGCATTCATCGTTGCTTTCACTGCTCACTTTCATACAGGAAAAGCATTTGAATGGAATCAGTCCAGAGGCTGCTCTCTGCTGCGCAGCAACACAGTCAGCACAGAATGAACAGTGGCATCTGCTCACACGGCAGAAGGAGCAGCAGGGAAAGCTAGTGCTCTGCTTCTTCAGCACACAAGCAGCTTTGCAACGGGGTCACCATCATTGCAGTCTCTCCTCGGGTTCATACCTAAAAGTCCATTTGAATCCAAATTCTCAAGCGGTCTCAGCTGCCCAGCAGCACAGTGAGTACAGCACGAACGTTTGGCCTCTGCTCCCACAGCAGAAGAGCAAGGATCGAAAGCTGGTGCTGGACCTGTTCAGCACACAATCCCCTTTACATTGGTGCATCCATCGTTGCTTTCACTGCTAACACTCGTACAGGAAAAGCATTTGAATAGAATCAGTCCAGAGCCTGCTCCCTGCTGGCAGCAACACAGTCAGCACAGAATGAACAGTGGCATCTGCTCACACGGCAGAAGGACCAGCAGGGAAAGCTAGTGCTGTGTCTCTTCAGCACACAAGAAGCTTTGCAACGGGGTCACCATCATTGCAGTCTCTCCTCGGTTTCATACCTAAAAGTCCATTTGAATCCAAATTCTCAGGTGGTGTCTCTCAGCTTCCCAGCAGCACAGTTAGTACAGCACGAACGTTTGGCCTCTGCTCCAACAGCAGAAGAGCCAGGATTGAAAGCTGGTGCTGGACCTGTTCAGCACACAATCCCCTTTACATTGGTGCATCCATCGTTGCTTTCACTGCTAACACTCATACAGGAAAAGCATTTGAATAGAATCCGTCCAGAGCCTGCTCCCTGCTGGCAGCAACACAGCACAGAATGAACAGTGGCATCTGCTCACACGGCAGAAGGAGCAGCAGGGAAAGCTAGTGCTCTGCTTCTTCAGCACACAAGCAGCTTTGCAACGGGGTCACCATCATTGCAGTCTCTCCTCGGTTTCATACCTAAAAGTCCATTTGAATCCAAATTCTCAGGTGGTGTCTCTCAGCTGCCCTGCAGCACAGTTAGTACAGCACGAACGTTTGGCCTCTGCTCCGACAGCAGAAGAGCCAGGATTGAAAGCTGGTGCTGGACCTGTTCAGCACACAACCTCTTTTACATTGGTGAATTCATCGTTGCTTTCACTGCTCACTTTCATACAGGAAAAGCATTTGAATGGAATCAGTCCAGAGGCTGCTCTCTGCTGCGCAGCAACACAGTCAGCACAGAAAGAACAGTGGCATCTGCTCACACGGCAGAAGGAGCAGCAGGGAAAGCTAGTGCTCTGCTTCTTCAGCACACAAGCAGCTTTGCAACGGGGTCACCATGATTGCAGTCTCTCCTCGGCTTCATACCTAAAAGTCCATTTGAATCCAAATTCTCAGGTGGTGTCGCTCAGCTGCCCAGCAGCACAGTGAGTACAGCACGAACGTTTGGCCTCTGCTCCCACAGCAGAAGAGCCAGGATTGAAAGCTGGTGCTGGACCTGTTCAGCACACAATCCCCTTTACATTGGTGTATCCATCGTTGCTTTCACTGCTAACACTCGTACAGGAAAAGCATTTGAATAGAATCAGTCCAGAGCCTGCTCTCTGCTGCGCAGCAACACAGTCAGCACAGAATGAACAGTGGCATCTGCTCACACGGCAGAAGGAGCAGCAGGGAAAGCTAGTGCTCTGCTTCTTCAGCACACAAGCAGCTTTGCAACGGTGTCACCATCATTGCAGTCTCTCCTCGGTTTCATACCTAAAAGTCCATTTGAATCCAAATTCTCAGGTGGTGTCTCTCAGCTGCCCAGCAGCACAGTTAGTACAGCACGAACGTTTGGCCTCTGCTCCCACAGCAGAAGAGCCAGGATTGAAAGCTGGTGATGGACCTGTTCAGCACACAATCCCTTTTACATTGGTGCATTCATCGTTGCTTTCACTGCTCACTTTCATACAGGAAAAGCATTTGAATAGAATCAGTCCAGAGGCTGCTCTCTGCTGCGCAGGAACACAGTCAGCACAGAATGAACAGTGGCATCTGCTCACACGGCAGAAGGAGCAGCAGGGAAAGCTAGTGCTCTGCTTCTTCAGCACACAAGCAGCTTTGCAACGGTGTCACCATCATTGCAGTCTCTCCTCGGTTTCATACCTAAAAGTCCATTTGAATCCAAATTCTCAGGTGCTGTCTCTCAGCTGCCCAGCCGCACAGTGAGTACAGCACGAACGTATGGCCTCTGCTCCCACAGCAGAACAGCCAGGATTGAAAGCTGGTGCTGGACCTGTTCAGCACACAATCCCTTTTACATTGGTGCATCCATCGTTGCTTTCACTGCTAACACTCGTACAGGAAAAGCATTTGAATAGAATCAGTCCAGAGCCTGCTCCCTGCTGGCAGCAACGCAGCACAGAATGAACAGGGGCATCTGCTCACACGGCAGAAGGAGCAGCAGGGAAAGCTAGTGCTCTGCTTCTTCAGCACACAAGCAGCTTTGCAACGGGGTCACCATCATTGCAGTCTCTCCTCGGTTTCATACCTAAAAGTCCATTTGAATCCAAATTCTCAGGTGGTGTCTCTCAGCTGCCCAGCAGCACAGTTAGTACAGCACGAACGTTTGGCCTCTGCTCCCACAGCAGAAGAGCCAGGAGTGAAAGCTGGTGATGGACCTGTTCAGCACACAATCCCTTTTACATTGGTGCATTCATCGTTGCTTTCACTGCTCACTTTCATACAGGAAAAGCATTTGAATGGAATCAGTCCAGAGGCTGCTCTCTGCTGCGCAGCAACACAGTCAGCACAGAAAGAACAGTGGCATCTGCTCACACGGCAGAAGGAGCAGCAGGGAAAGCTAGTGCTCTGCTTCTTCAGCACACAAGCAGCTTTGCAACGGGGTCACCATGATTGCAGTCTCTCCTCGGCTTCATACCTAAAAGTCCATTTGAATCCAAATTCTCAGGTGGTGTCGCTCAGCTGCCCAGCAGCACAGTGAGTACAGCACGAACGTTTGGCCTCTGCTCCCACAGCAGAAGAGCCAGGATTGAAAGCTGGTGCTGGACCTGTTCAGCACACAATCCCCTTTACATTGGTGTATCCATCGTTGCTTTCACTGCTAACACTCGTACAGGAAAAGCATTTGAATAGAATCAGTCCAGAGCCTGCTCTCTGCTGCGCAGCAACACAGTCAGCACAGAATGAACAGTGGCATCTGCTCACACGGCAGAAGGAGCAGCAGGGAAAGCTAGTGCTCTGCTTCTTCAGCACACAAGCAGCTTTGCAACGGTGTCACCATCATTGCAGTCTCTCCTCGGTTTCATACCTAAAAGTCCATTTGAATCCAAATTCTCAGGTGGTGTCTCTCAGCTGCCCAGCAGCACAGTTAGTACAGCACGAACGTTTGGCCTCTGCTCCCACAGCAGAAGAGCCAGGATTGAAAGCTGGTGATGGACCTGTTCAGCACACAATCCCTTTTACATTGGTGCATTCATCGTTGCTTTCACTGCTCACTTTCATACAGGAAAAGCATTTGAATAGAATCAGTCCAGAGGCTGCTCTCTGCTGCGCAGGAACACAGTCAGCACAGAATGAACAGTGGCATCTGCTCACACGGCAGAAGGAGCAGCAGGGAAAGCTAGTGCTCTGCTTCTTCAGCACACAAGCAGCTTTGCAACGGTGTCACCATCATTGCAGTCTCTCCTCGGTTTCATACCTAAAAGTCCATTTGAATCCAAATTCTCAGGTGCTGTCTCTCAGCTGCCCAGCCGCACAGTGAGTACAGCACGAACGTATGGCCTCTGCTCCCACAGCAGAACAGCCAGGATTGAAAGCTGGTGCTGGACCTGTTCAGCACACAATCCCTTTTACATTGGTGCATCCATCGTTGCTTTCACTGCTAACACTCGTACAGGAAAAGCATTTGAATAGAATCAGTCCAGAGCCTGCTCCCTGCTGGCAGCAACGCAGCACAGAATGAACAGGGGCATCTGCTCACACGGCAGAAGGAGCAGCAGGGAAAGCTAGTGCTCTGCTTCTTCAGCACACAAGCAGCTTTGCAACGGGGTCACCATCATTGCAGTCTCTCCTCGGTTTCATACCTAAAAGTCCATTTGAATCCAAATTCTCAGGTGGTGTCTCTCAGCTGCCCAGCAGCACAGTTAGTACAGCACGAACGTTTGGCCTCTGCTCCCACAGCAGAAGAGCCAGGAGTGAAAGCTGGTGATGGACCTGTTCAGCACACAATCCCTTTTACATTGGTGCATTCATCGTTGCTTTCACTGCTCACTTTCATACAGGAAAAGCATTTGAAAGGAATCAGTCCAGAGGCTGCTCTCTGCTGCGCAGCAACACAGTCAGCACAGAATGAACAGTGGCATCTGCTCACACGGCAGAAGGAGCAGCAGGGAAAGCTAGTGCTCTGCTTCTTCAGCACACAAGCAGCTTTGCAACGGGGTCACCATCATTGCAGTCTCTCCTCGGTTTCATACCTAAAAGTCCATTTGAATCCAAATTCTCAGGTGGTGTCTCTCAGCTGCCCAGCAGCACAGTTAGTACAGCACGAACGTTTGGCCTCTGCTCCCACAGCAGAAGAGCCAGGATTGAAAGCTGGTGCTGGACCTGGTCAGCACACAATCCCCTTTACATTGGTGCCTCCATCGTTGCTTTCACTGCTCACATTCATACAGGAAAAGCATTTGAATGGAATCAGTCCAGAGGCTGCTCTCTGCTGCCCAGCAACACAGTCAGCACAGAATGAACAGTGGCATCTGCTCACACGGCAGAAGGAGCAGCAGGGAAAGCTAGTGCTCTGCTTCTTCAGCACACAAGCAGCTTTGCAACGGGGTCACCATCATTGCAGTCTCTCCTCGGCTTCATACCTAAAAGTCCATTTGAATCCGAATTCTCAGGTGGTGTCTCTCAGCTGCCCAGCAGCACAGTGAGTACAGCACGAACGTTTGGCCTCTGCTCCAACAGCAGAAGAGCCAGGATTGAAAGCTGGTGCTGGACCTGTTCAGCACACAATCCCCTTTACATTGGTGCCTCCATCGTTGCTTTCACTGCTAACACTCATACAGGAAAAGCATTTGAATAGAATCCGTCCAGAGCCTGCTCCCTGCTGGCAGCAACACAGCAGAGAATGAACAGTGGCATCTGCTCACACGGCAGAAGGAGCAGCAGGGAAAGCTAGTGCTCTGCTTCTTCAGCACACAAGCAGCTTTGCAACGGGGTCACCATCATTGCAGTCTCTCCTCGGTTTCATACCTAAAAGTCCATTTGAATCCAAATTCTCAAGCGGTCTCAGCTGTCCAGCAGAACAGTGAGTACTGCACGAACGTTTGGCATCTGCTCCCACAGCAGAAGAGCCAGGATTGAAAGCTGGTGCTGGACCTGTTCAGCACACAATCACCTTTACATTGGTGCCTCCATCGTTGCTTTCACTGCTCACATTCATACAGGAAAAGCATTTGAATGGAATCAGTCCAGAGGCTGCTCTCTGCTGCGCAGCAACACAGTCAGCACAGACTGAACAGTGGCATCTGCTCACACGGCAGAAGGAGCAGCAGGGAAAGCTAGTGCTCTGCTTCTTCAGCACACAAGCAGCTTTGCAACGGGGTCACCATCATTGCAGTCTCTCCTCGGTTTCATACCTAAAAGTACATTTGAATCCAAATTCTCAGGTGGTGTCTCTCAGCTGCCCAGCAGCACAGTGAGTACAGCACGAACGTTTGGCCTCTGCTCCCACAGCAGAAGAGCCAGGATTGAAAGCTGGTGCTGGACCTGTTCAGCACACAATCCCTTTTACATTGGTGCATTCATCGTTGCTTTCACTGCTCACTTTCATACAGGAAAAGCATTTGAATGGAATCAGTCCAGATGCTGCTCTCTGCAGCGCAGCAACGCAGTCAGCACAGAATGAACAGTAGCATCTGCTCACACGGCAGAAGGACCAGCAGGGAAAGCTAGTGCTCTGCCTCTTCAGCACACAAGAAGCTTTGCAACGGGGTCACCATCATTGCAGTCTCTCCTCGGTTTACATACCTAAAAGTCCATTTGAATCCAAATTCTCAGGTGGTGTCTCTCAGCTGCCCAGCAGCACAGTGAGTACAGCACGAACGTTTGGCCTCTGCTCCAACAGCAGAAGAGCCAGGATTGAAAGCTGGTGCTGGACCTGTTCAGCACACAATCCCCTTTACATTGGTGCCTCCATCGTTGCTTTCACTGCTCACTTTCATACAGGAAAAGCATTTGAATAGAATCAGTCCAGAGGCTGCTCTCTGCTGCGCAGGAACACAGTCAGCACAGAATGAACAGTGGCATCTGCTCACACGGCAGAAGGAGCAGCAGGGAAAGCTAGTGCTCTGCTTCTTCAGCACACAAGCAGCTTTGCAACGGTGTCACCATCATTGCAGTCTCTCCTCGGTTTCATACCTAAAAGTCCATTTGAATCCAAATTCTCAGGTGGTGTCTCTCAGCTGCCCAGCAGCACAGTTAGTACAGCACGAACGTTTGGCCTCTGCTCCCACAGCAGAAGAGCCAGGATTGAAAGCTGGTGCTGGACCTGTTCAGCACACAATCCCTTTTACATTGGTGCATCCATCGTTGCTTTCACTGCTAACACTCGTACAGGAAAAGCATTTGAATAGAATCAGTCCAGAGCCTGCTCCCTGCTGGCAGCAACACAGCACAGAATGAACAGTGGCATCTGCTCACACGGCAGAAGGAGCAGCAGGGAAAGCTAGTGCTCTGCTTCTTCAGCACAGAAGCAGCTTTGCAACGGGGTCACCATCATTGCAGTCTCTCCTCGGTTTCCTACCTAAAAGTCCATTTGAATCCAAATTCTCAGGTGGTGTCTCTCAGCTGCCCAGCAGCACAGTTAGTACAGCACGAACGTTTGGCCTCTGCTCCCACAGCAGAAGAGCCAGGATTGAAAGCTGGTGCTGGACCTGTTCAGCACACAATCACCTTTACATTGGTGCCTCCATCGTTGCTTTCACTGCTCACATTCATACAGGAAAAGCATTTGAATGGAATCAGTCCAGAGCCTGCTCTCTGCTGCGCAGCAACACAGTCAGCACAGTATGAACAGTGGCATCTGCTCACACGGCAGAAGGAGCAGCAGGGAAAGCTAGTGCTCTGCTTCTTCAGCACACAAGCAGCTTTACAGCGGTGTCACCATCATTGCAGTCTCTCCTCGGTTTCATACCTAAAAGTCCATTTGAATCGAAATTCTCAAGCGGTCTCAGCTGCCCAGCAGCACAGTGAGTACAGCACGAACGTTTGGCCTCTGCTCCCACAGCAGAAGAGCAAGGATTGAAAGCTGGTGCTGGACCTGTTCAGCACACAATCCCCTTTACATTGGTGCATCCATCGTTGCTTTCACTGCTAACACTCGTACAGGAAAAGCATTTGAATAGAATCAGTCCAGAGCCTGCTCCCTGCTGGCAGCAACACAGCACAGAATGAACAGGGGCATCTGCTCACACGGCAGAAGGACCAGCAGGGAAAGCTAGTGCTGTGTCTCTTCAGCACAGAAGAAGCTTTGCAACGGGGTCACCATCATTGCAGTCTCTCCTCGGTTTCATACCTAAAAGTCCATTTGAATCCAAATTCTCAGGTGGTGTCTCTCAGCTGCCCAGCAGCACAGTTAGTACAGCACGAACGTTTGGCCTCTGCTCCCACAGCAGAAGAGCCAGGATTGAAAGCTGGTGCTGGACCTGTTCAGCACACAATCCCTTTTACATTGGTGCCTCCATCGTTGCTTTCACTGCTCACATTCATACAGGAAAAGCATTTGAATGGAATCAGTCCAGAGGCTGCTCTCTGCTGCGCAGCAACACAGTCAGCACAGAATGAACAGTGGCCTCTGCTCACACGGCAGAAGGAGCAGCAGGGAAAGCTAGTGCTCTGCTTCTTCAGCACACAAGCAGCTTTGCAACGGGGTCACCATCATTGCAGTCTCTCCTCGGTTTCCTACCTAAAAGTCCATTTGAATCCAAATTCTCAGGTGGTGTCTCTCAGCTGCCCAGCAGCACAGTTATTACAGCACGAACGTTTGGCCTCTGCTCCCACAGCAGAAGAGCCAGGATTGAAAGCTGGTGCTGGACCTGTTCAGCACACAATCCCTTTTACATTGGTGCATTCATCGTTGCTTTCACTGCTAACACTCGTACAGGAAAAGCATTTGAATAGAATCAGTCCAGAGCCTGCTCCCTGCTGGCAGCAACGCAGCACAGAATGAACAGGGGCATCTGCTCACACGGCAGAAGGACCAGCAGGGAAAGCTAGTGCTGTGT
The DNA here is from genome assembly GCF_033815535.1 of Pezoporus flaviventris. Classification (NCBI taxonomy): domain Eukaryota; kingdom Metazoa; phylum Chordata; class Aves; order Psittaciformes; family Psittacidae; genus Pezoporus; species Pezoporus flaviventris. The sequence continues at coordinate 662,121 of NW_026892766.1, read as the reverse complement.
CTCTTCAGCACACAAGCAGCTTTGCAACGGGGTCACCATCATTGCAGTCTCTCCTCGGTTTCATACCTAAAAGTCCATTTGAATCCAAATTCTCAGGTGGTGTCTCTCAGCTGCCCAGCAGCACAGTTAGTACAGCACGAACGTTTGGCCTCTGCTCCCACAGCAGAAGAGCCAGGATTGAAAGCTGGTGCTGGACCTGTTCAGCACACAATCCCTTTTACATTGGTGCATTCATCGTTGCTTTCACTGCTCACTTTCATACAGGAAAAGCATTTGAATGGAATCAGTCCAGAGGCTGCTCTCTGCTGCGCAGCAACACAGTCAGCACAGAATGAACAGTGGCATCTGCTCACACGGCAGAAGGAGCAGCAGGGAAAGCTGGTGCTCTGCTTCTTCAGCACACAAGCAGCTTTGAAACGGGGTCACCATCATTGCAGTCTCTCCTCGGTTTCCTACCTAAAAGTCCATTTGAATCCAAATTCTCAGGTGGTGTCTCTCAGCTGCCCAGCAGCACAGTTAGTACAGCACGAACGTTTGGCCTCTGCTCCCACAGCAGAAGAGCCAGGATTGAAAGCTGGTGCTGGACCTGTTCAGCACACAATCACCTTTACATTGGTGCCTCCATCGTTGCTTTCACTGCTCACATTCATACAGGAAAAGCATTTGAATGGAGTCAGTCCAGAGGCTGCTCTCTGCTGCGCAGCAACACAGTCAGCACAGAATGAACAGTGGCATCTGCTCACACGGCAGAAGGAGCAGCAGGGAAAGCTAGTGCTCTGCTTCTTCAGCACACAAGCATCTTTGCAACGGGGTCACCATCATTGCAGTCTCTCCTCGGTTTCCTACCTAAAAGTCCATTCGAATCCAAATTCTCAGGTGGTGTCTCTCAGCTGCCCAGCAGCACAGTGAGTACAGCACGAACGTTTGGCCTCTGCTCCCACAGCAGAAGAGCCAGGATTGAAAGCTGGTGCTGGACCTGTTCAGCACACAATCCCTTTTACATTGGTGCATTCATCGTTGCTTTCACTGCTCACTTTCATACAGGAAAAGCATTTGAATGGAATCAGTCCAGAGGCTGCTCTCTGCTGCGCAGCAACACAGTCAGCACAGAATGAACAGTGGCATCTGCTCACACGGCAGAAGGAGCAGCAGGGAAAGCTAGTGCTCTGCTTCTTCAGCACACAAGCAGCTTTGCAACGGGGTCACCATCATTGCAGTCTCTCCTCGGGTTCATACCTAAAAGTCCATTTGAATCCAAATTCTCAAGCGGTCTCAGCTGCCCAGCAGCACAGTGAGTACAGCACGAACGTTTGGCCTCTGCTCCCACAGCAGAAGAGCAAGGATCGAAAGCTGGTGCTGGACCTGTTCAGCACACAATCCCCTTTACATTGGTGCATCCATCGTTGCTTTCACTGCTAACACTCGTACAGGAAAAGCATTTGAATAGAATCAGTCCAGAGCCTGCTCCCTGCTGGCAGCAACACAGCACAGAATGAACAGGGGCATCTGCTCACACGGCAGAAGGACCAGCAGGGAAAGCTAGTGCTGTGTCTCTTCAGCACACAAGAAGCTTTGCAACGGGGTCACCATCATTGCAGTCTCTCCTCGGTGTCATACCTAAAAGTCCATTTGAATCCAAATTCTCAGGTGGTGTCTCTCAGCTGCCCAGCAGCACAGTTAGTACAGCACGAACGTTTGGCCTCTGCTCCCACAGCAGAAGAGCCAGGATAGAAAGCTGGTGCTGGACCTGTTCAGCACACAATCCCTTTTACATTGGTGCCTCCATCGTTGCTTTCACTGCTCACATTCATACAGGAAAAGCATTTGAATGGAATCAGTCCAGAGGCTGCTCTCTGCTGCGCAGCAACACAGTCAGCACAGAATGAACAGTGGCCTCTGCTCACACGGCAGAAGGAGCAGCAGGGAAAGCTAGTGCTCTGCTTCTTCAGCACACAAGCAGCTTTGCAACGGGGTCACCATCATTGCAGTCTCTCCTCGGGTTCATACCTAAAAGTCCATTTGAATCCAAATTCTCAGGTGGTGTCTCTCAGCTGCCCAGCAGCACAGTTATTACAGCACGAACGTTTGGCCTCTGCTCCCACAGCAGAAGAGCCAGGATTGAAAGCTGGTGCTGGACCTGTTCAGCACACAATCCCTTTTACATTGGTGCATTCATCGTTGCTTTCACTGCTAACACTCGTACAGGAAAAGCATTTGAATAGAATCAGTCCAGAGCCTGCTCCCTGCTGGCAGCAACGCAGCACAGAATGAACAGGGGCATCTGCTCACACGGCAGAAGGACCAGCAGGGAAAGCTAGTGCTGTGTCTCTTCAGCACACAAGCAGCTTTGCAACGGGGTCACCATCATTGCAGTCTCTCCTCGGTTTCATACCTAAAAGTCCATTTGAATCCAAATTCTCAGGTGGTGTCTCTCAGCTGCCCAGCAGCACAGTTAGTACAGCACGAACGTTTGGCCTCTGCTCCCACAGCAGAAGAGCCAGGATTGAAAGCTGGTGCTGGACCTGTTCAGCACACAATCACCTTTACATTGGTGCATCCATCGTTGCTTTCACTGCTCACATTCATACAGGAAAAGCATTTGAATGGAGTCAGTCCAGAGGCTGCTCTCTGCTGCGCAGCAACACAGTCAGCACAGAATGAACAGTGGCATCTGCTCACACGGCAGAAGGAGCAGCAGGGAAAGCTAGTGCTCTGCTTCTTCAGCACACAAGCAGCTTTGCAACGGGGTCACCATCATTGCAGTCTCTCCTCGGTTTCCTACCTAAAAGTCCATTTGAATCCAAATTCTCAGGTGGTGTCTCTCAGCTGCCCAGCAGCACAGTGAGTACAGCACGAACGTTTGGCCTCTGCTCCCACAGCAGAAGAGCCAGGATTGAAAGCTGGTGCTGGACCTGTTCAGCACACAATCCCTTTTACATTGGTGCATTCATCGTTGCTTTCACTGCTCACTTTCATACAGGAAAAGCATTTGAATGGAATCAGTCCAGAGGCTGCTCTCTGCTGCGCAGCAACACAGTCAGCACAGAATGAACAGTGGCATCTGCTCACACGGCAGAAGGAGCAGCAGGGAAAGCTAGTGGTCTGCTTCTTCAGCACACAAGCAGCTTTGCAACGGGGTCACCATCATTGCAGTCTCTCCTCGGGTTCATACCTAAAAGTCCATTTGAATCCAAATTCTCAAGCGGTCTCAGCTGCCCAGCAGCACAGTGAGTACAGCACGAACGTTTGGCCTCTGCTCCCACAGCAGAAGAGCAAGGATCGAAAGCTGGTGCTGGACCTGTTCAGCACACAATCCCCTTTACATTGGTGCATCCATCGTTGCTTTCACTGCTAACACTCGTACAGGAAAAGCATTTGAATAGAATCAGTCCAGAGCCTGCTCCCTGCTGGCAGCAACACAGTCAGCACAGAATGAACAGTGGCATCTGCTCACACGGCAGAAGGACCAGCAGGGAAAGCTAGTGCTGTGTCTCTTCAGCACACAAGAAGCTTTGCAACGGGGTCACCATCATTGCAGTCTCTCCTCGGTTTCATACCTAAAAGTCCATTTGAATCCAAATTCTCAGGTGGTGTCTCTCAGCTGCCCAGCAGCACAGTTAGTACAGCACGAACGTTTGGCCTCTGCTCCAACAGCAGAAGAGCCAGGATTGAAAGCTGGTGCTGGACCTGTTCAGCACACAATCCCCTTTACATTGGTGCATCCATCGTTGCTTTCACTGCTAACACTCATACAGGAAAAGCATTTGAATAGAATCCGTCCAGAGCCTGCTCCCTGCTGGCAGCAACACAGCACAGAATGAACAGTGGCATCTGCTCACACGGCAGAAGGAGCAGCAGGGAAAGCTAGTGCTCTGCTTCTTCAGCACACAAGCAGCTTTGCAACGGGGTCACCATCATTGCAGTCTCTCCTCGGTTTCATACCTAAAAGTCCATTTGAATCCAAATTCTCAGGTGGTGTCTCTCAGCTGCCCTGCAGCACAGTTAGTACAGCACGAACGTTTGGCCTCTGCTCCGACAGCAGAAGAGCCAGGATTGAAAGCTGGTGCTGGACCTGTTCAGCACACAACCTCTTTTACATTGGTGCATTCATCGTTGCTTTCACTGCTCACTTTCATACAGGAAAAGCATTTGAATGGAATCAGTCCAGAGGCTGCTCTCTGCTGCGCAGCAACACAGTCAGCACAGAAAGAACAGTGGCATCTGCTCACACGGCAGAAGGAGCAGCAGGGAAAGCTAGTGCTCTGCTTCTTCAGCACACAAGCAGCTTTGCAACGGGGTCACCATGATTGCAGTCTCTCCTCGGCTTCATACCTAAAAGTCCATTTGAATCCAAATTCTCAGGTGGTGTCGCTCAGCTGCCCAGCAGCACAGTGAGTACAGCACGAACGTTTGGCCTCTGCTCCCACAGCAGAAGAGCCAGGATTGAAAGCTGGTGCTGGACCTGTTCAGCACACAATCCCCTTTACATTGGTGTATCCATCGTTGCTTTCACTGCTAACACTCGTACAGGAAAAGCATTTGAATAGAATCAGTCCAGAGCCTGCTCTCTGCTGCGCAGCAACACAGTCAGCACAGAATGAACAGTGGCATCTGCTCACACGGCAGAAGGAGCAGCAGGGAAAGCTAGTGCTCTGCTTCTTCAGCACACAAGCAGCTTTGCAACGGTGTCACCATCATTGCAGTCTCTCCTCGGTTTCATACCTAAAAGTCCATTTGAATCCAAATTCTCAGGTGGTGTCTCTCAGCTGCCCAGCAGCACAGTTAGTACAGCACGAACGTTTGGCCTCTGCTCCCACAGCAGAAGAGCCAGGATTGAAAGCTGGTGATGGACCTGTTCAGCACACAATCCCTTTTACATTGGTGCATTCATCGTTGCTTTCACTGCTCACTTTCATACAGGAAAAGCATTTGAATAGAATCAGTCCAGAGGCTGCTCTCTGCTGCGCAGGAACACAGTCAGCACAGAATGAACAGTGGCATCTGCTCACACGGCAGAAGGAGCAGCAGGGAAAGCTAGTGCTCTGCTTCTTCAGCACACAAGCAGCTTTGCAACGGTGTCACCATCATTGCAGTCTCTCCTCGGTTTCATACCTAAAAGTCCATTTGAATCCAAATTCTCAGGTGCTGTCTCTCAGCTGCCCAGCCGCACAGTGAGTACAGCACGAACGTATGGCCTCTGCTCCCACAGCAGAACAGCCAGGATTGAAAGCTGGTGCTGGACCTGTTCAGCACACAATCCCTTTTACATTGGTGCATCCATCGTTGCTTTCACTGCTAACACTCGTACAGGAAAAGCATTTGAATAGAATCAGTCCAGAGCCTGCTCCCTGCTGGCAGCAACGCAGCACAGAATGAACAGGGGCATCTGCTCACACGGCAGAAGGAGCAGCAGGGAAAGCTAGTGCTCTGCTTCTTCAGCACACAAGCAGCTTTGCAACGGGGTCACCATCATTGCAGTCTCTCCTCGGTTTCATACCTAAAAGTCCATTTGAATCCAAATTCTCAGGTGGTGTCTCTCAGCTGCCCAGCAGCACAGTTAGTACAGCACGAACGTTTGGCCTCTGCTCCCACAGCAGAAGAGCCAGGAGTGAAAGCTGGTGATGGACCTGTTCAGCACACAATCCCTTTTACATTGGTGCATTCATCGTTGCTTTCACTGCTCACTTTCATACAGGAAAAGCATTTGAAAGGAATCAGTCCAGAGGCTGCTCTCTGCTGCGCAGCAACACAGTCAGCACAGAATGAACAGTGGCATCTGCTCACACGGCAGAAGGAGCAGCAGGGAAAGCTAGTGCTCTGCTTCTTCAGCACACAAGCAGCTTTGCAACGGGGTCACCATCATTGCAGTCTCTCCTCGGTTTCATACCTAAAAGTCCATTTGAATCCAAATTCTCAGGTGGTGTCTCTCAGCTGCCCAGCAGCACAGTTAGTACAGCACGAACGTTTGGCCTCTGCTCCCACAGCAGAAGAGCCAGGATTGAAAGCTGGTGCTGGACCTGGTCAGCACACAATCCCCTTTACATTGGTGCCTCCATCGTTGCTTTCACTGCTCACATTCATACAGGAAAAGCATTTGAATGGAATCAGTCCAGAGGCTGCTCTCTGCTGCCCAGCAACACAGTCAGCACAGAATGAACAGTGGCATCTGCTCACACGGCAGAAGGAGCAGCAGGGAAAGCTAGTGCTCTGCTTCTTCAGCACACAAGCAGCTTTGCAACGGGGTCACCATCATTGCAGTCTCTCCTCGGCTTCATACCTAAAAGTCCATTTGAATCCGAATTCTCAGGTGGTGTCTCTCAGCTGCCCAGCAGCACAGTGAGTACAGCACGAACGTTTGGCCTCTGCTCCAACAGCAGAAGAGCCAGGATTGAAAGCTGGTGCTGGACCTGTTCAGCACACAATCCCCTTTACATTGGTGCCTCCATCGTTGCTTTCACTGCTAACACTCATACAGGAAAAGCATTTGAATAGAATCCGTCCAGAGCCTGCTCCCTGCTGGCAGCAACACAGCACAGAATGAACAGTGGCATCTGCTCACACGGCAGAAGGAGCAGCAGGGAAAGCTAGTGCTCTGCTTCTTCAGCACACAAGCAGCTTTGCAACGGGGTCACCATCATTGCAGTCTCTCCTCGGTTTCATACCTAAAAGTCCATTTGAATCCAAATTCTCAAGCGGTCTCAGCTGTCCAGCAGAACAGTGAGTACTGCACGAACGTTTGGCATCTGCTCCCACAGCAGAAGAGCCAGGATTGAAAGCTGGTGCTGGACCTGTTCAGCACACAATCACCTTTACATTGGTGCCTCCATCGTTGCTTTCACTGCTCACATTCATACAGGAAAAGCATTTGAATGGAATCAGTCCAGAGGCTGCTCTCTGCTGCGCAGCAACACAGTCAGCACAGACTGAACAGTGGCATCTGCTCACACGGCAGAAGGAGCAGCAGGGAAAGCTAGTGCTCTGCTTCTTCAGCACACAAGCAGCTTTGCAACGGGGTCACCATCATTGCAGTCTCTCCTCGGTTTCATACCTAAAAGTCCATTTGAATCCAAATTCTCAGGTGGTGTCTCTCAGGTGCCCAGCAGCACAGTGAGTACAGCACGAACGTTTGGCCTCTGCTCCCACAGCAGAAGAGCCAGGATTGAAAGCTGGTGATGGACCTGTTCAGCACACAATCCCTTTTACATTGGTGCATTCATCGTTGCTTTCACTGCTCACTTTCATACAGGAAAAGCATTTGAAAGGAATCAGTCCAGAGGCTGCTCTCTGCTGCGCAGCAACACAGTCAGCACAGAATGAACAGTGGCATCTGCTCACACGGCAGAAGGACCAGCAGGGAAAGCTAGTGCTCTGCTTCTTCAGCACACAAGCAGCTTTGCAACGGGGTCACCATCATTGCAGTCTCTCCTCGGTTTCATACCTAAAAGTCCATTTGAATCCAAATTCTCAGGTGGTGTCTCTCAGCTGCCCAGCAGCACAGTGAGTACAGCACGAACGTTTGGCCTCTGCTCCCACAGCAGAAGAGCCAGGATTAAAAGCTAGTGCTGGACCTGTTCAGCACACAATCCCCTTTACATTGGTGCCTCCATCGTTGCTTTCACTGCTCACATTCATACAGGAAAAGCATTTGAATGGAATCAGTCCAGAGCCTTCTCTCTGCTGCGCAGCAACACAGTCAGCACAGACTGAACAGTGGCATCTGCTCACACGGCAGAAGGAGCAGCAGGGAAAGCTAGTGCTCTGCTTCTTCAGCACACAAGCAGCTTTGCAACGGGGTCACCATCATTTCAGTCTCTCCTCGGCTTCATACCTAAAAGTCCATTTGAATCCGAATTCTCAGGTGGTGTCTCTCAGCTGCCCAGCAGCACAGTGAGTACAGCACGAACGTTTGGCCTCTGCTCCAACAGCAGAAGAGCCAGGATTGAAAGCTGGTGCTGGACCTGTTCAGCACACAATCCCCTTTACATTGGTGCCTCCATCGTTGCTTTCACTGCTAACACTCATACAGGAAAAGCATTTGAATAGAATCCGTCCAGAGCCTGCTCCCTGCTGGCAGCAACACAGCACAGAATGAACAGTGGCATCTGCTCACACGGCAGAAGGAGCAGCAGGGAAAGCTAGTGCTCTGCTTCTTCAGCACACAAGCAGCTTTACAGCGGTGTCACCATCATTGCAGTCTCTCCTCGGTTTCATACCTAAAAGTCCATTTGAATCGAAATTCTCAAGCGGTCTCAGCTGCCCAGCAGCACAGTGAGTACAGCACGAACGTTTGGCCTCTGCTCCCACAGCAGAAGAGCAAGGATTGAAAGCTGGTGCTGGACCTGTTCAGCACACAATCCCCTTTACATTGGTGCATCCATCGTTGCTTTCACTGCTAACACTCGTACAGGAAAAGCATTTGAATAGAATCAGTCCAGAGCCTGCTCCCTGCTGGCAGCAACACAGCACAGAATGAACAGGGGCATCTGCTCACACGGCAGAAGGACCATCAGGGAAAGCTAGTGCTGTGTCTCTTCAGCACACAAATAGCTTTGCAACGGGGTCACCATCATTGCAGTCTCTCCTCGGTTTCATACCTAAAAGTCCATTTGAATCCAAATTCTCAGGTGGTGTCTCTCAGCTGCCCAGCAGCACAGTTAGTACAGCACGAACGTTTGGACTCTGCTCCCACAGCAGAAGAGCCAGGATTGAAAGCTGGTGCTGGACCTGTTCAGCACACAATCCCTTTTACATTGGTGCCTCCATCGTTGCTTTCACTGCTCACATTCATACAGGAAAAGCATTTGAATGGAATCAGTCCAGAGGCTGCTCTCTGCTGCGCAGCAACACAGTCAGCACAGAATGAACAGTGGCCTCTGCTCACACGGCAGAAGGAGCAGCAGGGAAAGCTAGTGCTCTGCTTCTTCAGCACACAAGCAGCTTTGCAACGGGGTCACCATCATTGCAGTCTCTCCTCGGTTTCCTACCTAAAAGTCCATTTGAATCCAAATTCTCAGGTGGTGTCTCTCAGCTGCCCAGCAGCACAGTTATTACAGCACGAACGTTTGGCCTCTGCTCCCACAGCAGAAGAGCCAGGATTGAAAGCTGGTGCTGGACCTGTTCAGCACACAATCCCTTTTACATTGGTGCATTCATCGTTGCTTTCACTGCTAACACTCGTACAGGAAAAGCATTTGAATAGAATCAGTCCAGAGCCTGCTCCCTGCTGGCAGCAACGCAGCACAGAATGAACAGGGGCATCTGCTCACACGGCAGAAGGACCAGCAGGGAAAGCTAGTGCTGTGTCTCTTCAGCACACAAGCAGCTTTGCAACGGGGTCACCATCATTGCAGTCTCTCCTCGGTTTCATACCTAAAAGTCCATTTGAATCCAAATTCTCAGGTGGTGTCTCTCAGCTGCCCAGCAGCACAGTTAGTACAGCACGAACGTTTGGCCTCTGCTCCCACAGCAGAAGAGCCAGGATTGAAAGCTGGTGCTGGACCTGTTCAGCACACAATCCCTTTTACATTGGTGCATTCATCGTTGCTTTCACTGCTCACTTTCATACAGGAAAAGCATTTGAATGGAATCAGTCCAGAGGCTGCTCTCTGCTGCGCAGCAACACAGTCAGCACAGAATGAACAGTGGCATCTGCTCACACGGCAGAAGGAGCAGCAGGGAAAGCTAGTGCTCTGCTTCTTCAGCACACAAGCAGCTTTGAAACGGGGTCACCATCATTGCAGTCTCTCCTCGGTTTCCTACCTAAAAGTCCATTTGAATCCAAATTCTCAGGTGGTGTCTCTCAGCTGCCCAGCAGCACAGTTAGTACAGCACGAACGTTTGGCCTCTGCTCCCACAGCAGAAGAGCCAGGATTGAAAGCTGGTGCTGGACCTGTTCAGCACACAATCACCTTTACATTGGTGCCTCCATCGTTGCTTTCACTGCTCACATTCATACAGGAAAAGCATTTGAATGGAGTCAGTCCAGAGGCTGCTCTCTGCTGCGCAGCAACACAGTCAGCACAGAATGAACAGTGGCATCTGCTCACACGGCAGAAGGAGCAGCAGGGAAAGCTAGTGCTCTGCTTCTTCAGCACACAAGCATCTTTGCAACGGGGTCACCATCATTGCAGTCTCTCCTCGGTTTCCTACCTAAAAGTCCATTTGAATCCAAATTCTCAGGTGGTGTCTCTCAGCTGCCCAGCAGCACAGTGAGTACAGCACGAACGTTTGGCCTCTGCTCCCACAGCAGAAGAGCCAGGATTGAAAGCTGGTGCTGGACCTGTTCAGCACACAATCCCTTTTACATTGGTGCATTCATCGTTGCTTTCACTGCTCACTTTCATACAGGAAAAGCATTTGAATGGAATCAGTCCAGAGGCTGCTCTCTGCTGCGCAGCAACACAGTCAGCACAGAATGAACAGTGGCATCTGCTCACACGGCAGAAGGACCAGCAGGGAAAGCAAGTGCTGTGTCTCTTCAGCACACAAGCAGCTTTGCAACGGGGTCACCATCATTGCAGTCTCTCCTCGGTTTCATACCTAAAAGTCCATTTGAATCCAAATTCTCAGGTGGTGTCTCTCAGCTGCCCAGCAGCACAGTTAGTACAGCACGAACGTTTGGCCTCTGCTCCCACAGCAGAAGAGCCAGGATTGAAAGCTGGTGCTGGACCTGTTCAGCACACAATCCCTTTTACATTGGTGCATCCATCGTTGCTTTCACTGCTAACACTCGTACAGGAAAAGCATTTGAATAGAATCAGTCCAGAGCCTGCTCCCTGCTGGCAGCAACACAGCACAGAATGAACAGGGGCATCTGCTCACACGGCAGAAGGAGCAGCAGGGAAAGCTAGTGCTCTGCTTCTTCAGCACAGAAGCAGCTTTGCAACGGGGTCACCATCATTGCAGTCTCTCCTCGGTTTCCTACCTAAAAGTCCATTTGAATCCAAATTCTCAGGTGGTGTCTCTCAGCTGCCCAGCAGCACAGTTAGTACAGCACGAACGTTTGGCCTCTGCTCCCACAGCAGAAGAGCCAGGATTGAAAGCTGGTGCTGGACCTGTTCAGCACACAATCACCTTTACATTGGTGCCTCCATCGTTGCTTTCACTGCTCACATTCATACAGGAAAAGCATTTGAATGGAATCATTCCAGAGCCTTCTCTCTGCTGCGCAGCAACACAGTCAGCACAGAATGAACAGTGGCATCTGCTCACACGGCAGAAGGAGCAGCAGGGAAAGCTAGTGCTCTGCTTCTTCAGCACACAAGCAGCTTTGCAACGGGGTCACCATCATTTCAGTCTCTCCTCGGCTTCATACCTAAAAGTCCATTTGAATCCGAATTCTCAGGTGGTGTCTCTCAGCTGCCCAGCAGCACAGTGAGTACAGCACGAACGTTTGGCCTCTGCTCCAACAGCAGAAGAGCCAGGATTGAAAGCTGGTGCTGGACCTGTTTAGCACACAATCCCCTTTTCATTGATGCCTCCATCGTTGCTTTCACTGCTAACACTCATACAGGAAAAGCATTTGAATAGAATCCGTCCAGAGCCTGCTCCCTGCTGGCAGCAACACAGCACAGAATGAACAGTGGCATCTGCTCACACGGCAGAAGGAGCAGCAGGGAAAGCTAGTGCTCTGCTTCTTCAGCACACAAGCAGCTTTGCAACGGGGTCACCATCATTGCAGTCTCTCCTCGGCTTCATACCTAAAAGTCCATTTGAATCCAAATTCTCAGGTGGTGTCGCTCAGCTGCCCTGCAGCACAGTTAGTACAGCACGAACGTTTGGCCTCTGCTCCGACAGCAGAAGAGCCAGGATTGAAAGCTGGTGCTGGACCTGTTCAGCACACAACCTCTTTTACATTGGTGCATTCATCGTTGCTTTCACTGCTCACTTTCATACAGGAAAAGCATTTGAATGGAATCAGTCCAGAGGCTGCTCTCTGCTGCGCAGCAACACAGTCAGCACAGAATGAACAGTGGCATCTGCTCACACGGCAGAAGGAGCAGCAGGGAAAGCTAGTGCTCTGCTTCTTCAGCACACAAGCAGCTTTGCAACGGGGTCACCATGATTGCAGTCTCTCCTCGGCTTCATACCTAAAAGTCCATTTGAATCCAAATTCTCAGGTGGTGTCTCTCAGCTGCCCAGCAGCACAGTGAGTACAGCACGAACGTTTGGCCTCTGCTCCCACAGCAGAAGAGCCAGGATTGAAAGCTGGTGCTGGACCTGTTCAGCACACAATCCCTTTTACATTGGTGCATTCATCGTTGCTTTCACTGCTCACTTTCATACAGGAAAAGCATTTGAATAGAATCAGTCCAGAGGCTGCTCTCTGCTGCGCAGGAACACAGTCAGCACAGAATGAACAGTGGCATCTGCTCACACGGCAGAAGGAGCAGCAGGGAAAGCTAGTGCTCTGCTTCTTCAGCACACAAGCAGCTTTGCAACGGGGTCACCATCATTGCAGTCTCTCCTCGGTTTCATACCTAAAAGTCCATTTGAATCCAAATTCTCAGGTGCTGTCTCTCAGCTGCCCAGCCGCACAGTGAGTACAGCACGAACGTATGGCCTCTGCTCCCACAGCAGAAGAGCCAGGATTGAAAGCTGGTGCTGGACCTGTTCAGCACACAATCCCTTTTACATTGGTGCATCCATCGTTGCTTTCACTGCTAACACTCGTACAGGAAAAGCATTTGAATAGAATCAGTCCAGAGCCTGCTCCCTGCTGGCAGCAACACAGCACAGAATGAACAGTGGCATCTGCTCACACGGCAGAAGGACCAGCAGGGAAAGCAAGTGCTGTGTCTCTTCAGCACACAAGCAGCTTTGCAACGGGGTCACCATCATTGCAGTCTCTCCTCGGTTTCATACCTAAAAGTCCATTTGAATCCAAATTCTCAGGTGGTGTCGCTCAGCTGCCCAGCAGCACAGTTAGTACAGCACGAACGTTTGGCCTCTGCTCCCACAGCAGAAGAGCCAGGATTGAAAGCTGGTGCTGGACCTGTTCAGCACACAATCCCTTTTACATTGGTGCATCCATCGTTGCTTTCACTGCTAACACTCGTACAGGAAAAGCATTTGAATAGAATCAGTCCAGAGCCTGCTCCCTGCTGGCAGCAACACAGCACAGAATGAACAGGGGCATCTGCTCACACGGCAGAAGGAGCAGCAGGGAAAGCTAGTGCTCTGCTTCTTCAGCACAGAAGCAGCTTTGCAACGGGGTCACCATCATTGCAGTCTCTCCTCGGTTTCCTACCTAAAAGTCCATTTGAATCCAAATTCTCAGGTGGTGTCTCTCAGCTGCCCAGCAGCACAGTTAGTACAGCACGAACGTTTGGACTCTGCTCCCACAGCAGAAGAGCCAGGATTGAAAGCTGGTGCTGGACCTGTTCAGCACACAATCCCTTTTACATTGGTGCCTCCATCGTTGCTTTCACTGCTCACATTCATACAGGAAAAGCATTTGAATGGAATCAGTCCAGAGGCTGCTCTCTGCTGCGCAGCAACACAGTCAGCACAGAATGAACAGTGGCCTCTGCTCACACGGCAGAAGGAGCAGCAGGGAAAGCTAGTGCTCTGCTTCTTCAGCACACAAGCAGCTTTGCAACGGGGTCACCATCATTGCAGTCTCTCCTCGGTTTCCTACCTAAAAGTCCATTTGAATCCAAATTCTCAGGTGGTGTCTCTCAGCTGCCCAGCAGCACAGTTATTACAGCACGAACGTTTGGCCTCTGCTCCCACAGCAGAAGAGCCAGGATTGAAAGCTGGTGCTGGACCTGTTCAGCACACAATCCCTTTTACATTGGTGCATTCATCGTTGCTTTCACTGCTAACACTCGTACAGGAAAAGCATTTGAATAGAATCAGTCCAGAGCCTGCTCCCTGCTGGCAGCAACGCAGCACAGAATGAACAGGGGCATCTGCTCACACGGCAGAAGGACCAGCAGGGAAAGCTAGTGCTGTGTCTCTTCAGCACACAAGCAGCTTTGCAACGGGGTCACCATCATTGCAGTCTCTCCTCGGTTTCATACCTAAAAGTCCATTTGAATCCAAATTCTCAGGTGGTGTCTCTCAGCTGCCCAGCAGCACAGTTAGTACAGCACGAACGTTTGGCCTCTGCTCCCACAGCAGAAGAGCCAGGATTGAAAGCTGGTGCTGGACCTGTTCAGCACACAATCACCTTTACATTGGTGCCTCCATCGTTGCTTTCACTGCTCACATTCATACAGGAAAAGCATTTGAATGGAGTCAGTCCAGAGGCTGCTCTCTGCTGCGCAGCAACACAGTCAGCACAGAATGAACAGTGGCATCTGCTCACACGGCAGAAGGAGCAGCAGGGAAAGCTAGTGCTCTGCTTCTTCAGCACACAAGCATCTTTGCAACGGGGTCACCATCATTGCAGTCTCTCCTCGGTTTCATACCTAAAAGTCCATTTGAATCCAAATTCTCAGGTGGTGTCTCTCAGCTGCCCAGCAGCACAGTGAGTACAGCACGAACGTTTGGCCTCTGCTCCCACAGCAGAAGAGCCAGGATTGAAAGCTGGTGCTGGACCTGTTCAGCACACAATCCCTTTTACATTGGTGCATTCATCGTTGCTTTCACTGCTCACTTTCATACAGGAAAAGCATTTGAATGGAATCAGTCCAGAGGCTGCTCTCTGCTGCGCAGCAACACAGTCAGCACAGAATGAACAGTGGCATCTGCTCACACGGCAGAAGGAGCAGCAGGGAAAGCTAGTGCTCTGCTTCTTCAGCACACAAGCAGCTTTGCAACGGGGTCACCATGATTGCAGTCTCTCCTCGGCTTCATACCTAAAAGTCCATTTGAATCCAAATTCTCAGGTGGTGTCTCTCAGCTGCCCAGCAGCACAGTGAGTACAGCACGAACGTTTGGCCTCTGCTCCCACAGCAGAAGAGCCAGGATTGAAAGCTGGTGCTGGACCTGTTCAGCACACAATCCCTTTTACATTGGTGCATTCATCGTTGCTTTCACTGCTCACTTTCATACAGGAAAAGCATTTGAATAGAATCAGTCCAGAGGCTGCTCTCTGCTGCGCAGGAACACAGTCAGCACAGAATGAACAGTGGCATCTGCTCACACGGCAGAAGGAGCAGCAGGGAAAGCTAGTGCTCTGCTTCTTCAGCACACAAGCAGCTTTGCAACGGGGTCACCATCATTGCAGTCTCTCCTCGGTTTCATACCTAAAAGTCCATTTGAATCCAAATTCTCAGGTGCTGTCTCTCAGCTGCCCAGCCGCACAGTGAGTACAGCACGAACGTATGGCCTCTGCTCCCACAGCAGAAGAGCCAGGATTGAAAGCTGGTGCTGGACCTGTTCAGCACACAATCCCTTTTACATTGGTGCATCCATCGTTGCTTTCACTGCTAACACTCGTACAGGAAAAGCATTTGAATAGAATCAGTCCAGAGCCTGCTCCCTGCTGGCAGCAACACAGCACAGAATGAACAGTGGCATCTGCTCACACGGCAGAAGGACCAGCAGGGAAAGCAAGTGCTGTGTCTCTTCAGCACACAAGCAGCTTTGCAACGGGGTCACCATCATTGCAGTCTCTCCTCGGTTTCATACCTAAAAGTCCATTTGAATCCAAATTCTCAGGTGGTGTCGCTCAGCTGCCCAGCAGCACAGTTAGTACAGCACGAACGTTTGGCCTCTGCTCCCACAGCAGAAGAGCCAGGATTGAAAGCTGGTGCTGGACCTGTTCAGCACACAATCCCTTTTACATTGGTGCATCCATCGTTGCTTTCACTGCTAACACTCGTACAGGAAAAGCATTTGAATAGAATCAGTCCAGAGCCTGCTCCCTGCTGGCAGCAACACAGCACAGAATGAACAGGGGCATCTGCTCACACGGCAGAAGGAGCAGCAGGGAAAGCTAGTGCTCTGCTTCTTCAGCACAGAAGCAGCTTTGCAACGGGGTCACCATCATTGCAGTCTCTCCTCGGTTTCCTACCTAAAAGTCCATTTGAATCCAAATTCTCAGGTGGTGTCTCTCAGCTGCCCAGCAGCACAGTTAGTACAGCACGAACGTTTGGACTCTGCTCCCACAGCAGAAGAGCCAGGATTGAAAGCTGGTGCTGGACCTGTTCAGCACACAATCCCTTTTACATTGGTGCCTCCATCGTTGCTTTCACTGCTCACATTCATACAGGAAAAGCATTTGAATGGAATCAGTCCAGAGGCTGCTCTCTGCTGCGCAGCAACACAGTCAGCACAGAATGAACAGTGGCCTCTGCTCACACGGCAGAAGGAGCAGCAGGGAAAGCTAGTGCTCTGCTTCTTCAGCACACAAGCAGCTTTGCAACGGGGTCACCATCATTGCAGTCTCTCCTCGGTTTCCTACCTAAAAGTCCATTTGAATCCAAATTCTCAGGTGGTGTCTCTCAGCTGCCCAGCAGCACAGTTATTACAGCACGAACGTTTGGCCTCTGCTCCCACAGCAGAAGAGCCAGGATTGAAAGCTGGTGCTGGACCTGTTCAGCACACAATCCCTTTTACATTGGTGCATTCATCGTTGCTTTCACTGCTAACACTCGTACAGGAAAAGCATTTGAATAGAATCAGTCCAGAGCCTGCTCCCTGCTGGCAGCAACGCAGCACAGAATGAACAGGGGCATCTGCTCACACGGCAGAAGGACCAGCAGGGAAAGCTAGTGCTGTGTCTCTTCAGCACACAAGCAGCTTTGCAACGGGGTCACCATCATTGCAGTCTCTCCTCGGTTTCATACCTAAAAGTCCATTTGAATCCAAATTCTCAGGTGGTGTCTCTCAGCTGCCCAGCAGCACAGTTAGTACAGCACGAACGTTTGGCCTCTGCTCCCACAGCAGAAGAGCCAGGATTGAAAGCTGGTGCTGGACCTGTTCAGCACACAATCACCTTTACATTGGTGCCTCCATCGTTGCTTTCACTGCTCACATTCATACAGGAAAAGCATTTGAATGGAGTCAGTCCAGAGGCTGCTCTCTGCTGCGCAGCAACACAGTCAGCACAGAATGAACAGTGGCATCTGCTCACACGGCAGAAGGAGCAGCAGGGAAAGCTAGTGCTCTGCTTCTTCAGCACACAAGCATCTTTGCAACGGGGTCACCATCATTGCAGTCTCTCCTCGGTTTCCTACCTAAAAGTCCATTTGAATCCAAATTCTCAGGTGGTGTCTCTCAGCTGCCCAGCAGCACAGTGAGTACAGCACGAACGTTTGGCCTCTGCTCCCACAGCAGAAGAGCCAGGATTGAAAGCTGGTGCTGGACCTGTTCAGCACACAATCCCTTTTACATTGGTGCATTCATCGTTGCTTTCACTGCTCACTTTCATACAGGAAAAGCATTTGAATGGAATCAGTCCAGAGGCTGCTCTCTGCTGCGCAGCAACACAGTCAGCACAGAATGAACAGTGGCATCTGCTCACACGGCAGAAGGAGCAGCAGGGAAAGCTAGTGCTCTGCTTCTTCAGCACACAAGCAGCTTTGCAACGGTGTCACCATCATTGCAGTCTCTCCTCGGTTTCATACCTAAAAGTCCATTTGAATCCAAATTCTCAGGTGCTGTCTCTCAGCTGCCCAGCCGCACAGTGAGTACAGCACGAACGTATGGCCTCTGCTCCCACAGCAGAAGAGCCAGGATTGAAAGCTGGTGCTGGACCTGTTCAGCACACAATCCCTTTTACATTGGTGCATCCATCGTTGCTTTCACTGCTAACACTCGTACAGGAAAAGCATTTGAATAGAATCAGTCCAGAGCCTGCTCCCTGCTGGCAGCAACACAGCACAGAATGAACAGGGGCATCTGCTCACACGGCAGAAGGACCAGCAGGGAAAGCAAGTGCTGTGTCTCTTCAGCACACAAGCAGCTTTGCAACGGGGTCACCATCATTGCAGTCTCTCCTCGGTTTCATACCTAAAAGTCCATTTGAATCCAAATTCTCAGGTGGTGTCTCTCAGCTGCCCAGCAGCACAGTTAGTACAGCACGAACGTTTGGCCTCTGCTCCCACAGCAGAAGAGCCAGGATTGAAAGCTGGTGCTGGACCTGTTCAGCACACAATCCCTTTTACATTGGTGCATCCATCGTTGCTTTCACTGCTAACACTCGTACAGGAAAAGCATTTGAATAGAATCCGTCCAGAGCCTGCTCCCTGCTGGCAGCAACACAGCACAGAATGAACAGGGGCATCTGCTCACACGGCAGAAGGACCAGCAGGGAAAGCTAGTGCTGTGTCTCTTCAGCACACAAGAAGCTTTGCAACGGGGTCACCATCATTGCAGTCTCTCCTCGGTTTCATACCTAAAAGTCCATTTGAATCCAAATTCTCAGGTGGTGTCTCTCAGCTGCCCAGCAGCACAGTTAGTACAGCACGAACGTTTGGCCTCTGCTCCCACAGCAGAAGAGCCAGGATTGAAAGCTGGTGCTGGACCTGTTCAGCACACAATCCCTTTTACATTGGTGCATTCATCGTTGCTTTCACTGCTCACTTTCATACAGGAAAAGCATTTGAATGGAATCAGTCCAGAGGCTGCTCTCTGCTGCGCAGCAACACAGTCAGCACAGAATGAACAGTGGCATCTGCTCACACGGCAGAAGGAGCAGCAGGGAAAGCTAGTGCTCTGCTTCTTCAGCACACAAGCAGCTTTGAAACGGGGTCACCATCATTGCAGTCTCTCCTCGGTTTCCTACCTAAAAGTCCATTTGAATCCAAATTCTCAGGTGGTGTCTCTCAGCTGCCCAGCAGCACAGTTAGTACAGCACGAACGTTTGGCCTCTGCTCCCACAGCAGAAGAGCCAGGATTGAAAGCTGGTGCTGGACCTGTTCAGCACACAATCACCTTTACATTGGTGCCTCCATCGTTGCTTTCACTGCTCACATTCATACAGGAAAAGCATTTGAATGGAGTCAGTCCAGAGGCTGCTCTCTGCTGCGCAGCAACACAGTCAGCACAGAATGAACAGTGGCATCTGCTCACACGGCAGAAGGAGCAGCAGGGAAAGCTAGTGCTCTGCTTCTTCAGCACACAAGCATCTTTGCAACGGGGTCACCATCATTGCAGTCTCTCCTCGGTTTCCTACCTAAAAGTCCATTTGAATCCAAATTCTCAGGTGGTGTCTCTCAGCTGCCCAGCAGCACAGTGAGTACAGCACGAACGTTTGGCCTCTGCTCCCACAGCAGAAGAGCCAGGATTGAAAGCTGGTGCTGGACCTGTTCAGCACACAATCCCTTTTACATTGGTGCATTCATCGTTGCTTTCACTGCTCACTTTCATACAGGAAAAGCATTTGAATGGAATCAGTCCAGAGGCTGCTCTCTGCTGCGCAGCAACACAGTCAGCACAGAATGAACAGTGGCATCTGCTCACACGGCAGAAGGAGCAGCAGGGAAAGCTAGTGCTCTGCTTCTTCAGCACACAAGCAGCTTTGAAACGGGGTCACCATCATTGCAGTCTCTCCTCGGTTTCCTACCTAAAAGTCCATTTGAATCCAAATTCTCAGGTGGTGTCTCTCAGCTGCCCAGCAGCACAGTTAGTACAGCACGAACGTTTGGCCTCTGCTCCCACAGCAGAAGAGCCAGGATTGAAAGCTGGTGCTGGACCTGTTCAGCACACAATCACCTTTACATTGGTGCCTCCATCGTTGCTTTCACTGCTCACATTCATACAGGAAAAGCATTTGAATGGAGTCAGTCCAGAGGCTGCTCTCTGCTGCGCAGCAACACAGTCAGCACAGAATGAACAGTGGCATCTGCTCACACGGCAGAAGGAGCAGCAGGGAAAGCTAGTGCTCTGCTTCTTCAGCACACAAGCATCTTTGCAACGGGGTCACCATCATTGCAGTCTCTCCTCGGTTTCCTACCTAAAAGTCCATTTGAATCCAAATTCTCAGGTGGTGTCTCTCAGCTGCCCAGCAGCACAGTGAGTACAGCACGAACGTTTGGCCTCTGCTCCCACAGCAGAAGAGCCAGGATTGAAAGCTGGTGCTGGACCTGTTCAGCACACAATCCCTTTTACATTGGTGCATTCATCGTTGCTTTCACTGCTCACTTTCATACAGGAAAAGCATTTGAATGGAATCAGTCCAGAGGCTGCTCTCTGCTGCGCAGCAACACAGTCAGCACAGAATGAACAGTGGCATCTGCTCACACGGCAGAAGGAGCAGCAGGGAAAGCTAGTGCTCTGCTTCTTCAGCACACAAGCAGCTTTGCAACGGGGTCACCATCATTGCAGTCTCTCCTCGGTTTCATACCTAAAAGTCCATTTGAATCCAAATTCTCAGGTGCTGTCTCTCAGCTGCCCAGCCGCACAGTGAGTACAGCACGAACGTATGGCTCTGCTCCCACAGCAGAAGAGCCAGGATTGAAAGCTGGTGCTGGACCTGTTCAGCACACAATCCCTTTTACATTGGTGCATCCATCGTTGCTTTCACTGCTAACACTCGTACAGGAAAAGCATTTGAATAGAATCAGTCCAGAGCCTGCTCCCTGCTGGCAGCAACACAGCACAGAATGAACAGGGGCATCTGCTCACACGGCAGAAGGACCAGCAGGGAAAGCAAGTGCTGTGTCTCTTCAGCACACAAGCAGCTTTGCAACGGGGTCACCATCATTGCAGTCTCTCCTCGGTTTCATACCTAAAAGTCCATTTGAATCCAAATTCTCAGGTGGTGTCTCTCAGCTGCCCAGCAGCACAGTTAGTACAGCACGAACGTTTGGCCTCTGCTCCCACAGCAGAAGAGCCAGGATTGAAAGCTGGTGCTGGACCTGTTCAGCACACAATCCCTTTTACATTGGTGCATCCATCGTTGCTTTCACTGCTAACACTCGTACAGGAAAAGCATTTGAATAGAATCAGTCCAGAGCCTGCTCCCTGCTGGCAGCAACACAGCACAGAATGAACAGGGGCATCTGCTCACACGGCAGAAGGACCAGCAGGGAAAGCTAGTGCTGTGTCTCTTCAGCACACAAGAAGCTTTGCAACGGGGTCACCATCATTGCAGTCTCTCCTCGGTTTCATACCTAAAAGTCCATTTGAATCCAAATTCTCAGGTGGTGTCTCTCAGCTGCCCAGCAGCACAGTTAGTACAGCACGAACGTTTGGCCTCTGCTCCCACAGCAGAAGAGCCAGGATTGAAAGCTGGTGCTGGACCTGTTCAGCACACAATCCCTTTTACATTGGTGCATTCATCGTTGCTTTCACTGCTCACTTTCATACAGGAAAAGCATTTGAATGGAATCAGTCCAGAGGCTGCTCTCTGCTGCGCAGCAACACAGTCAGCACAGAATGAACAGTGGCATCTGCTCACACGGCAGAAGGAGCAGCAGGGAAAGCTAGTGCTCTGCTTCTTCAGCACACAAGCAGCTTTGAAACGGGGTCACCATCATTGCAGTCTCTCCTCGGTTTCCTACCTAAAAGTCCATTTGAATCCAAATTCTCAGGTGGTGTCTCTCAGCTGCCCAGCAGCACAGTTAGTACAGCACGAACGTTTGGCCTCTGCTCCCACAGCAGAAGAGCCAGGATTGAAAGCTGGTGCTGGACCTGTTCAGCACACAATCACCTTTACATTGGTGCCTCCATCGTTGCTTTCACTGCTCACATTCATACAGGAAAAGCATTTGAATGGAGTCAGTCCAGTGGCTGCTCTCTGCTGCGCAGCAACACAGTCAGCACAGAATGAACAGTGGCATCTGCTCACACGGCAGAAGGAGCAGCAGGGAAAGCTAGTGCTCTGCTTCTTCAGCACACAAGCATCTTTGCAACGGGGTCACCATCATTGCAGTCTCTCCTCGGTTTCCTACCTAAAAGTCCATTTGAATCCAAATTCTCAGGTGGTGTCTCTCAGCTGCCCAGCAGCACAGTGAGTACAGCACGAACGTTTGGCCTCTGCTCCCACAGCAGAAGAGCCAGGATTGAAAGCTGGTGCTGGACCTGTTCAGCACACAATCCCTTTTACATTGGTGCATTCATCGTTGCTTTCACTGCTCACTTTCATACAGGAAAAGCATTTGAATGGAATCAGTCCAGAGGCTGCTCTCTGCTGCGCAGCAACACAGTCAGCACAGAATGAACAGTGGCATCTGCTCACACGGCAGAAGGAGCAGCAGGGAAAGCTAGTGCTCTGCTTCTTCAGCACACAAGCAGCTTTGCAACGGTGTCACCATCATTGCAGTCTCTCCTCGGTTTCATACCTAAAAGTCCATTTGAATCCAAATTCTCAGGTGCTGTCTCTCAGCTGCCCAGCCGCACAGTGAGTACAGCACGAACGTATGGCCTCTGCTCCCACAGCAGAAGAGCCAGGATTGAAAGCTGGTGCTGGACCTGTTCAGCACACAATCCCTTTTACATTGGTGCATCCATCGTTGCTTTCACTGCTAACACTCGTACAGGAAAAGCATTTGAATAGAATCAGTCCAGAGCCTGCTCCCTGCTGGCAGCAACACAGCACAGAATGAACAGTGGCATCTGCTCACACGGCAGAAGGACCAGCAGGGAAAGCAAGTGCTGTGTCTCTTCAGCACACAAGCAGCTTTGCAACGGGGTCACCATCATTGCAGTCTCTCCTCGGTTTCATACCTAAAAGTCCATTTGAATCCAAATTCTCAGGTGGTGTCTCTCAGCTGCCCAGCAGCACAGTTAGTACAGCACGAACGTTTGGCCTCTGCTCCCACAGCAGAAGAGCCAGGATTGAAAGCTGGTGCTGGACCTGTTCAGCACACAATCCCTTTTACATTGGTGCATCCATCGTTGCTTTCACTGCTAACACTCGTACAGGAAAAGCATTTGAATAGAATCAGTCCAGAGCCTGCTCCCTGCTGGCAGCAACACAGCACAGAATGAACAGGGGCATCTGCTCACACGGCAGAAGGAGCAGCAGGGAAAGCTAGTGCTCTGCTTCTTCAGCACAGAAGCAGCTTTGCAACGGGGTCACCATCATTGCAGTCTCTCCTCGGTTTCCTACCTAAAAGTCCATTTGAATCCAAATTCTCAGGTGGTGTCTCTCAGCTGCCCAGCAGCACAGTTAGTACAGCACGAACGTTTGGCCTCTGCTCCCACAGCAGAAGAGCCAGGATTGAAAGCTGGTGCTGGACCTGTTCAGCACACAATCACCTTTACATTTGTGCCTCCATCGTTGCTTTCACTGCTCACATTCATACAGGAAAAGCATTTGAATGGAATCATTCCAGAGCCTTCTCTCTGCTGCGCAGCAACACAGTCAGCACAGAATGAACAGTGGCATCTGCTCACACGGCAGAAGGAGCAGCAGGGAAAGCTAGTGCTCTGCTTCTTCAGCACACAAGCAGCTTTGCAACGGGGTCACCATCATTTCAGTCTCTCCTCGGCTTCATACCTAAAAGTCCATTTGAATCCGAATTCTCAGGTGGTGTCTCTCAGCTGCCCAGCAGCACAGTGAGTACAGCACGAACGTTTGGCCTCTGCTCCAACAGCAGAAGAGCCAGGATTGAAAGCTGGTGCTGGACCTGTTTAGCACACAATCCCCTTTTCATTGATGCCTCCATCGTTGCTTTCACTGCTAACACTCATACAGGAAAAGCATTTGAATAGAATCCGTCCAGAGCCTGCTCCCTGCTGGCAGCAACACAGCACAGAATGAACAGTGGCATCTGCTCACACGGCAGAAGGAGCAGCAGGGAAAGCTAGTGCTCTGCTTCTTCAGCACACAAGCAGCTTTGCAACGGGGTCACCATCATTGCAGTCTCTCCTCGGCTTCATACCTAAAAGTCCATTTGAATCCAAATTCTCAGGTGGTGTCGCTCAGCTGCCCTGCAGCACAGTTAGTACAGCACGAACGTTTGGCCTCTGCTCCGACAGCAGAAGAGCCAGGATTGAAAGCTGGTGCTGGACCTGTTCAGCACACAACCTCTTTTACATTGGTGCATTCATCGTTGCTTTCACTGCTCACTTTCATACAGGAAAAGCATTTGAATGGAATCCGTCCAGAGGCTGCTCTCTGCTGCGCAGCAACACAGTCAGCACAGAATGAACAGTGGCATCTGCTCACACGGCAGAAGGAGCAGCAGGGAAAGCTAGTGCTCTGCTTCTTCAGCACACAAGCAGCTTTGCAACGGGGTCACCATGATTGCAGTCTCTCCTCGGCTTCATACCTAAAAGTCCATTTGAATCCAAATTCTCAGGTGGTGTCTCTCAGCTGCCCAGCAGCACAGTTAGTACAGCACGAACGTTTGGCCTCTGCTCCCACAGCAGAAGAGCCAGGATTGAAAGCTGGTGATGGACCTGTTCAGCACACAATCCCTTTTACATTGGTGCATTCATCGTTGCTTTCACTGCTCACTTTCATACAGGAAAAGCATTTGAATAGAATCAGTCCAGAGGCTGCTCTCTGCTGCGCAGGAACACAGTCAGCACAGAATGAACAGTGGCATCTGCTCACACGGCAGAAGGAGCAGCAGGGAAAGCTAGTGCTCTGCTTCTTCAGCACACAAGCAGCTTTGCAACGGGGTCACCATCATTGCAGTCTCTCCTCGGTTTCATACCTAAAAGTCCATTTGAATCCAAATTCTCAGGTGCTGTCTCTCAGCTGCCCAGCCGCACAGTGAGTACAGCACGAACGTATGGCCTCTGCTCCCACAGCAGAAGAGCCAGGATTGAAAGCTGGTGCTGGACCTGTTCAGCACACAATCCCTTTTACATTGGTGCATCCATCGTTGCTTTCACTGCTAACACTCGTACAGGAAAAGCATTTGAATAGAATCAGTCCAGAGCCTGCTCCCTGCTGGCAGCAACACAGCACAGAATGAACAGTGGCATCTGCTCACACGGCAGAAGGACCAGCAGGGAAAGCAAGTGCTGTGTCTCTTCAGCACACAAGCAGCTTTGCAACGGGGTCACCATCATTGCAGTCTCTCCTCGGTTTCATACCTAAAAGTCCATTTGAATCCAAATTCTCAGGTGGTGTCGCTCAGCTGCCCAGCAGCACAGTTAGTACAGCACGAACGTTTGGCCTCTGCTCCCACAGCAGAAGAGCCAGGATTGAAAGCTGGTGCTGGACCTGTTCAGCACAATCCCTTTTACATTGGTGCATCCATCGTTGCTTTCACTGCTAACACTCGTACAGGAAAAGCATTTGAATAGAATCAGTCCAGAGCCTGCTCCCTGCTGGCAGCAACACAGCACAGAATGAACAGGGGCATCTGCTCACACGGCAGAAGGAGCAGCAGGGAAAGCTAGTGCTCTGCTTCTTCAGCACAGAAGCAGCTTTGCAACGGGGTCACCATCATTGCAGTCTCTCCTCGGTTTCCTACCTAAAAGTCCATTTGAATCCAAATTCTCAGGTGGTGTCTCTCAGCTGCCCAGCAGCACAGTTAGTACAGCACGAACGTTTGGCCTCTGCTCCCACAGCAGAAGAGCCAGGATTGAAAGCTGGTGCTGGACCTGTTCAGCACACAATCACCTTTACATTGGTGCCTCCATCGTTGCTTTCACTGCTCACATTCATACAGGAAAAGCATTTGAATGGAATCATTCCAGAGGCTGCTCTCTGCTGCGCAGCAACACAGTCAGCACAGAATGAACAGTGGCATCTGCTCACACGGCAGAAGGAGCAGCAGGGAAAGCTAGTGCTCTGCTTCTTCAGCACACAAGCAGCTTTACAGCGGTGTCACCATCATTGCAGTCTCTCCTCGGTTTCATACCTAAAAGTCCATTTGAATCGAAATTCTCAAGCGGTCTCAGCTGCCCAGCAGCACAGTGAGTACAGCACGAACGTTTGGCCTCTGCTCCCACAGCAGAAGAGCAAGGATTGAAAGCTGGTGCTGGACCTGTTCAGCACACAATCCCCTTTACATTGGTGCATCCATCGTTGCTTTCACTGCTAACACTCGTACAGGAAAAGCATTTGAATAGAATCAGTCCAGAGCCTGCTCCCTGCTGGCAGCAACACAGCACAGAATGAACAGGGGCATCTGCTCACACGGCAGAAGGACCAGCAGGGAAAGCTAGTGCTGTGTCTCTTCAGCACACAAGAAGCTTTGCAACGGGGTCACCATCATTGCAGTCTCTCCTCGGTTTCATACCTAAAAGTCCATTTGAATCCAAATTCTCAGGTGGTGTCTCTCAGCTGCCCAGCAGCACAGTTAGTACAGCACGAACGTTTGGACTCTGCTCCCACAGCAGAAGAGCCAGGATTGAAAGCTGGTGCTGGACCTGTTCAGCACACAATCCCTTTTACATTGGTGCCTCCATCGTTGCTTTCACTGCTCACATTCATACAGGAAAAGCATTTGAATGGAATCAGTCCAGAGGCTGCTCTCTGCTGCGCAGCAACACAGTCAGCACAGAATGAACAGTGGCCTCTGCTCACACGGCAGAAGGAGCAGCAGGGAAAGCTAGTGCTCTGCTTCTTCAGCACACAAGCAGCTTTGCAACGGGGTCACCATCATTGCAGTCTCTCCTCGGTTTCCTACCTAAAAGTCCATTTGAATCCAAATTCTCAGGTGGTGTCTCTCAGCTGCCCAGCAGCACAGTTATTACAGCACGAACGTTTGGCCTCTGCTCCCACAGCAGAAGAGCCAGGATTGAAAGCTGGTGCTGGACCTGTTCAGCACACAATCCCTTTTACATTGGTGCATTCATCGTTGCTTTCACTGCTAACACTCGTACAGGAAAAGCATTTGAATAGAATCAGTCCAGAGCCTGCTCCCTGCTGGCAGCAACGCAGCACAGAATGAACAGGGGCATCTGCTCACACGGCAGAAGGACCAGCAGGGAAAGCTAGTGCTGTGTCTCTTCAGCACACAAGCAGCTTTGCAACGGGGTCACCATCATTGCAGTCTCTCCTCGGTTTCATACCTAAAAGTCCATTTGAATCCAAATTCTCAGGTGGTGTCTCTCAGCTGCCCAGCAGCACAGTTAGTACAGCACGAACGTTTGGCCTCTGCTCCCACAGCAGAAGAGCCAGGATTGAAAGCTGGTGCTGGACCTGTTCAGCACACAATCCCTTTTACATTGGTGCATTCATCGTTGCTTTCACTGCTCACTTTCATACAGGAAAAGCATTTGAATGGAATCAGTCCAGAGGCTGCTCTCTGCTGCGCAGCAACACAGTCAGCACAGAATGAACAGTGGCATCTGCTCACACGGCAGAAGGAGCAGCAGGGAAAGCTAGTGCTCTGCTTCTTCAGCACACAAGCAGCTTTGAAACGGGGTCACCATCATTGCAGTCTCTCCTCGGTTTCCTACCTAAAAGTCCATTTGAATCCAAATTCTCAGGTGGTGTCTCTCAGCTGCCCAGCAGCACAGTTAGTACAGCACGAACGTTTGGCCTCTGCTCCCACAGCAGAAGAGCCAGGATTGAAAGCTGGTGCTGGACCTGTTCAGCACACAATCACCTTTACATTGGTGCCTCCATCGTTGCTTTCACTGCTCACATTCATACAGGAAAAGCATTTGAATGGAGTCAGTCCAGAGGCTGCTCTCTGCTGCGCAGCAACACAGTCAGCACAGAATGAACAGTGGCATCTGCTCACACGGCAGAAGGAGCAGCAGGGAAAGCTAGTGCTCTGCTTCTTCAGCACACAAGCATCTTTGCAACGGGGTCACCATCATTGCAGTCTCTCCTCGGTTTCCTACCTAAAAGTCCATTTGAATCCAAATTCTCAGGTGGTGTCTCTCAGCTGCCCAGCAGCACAGTGAGTACAGCACGAACGTTTGGCCTCTGCTCCCACAGCAGAAGAGCCAGGATTGAAAGCTGGTGCTGGACCTGTTCAGCACACAATCCCTTTTACATTGGTGCATTCATCGTTGCTTTCACTGCTCACTTTCATACAGGAAAAGCATTTGAATGGAATCAGTCCAGAGGCTGCTCTCTGCTGCGCAGCAACACAGTCAGCACAGAATGAACAGTGGCATCTGCTCACACGGCAGAAGGAGCAGCAGGGAAAGCTAGTGCTCTGCTTCTTCAGCACACAAGCATCTTTGCAACGGTGTCACCATCATTGCAGTCTCTCCTCGGTTTCATACCTAAAAGTCCATTTGAATCCAAATTCTCAGGTGCTGTCTCTCAGCTGCCCAGCCGCACAGTGAGTACAGCACGAACGTATGGCCTCTGCTCCCACAGCAGAAGAGCCAGGATTGAAAGCTGGTGCTGGACCTGTTCAGCACACAATCCCTTTTACATTGGTGCATCCATCGTTGCTTTCACTGCTAACACTCGTACAGGAAAAGCATTTGAATAGAATCAGTCCAGAGCCTGCTCCCTGCTGGCAGCAACACAGCACAGAATGAACAGTGGCATCTGCTCACACGGCAGAAGGACCAGCAGGGAAAGCAAGTGCTGTGTCTCTTCAGCACACAAGCAGCTTTGCAACGGGGTCACCATCATTGCAGTCTCTCCTCGGTTTCATACCTAAAAGTCCATTTGAATCCAAATTCTCAGGTGGTGTCTCTCAGCTGCCCAGCAGCACAGTTAGTACAGCACGAACGTTTGGCCTCTGCTCCCACAGCAGAAGAGCCAGGATTGAAAGCTGGTGCTGGACCTGTTCAGCACACAATCCCTTTTACATTGGTGCATCCATCGTTGCTTTCACTGCTAACACTCGTACAGGAAAAGCATTTGAATAGAATCAGTCCAGAGCCTGCTCCCTGCTGGCAGCAACACAGCACAGAATGAACAGGGGCATCTGCTCACACGGCAGAAGGAGCAGCAGGGAAAGCTAGTGCTCTGCTTCTTCAGCACAGAAGCAGCTTTGCAACGGGGTCACCATCATTGCAGTCTCTCCTCGGTTTCCTACCTAAAAGTCCATTTGAATCCAAATTCTCAGGTGGTGTCTCTCAGCTGCCCAGCAGCACAGTTAGTACAGCACGAACGTTTGGCCTCTGCTCCCACAGCAGAAGAGCCAGGATTGAAAGCTGGTGCTGGACCTGTTCAGCACACAATCACCTTTACATTGGTGCCTCCATCGTTGCTTTCACTGCTCACATTCATACAGGAAAAGCATTTGAATGGAATCATTCCAGAGCCTTCTCTCTGCTGCGCAGCAACACAGTCAGCACAGAATGAACAGTGGCATCTGCTCACACGGCAGAAGGAGCAGCAGGGAAAGCTAGTGCTCTGCTTCTTCAGCACACAAGCAGCTTTGCAACGGGGTCACCATCATTTCAGTCTCTCCTCGGCTTCATACCTAAAAGTCCATTTGAATCCGAATTCTCAGGTGGTGTCTCTCAGCTGCCCAGCAGCACAGTGAGTACAGCACGAACGTTTGGCCTCTGCTCCAACAGCAGAAGAGCCAGGATTGAAAGCTGGTGCTGGACCTGTTCAGCACACAATCCCCTTTACATTGGTGCCTCCATCGTTGCTTTCACTGCTAACACTCATACAGGAAAAGCATTTGAATAGAATCCGTCCAGAGCCTGCTCCCTGCTGGCAGCAACACAGCACAGAATGAACAGTGGCATCTGCTCACACGGCAGAAGGAGCAGCAGGGAAAGCTAGTGCTCTGCTTCTTCAGCACACAAGCAGCTTTGCAACGGGGTCACCATCATTGCAGTCTCTCCTCGGTTTCATACCTAAAAGTCCATTTGAATCCAAATTCTCAGGTGGTGTCTCTCAGCTGCCCAGCAGCACAGTTAGTACAGCACGAACGTTTGGCCTCTGCTCCCACAGCAGAAGAGCCAGGATTGAAAGCTGGTGATGGACCTGTTCAGCACACAATCCCTTTTACATTGGTGCATTCATCGTTGCTTTCACTGCTCACTTTCATACAGGAAAAGCATTTGAATGGAATCAGTCCAGAGGCTGCTCTCTGCTGCGCAGCAACACAGTCAGCACAGAATGAACAGTGGCATCTGCTCACACGGCAGAAGGAGCAGCAGGGAAAGCTAGTGCTCTGCTTCTTCAGCACACAAGCAGCTTTGCAACGGTGTCACCATCATTGCAGTCTCTCCTCGGTTTCATACCTAAAAGTCCATTTGAATCCAAATTCTCAGGTGCTGTCTCTCAGCTGCCCAGCCGCACAGTGAGTACAGCACGAACGTATGGCCTCTGCTCCCACAGCAGAAGAGCCAGGATTGAAAGCTGGTGCTGGACCTGTTCAGCACACAATCCCTTTTACATTGGTGCATCCATCGTTGCTTTCACTGCTAACACTCGTACAGGAAAAGCATTTGAATAGAATCAGTCCAGAGCCTGCTCCCTGCTGGCAGCAACACAGCACAGAATGAACAGTGGCATCTGCTCACACGGCAGAAGGACCAGCAGGGAAAGCAAGTGCTGTGTCTCTTCAGCACACAAGCAGCTTTGCAACGGGGTCACCATCATTGCAGTCTCTCCTCGGTTTCATACCTAAAAGTCCATTTGAATCCAAATTCTCAGGTGGTGTCTCTCAGCTGCCCAGCAGCACAGTTAGTACAGCACGAACGTTTGGCCTCTGCTCCCACAGCAGAAGAGCCAGGATTGAAAGCTGGTGCTGGACCTGTTCAGCACACAATCCCTTTTACATTGGTGCATCCATCGTTGCTTTCACTGCTAACACTCGTACAGGAAAAGCATTTGAATAGAATCAGTCCAGAGCCTGCTCCCTGCTGGCAGCAACACAGCACAGAATGAACAGGGGCATCTGCTCACACGGCAGAAGGAGCAGCAGGGAAAGCTAGTGCTCTGCTTCTTCAGCACAGAAGCAGCTTTGCAACGGGGTCACCATCATTGCAGTCTCTCCTCGGTTTCCTACCTAAAAGTCCATTTGAATCCAAATTCTCAGGTGGTGTCTCTCAGCTGCCCAGCAGCACAGTTAGTACAGCACGAACGTTTGGCCTCTGCTCCCACAGCAGAAGAGCCAGGATTGAAAGCTGGTGCTGGACCTGTTCAGCACACAATCACCTTTACATTGGTGCCTCCATCGTTGCTTTCACTGCTCACATTCATACAGGAAAAGCATTTGAATGGAATCATTCCAGAGCCTTCTCTCTGCTGCGCAGCAACACAGTCAGCACAGAATGAACAGTGGCATCTGCTCACACGGCAGAAGGAGCAGCAGGGAAAGCTAGTGCTCTGCTTCTTCAGCACACAAGCAGCTTTGCAACGGGGTCACCATCATTTCAGTCTCTCCTCGGCTTCATACCTAAAAGTCCATTTGAATCCGAATTCTCAGGTGGTGTCTCTCAGCTGCCCAGCAGCACAGTGAGTACAGCACGAACGTTTGGCCTCTGCTCCAACAGCAGAAGAGCCAGGATTGAAAGCTGGTGCTGGACCTGTTCAGCACACAATCCCCTTTACATTGGTGCCTCCATCGTTGCTTTCACTGCTAACACTCATACAGGAAAAGCATTTGAATAGAATCCGTCCAGAGCCTGCTCCCTGCTGGCAGCAACACAGCACAGAATGAACAGTGGCATCTGCTCACACGGCAGAAGGAGCAGCAGGGAAAGCTAGTGCTCTGCTTCTTCAGCACACAAGCAGCTTTGCAACGGGGTCACCATCATTGCAGTCTCTCCTCGGTTTCATACCTAAAAGTCCATTTGAATCCAAATTCTCAGGTGGTGTCTCTCAGCTGCCCAGCAGCACAGTTAGTACAGCACGAACGTTTGGCCTCTGCTCCCACAGCAGAAGAGCCAGGATTGAAAGCTGGTGATGGACCTGTTCAGCACACAATCCCTTTTACATTGGTGCATTCATCGTTGCTTTCACTGCTCACTTTCATAC
This sequence comes from Pezoporus flaviventris, assembly GCF_033815535.1. Classification (NCBI taxonomy): domain Eukaryota; kingdom Metazoa; phylum Chordata; class Aves; order Psittaciformes; family Psittacidae; genus Pezoporus; species Pezoporus flaviventris. The sequence continues at coordinate 630,458 of NW_026892766.1, read as the reverse complement.
AGGAAAAGCATTTGAATGGAATCAGTCCAGAGGCTGCTCTCTGCTGCGCAGCAACACAGTCAGCACAGAATGAACAGTGGCATCTGCTCACACGGCAGAAGGAGCAGCAGGGAAAGCTAGTGCTCTGCTTCTTCAGCACACAAGCAGCTTTGCAACGGTGTCACCATCATTGCAGTCTCTCCTCGGTTTCATACCTAAAAGTCCATTTGAATCCAAATTCTCAGGTGCTGTCTCTCAGCTGCCCAGCCGCACAGTGAGTACAGCACGAACGTATGGCCTCTGCTCCCACAGCAGAAGAGCCAGGATTGAAAGCTGGTGCTGGACCTGTTCAGCACACAATCCCTTTTACATTGGTGCATCCATCGTTGCTTTCACTGCTAACACTCGTACAGGAAAAGCATTTGAATAGAATCAGTCCAGAGCCTGCTCCCTGCTGGCAGCAACACAGCACAGAATGAACAGTGGCATCTGCTCACACGGCAGAAGGACCAGCAGGGAAAGCAAGTGCTGTGTCTCTTCAGCACACAAGCAGCTTTGCAACGGGGTCACCATCATTGCAGTCTCTCCTCGGTTTCATACCTAAAAGTCCATTTGAATCCAAATTCTCAGGTGGTGTCTCTCAGCTGCCCAGCAGCACAGTTAGTACAGCACGAACGTTTGGCCTCTGCTCCCACAGCAGAAGAGCCAGGATTGAAAGCTGGTGCTGGACCTGTTCAGCACACAATCCCTTTTACATTGGTGCATCCATCGTTGCTTTCACTGCTAACACTCGTACAGGAAAAGCATTTGAATAGAATCAGTCCAGAGCCTGCTCCCTGCTGGCAGCAACACAGCACAGAATGAACAGGGGCATCTGCTCACACGGCAGAAGGAGCAGCAGGGAAAGCTAGTGCTCTGCTTCTTCAGCACAGAAGCAGCTTTGCAACGGGGTCACCATCATTGCAGTCTCTCCTCGGTTTCCTACCTAAAAGTCCATTTGAATCCAAATTCTCAGGTGGTGTCTCTCAGCTGCCCAGCAGCACAGTTAGTACAGCACGAACGTTTGGCCTCTGCTCCCACAGCAGAAGAGCCAGGATTGAAAGCTGGTGCTGGACCTGTTCAGCACACAATCACCTTTACATTGGTGCCTCCATCGTTGCTTTCACTGCTCACATTCATACAGGAAAAGCATTTGAATGGAATCATTCCAGAGCCTTCTCTCTGCTGCGCAGCAACACAGTCAGCACAGAATGAACAGTGGCATCTGCTCACACGGCAGAAGGAGCAGCAGGGAAAGCTAGTGCTCTGCTTCTTCAGCACACAAGCAGCTTTGCAACGGGGTCACCATCATTTCAGTCTCTCCTCGGCTTCATACCTAAAAGTCCATTTGAATCCGAATTCTCAGGTGGTGTCTCTCAGCTGCCCAGCAGCACAGTGAGTACAGCACGAACGTTTGGCCTCTGCTCCAACAGCAGAAGAGCCAGGATTGAAAGCTGGTGCTGGACCTGTTCAGCACACAATCCCCTTTACATTGGTGCCTCCATCGTTGCTTTCACTGCTAACACTCATACAGGAAAAGCATTTGAATAGAATCCGTCCAGAGCCTGCTCCCTGCTGGCAGCAACACAGCACAGAATGAACAGTGGCATCTGCTCACACGGCAGAAGGAGCAGCAGGGAAAGCTAGTGCTCTGCTTCTTCAGCACACAAGCAGCTTTGCAACGGGGTCACCATCATTGCAGTCTCTCCTCGGCTTCATACCTAAAAGTCCATTTGAATCCAAATTCTCAGGTGGTGTCGCTCAGCTGCCCTGCAGCACAGTTAGTACAGCACGAACGTTTGGCCTCTGCTCCGACAGCAGAAGAGCCAGGATTGAAAGCTGGTGCTGGACCTGTTCAGCACACAACCTCTTTTACATTGGTGCATTCATCGTTGCTTTCACTGCTCACTTTCATACAGGAAAAGCATTTGAATGGAATCAGTCCAGAGGCTGCTCTCTGCTGCGCAGCAACACAGTCAGCACAGAATGAACAGTGGCATCTGCTCACACGGCAGAAGGAGCAGCAGGGAAAGCTAGTGCTCTGCTTCTTCAGCACACAAGCAGCTTTGCAACGGGGTCACCATGATTGCAGTCTCTCCTCGGCTTCATACCTAAAAGTCCATTTGAATCCAAATTCTCAGGTGCTGTCTCTCAGCTGCCCAGCCGCACAGTGAGTACAGCACGAACGTATGGCCTCTGCTCCCACAGCAGAAGAGCCAGGATTGAAAGCTGGTGCTGGACCTGTTCAGCACACAATCCCTTTTACATTGGTGCATCCATCGTTGCTTTCACTGCTAACACTCGTACAGGAAAAGCATTTGAATAGAATCAGTCCAGAGCCTGCTCCCTGCTGGCAGCAACACAGCACAGAATGAACAGTGGCATCTGCTCACACGGCAGAAGGACCAGCAGGGAAAGCAAGTGCTGTGTCTCTTCAGCACACAAGCAGCTTTGCAACGGGGTCACCATCATTGCAGTCTCTCCTCGGTTTCATACCTAAAAGTCCATTTGAATCCAAATTCTCAGGTGGTGTCTCTCAGCTGCCCAGCAGCACAGTTAGTACAGCACGAACGTTTGGCCTCTGCTCCCACAGCAGAAGAGCCAGGATTGAAAGCTGGTGCTGGACCTGTTCAGCACACAATCCCTTTTACATTGGTGCATCCATCGTTGCTTTCACTGCTAACACTCGTACAGGAAAAGCATTTGAATAGAATCAGTCCAGAGCCTGCTCCCTGCTGGCAGCAACACAGCACAGAATGAACAGGGGCATCTGCTCACACGGCAGAAGGAGCAGCAGGGAAAGCTAGTGCTCTGCTTCTTCAGCACAGAAGCAGCTTTGCAACGGGGTCACCATCATTGCAGTCTCTCCTCGGTTTCCTACCTAAAAGTCCATTTGAATCCAAATTCTCAGGTGGTGTCTCTCAGCTGCCCAGCAGCACAGTTAGTACAGCACGAACGTTTGGCCTCTGCTCCCACAGCAGAAGAGCCAGGATTGAAAGCTGGTGCTGGACCTGTTCAGCACACAATCACCTTTACATTGGTGCCTCCATCGTTGCTTTCACTGCTCACATTCATACAGGAAAAGCATTTGAATGGAATCATTCCAGAGCCTTCTCTCTGCTGCGCAGCAACACAGTCAGCACAGAATGAACAGTGGCATCTGCTCACACGGCAGAAGGAGCAGCAGGGAAAGCTAGTGCTCTGCTTCTTCAGCACACAAGCAGCTTTGCAACGGGGTCACCATCATTTCAGTCTCTCCTCGGCTTCATACCTAAAAGTCCATTTGAATCCGAATTCTCAGGTGGTGTCTCTCAGCTGCCCAGCAGCACAGTGAGTACAGCACGAACGTTTGGCCTCTGCTCCAACAGCAGAAGAGCCAGGATTGAAAGCTGGTGCTGGACCTGTTCAGCACACAATCCCCTTTACATTGGTGCCTCCATCGTTGCTTTCACTGCTAACACTCATACAGGAAAAGCATTTGAATAGAATCCGTCCAGAGCCTGCTCCCTGCTGGCAGCAACACAGCACAGAATGAACAGTGGCATCTGCTCACACGGCAGAAGGAGCAGCAGGGAAAGCTAGTGCTCTGCTTCTTCAGCACACAAGCAGCTTTGCAACGGGGTCACCATCATTGCAGTCTCTCCTCGGCTTCATACCTAAAAGTCCATTTGAATCCAAATTCTCAGGTGGTGTCGCTCAGCTGCCCTGCAGCACAGTTAGTACAGCACGAACGTTTGGCCTCTGCTCCGACAGCAGAAGAGCCAGGATTGAAAGCTGGTGCTGGACCTGTTCAGCACACAACCTCTTTTACATTGGTGCATTCATCGTTGCTTTCACTGCTCACTTTCATACAGGAAAAGCATTTGAATGGAATCAGTCCAGAGGCTGCTCTCTGCTGCGCAGCAACACAGTCAGCACAGAATGAACAGTGGCATCTGCTCACACGGCAGAAGGAGCAGCAGGGAAAGCTAGTGCTCTGCTTCTTCAGCACACAAGCAGCTTTGCAACGGGGTCACCATGATTGCAGTCTCTCCTCGGCTTCATACCTAAAAGTCCATTTGAATCCAAATTCTCAGGTGGTGTCTCTCAGCTGCCCAGCAGCACAGTTAGTACAGCACGAACGTTTGGCCTCTGCTCCCACAGCAGAAGAGCCAGGATTGAAAGCTGGTGCTGGACCTGTTCAGCACACAATCCCTTTTACATTGGTGCATTCATCGTTGCTTTCACTGCTCACTTTCATACAGGAAAAGCATTTGAATAGAATCAGTCCAGAGGCTGCTCTCTGCTGCGCAGCAACACAGTCAGCACAGAATGAACAGTGGCATCTGCTCACACGGCAGAAGGAGCAGCAGGGAAAGCTAGTGCTCTGCTTCTTCAGCACACAAGCAGCTTTGCAACGGTGTCACCATCATTGCAGTCTCTCCTCGGTTTCATACCTAAAAGTCCATTTGAATCCAAATTCTCAGGTGCTGTCTCTCAGCTGCCCAGCCGCACAGTGAGTACAGCACGAACGTATGGCCTCTGCTCCCACAGCAGAAGAGCCAGGATTGAAAGCTGGTGCTGGACCTGTTCAGCACACAATCCCTTTTACATTGGTGCATCCATCGTTGCTTTCACTGCTAACACTCGTACAGGAAAAGCATTTGAATAGAATCAGTCCAGAGCCTGCTCCCTGCTGGCAGCAACACAGCACAGAATGAACAGTGGCATCTGCTCACACGGCAGAAGGACCAGCAGGGAAAGCAAGTGCTGTGTCTCTTCAGCACACAAGCAGCTTTGCAACGGGGTCACCATCATTGCAGTCTCTCCTCGGTTTCATACCTAAAAGTCCATTTGAATCCAAATTCTCAGGTGGTGTCTCTCAGCTGCCCAGCAGCACAGTTAGTACAGCACGAACGTTTGGCCTCTGCTCCCACAGCAGAAGAGCCAGGATTGAAAGCTGGTGCTGGACCTGTTCAGCACACAATCCCTTTTACATTGGTGCATCCATCGTTGCTTTCACTGCTAACACTCGTACAGGAAAAGCATTTGAATAGAATCAGTCCAGAGCCTGCTCCCTGCTGGCAGCAACACAGCACAGAATGAACAGGGGCATCTGCTCACACGGCAGAAGGAGCAGCAGGGAAAGCTAGTGCTCTGCTTCTTCAGCACACAAGCAGCTTTACAGCGGTGTCACCATCATTGCAGTCTCTCCTCGGTTTCATACCTAAAAGTCCATTTGAATCGAAATTCTCAAGCGGTCTCAGCTGCCCAGCAGCACAGTGAGTACAGCACGAACGTTTGGCCTCTGCTCCCACAGCAGAAGAGCAAGGATTGAAAGCTGGTGCTGGACCTGTTCAGCACACAATCCCCTTTACATTGGTGCATCCATCGTTGCTTTCACTGCTAACACTCGTACAGGAAAAGCATTTGAATAGAATCAGTCCAGAGCCTGCTCCCTGCTGGCAGCAACACAGCACAGAATGAACAGGGGCATCTGCTCACACGGCAGAAGGACCAGCAGGGAAAGCTAGTGCTGTGTCTCTTCAGCACACAAGAAGCTTTGCAACGGGGTCACCATCATTGCAGTCTCTCCTCGGTTTCATACCTAAAAGTCCATTTGAATCCAAATTCTCAGGTGGTGTCTCTCAGCTGCCCAGCAGCACAGTTAGTACAGCACGAACGTTTGGACTCTGCTCCCACAGCAGAAGAGCCAGGATTGAAAGCTGGTGCTGGACCTGTTCAGCACACAATCCCTTTTACATTGGTGCCTCCATCGTTGCTTTCACTGCTCACATTCATACAGGAAAAGCATTTGAATGGAATCAGTCCAGAGGCTGCTCTCTGCTGCGCAGCAACACAGTCAGCACAGAATGAACAGTGGCATCTGCTCACACGGCAGAAGGAGCAGCAGGGAAAGCTAGTGCTCTGCTTCTTCAGCACACAAGCATCTTTGCAACGGTGTCACCATCATTGCAGTCTCTCCTCGGTTTCATACCTAAAAGTCCATTTGAATCCAAATTCTCAGGTGCTGTCTCTCAGCTGCCCAGCCGCACAGTGAGTACAGCACGAACGTATGGCCTCTGCTCCCACAGCAGAAGAGCCAGGATTGAAAGCTGGTGTTGGACCTGTTCAGCACACAATCCCTTTTACATTGGTGCATTCATCGTTGCTTTCACTGCTAACACTCGTACAGGAAAAGCATTTGAATAGAATCAGTCCAGAGCCTGCTCCCTGCTGGCAGCAACGCAGCACAGAATGAACAGGGGCATCTGCTCACACGGCAGAAGGACCAGCAGGGAAAGCTAGTGCTGTGTCTCTTCAGCACACAAGCAGCTTTGCAACGGGGTCACCATCATTGCAGTCTCTCCTCGGTTTCATACCTAAAAGTCCATTTGAATCCAAATTCTCAGGTGGTGTCTCTCAGCTGCCCAGCAGCACAGTTACTACAGCACGAACGTTTGGCCTCTGCTCCCACAGCAGAAGAGCCAGGATTGAAAGCTGGTGCTGGACCTGTTCAGCACACAATCCCTTTTACATTGGTGCATTCATCGTTGCTTTCACTGCTCACTTTCATACAGGAAAAGCATTTGAATGGAATCAGTCCAGAGGCTGCTCTCTGCTGCGCAGCAACACAGTCAGCACAGAATGAACAGTGGCATCTGCTCACACGGCAGAAGGAGCAGCAGGGAAAGCTAGTGCTCTGCTTCTTCAGCACACAAGCAGCTTTGAAACGGGGTCACCATCATTGCAGTCTCTCCTCGGTTTCCTACCTAAAAGTCCATTTGAATCCAAATTCTCAGGTGGTGTCTCTCAGCTGCCCAGCAGCACAGTTAGTACAGCACGAACGTTTGGCCTCTGCTCCCACAGCAGAAGAGCCAGGATTGAAAGCTGGTGCTGGACCTGTTCAGCACACAATCACCTTTACATTGGTGCCTCCATCGTTGCTTTCACTGCTCACATTCATACAGGAAAAGCATTTGAATGGAGTCAGTCCAGAGGCTGCTCTCTGCTGCGCAGCAACACAGTCAGCACAGAATGAACAGTGGCATCTGCTCACACGGCAGAAGGAGCAGCAGGGAAAGCTAGTGCTCTGCTTCTTCAGCACACAAGCATCTTTGCAACGGGGTCACCATCATTGCAGTCTCTCCTCGGTTTCCTACCTAAAAGTCCATTTGAATCCAAATTCTCAGGTGGTGTCTCTCAGCTGCCCAGCAGCACAGTGAGTACAGCACGAACGTTTGGCCTCTGCTCCCACAGCAGAAGAGCCAGGATTGAAAGCTGGTGCTGGACCTGTTCAGCACACAATCCCTTTTACATTGGTGCATTCATCGTTGCTTTCACTGCTCACTTTCATACAGGAAAAGCATTTGAATGGAATCAGTCCAGAGGCTGCTCTCTGCTGCGCAGCAACACAGTCAGCACAGAATGAACAGTGGCATCTGCTCACACGGCAGAAGGAGCAGCAGGGAAAGCTAGTGCTCTGCTTCTTCAGCACACAAGCATCTTTGCAACGGTGTCACCATCATTGCAGTCTCTCCTCGGTTTCATACCTAAAAGTCCATTTGAATCCAAATTCTCAGGTGCTGTCTCTCAGCTGCCCAGCCGCACAGTGAGTACAGCACGAACGTATGGCCTCTGCTCCCACAGCAGAAGAGCCAGGATTGAAAGCTGGTGCTGGACCTGTTCAGCACACAATCCCTTTTACATTGGTGCATCCATCGTTGCTTTCACTGCTAACACTCGTACAGGAAAAGCATTTGAATAGAATCAGTCCAGAGCCTGCACCCTGCTGGCAGCAACACAACACAGAATGAACAGTGGCATCTGCTCACACGGCAGAAGGACCAGCAGGGAAAGCAAGTGCTGTGTCTCTTCAGCACACAAGCAGCTTTGCAACGGGGTCACCATCATTGCAGTCTCTCCTCGGTTTCATACCTAAAAGTCCATTTGAATCCAAATTCTCAGGTGGTGTCTCTCAGCTGCCCAGCAGCACAGTTAGTACAGCACGAACGTTTGGCCTCTGCTCCCACAGCAGAAGAGCCAGGATTGAAAGCTGGTGCTGGACCTGTTCAGCACACAATCCCTTTTACATTGGTGCATCCATCGTTGCTTTCACTGCTAACACTCGTACAGGAAAAGCATTTGAATAGAATCAGTCCAGAGCCTGCTCCCTGCTGGCAGCAACACAGCACAGAATGAACAGGGGCATCTGCTCACACGGCAGAAGGAGCAGCAGGGAAAGCTAGTGCTCTGCTTCTTCAGCACAGAAGCAGCTTTGCAACGGGGTCACCATCATTGCAGTCTCTCCTCGGTTTCCTACCTAAAAGTCCATTTGAATCCAAATTCTCAGGTGGTGTCTCTCAGCTGCCCAGCAGCACAGTTAGTACAGCACGAACGTTTGGCCTCTGCTCCCACAGCAGAAGAGCCAGGATTGAAAGCTGGTGCTGGACCTGTTCAGCACACAATCACCTTTACATTGGTGCCTCCATCGTTGCTTTCACTGCTCACATTCATACAGGAAAAGCATTTGAATGGAATCATTCCAGAGGCTGCTCTCTGCTGCGCAGCAACACAGTCAGCACAGAATGAACAGTGGCATCTGCTCACACGGCAGAAGGAGCAGCAGGGAAAGCTAGTGCTCTGCTTCTTCAGCACACAAGCAGCTTTACAGCGGTGTCACCATCATTGCAGTCTCTCCTCGGTTTCATACCTAAAAGTCCATTTGAATCGAAATTCTCAAGCGGTCTCAGCTGCCCAGCAGCACAGTGAGTACAGCACGAACGTTTGGCCTCTGCTCCCACAGCAGAAGAGCAAGGATTGAAAGCTGGTGCTGGACCTGTTCAGCACACAATCCCCTTTACATTGGTGCATCCATCGTTGCTTTCACTGCTAACACTCGTACAGGAAAAGCATTTGAATAGAATCAGTCCAGAGCCTGCTCCCTGCTGGCAGCAACACAGCACAGAATGAACAGGGGCATCTGCTCACACGGCAGAAGGACCAGCAGGGAAAGGTAGTGCTGTGTCTCTTCAGCACACAAGAAGCTTTGCAACGGGGTCACCATCATTGCAGTCTCTCCTCGGTTTCATACCTAAAAGTCCATTTGAATCCAAATTCTCAGGTGGTGTCTCTCAGCTGCCCAGCAGCACAGTTAGTACAGCACGAACGTTTGGACTCTGCTCCCACAGCAGAAGAGCCAGGATTGAAAGCTGGTGCTGGACCTGTTCAGCACACAATCCCTTTTACATTGGTGCATCCATCGTTGCTTTCACTGCTAACACTCGTACAGGAAAAGCATTTGAATAGAATCAGTCCAGAGCCTGCTCCCTGCTGGCAGCAACACAGCACAGAATGAACAGGGGCATCTGCTCACACGGCAGAAGGAGCAGCAGGGAAAGCTAGTGCTCTGCTTCTTCAGCACAGAAGCAGCTTTGCAACGGGGTCACCATCATTGCAGTCTCTCCTCGGTTTCCTACCTAAAAGTCCATTTGAATCCAAATTCTCAGGTGGTGTCTCTCAGCTGCCCAGCAGCACAGTTAGTACAGCACGAACGTTTGGCCTCTGCTCCCACAGCAGAAGAGCCAGGATTGAAAGCTGGTGCTGGACCTGTTCAGCACACAATCCCTTTTACATTGGTGCATCCATCGTTGCTTTCACTGCTAACACTCGTACAGGAAAAGCATTTGAATAGAATCAGTCCAGAGCCTGCTCCCTGCTGGCAGCAACACAGCACAGAATGAACAGGGGCATCTGCTCACACGGCAGAAGGAGCAGCAGGGAAAGCTAGTGCTCTGCTTCTTCAGCACAGAAGCAGCTTTGCAACGGGGTCACCATCATTGCAGTCTCTCCTCGGTTTCCTACCTAAAAGTCCATTTGAATCCAAATTCTCAGGTGGTGTCTCTCAGCTGCCCAGCAGCACAGTTAGTACAGCACGAACGTTTGGCCTCTGCTCCCACAGCAGAAGAGCCAGGATTGAAAGCTGGTGCTGGACCTGTTCAGCACACAATCACCTTTACATTGGTGCCTCCATCGTTGCTTTCACTGCTCACATTCATACAGGAAAAGCATTTGAATGGAATCATTCCAGAGCCTTCTCTCTGCTGCGCAGCAACACAGTCAGCACAGAATGAACAGTGGCATCTGCTCACACGGCAGAAGGAGCAGCAGGGAAAGCTAGTGCTCTGCTTCTTCAGCACACAAGCAGCTTTGCAACGGGGTCACCATCATTTCAGTCTCTCCTCGGCTTCATACCTAAAAGTCCATTTGAATCCGAATTCTCAGGTGGTGTCTCTCAGCTGCCCAGCAGCACAGTGAGTACAGCACGAACGTTTGGCCTCTGCTCCAACAGCAGAAGAGCCAGGATTGAAAGCTGGTGCTGGACCTGTTCAGCACACAATCCCCTTTACATTGGTGCCTCCATCGTTGCTTTCACTGCTAACACTCATACAGGAAAAGCATTTGAATAGAATCCGTCCAGAGCCTGCTCCCTGCTGGCAGCAACACAGCACAGAATGAACAGTGGCATCTGCTCACACGGCAGAAGGAGCAGCAGGGAAAGCTAGTGCTCTGCTTCTTCAGCACACAAGCAGCTTTGCAACGGGGTCACCATCATTGCAGTCTCTCCTCGGTTTCATACCTAAAAGTCCATTTGAATCCAAATTCTCAGGTGGTGTCTCTCAGCTGCCCAGCAGCACAGTTAGTACAGCACGAACGTTTGGCCTCTGCTCCCACAGCAGAAGAGCCAGGATTGAAAGCTGGTGATGGACCTGTTCAGCACACAATCCCTTTTACATTGGTGCATTCATCGTTGCTTTCACTGCTCACTTTCATACAGGAAAAGCATTTGAATGGAATCAGTCCAGAGGCTGCTCTCTGCTGCGCAGCAACACAGTCAGCACAGAATGAACAGTGGCATCTGCTCACACGGCAGAAGGAGCAGCAGGGAAAGCTAGTGCTCTGCTTCTTCAGCACACAAGCAGCTTTGCAACGGTGTCACCATCATTGCAGTCTCTCCTCGGTTTCATACCTAAAAGTCCATTTGAATCCAAATTCTCAGGTGCTGTCTCTCAGCTGCCCAGCCGCACAGTGAGTACAGCACGAACGTATGGCCTCTGCTCCCACAGCAGAAGAGCCAGGATTGAAAGCTGGTGCTGGACCTGTTCAGCACACAATCCCTTTTACATTGGTGCATCCATCGTTGCTTTCACTGCTAACACTCGTACAGGAAAAGCATTTGAATAGAATCAGTCCAGAGCCTGCTCCCTGCTGGCAGCAACACAGCACAGAATGAACAGTGGCATCTGCTCACACGGCAGAAGGACCAGCAGGGAAAGCAAGTGCTGTGTCTCTTCAGCACACAAGCAGCTTTGCAACGGGGTCACCATCATTGCAGTCTCTCCTCGGTTTCATACCTAAAAGTCCATTTGAATCCAAATTCTCAGGTGGTGTCTCTCAGCTGCCCAGCAGCACAGTTAGTACAGCACGAACGTTTGGCCTCTGCTCCCACAGCAGAAGAGCCAGGATTGAAAGCTGGTGCTGGACCTGTTCAGCACACAATCCCTTTTACATTGGTGCATCCATCGTTGCTTTCACTGCTAACACTCGTACAGGAAAAGCATTTGAATAGAATCAGTCCAGAGCCTGCTCCCTGCTGGCAGCAACACAGCACAGAATGAACAGGGGCATCTGCTCACACGGCAGAAGGAGCAGCAGGGAAAGCTAGTGCTCTGCTTCTTCAGCACAGAAGCAGCTTTGCAACGGGGTCACCATCATTGCAGTCTCTCCTCGGTTTCCTACCTAAAAGTCCATTTGAATCCAAATTCTCAGGTGGTGTCTCTCAGCTGCCCAGCAGCACAGTTAGTACAGCACGAACGTTTGGCCTCTGCTCCCACAGCAGAAGAGCCAGGATTGAAAGCTGGTGCTGGACCTGTTCAGCACACAATCACCTTTACATTGGTGCCTCCATCGTTGCTTTCACTGCTCACATTCATACAGGAAAAGCATTTGAATGGAATCATTCCAGAGCCTTCTCTCTGCTGCGCAGCAACACAGTCAGCACAGAATGAACAGTGGCATCTGCTCACACGGCAGAAGGAGCAGCAGGGAAAGCTAGTGCTCTGCTTCTTCAGCACACAAGCAGCTTTGCAACGGGGTCACCATCATTTCAGTCTCTCCTCGGCTTCATACCTAAAAGTCCATTTGAATCCGAATTCTCAGGTGGTGTCTCTCAGCTGCCCAGCAGCACAGTGAGTACAGCACGAACGTTTGGCCTCTGCTCCAACAGCAGAAGAGCCAGGATTGAAAGCTGGTGCTGGACCTGTTCAGCACACAATCCCCTTTACATTGGTGCCTCCATCGTTGCTTTCACTGCTAACACTCATACAGGAAAAGCATTTGAATAGAATCCGTCCAGAGCCTGCTCCCTGCTGGCAGCAACACAGCACAGAATGAACAGTGGCATCTGCTCACACGGCAGAAGGAGCAGCAGGGAAAGCTAGTGCTCTGCTTCTTCAGCACACAAGCAGCTTTGCAACGGGGTCACCATCATTGCAGTCTCTCCTCGGCTTCATACCTAAAAGTCCATTTGAATCCAAATTCTCAGGTGGTGTCGCTCAGCTGCCCTGCAGCACAGTTAGTACAGCACGAACGTTTGGCCTCTGCTCCGACAGCAGAAGAGCCAGGATTGAAAGCTGGTGCTGGACCTGTTCAGCACACAACCTCTTTTACATTGGTGCATTCATCGTTGCTTTCACTGCTCACTTTCATACAGGAAAAGCATTTGAATGGAATCAGTCCAGAGGCTGCTCTCTGCTGCGCAGCAACACAGTCAGCACAGAATGAACAGTGGCATCTGCTCACACGGCAGAAGGAGCAGCAGGGAAAGCTAGTGCTCTGCTTCTTCAGCACACAAGCAGCTTTGCAACGGGGTCACCATGATTGCAGTCTCTCCTCGGCTTCATACCTAAAAGTCCATTTGAATCCAAATTCTCAGGTGCTGTCTCTCAGCTGCCCAGCCGCACAGTGAGTACAGCACGAACGTATGGCCTCTGCTCCCACAGCAGAAGAGCCAGGATTGAAAGCTGGTGCTGGACCTGTTCAGCACACAATCCCTTTTACATTGGTGCATCCATCGTTGCTTTCACTGCTAACACTCGTACAGGAAAAGCATTTGAATAGAATCAGTCCAGAGCCTGCTCCCTGCTGGCAGCAACACAGCACAGAATGAACAGTGGCATCTGCTCACACGGCAGAAGGACCAGCAGGGAAAGCAAGTGCTGTGTCTCTTCAGCACACAAGCAGCTTTGCAACGGGGTCACCATCATTGCAGTCTCTCCTCGGTTTCATACCTAAAAGTCCATTTGAATCCAAATTCTCAGGTGGTGTCTCTCAGCTGCCCAGCAGCACAGTTAGTACAGCACGAACGTTTGGCCTCTGCTCCCACAGCAGAAGAGCCAGGATTGAAAGCTGGTGCTGGACCTGTTCAGCACACAATCCCTTTTACATTGGTGCATCCATCGTTGCTTTCACTGCTAACACTCGTACAGGAAAAGCATTTGAATAGAATCAGTCCAGAGCCTGCTCCCTGCTGGCAGCAACACAGCACAGAATGAACAGGGGCATCTGCTCACACGGCAGAAGGAGCAGCAGGGAAAGCTAGTGCTCTGCTTCTTCAGCACAGAAGCAGCTTTGCAACGGGGTCACCATCATTGCAGTCTCTCCTCGGTTTCCTACCTAAAAGTCCATTTGAATCCAAATTCTCAGGTGGTGTCTCTCAGCTGCCCAGCAGCACAGTTAGTACAGCACGAACGTTTGGCCTCTGCTCCCACAGCAGAAGAGCCAGGATTGAAAGCTGGTGCTGGACCTGTTCAGCACACAATCACCTTTACATTGGTGCCTCCATCGTTGCTTTCACTGCTCACATTCATACAGGAAAAGCATTTGAATGGAATCATTCCAGAGCCTTCTCTCTGCTGCGCAGCAACACAGTCAGCACAGAATGAACAGTGGCATCTGCTCACACGGCAGAAGGAGCAGCAGGGAAAGCTAGTGCTCTGCTTCTTCAGCACACAAGCAGCTTTGCAACGGGGTCACCATCATTTCAGTCTCTCCTCGGCTTCATACCTAAAAGTCCATTTGAATCCGAATTCTCAGGTGGTGTCTCTCAGCTGCCCAGCAGCACAGTGAGTACAGCACGAACGTTTGGCCTCTGCTCCAACAGCAGAAGAGCCAGGATTGAAAGCTGGTGCTGGACCTGTTCAGCACACAATCCCCTTTACATTGGTGCCTCCATCGTTGCTTTCACTGCTAACACTCATACAGGAAAAGCATTTGAATAGAATCCGTCCAGAGCCTGCTCCCTGCTGGCAGCAACACAGCACAGAATGAACAGTGGCATCTGCTCACACGGCAGAAGGAGCAGCAGGGAAAGCTAGTGCTCTGCTTCTTCAGCACACAAGCAGCTTTGCAACGGGGTCACCATCATTGCAGTCTCTCCTCGGCTTCATACCTAAAAGTCCATTTGAATCCAAATTCTCAGGTGGTGTCGCTCAGCTGCCCTGCAGCACAGTTAGTACAGCACGAACGTTTGGCCTCTGCTCCGACAGCAGAAGAGCCAGGATTGAAAGCTGGTGCTGGACCTGTTCAGCACACAACCTCTTTTACATTGGTGCATTCATCGTTGCTTTCACTGCTCACTTTCATACAGGAAAAGCATTTGAATGGAATCAGTCCAGAGGCTGCTCTCTGCTGCGCAGCAACACAGTCAGCACAGAATGAACAGTGGCATCTGCTCACACGGCAGAAGGAGCAGCAGGGAAAGCTAGTGCTCTGCTTCTTCAGCACACAAGCAGCTTTGCAACGGGGTCACCATGATTGCAGTCTCTCCTCGGCTTCATACCTAAAAGTCCATTTGAATCCAAATTCTCAGGTGGTGTCTCTCAGCTGCCCAGCAGCACAGTTAGTACAGCACGAACGTTTGGCCTCTGCTCCCACAGCAGAAGAGCCAGGATTGAAAGCTGGTGCTGGACCTGTTCAGCACACAATCCCTTTTACATTGGTGCATTCATCGTTGCTTTCACTGCTCACTTTCATACAGGAAAAGCATTTGAATAGAATCAGTCCAGAGGCTGCTCTCTGCTGCGCAGCAACACAGTCAGCACAGAATGAACAGTGGCATCTGCTCACACGGCAGAAGGAGCAGCAGGGAAAGCTAGTGCTCTGCTTCTTCAGCACACAAGCAGCTTTGCAACGGTGTCACCATCATTGCAGTCTCTCCTCGGTTTCATACCTAAAAGTCCATTTGAATCCAAATTCTCAGGTGCTGTCTCTCAGCTGCCCAGCCGCACAGTGAGTACAGCACGAACGTATGGCCTCTGCTCCCACAGCAGAAGAGCCAGGATTGAAAGCTGGTGCTGGACCTGTTCAGCACACAATCCCTTTTACATTGGTGCATCCATCGTTGCTTTCACTGCTAACACTCGTACAGGAAAAGCATTTGAATAGAATCAGTCCAGAGCCTGCTCCCTGCTGGCAGCAACACAGCACAGAATGAACAGTGGCATCTGCTCACACGGCAGAAGGACCAGCAGGGAAAGCAAGTGCTGTGTCTCTTCAGCACACAAGCAGCTTTGCAACGGGGTCACCATCATTGCAGTCTCTCCTCGGTTTCATACCTAAAAGTCCATTTGAATCCAAATTCTCAGGTGGTGTCTCTCAGCTGCCCAGCAGCACAGTTAGTACAGCACGAACGTTTGGCCTCTGCTCCCACAGCAGAAGAGCCAGGATTGAAAGCTGGTGCTGGACCTGTTCAGCACACAATCCCTTTTACATTGGTGCATCCATCGTTGCTTTCACTGCTAACACTCGTACAGGAAAAGCATTTGAATAGAATCAGTCCAGAGCCTGCTCCCTGCTGGCAGCAACACAGCACAGAATGAACAGGGGCATCTGCTCACACGGCAGAAGGAGCAGCAGGGAAAGCTAGTGCTCTGCTTCTTCAGCACACAAGCAGCTTTACAGCGGTGTCACCATCATTGCAGTCTCTCCTCGGTTTCATACCTAAAAGTCCATTTGAATCGAAATTCTCAAGCGGTCTCAGCTGCCCAGCAGCACAGTGAGTACAGCACGAACGTTTGGCCTCTGCTCCCACAGCAGAAGAGCAAGGATTGAAAGCTGGTGCTGGACCTGTTCAGCACACAATCCCCTTTACATTGGTGCATCCATCGTTGCTTTCACTGCTAACACTCGTACAGGAAAAGCATTTGAATAGAATCAGTCCAGAGCCTGCTCCCTGCTGGCAGCAACACAGCACAGAATGAACAGGGGCATCTGCTCACACGGCAGAAGGACCAGCAGGGAAAGCTAGTGCTGTGTCTCTTCAGCACACAAGAAGCTTTGCAACGGGGTCACCATCATTGCAGTCTCTCCTCGGTTTCATACCTAAAAGTCCATTTGAATCCAAATTCTCAGGTGGTGTCTCTCAGCTGCCCAGCAGCACAGTTAGTACAGCACGAACGTTTGGACTCTGCTCCCACAGCAGAAGAGCCAGGATTGAAAGCTGGTGCTGGACCTGTTCAGCACACAATCCCTTTTACATTGGTGCCTCCATCGTTGCTTTCACTGCTCACATTCATACAGGAAAAGCATTTGAATGGAATCAGTCCAGAGGCTGCTCTCTGCTGCGCAGCAACACAGTCAGCACAGAATGAACAGTGGCATCTGCTCACACGGCAGAAGGAGCAGCAGGGAAAGCTAGTGCTCTGCTTCTTCAGCACACAAGCATCTTTGCAACGGTGTCACCATCATTGCAGTCTCTCCTCGGTTTCATACCTAAAAGTCCATTTGAATCCAAATTCTCAGGTGCTGTCTCTCAGCTGCCCAGCCGCACAGTGAGTACAGCACGAACGTATGGCCTCTGCTCCCACAGCAGAAGAGCCAGGATTGAAAGCTGGTGTTGGACCTGTTCAGCACACAATCCCTTTTACATTGGTGCATTCATCGTTGCTTTCACTGCTAACACTCGTACAGGAAAAGCATTTGAATAGAATCAGTCCAGAGCCTGCTCCCTGCTGGCAGCAACGCAGCACAGAATGAACAGGGGCATCTGCTCACACGGCAGAAGGACCAGCAGGGAAAGCTAGTGCTGTGTCTCTTCAGCACACAAGCAGCTTTGCAACGGGGTCACCATCATTGCAGTCTCTCCTCGGTTTCATACCTAAAAGTCCATTTGAATCCAAATTCTCAGGTGGTGTCTCTCAGCTGCCCAGCAGCACAGTTACTACAGCACGAACGTTTGGCCTCTGCTCCCACAGCAGAAGAGCCAGGATTGAAAGCTGGTGCTGGACCTGTTCAGCACACAATCCCTTTTACATTGGTGCATTCATCGTTGCTTTCACTGCTCACTTTCATACAGGAAAAGCATTTGAATGGAATCAGTCCAGAGGCTGCTCTCTGCTGCGCAGCAACACAGTCAGCACAGAATGAACAGTGGCATCTGCTCACACGGCAGAAGGAGCAGCAGGGAAAGCTAGTGCTCTGCTTCTTCAGCACACAAGCAGCTTTGAAACGGGGTCACCATCATTGCAGTCTCTCCTCGGTTTCCTACCTAAAAGTCCATTTGAATCCAAATTCTCAGGTGGTGTCTCTCAGCTGCCCAGCAGCACAGTTAGTACAGCACGAACGTTTGGCCTCTGCTCCCACAGCAGAAGAGCCAGGATTGAAAGCTGGTGCTGGACCTGTTCAGCACACAATCACCTTTACATTGGTGCCTCCATCGTTGCTTTCACTGCTCACATTCATACAGGAAAAGCATTTGAATGGAGTCAGTCCAGAGGCTGCTCTCTGCTGCGCAGCAACACAGTCAGCACAGAATGAACAGTGGCATCTGCTCACACGGCAGAAGGAGCAGCAGGGAAAGCTAGTGCTCTGCTTCTTCAGCACACAAGCATCTTTGCAACGGGGTCACCATCATTGCAGTCTCTCCTCGGTTTCCTACCTAAAAGTCCATTTGAATCCAAATTCTCAGGTGGTGTCTCTCAGCTGCCCAGCAGCACAGTGAGTACAGCACGAACGTTTGGCCTCTGCTCCCACAGCAGAAGAGCCAGGATTGAAAGCTGGTGCTGGACCTGTTCAGCACACAATCCCTTTTACATTGGTGCATTCATCGTTGCTTTCACTGCTCACTTTCATACAGGAAAAGCATTTGAATGGAATCAGTCCAGAGGCTGCTCTCTGCTGCGCAGCAACACAGTCAGCACAGAATGAACAGTGGCATCTGCTCACACGGCAGAAGGAGCAGCAGGGAAAGCTAGTGCTCTGCTTCTTCAGCACACAAGCATCTTTGCAACGGTGTCACCATCATTGCAGTCTCTCCTCGGTTTCATACCTAAAAGTCCATTTGAATCCAAATTCTCAGGTGCTGTCTCTCAGCTGCCCAGCCGCACAGTGAGTACAGCACGAACGTATGGCCTCTGCTCCCACAGCAGAAGAGCCAGGATTGAAAGCTGGTGCTGGACCTGTTCAGCACACAATCCCTTTTACATTGGTGCATCCATCGTTGCTTTCACTGCTAACACTCGTACAGGAAAAGCATTTGAATAGAATCAGTCCAGAGCCTGCACCCTGCTGGCAGCAACACAACACAGAATGAACAGTGGCATCTGCTCACACGGCAGAAGGACCAGCAGGGAAAGCAAGTGCTGTGTCTCTTCAGCACACAAGCAGCTTTGCAACGGGGTCACCATCATTGCAGTCTCTCCTCGGTTTCATACCTAAAAGTCCATTTGAATCCAAATTCTCAGGTGGTGTCTCTCAGCTGCCCAGCAGCACAGTTAGTACAGCACGAACGTTTGGCCTCTGCTCCCACAGCAGAAGAGCCAGGATTGAAAGCTGGTGCTGGACCTGTTCAGCACACAATCCCTTTTACATTGGTGCATCCATCGTTGCTTTCACTGCTAACACTCGTACAGGAAAAGCATTTGAATAGAATCAGTCCAGAGCCTGCTCCCTGCTGGCAGCAACACAGCACAGAATGAACAGGGGCATCTGCTCACACGGCAGAAGGAGCAGCAGGGAAAGCTAGTGCTCTGCTTCTTCAGCACAGAAGCAGCTTTGCAACGGGGTCACCATCATTGCAGTCTCTCCTCGGTTTCCTACCTAAAAGTCCATTTGAATCCAAATTCTCAGGTGGTGTCTCTCAGCTGCCCAGCAGCACAGTTAGTACAGCACGAACGTTTGGCCTCTGCTCCCACAGCAGAAGAGCCAGGATTGAAAGCTGGTGCTGGACCTGTTCAGCACACAATCACCTTTACATTGGTGCCTCCATCGTTGCTTTCACTGCTCACATTCATACAGGAAAAGCATTTGAATGGAATCATTCCAGAGGCTGCTCTCTGCTGCGCAGCAACACAGTCAGCACAGAATGAACAGTGGCATCTGCTCACACGGCAGAAGGAGCAGCAGGGAAAGCTAGTGCTCTGCTTCTTCAGCACACAAGCAGCTTTACAGCGGTGTCACCATCATTGCAGTCTCTCCTCGGTTTCATACCTAAAAGTCCATTTGAATCGAAATTCTCAAGCGGTCTCAGCTGCCCAGCAGCACAGTGAGTACAGCACGAACGTTTGGCCTCTGCTCCCACAGCAGAAGAGCAAGGATTGAAAGCTGGTGCTGGACCTGTTCAGCACACAATCCCCTTTACATTGGTGCATCCATCGTTGCTTTCACTGCTAACACTCGTACAGGAAAAGCATTTGAATAGAATCAGTCCAGAGCCTGCTCCCTGCTGGCAGCAACACAGCACAGAATGAACAGGGGCATCTGCTCACACGGCAGAAGGACCAGCAGGGAAAGGTAGTGCTGTGTCTCTTCAGCACACAAGAAGCTTTGCAACGGGGTCACCATCATTGCAGTCTCTCCTCGGTTTCATACCTAAAAGTCCATTTGAATCCAAATTCTCAGGTGGTGTCTCTCAGCTGCCCAGCAGCACAGTTAGTACAGCACGAACGTTTGGACTCTGCTCCCACAGCAGAAGAGCCAGGATTGAAAGCTGGTGCTGGACCTGTTCAGCACACAATCCCTTTTACATTGGTGCATCCATCGTTGCTTTCACTGCTAACACTCGTACAGGAAAAGCATTTGAATAGAATCAGTCCAGAGCCTGCTCCCTGCTGGCAGCAACACAGCACAGAATGAACAGGGGCATCTGCTCACACGGCAGAAGGAGCAGCAGGGAAAGCTAGTGCTCTGCTTCTTCAGCACAGAAGCAGCTTTGCAACGGGGTCACCATCATTGCAGTCTCTCCTCGGTTTCCTACCTAAAAGTCCATTTGAATCCAAATTCTCAGGTGGTGTCTCTCAGCTGCCCAGCAGCACAGTTAGTACAGCACGAACGTTTGGCCTCTGCTCCCACAGCAGAAGAGCCAGGATTGAAAGCTGGTGCTGGACCTGTTCAGCACACAATCCCTTTTACATTGGTGCATTCATCGTTGCTTTCACTGCTCACTTTCATACAGGAAAAGCATTTGAATGGAATCAGTCCAGAGGCTGCTCTCTGCTGCGCAGCAACACAGTCAGCACAGAATGAACAGTGGCATCTGCTCACACGGCAGAAGGAGCAGCAGGGAAAGCTAGTGCTCTGCTTCTTCAGCACACAAGCAGCTTTGCAACGGGGTCACCATCATTGCAGTCTCTCCTCGGGTTCATACCTAAAAGTCCATTTGAATCCAAATTCTCAAGCGGTCTCAGCTGCCCAGCAGCACAGTGAGTACAGCACGAACGTTTGGCCTCTGCTCCCACAGCAGAAGAGCAAGGATCGAAAGCTGGTGCTGGACCTGTTCAGCACACAATCCCTTTTACATTGGTGCATTCATCGTTGCTTTCACTGCTAACACTCGTACAGGAAAAGCATTTGAATAGAATCAGTCCAGAGCCTGCTCCCTGCTGGCAGCAACGCAGCACAGAATGAACAGGGGCATCTGCTCACACGGCAGAAGGACCAGCAGGGAAAGCTAGTGCTGTGTCTCTTCAGCACACAAGCAGCTTTGCAACGGGGTCACCATCATTGCAGTCTCTCCTCGGTTTCATACCTAAAAGTCCATTTGAATCCAAATTCTCAGGTGGTGTCTCTCAGCTGCCCAGCAGCACAGTGAGTACAGCACGAACGTTTGGCCTCTGCTCCCACAGCAGAAGAGCCAGGATTAAAAGCTAGTGCTGGACCTGTTCAGCACACAATCCCCTTTACATTGGTGCCTCCATCGTTGCTTTCACTGCTCACATTCATACAGGAAAAGCATTTGAATGGAATCAGTCCAGAGCCTTCTCTCTGCTGCGCAGCAACACAGTCAGCACAGACTGAACAGTGGCATCTGCTCACACGGCAGAAGGAGCAGCAGGGAAAGCTAGTGCTCTGCTTCTTCAGCACACAAGCAGCTTTGCAACGGGGTCACCATCATTGCAGTCTCTCCTCGGCTTCATACCTAAAAGTCCATTTGAATCCGAATTCTCAGGTGGTGTCTCTCAGCTGCCCAGCAGCACAGTGAGTACAGCACGAACGTTTGGCCTCTGCTCCAACAGCAGAAGAGCCAGGATTGAAAGCTGGTGCTGGACCTGTTCAGCACACAATCCCCTTTACATTGGTGCCTCCATCGTTGCTTTCACTGCTAACACTCATACAGGAAAAGCATTTGAATAGAATCCGTCCAGAGCCTGCTCCCTGCTGGCAGCAACACAGCACAGAATGAACAGTGGCATCTGCTCACACGGCAGAAGGAGCAGCAGGGAAAGCTAGTGCTCTGCTTCTTCAGCACACAAGCAGCTTTGCAACGGGGTCACCATCATTGCAGTCTCTCCTCGGCTTCATACCTAAAAGTCCATTTGAATCCAAATTCTCAGGTGGTGTCGCTCAGCTGCCCTGCAGCACAGTTACTACAGCACGAACGTTTGGCCTCTGCTCCGACAGCAGAAGAGCCAGGATTGAAAGCTGGTGCTGGACCTGTTCAGCACACAACCTCTTTTACATTGGTGCATTCATCGTTGCTTTCACTGCTCACTTTCATACAGGAAAAGCATTTGAATGGAATCAGTCCAGAGGCTGCTCTCTGCTGCGCAGCAACACAGTCAGCACAGAATGAACAGTGGCATCTGCTCACACGGCAGAAGGAGCAGCAGGGAAAGCTAGTGCTCTGCTTCTTCAGCACACAAGCAGCTTTGCAACGGGGTCACCATGATTGCAGTCTCTCCTCGGCTTCATACCTAAAAGTCCATTTGAATCCAAATTCTCAGGTGGTGTCTCTCAGCTGCCCAGCAGCACAGTTAGTACAGCACGAACGTTTGGCCTCTGCTCCCACAGCAGAAGAGCCAGGATTGAAAGCTGGTGCTGGACCTGTTCAGCACACAATCCCTTTTACATTGGTGCATTCATCGTTGCTTTCACTGCTCACTTTCATACAGGAAAAGCATTTGAATAGAATCAGTCCAGAGGCTGCTCTCTGCTGCGCAGGAACACAGTCAGCACAGAATGAACAGTGGCATCTGCTCACACGGCAGAAGGAGCAGCAGGGAAAGCTAGTGCTCTGCTTCTTCAGCACACAAGCAGCTTTGCAACGGGGTCACCATCATTGCAGTCTCTCCTCGGTTTCATACCTAAAAGTCCATTTGAATCCAAATTCTCAGGTGCTGTCTCTCAGCTGCCCAGCCGCACAGTGAGTACAGCACGAACGTATGGCCTCTGCTCCCACAGCAGAAGAGCCAGGATTGAAAGCTGGTGCTGGACCTGTTCAGCACACAATCCCTTTTACATTGGTGCATCCATCGTTGCTTTCACTGCTAACACTCGTACAGGAAAAGCATTTGAATAGAATCAGTCCAGAGCCTGCTCCCTGCTGGCAGCAACACAGCACAGAATGAACAGTGGCATCTGCTCACACGGCAGAAGGACCAGCAGGGAAAGCAAGTGCTGTGTCTCTTCAGCACACAAGCAGCTTTGCAACGGGGTCACCATCATTGCAGTCTCTCCTCGGTTTCATACCTAAAAGTCCATTTGAATCCAAATTCTCAGGTGGTGTCTCTCAGCTGCCCAGCAGCACAGTTAGTACAGCACGAACGTTTGGCCTCTGCTCCCACAGCAGAAGAGCCAGGATTGAAAGCTGGTGCTGGACCTGTTCAGCACACAATCCCTTTTACATTGGTGCATCCATCGTTGCTTTCACTGCTAACACTCGTACAGGAAAAGCATTTGAATAGAATCAGTCCAGAGCCTGCTCCCTGCTGGCAGCAACACAGCACAGAATGAACAGGGGCATCTGCTCACACGGCAGAAGGAGCAGCAGGGAAAGCTAGTGCTCTGCTTCTTCAGCACACAAGCAGCTTTACAGCGGTGTCACCATCATTGCAGTCTCTCCTCGGTTTCATACCTAAAAGTCCATTTGAATCGAAATTCTCAAGCGGTCTCAGCTGCCCAGCAGCACAGTGAGTACAGCACGAACGTTTGGCCTCTGCTCCCACAGCAGAAGAGCAAGGATTGAAAGCTGGTGCTGGACCTGTTCAGCACACAATCCCCTTTACATTGGTGCATCCATCGTTGCTTTCACTGCTAACACTCGTACAGGAAAAGCATTTGAATAGAATCAGTCCAGAGCCTGCTCCCTGCTGGCAGCAACACAGCACAGAATGAACAGGGGCATCTGCTCACACGGCAGAAGGACCAGCAGGGAAAGCTAGTGCTGTGTCTCTTCAGCACACAAGAAGCTTTGCAACGGGGTCACCATCATTGCAGTCTCTCCTCGGTTTCATACCTAAAAGTCCATTTGAATCCAAATTCTCAGGTGGTGTCTCTCAGCTGCCCAGCAGCACAGTTAGTACAGCACGAACGTTTGGACTCTGCTCCCACAGCAGAAGAGCCAGGATTGAAAGCTGGTGCTGGACCTGTTCAGCACACAATCCCTTTTACATTGGTGCCTCCATCGTTGCTTTCACTGCTCACATTCATACAGGAAAAGCATTTGAATGGAATCAGTCCAGAGGCTGCTCTCTGCTGCGCAGCAACACAGTCAGCACCGAATGAACAGTGGCCTCTGCTCACACGGCAGAAGGAGCAGCAGGGAAAGCTAGTGCTCTGCTTCTTCAGCACACAAGCAGCTTTGCAACGGGGTCACCATCATTGCAGTCTCTCCTCGGTTTCCTACCTAAAAGTCCATTTGAATCCAAATTCTCAGGTGGTGTCTCTCAGCTGCCCAGCAGCACAGTTATTACAGCACGAACGTTTGGCCTCTGCTCCCACAGCAGAAGAGCCAGGATTGAAAGCTGGTGCTGGACCTGTTCAGCACACAATCCCTTTTACATTGGTGCATTCATCGTTGCTTTCACTGCTAACACTCGTACAGGAAAAGCATTTGAATAGAATCAGTCCAGAGCCTGCTCCCTGCTGGCAGCAACGCAGCACAGAATGAACAGGGGCATCTGCTAACACGGCAGAAGGACCAGCAGGGAAAGCTAGTGCTGTGTCTCTTCAGCACACAAGCAGCTTTGCAACGGGGTCACCATCATTGCAGTCTCTCCTCGGTTTCATACCTAAAAGTCCATTTGAATCCAAATTCTCAGGTGGTGTCTCTCAGCTGCCCAGCAGCACAGTTAGTACAGCACGAACGTTTGGCCTCTGCTCCCACAGCAGAAGAGCCAGGATTGAAAGCTGGTGCTGGACCTGTTCAGCACACAATCCCTTTTACATTGGTGCATTCATCGTTGCTTTCACTGCTCACTTTCATACAGGAAAAGCATTTGAATGGAATCAGTCCAGAGGCTGCTCTCTGCTGCGCAGCAACACAGTCAGCACAGAATGAACAGTGGCATCTGCTCACACGGCAGAAGGAGCAGCAGGGAAAGCTAGTGCTCTGCTTCTTCAGCACACAAGCAGCTTTGTAACGGGGTCACCATCATTGCAGTCTCTCCTCGGTTTCCTACCTAAAAGTCCATTTGAATCCAAATTCTCAGGTGGTGTCTCTCAGCTGCCCAGCAGCACAGTTAGTACAGCACGAACGTTTGGCCTCTGCTCCCACAGCAGAAGAGCCAGGATTGAAAGCTGGTGCTGGACCTGTTCAGCACACAATCACCTTTACATTGGTGCCTCCATCGTTGCTTTCACTGCTCACATTCATACAGGAAAAGCATTTGAATGGAGTCAGTCCAGAGGCTGCTCTCTGCTGCGCAGCAACACAGCACAGAATGAACAGTGGCATCTGCTCACACGGCAGAAGGAGCAGCAGGGAAAGCTAGTGCTCTGCTTCTTCAGCACACAAGCGTCTTTGCAACGGGGTCACCATCATTGCAGTCTCTCCTCGGTTTCCTACCTAAAAGTCCATTTGAATCCAAATTCTCAGGTGGTGTCTCTCAGCTGCCCAGCAGCACAGTGAGTACAGCACGAACGTTTGGCCTCTGCTCCCACAGCAGAAGAGCCAGGATTGAAAGCTGGTGCTGGACCTGTTCAGCACACAATCCCTTTTACATTGGTGCATTCATCGTTGCTTTCACTGCTCACTTTCATACAGGAAAAGCATTTGAATGGAATCAGTCCAGAGGCTGCTCTCTGCTGCGCAGCAACACAGCACAGAATGAACAGTGGCATCTGCTCACACGGCAGAAGGAGCAGCAGGGAAAGCTAGTGCTCTGCTTCTTCAGCACACAAGCAGCTTTGCAACGGGGTCACCATCATTGCAGTCTCTCCTCGGTTTCCTACCTAAAAGTCCATTTGAATCCAAATTCTCAAGCGGTCTCAGCTGCCCAGCAGCACAGTGAGTACAGCACGAACGTTTGGCCTCTGCTCCCACAGCAGAAGAGCAAGGATCGAAAGCTGGTGCTGGACCTGTTCAGCACACAATCCCTTTTACATTGGTGCATTCATCGTTGCTTTCACTGCTAACACTCGTACAGGAAAAGCATTTGAATAGAATCAGTCCAGAGCCTGCTCCCTGCTGGCAGCAACGCAGCACAGAATGAACAGGGGCATCTGCTCACACGGCAGAAGGACCAGCAGGGAAAGCTAGTGCTGTGTCTCTTCAGCACACAAGCAGCTTTGCAACGGGGTCACCATCATTGCAGTCTCTCCTCGGTTTCATACCTAAAAGTCCATTTGAATCCAAATTCTCAGGTGGTGTCTCTCAGCTGCCCAGCAGCACAGTGAGTACAGCACGAACGTTTGGCCTCTGCTCCCACAGCAGAAGAGCCAGGATTAAAAGCTAGTGCTGGACCTGTTCAGCACACAATCCCCTTTACATTGGTGCCTCCATCGTTGCTTTCACTGCTCACATTCATACAGGAAAAGCATTTGAATGGAATCAGTCCAGAGCCTTCTCTCTGCTGCGCAGCAACACAGTCAGCACAGACTGAACAGTGGCATCTGCTCACACGGCAGAAGGAGCAGCAGGGAAAGCTAGTGCTCTGCTTCTTCAGCACACAAGCAGCTTTGCAACGGGGTCACCATCATTGCAGTCTCTCCTCGGCTTCATACCTAAAAGTCCATTTGAATCCGAATTCTCAGGTGGTGTCTCTCAGCTGCCCAGCAGCACAGTGAGTACAGCACGAACGTTTGGCCTCTGCTCCAACAGCAGAAGAGCCAGGATTGAAAGCTGGTGCTGGACCTGTTCAGCACACAATCCCCTTTACATTGGTGCCTCCATCGTTGCTTTCACTGCTAACACTCATACAGGAAAAGCATTTGAATAGAATCCGTCCAGAGCCTGCTCCCTGCTGGCAGCAACACAGCACAGAATGAACAGTGGCATCTGCTCACACGGCAGAAGGAGCAGCAGGGAAAGCTAGTGCTCTGCTTCTTCAGCACACAAGCAGCTTTGCAACGGGGTCACCATCATTGCAGTCTCTCCTCGGCTTCATACCTAAAAGTCCATTTGAATCCAAATTCTCAGGTGGTGTCGCTCAGCTGCCCTGCAGCACAGTTAGTACAGCACGAACGTTTGGCCTCTGCTCCGACAGCAGAAGAGCCAGG
The DNA here is from genome assembly GCF_033815535.1 of Pezoporus flaviventris. Taxonomy (NCBI): domain Eukaryota; kingdom Metazoa; phylum Chordata; class Aves; order Psittaciformes; family Psittacidae; genus Pezoporus; species Pezoporus flaviventris. Next base: position 603,470 of record NW_026892766.1, on the reverse strand, counting down.
ATTGAAAGCTGGTGCTGGACCTGTTCAGCACACAACCTCTTTTACATTGGTGCATTCATCGTTGCTTTCACTGCTCACTTTCATACAGGAAAAGCATTTGAATGGAATCAGTCCAGAGGCTGCTCTCTGCTGCGCAGCAACACAGTCAGCACAGAATGAACAGTGGCATCTGCTCACACGGCAGAAGGAGCAGCAGGGAAAGCTAGTGCTCTGCTTCTTCAGCACACAAGCAGCTTTGCAACGGGGTCACCATGATTGCAGTCTCTCCTCGGCTTCATACCTAAAAGTCCATTTGAATCCAAATTCTCAGGTGGTGTCTCTCAGCTGCCCAGCAGCACAGTTAGTACAGCACGAACGTTTGGCCTCTGCTCCCACAGCAGAAGAGCCAGGATTGAAAGCTGGTGCTGGACCTGTTCAGCACACAATCCCTTTTACATTGGTGCATTCATCGTTGCTTTCACTGCTCACTTTCATACAGGAAAAGCATTTGAATAGAATCAGTCCAGAGGCTGCTCTCTGCTGCGCAGGAACACAGTCAGCACAGAATGAACAGTGGCATCTGCTCACACGGCAGAAGGAGCAGCAGGGAAAGCTAGTGCTCTGCTTCTTCAGCACACAAGCAGCTTTGCAACGGGGTCACCATCATTGCAGTCTCTCCTCGGTTTCATACCTAAAAGTCCATTTGAATCCAAATTCTCAGGTGCTGTCTCTCAGCTGCCCAGCCGCACAGTGAGTACAGCACGAACGTATGGCCTCTGCTCCCACAGCAGAAGAGCCAGGATTGAAAGCTGGTGCTGGACCTGTTCAGCACACAATCCCTTTTACATTGGTGCATCCATCGTTGCTTTCACTGCTAACACTCGTACAGGAAAAGCATTTGAATAGAATCAGTCCAGAGCCTGCTCCCTGCTGGCAGCAACACAGCACAGAATGAACAGTGGCATCTGCTCACACGGCAGAAGGACCAGCAGGGAAAGCAAGTGCTGTGTCTCTTCAGCACACAAGCAGCTTTGCAACGGGGTCACCATCATTGCAGTCTCTCCTCGGTTTCATACCTAAAAGTCCATTTGAATCCAAATTCTCAGGTGGTGTCTCTCAGCTGCCCAGCAGCACAGTTAGTACAGCACGAACGTTTGGCCTCTGCTCCCACAGCAGAAGAGCCAGGATTGAAAGCTGGTGCTGGACCTGTTCAGCACACAATCCCTTTTACATTGGTGCATCCATCGTTGCTTTCACTGCTAACACTCGTACAGGAAAAGCATTTGAATAGAATCAGTCCAGAGCCTGCTCCCTGATGGCAGCAACACAGCACAGAATGAACAGTGGCATCTGCTCACACGGCAGAAGGAGCAGCAGGGAAAGCTAGTGCTCTGCTTCTTCAGCACACAAGCAGCTTTGCAACGGGGTCACCATCATTGCAGTCTCTCCTCGGTTTCCTACCTAAAAGTCCATTTGAATCCAAATTCTCAGGTGGTGTCTCTCAGCTGCCCAGCAGCACAGTTAGTACAGCACGAACGTTTGGCCTCTGCTCCCACAGCAGAAGAGCCAGGATTGAAAGCTGGTGCTGGACCTGTTCAGCACACAATCACCTTTACATTGGTGCCTCCATCGTTGCTTTCACTGCTCACATTCATACAGGAAAAGCATTTGAATGGAATCATTCCAGAGGCTGCTCTCTGCTGCGCAGCAACACAGTCAGCACAGAATGAACAGTGGCATCTGCTCACACGGCAGAAGGAGCAGCAGGGAAAGCTAGTGCTCTGCTTCTTCAGCACACAAGCAGCTTTACAGCGGTGTCACCATCATTGCAGTCTCTCCTCGGTTTCATACCTAAAAGTCCATTTGAATCGAAATTCTCAAGCGGTCTCAGCTGCCCAGCAGCACAGTGAGTACAGCACGAACGTTTGGCCTCTGCTCCCACAGCAGAAGAGCAAGGATTGAAAGCTGGTGCTGGACCTGTTCAGCACACAATCCCCTTTACATTGGTGCATCCATCGTTGCTTTCACTGCTAACACTCGTACAGGAAAAGCATTTGAATAGAATCAGTCCAGAGCCTGCTCCCTGCTGGCAGCAACACAGCACAGAATGAACAGGGGCATCTGCTCACACGGCAGAAGGACCAGCAGGGAAAGCTAGTGCTGTGTCTCTTCAGCACACAAGAAGCTTTGCAACGGGGTCACCATCATTGCAGTCTCTCCTCGGTTTCATACCTAAAAGTCCATTTGAATCCAAATTCTCAGGTGGTGTCTCTCAGCTGCCCAGCAGCACAGTTAGTACAGCACGAACGTTTGGACTCTGCTCCCACAGCAGAAGAGCCAGGATTGAAAGCTGGTGCTGGACCTGTTCAGCACACAATCCCTTTTACATTGGTGCCTCCATCGTTGCTTTCACTGCTCACATTCATACAGGAAAAGCATTTGAATGGAATCAGTCCAGAGGCTGCTCTCTGCTGCGCAGCAACACAGTCAGCACAGAATGAACAGTGGCCTCTGCTCACACGGCAGAAGGAGCAGCTGGGAAAGCTAGTGCTCTGCTTCTTCAGCACACAAGCAGCTTTGCAACGGGGTCACCATCATTGCAGTCTCTCCTCGGTTTCCTACCTAAAAGTCCATTTGAATCCAAATTCTCAGGTGGTGTCTCTCAGCTGCCCAGCAGCACAGTTGGTACAGCACGAACGTTTGGCCTCTGCTCCCACAGCAGAAGAGCCAGGATTGAAAGCTGGTGCTGGACCTGTTCAGCACACAATCCCTTTTACATTGGTGCATTCATCGTTGCTTTCACTGCTCACTTTCATACAGGAAAAGCATTTGAATGGAATCAGTCCAGAGGCTGCTCTCTGCTGCGCAGCAACACAGTCAGCACAGAATGAACAGTGGCATCTGCTCACACGGCAGAAGGAGCAGCAGGGAAAGCTAGTGCTCTGCTTCTTCAGCACACAAGCAGCTTTGAAACGGGGTCACCATCATTGCAGTCTCTCCTCGGTTTCCTACCTAAAAGTCCATTTGAATCCAAATTCTCAGGTGGTGTCTCTCAGCTGCCCAGCAGCACAGTTAGTACAGCACGAACGTTTGGCCTCTGCTCCCACAGCAGAAGAGCCAGGATTGAAAGCTGGTGCTGGACCTGTTCAGCACACAATCACCTTTACATTGGTGCCTCCATCGTTGCTTTCACTGCTCACATTCATACAGGAAAAGCATTTGAATGGAGTCAGTCCAGAGGCTGCTCTCTGCTGCGCAGCAACACAGTCAGCACAGAATGAACAGTGGCATCTGCTCACACGGCAGAAGGAGCAGCAGGGAAAGCTAGTGCTCTGCTTCTTCAGCACACAAGCATCTTTGCAACGGGGTCACCATCATTGCAGTCTCTCCTCGGTTTCCTACCTAAAAGTCCATTTGAATCCAAATTCTCAGGTGGTGTCTCTCAGCTGCCCAGCAGCACAGTGAGTACAGCACGAACGTTTGGCCTCTGCTCCCACAGCAGAAGAGCCAGGATTGAAAGCTGGTGCTGGACCTGTTCAGCACACAATCCCTTTTACATTGGTGCATTCATCGTTGCTTTCACTGCTCACTTTCATACAGGAAAAGCATTTGAATGGAATCAGTCCAGAGGCTGCTCTCTGCTGCGCAGCAACACAGTCAGCACAGAATGAACAGTGGCATCTGCTCACACGGCAGAAGGAGCAGCAGGGAAAGCTAGTGCTCTGCTTCTTCAGCACACAAGCAGCTTTGCAACGGTGTCACCATCATTGCAGTCTCTCCTCGGTTTCATACCTAAAAGTCCATTTGAATCCAAATTCTCAGGTGCTGTCTCTCAGCTGCCCAGCCGCACAGTGAGTACAGCACGAACGTATGGCCTCTGCTCCCACAGCAGAAGAGCCAGGATTGAAAGCTGGTGCTGGACCTGTTCAGCACACAATCCCTTTTACATTGGTGCATCCATCGTTGCTTTCACTGCTAACACTCGTACAGGAAAAGCATTTGAATAGAATCAGTCCAGAGCCTGCTCCCTGCTGGCAGCAACACAGCACAGAATGAACAGTGGCATCTGCTCACACGGCAGAAGGACCAGCAGGGAAAGCAAGTGCTGTGTCTCTTCAGCACACAAGCAGCTTTGCAACGGGGTCACCATCATTGCAGTCTCTCCTCGGTTTCATACCTAAAAGTCCATTTGAATCCAAATTCTCAGGTGGTGTCTCTCAGCTGCCCAGCAGCACAGTTAGTACAGCACGAACGTTTGGCCTCTGCTCCCACAGCAGAAGAGCCAGGATTGAAAGCTGGTGCTGGACCTGTTCAGCACACAATCCCTTTTACATTGGTGCATCCATCGTTGCTTTCACTGCTAACACTCGTACAGGAAAAGCATTTGAATAGAATCAGTCCAGAGCCTGCTCCCTGCTGGCAGCAACACAGCACAGAATGAACAGGGGCATCTGCTCACACGGCAGAAGGAGCAGCAGGGAAAGCTAGTGCTCTGCTTCTTCAGCACAGAAGCAGCTTTGCAACGGGGTCACCATCATTGCAGTCTCTCCTCGGTTTCCTACCTAAAAGTCCATTTGAATCCAAATTCTCAGGTGGTGTCTCTCAGCTGCCCAGCAGCACAGTTAGTACAGCACGAACGTTTGGCCTCTGCTCCCACAGCAGAAGAGCCAGGATTGAAAGCTGGTGCTGGACCTGTTCAGCACACAATCACCTTTACATTGGTGCCTCCATCGTTGCTTTCACTGCTCACATTCATACAGGAAAAGCATTTGAATGGAATCATTCCAGAGGCTGCTCTCTGCTGCGCAGCAACACAGTCAGCACAGAATGAACAGTGGCATCTGCTCACACGGCAGAAGGAGCAGCAGGGAAAGCTAGTGCTCTGCTTCTTCAGCACACAAGCAGCTTTACAGCGGTGTCACCATCATTGCAGTCTCTCCTCGGTTTCATACCTAAAAGTCCATTTGAATCGAAATTCTCAAGCGGTCTCAGCTGCCCAGCAGCACAGTGAGTACAGCACGAACGTTTGGCCTCTGCTCCCACAGCAGAAGAGCAAGGATTGAAAGCTGGTGCTGGACCTGTTCAGCACACAATCCCCTTTACATTGGTGCATCCATCGTTGCTTTCACTGCTAACACTCGTACAGGAAAAGCATTTGAATAGAATCAGTCCAGAGCCTGCTCCCTGCTGGCAGCAACACAGCACAGAATGAACAGGGGCATCTGCTCACACGGCAGAAGGACCAGCAGGGAAAGCTAGTGCTGTGTCTCTTCAGCACACAAGAAGCTTTGCAACGGGGTCACCATCATTGCAGTCTCTCCTCGGTTTCATACCTAAAAGTCCATTTGAATCCAAATTCTCAGGTGGTGTCTCTCAGCTGCCCAGCAGCACAGTTAGTACAGCACGAACGTTTGGACTCTGCTCCCACAGCAGAAGAGCCAGGATTGAAAGCTGGTGCTGGACCTGTTCAGCACACAATCCCTTTTACATTGGTGCCTCCATCGTTGCTTTCACTGCTCACATTCATACAGGAAAAGCATTTGAATGGAATCAGTCCAGAGGCTGCTCTCTGCTGCGCAGCAACACAGTCAGCACAGAATGAACAGTGGCCTCTGCTCACACGGCAGAAGGAGCAGCAGGGAAAGCTAGTGCTCTGCTTCTTCAGCACACAAGCAGCTTTGCAACGGGGTCACCATCATTGCAGTCTCTCCTCGGTTTCCTACCTAAAAGTCCATTTGAATCCAAATTCTCAGGTGGTGTCTCTCAGCTGCCCAGCAGCACAGTTATTACAGCACGAACGTTTGGCCTCTGCTCCCACAGCAGAAGAGCCAGGATTGAAAGCTGGTGCTGGACCTGTTCAGCACACAATCCCTTTTACATTGGTGCATCCATCGTTGCTTTCACTGCTAACACTCGTACAGGAAAAGCATTTGAATAGAATCAGTCCAGAGCCTGCTCCCTGCTGGCAGCAACACAGCACAGAATGAACAGGGGCATCTGCTCACACGGCAGAAGGAGCAGCAGGGAAAGCTAGTGCTCTGCTTCTTCAGCACAGAAGCAGCTTTGCAACGGGGTCACCATCATTGCAGTCTCTCCTCGGTTTCATACCTAAAAGTCCATTTGAATCCAAATTCTCAGGTGGTGTCTCTCAGCTGCCCAGCAGCACAGTGAGTACAGCACGAACGTTTGGCCTCTGCTCCCACAGCAGAAGAGCCAGGATTGAAAGCTGGTGATGGACCTGTTCAGCACACAATCCCTTTTACATTGGTGCATTCATCGTTGCTTTCACTGCTCACTTTCATACAGGAAAAGCATTTGAAAGGAATCAGTCCAGAGGCTGCTCTCTGCTGCGCAGCAACACAGTCAGCACAGAATGAACAGTGGCATCTGCTCACACGGCAGAAGGAGCAGCAGGGAAAGCTAGTGCTCTGCTTCTTCAGCACACAAGCAGCTTTGCAACGGGGTCACCATCATTGCAGTCTCTCCTCGGTTTCATACCTAAAAGTCCATTTGAATCCAAATTCTCAAACGGTCTCAGCTGTCCAGCAGCACAGTGAGTACAGCACGAACGTTTGGCATCTGTTCCGACAGCAGAAGAGCAAGGATTGAAAGCTGGTGCTGGACCTGTTCAGCACACAATCACCTTTACATTGGTGCATCCATCGTTGCTTTCACTGCTAACACTCGTACAGGAAAAGCATTTGAATAGAATCCGTCCAGAGCCTTCTCACTGCTGCGCAGCAACACAGTCAGCACAGAATGAACAGTGGCATCTGCTCACACGGCAGAAGGAGCAGCAGGGAAAGCTAGTGCTCTGCTTCTTCAGCACACAAGCAGCTTTGCAACGGGGTCACCATCATTGCAGTCTCTCCTCGGTTTCATACCTAAAAGTCCATTTGAATCCAAATTCTCAGGTGGTGTCTCTCAGCTGCCCACCAGCACAGTGAGTACAGCACGAACGTTTGGCCTCTGCTCCCACAGCAGAAGAGCCAGGATTGAAAGCTGGTGATGGACCTGTTCAGCACACAATCCCTTTTACATTGGTGCATTCATCGTTGCTTTCACTGCTCACTTTCATACAGGAAAAGCATTTGAAAGGAATCAGTCCAGAGGCTGCTCTCTGCTGCGCAGCAACACAGTCAGCACAGAATGAACAGTGGCATCTGCTCACACGGCAGAAGGACCAGCAGGGAAAGCTAGTGCTCTGCTTCTTCAGCACACAAGCAGCTTTGCAACGGGGTCACCATCATTGCAGTCTCTCCTCGGTTTCATACCTAAAAGTCCATTTGAATCCAAATTCTCAGGTGGTGTCTCTCAGCTGCCCAGCCGCACAGTGAGTACAGCACGAACGTTTGGCCTCTGCTCCCACAGCAGAAGAGCCAGGATTAAAAGCTAGTGCTGGACCTGTTCAGCACACAATCCCCTTTACATTGGTGCCTCCATCGTTGCTTTCACTGCTCACATTCATACAGGAAAAGCATTTGAATGGAATCAGTCCAGAGCCTTCTCTCTGCTGCGCAGCAACACAGTCAGCACAGACTGAACAGTGGCATCTGCTCACACGGCAGAAGGAGCAGCAGGGAAAGCTAGTGCTCTGCTTCTTCAGCACACAAGCAGCTTTGCAACGGGGTCACCATCATTGCAGTCTCTCCTCGGCTTCATACCTAAAAGTCCATTTGAATCCGAATTCTCAGGTGGTGTCTCTCAGCTGCCCAGCAGCACAGTGAGTACAGCACGAACGTTTGGCCTCTGCTCCAACAGCAGAAGAGCCAGGATTGAAAGCTGGTGCTGGACCTGTTCAGCACACAATCCCCTTTACATTGGTGCCTCCATCGTTGCTTTCACTGCTAACACTCATACAGGAAAAGCATTTGAATAGAATCCGTCCAGAGCCTGCTCCCTGCTGGCAGCAACACAGCACAGAATGAACAGTGGCATCTGCTCACACGGCAGAAGGAGCAGCAGGGAAAGCTAGTGCTCTGCTTCTTCAGCACACAAGCAGCTTTGCAACGGGGTCACCATCATTGCAGTCTCTCCTCGGCTTCATACCTAAAACTCCATTTGAATCCAAATTCTCAGGTGGTGTCGCTCAGCTGCCCTGCAGCACAGTTAGTACAGCACGAACGTTTGGCCTCTGCTCCGACAGCAGAAGAGCCAGGATTGAAAGCTGGTGCTGGACCTGTTCAGCACACAACCTCTTTTACATTGGTGCATTCATCGTTGCTTTCACTGCTCACTTTCATACAGGAAAAGCATTTGAATGGAATCAGTCCAGAGGCTGCTCTCTGCTGCGCAGCAACACAGTCAGCACAGAATGAACAGTGGCATCTGCTCACACGGCAGAAAGAGCAGCAGGGAAAGCTAGTGCTCTGCTTCTTCAGCACACAAGCAGCTTTGCAACGGGGTCACCATGATTGCAGTCTCTCCTCGGCTTCATACCTAAAAGTCCATTTGAATCCAAATTCTCAGGTGGTGTCTCTCAGCTGCCCAGCAGCACAGTTAGTACAGCACGAACGTTTGGCCTCTGCTCCCACAGCAGAAGAGCCAGGATTGAAAGCTGGTGCTGGACCTGTTCAGCACACAATCCCTTTTACATTGGTGCATTCATCGTTGCTTTCACTGCTCACTTTCATACAGGAAAAGCATTTGAATAGAATCAGTCCAGAGGCTGCTCTCTGCTGCGCAGGAACACAGTCAGCACAGAATGAACAGTGGCATCTGCTCACACGGCAGAAGGAGCAGCAGGGAAAGCTAGTGCTCTGCTTCTTCAGCACACAAGCAGCTTTGCAACGGGGTCACCATCATTGCAGTCTCTCCTCGGTTTCATACCTAAAAGTCCATTTGAATCCAAATTCTCAGGTGCTGTCTCTCAGCTGCCCAACCGCACAGTGAGTACAGCACGAACGTATGGCCTCTGCTCCCACAGCAGAAGAGCCAGGATTGAAAGCTGGTGCTGGACCTGTTCAGCACACAATCCCTTTTACATTGGTGCATCCATCGTTGCTTTCACTGCTAACACTCGTACAGGAAAAGCATTTGAATAGAATCAGTCCAGAGCCTGCTCCCCGCTGGCAGCAACACAGCACAGAATGAACAGTGGCATCTGCTCACACGGCAGAAGGACCAGCAGGGAAAGCAAGTGCTGTGTCTCTTCAGCACACAAGCAGCTTTGCAACGGGGTCACCATCATTGCAGTCTCTCCTCGGTTTCATACCTAAAAGTCCATTTGAATCCAAATTCTCAGGTGGTGTCTCTCAGCTGCCCAGCAGCACAGTTAGTACAGCACGAACGTTTGGCCTCTGCTCCCACAGCAGAAGAGCCAGGATTGAAAGCTGGTGCTGGACCTGTTCAGCACACAATCCCTTTTACATTGGTGCATCCATCGTTGCTTTCACTGCTAACACTCGTACAGGAAAAGCATTTGAATAGAATCAGTCCAGAGCCTGCTCCCTGATGGCAGCAACACAGCACAGAATGAACAGTGGCATCTGCTCACACGGCAGAAGGAGCAGCAGGGAAAGCTAGTGCTCTGCTTCTTCAGCACAGAAGCAGCTTTGCAACGGGGTCACCATCATTGCAGTCTCTCCTCGGTTTCCTACCTAAAAGTCCATTTGAATCCAAATTCTCAGGTGGTGTCTCTCAGCTGCCCAGCAGCACAGTTAGTACAGCACGAACGTTTGGCCTCTGCTCCCACAGCAGAAGAGCCAGGATTGAAAGCTGGTGCTGGACCTGTTCAGCACACAATCACCTTTACATTGGTGCCTCCATCGTTGCTTTCACTGCTCACATTCATACAGGAAAAGCATTTGAATGGAATCATTCCAGAGGCTGCTCTCTGCTGCGCAGCAACACAGTCAGCACAGAATGAACAGTGGCATCTGCTCACACGGCAGAAGGAGCAGCAGGGAAAGCTAGTGCTCTGCTTCTTCAGCACACAAGCAGCTTTACAGCGGTGTCACCATCATTGCAGTCTCTCCTCGGTTTCATACCTAAAAGTCCATTTGAATCGAAATTCTCAAGCGGTCTCAGCTGCCCAGCAGCACAGTGAGTACAGCACGAACGTTTGGCCTCTGCTCCCACAGCAGAAGAGCAAGGATTGAAAGCTGGTGCTGGACCTGTTCAGCACACAATCCCCTTTACATTGGTGCATCCATCGTTGCTTTCACTGCTAACACTCGTACAGGAAAAGCATTTGAATAGAATCAGTCCAGAGCCTGCTCCCTGCTGGCAGCAACACAGCACAGAATGAACAGGGGCATCTGCTCACACGGCAGAAGGACCAGCAGGGAAAGCTAGTGCTGTGTCTCTTCAGCACACAAGAAGCTTTGCAACGGGGTCACCATCATTGCAGTCTCTCCTCGGTTTCATACCTAAAAGTCCATTTGAATCCAAATTCTCAGGTGGTGTCTCTCAGCTGCCCAGCAGCACAGTTAGTACAGCACGAACGTTTGGACTCTGCTCCCACAGCTGAAGAGCCAGGATTGAAAGCTGGTGCTGGACCTGTTCAGCACACAATCCCTTTTACATTGGTGCCTCCATCGTTGCTTTCACTGCTCACATTCATACAGGAAAAGCATTTGAATGGAATCAGTCCAGAGGCTGCTCTCTGCTGCGCAGCAACACAGTCAGCACAGAATGAACAGTGGCCTCTGCTCACACGGCAGAAGGAGCAGCTGGGAAAGCTAGTGCTCTGCTTCTTCAGCACACAAGCAGCTTTGCAACGGGGTCACCATCATTGCAGTCTCTCCTCGGTTTCCTACCTAAAAGTCCATTTGAATCCAAATTCTCAGGTGGTGTCTCTCAGCTGCCCAGCAGCACAGTTATTACAGCACGAACGTTTGGCCTCTGCTCCCACAGCAGAAGAGCCAGGATTGAAAGCTGGTGCTGGACCTGTTCAGCACACAATCCCTTTTACATTGGTGCATTCATCGTTGCTTTCACTGCTCACTTTCATACAGGAAAAGCATTTGAATGGAATCAGTCCAGAGGCTGCTCTCTGCTGCGCAGCAACACAGTCAGCACAGAATGAACAGTGGCATCTGCTCACACGGCAGAAGGAGCAGCAGGGAAAGCTAGTGCTCTGCTTCTTCAGCACACAAGCAGCTTTGCAACGGGGTCACCATCATTGCAGTCTCTCCTCGGTTTCCTACCTAAAAGTCCATTTGAATCCAAATTCTCAGGTGGTGTCTCTCAGCTGCCCAGCAGCACAGTTAGTACAGCACGAACGTTTGGCCTCTGCTCCCACAGCAGAAGAGCCAGGATTGAAAGCTGGTGCTGGACCTGTTCAGCACACAATCACCTTTACATTGGTGCCTCCATCGTTGCTTTCACTGCTCACATTCATACAGGAAAAGCATTTGAATGGAGTCAGTCCAGAGGCTGCTCTCTGCTGCGCAGCAACACAGTCAGCACAGAATGAACAGTGGCATCTGCTCACACGGCAGAAGGAGCAGCAGGGAAAGCTAGTGCTCTGCTTCTTCAGCACACAAGCATCTTTGCAACGGGGTCACCATCATTGCAGTCTCTCCTCGGTTTCCTACCTAAAAGTCCATTTGAATCCAAATTCTCAGGTGCTGTCTCTCAGCTGCCCAGCCGCACAGTGAGTACAGCACGAACGTATGGCCTCTGCTCCCACAGCAGAAGAGCCAGGATTGAAAGCTGGTGCTGGACCTGTTCAGCACACAATCCCTTTTACATTGGTGCATCCATCGTTGCTTTCACTGCTAACACTCGTACAGGAAAAGCATTTGAATAGAATCAGTCCAGAGCCTGCTCCCTGCTGGCAGCAACACAGCACAGAATGAACAGTGGCATCTGCTCACACGGCAGAAGGACCAGCAGGGAAAGCAAGTGCTGTGTCTCTTCAGCACACAAGCAGCTTTGCAACGGGGTCACCATCATTGCAGTCTCTCCTCGGTTTCATACCTAAAAGTCCATTTGAATCCAAATTCTCAGGTGGTGTCTCTCAGCTGCCCAGCAGCACAGTTAGTACAGCACGAACGTTTGGCCTCTGCTCCCACAGCAGAAGAGCCAGGATTGAAAGCTGGTGCTGGACCTGTTCAGCACACAATCCCTTTTACATTGGTGCATCCATCGTTGCTTTCACTGCTAACACTCGTACAGGAAAAGCATTTGAATAGAATCAGTCCAGAGCCTGCTCCCTGATGGCAGCAACACAGCACAGAATGAACAGTGGCATCTGCTCACACGGCAGAAGGAGCAGCAGGGAAAGCTAGTGCTCTGCTTCTTCAGCACAGAAGCAGCTTTGCAACGGGGTCACCATCATTGCAGTCTCTCCTCGGTTTCCTACCTAAAAGTCCATTTGAATCCAAATTCTCAGGTGGTGTCTCTCAGCTGCCCAGCAGCACAGTTAGTACAGCACGAACGTTTGGCCTCTGCTCCCACAGCAGAAGAGCCAGGATTGAAAGCTGGTGCTGGACCTGTTCAGCACACAATCCCTTTTACATTGGTGCCTCCATCGTTGCTTTCACTGCTCACATTCATACAGGAAAAGCATTTGAATGGAATCATTCCAGAGGCTGCTCTCTGCTGCGCAGCAACACAGTCAGCACAGAATGAACAGTGGCATCTGCTCACACGGCAGAAGGAGCAGCAGGGAAAGCTAGTGCTCTGCTTCTTCAGCACACAAGCAGCTTTACAGCGGTGTCACCATCATTGCAGTCTCTCCTCGGTTTCATACCTAAAAGTCCATTTGAATCGAAATTCTCAAGCGGTCTCAGCTGCCCAGCAGCACAGTGAGTACAGCACGAACGTTTGGCCTCTGCTCCCACAGCAGAAGAGCAAGGATTGAAAGCTGGTGCTGGACCTGTTCAGCACACAATCCCCTTTACATTGGTGCATCCATCGTTGCTTTCACTGCTAACACTCGTACAGGAAAAGCATTTGAATAGAATCAGTCCAGAGCCTGCTCCCTGCTGGCAGCAACACAGCACAGAATGAACAGTGGCATCTGCTCACACGGCAGAAGGACCAGCAGGGAAAGCTAGTGCTGTGTCTCTTCAGCACACAAGAAGCTTTGCAACGGGGTCACCATCATTGCAGTCTCTCCTCGGTTTCATACCTAAAAGTCCATTTGAATCCAAATTCTCAGGTGGTGTCTCTCAGCTGCCCAGCAGCACAGTTAGTACAGCACGAACGTTTGGACTCTGCTCCCACAGCTGAAGAGCCAGGATTGAAAGCTGGTGCTGGACCTGTTCAGCACACAATCCCTTTTACATTGGTGCCTCCATCGTTGCTTTCACTGCTCACATTCATACAGGAAAAGCATTTGAATGGAATCAGTCCAGAGGCTGCTCTCTGCTGCGCAGCAACACAGTCAGCACAGAATGAACAGTGGCCTCTGCTCACACGGCAGAAGGAGCAGCTGGGAAAGCTAGTGCTCTGCTTCTTCAGCACACAAGCAGCTTTGCAACGGGGTCACCATCATTGCAGTCTCTCCTCGGTTTCCTACCTAAAAGTCCATTTGAATCCAAATTCTCAGGTGGTGTCTCTCAGCTGCCCAGCAGCACAGTTATTACAGCACGAACGTTTGGCCTCTGCTCCCACAGCAGAAGAGCCAGGATTGAAAGCTGGTGCTGGACCTGTTCAGCACACAATCCCTTTTACATTGGTGCATTCATCGTTGCTTTCACTGCTCACTTTCATACAGGAAAAGCATTTGAATGGAATCAGTCCAGAGGCTGCTCTCTGCTGCGCAGCAACACAGTCAGCACAGAATGAACAGTGGCATCTGCTCACACGGCAGAAGGAGCAGCAGGGAAAGCTAGTGCTCTGCTTCTTCAGCACACAAGCAGCTTTGAAACGGGGTCACCATCATTGCAGTCTCTCCTCGGTTTCCTACCTAAAAGTCCATTTGAATCCAAATTCTCAGGTGGTGTCTCTCAGCTGCCCAGCAGCACAGTTAGTACAGCACGAACGTTTGGCCTCTGCTCCCACAGCAGAAGAGCCAGGATTGAAAGCTGGTGCTGGACCTGTTCAGCACACAATCACCTTTACATTGGTGCCTCCATCGTTGCTTTCACTGCTCACATTCATACAGGAAAAGCATTTGAATGGAGTCAGTCCAGAGGCTGCTCTCTGCTGCGCAGCAACACAGTCAGCACAGAATGAACAGTGGCATCTGCTCACACGGCAGAAGGAGCAGCAGGGAAAGCTAGTGCTCTGCTTCTTCAGCACACAAGCATCTTTGCAACGGGGTCACCATCATTGCAGTCTCTCCTCGGTTTCCTACCTAAAAGTCCATTTGAATCCAAATTCTCAGGTGGTGTCTCTCAGCTGCCCAGCAGCACAGTGAGTACAGCACGAACGTTTGGCCTCTGCTCCCACAGCAGAAGAGCCAGGATTGAAAGCTGGTGCTGGACCTGTTCAGCACACAATCCCTTTTACATTGGTGCATTCATCGTTGCTTTCACTGCTCACTTTCATACAGGAAAAGCATTTGAATGGAATCAGTCCAGAGGCTGCTCTCTGCTGCGCAGCAACACAGTCAGCACAGAATGAACAGTGGCATCTGCTCACACGGCAGAAGGAGCAGCAGGGAAAGCTAGTGCTCTGCTTCTTCAGCACACAAGCAGCTTTGCAACGGTGTCACCATCATTGCAGTCTCTCCTCGGTTTCATACCTAAAAGTCCATTTGAATCCAAATTCTCAGGTGCTGTCTCTCAGCTGCCCAGCCGCACAGTGAGTACAGCACGAACGTATGGCCTCTGCTCCCACAGCAGAAGAGCCAGGATTGAAAGCTGGTGCTGGACCTGTTCAGCACACAATCCCTTTTACATTGGTGCATCCATCGTTGCTTTCACTGCTAACACTCGTACAGGAAAAGCATTTGAATAGAATCAGTCCAGAGCCTGCTCCCTGCTGGCAGCAACACAGCACAGAATGAACAGTGGCATCTGCTCACACGGCAGAAGGACCAGCAGGGAAAGCAAGTGCTGTGTCTCTTCAGCACACAAGCAGCTTTGCAACGGGGTCACCATCATTGCAGTCTCTCCTCGGTTTCATACCTAAAAGTCCATTTGAATCCAAATTCTCAGGTGGTGTCTCTCAGCTGCCCAGCAGCACAGTTAGTACAGCACGAACGTTTGGCCTCTGCTCCCACAGCAGAAGAGCCAGGATTGAAAGCTGGTGCTGGACCTGTTCAGCACACAATCCCTTTTACATTGGTGCATCCATCGTTGCTTTCACTGCTAACACTCGTACAGGAAAAGCATTTGAATAGAATCAGTCCAGAGCCTGCTCCCTGCTGGCAGCAACACAGCACAGAATGAACAGGGGCATCTGCTCACACGGCAGAAGGAGCAGCAGGGAAAGCTAGTGCTCTGCTTCTTCAGCACAGAAGCAGCTTTGCAACGGGGTCACCATCATTGCAGTCTCTCCTCGGTTTCCTACCTAAAAGTCCATTTGAATCCAAATTCTCAGGTGGTGTCTCTCAGCTGCCCAGCAGCACAGTTAGTACAGCACGAACGTTTGGCCTCTGCTCCCACAGCAGAAGAGCCAGGATTGAAAGCTGGTGCTGGACCTGTTCAGCACACAATCACCTTTACATTGGTGCCTCCATCGTTGCTTTCACTGCTCACATTCATACAGGAAAAGCATTTGAATGGAATCATTCCAGAGGCTGCTCTCTGCTGCGCAGCAACACAGTCAGCACAGAATGAACAGTGGCATCTGCTCACACGGCAGAAGGAGCAGCAGGGAAAGCTAGTGCTCTGCTTCTTCAGCACACAAGCAGCTTTACAGCGGTGTCACCATCATTGCAGTCTCTCCTCGGTTTCATACCTAAAAGTCCATTTGAATCGAAATTCTCAAGCGGTCTCAGCTGCCCAGCAGCACAGTGAGTACAGCACGAACGTTTGGCCTCTGCTCCCACAGCAGAAGAGCAAGGATTGAAAGCTGGTGCTGGACCTGTTCAGCACACAATCCCCTTTACATTGGTGCATCCATCGTTGCTTTCACTGCTAACACTCGTACAGGAAAAGCATTTGAATAGAATCAGTCCAGAGCCTGCTCCCTGCTGGCAGCAACACAGCACAGAATGAACAGGGGCATCTGCTCACACGGCAGAAGGACCAGCAGGGAAAGCTAGTGCTGTGTCTCTTCAGCACACAAGAAGCTTTGCAACGGGGTCACCATCATTGCAGTCTCTCCTCGGTTTCATACCTAAAAGTCCATTTGAATCCAAATTCTCAGGTGGTGTCTCTCAGCTGCCCAGCAGCACAGTTAGTACAGCACGAACGTTTGGACTCTGCTCCCACAGCAGAAGAGCCAGGATTGAAAGCTGGTGCTGGACCTGTTCAGCACACAATCCCTTTTACATTGGTGCCTCCATCGTTGCTTTCACTGCTCACATTCATACAGGAAAAGCATTTGAATGGAATCAGTCCAGAGGCTGCTCTCTGCTGCGCAGCAACACAGTCAGCACAGAATGAACAGTGGCCTCTGCTCACACGGCAGAAGGAGCAGCAGGGAAAGCTAGTGCTCTGCTTCTTCAGCACACAAGCAGCTTTGCAACGGGGTCACCATCATTGCAGTCTCTCCTCGGTTTCCTACCTAAAAGTCCATTTGAATCCAAATTCTCAGGTGGTGTCTCTCAGCTGCCCAGCAGCACAGTTATTACAGCACGAACGTTTGGCCTCTGCTCCCACAGCAGAAGAGCCAGGATTGAAAGCTGGTGCTGGACCTGTTCAGCACACAATCCCTTTTACATTGGTGCATCCATCGTTGCTTTCACTGCTAACACTCGTACAGGAAAAGCATTTGAATAGAATCAGTCCAGAGCCTGCTCCCTGCTGGCAGCAACACAGCACAGAATGAACAGGGGCATCTGCTCACACGGCAGAAGGAGCAGCAGGGAAAGCTAGTGCTCTGCTTCTTCAGCACAGAAGCAGCTTTGCAACGGGGTCACCATCATTGCAGTCTCTCCTCGGTTTCCTACCTAAAAGTCCATTTGAATCCAAATTCTCAGGTGGTGTCTCTCAGCTGCCCAGCAGCACAGTTAGTACAGCACGAACGTTTGGCCTCTGCTCCCACAGCAGAAGAGCCAGGATTGAAAGCTGGTGCTGGACCTGTTCAGCACACAATCACCTTTACATTGGTGCCTCCATCGTTGCTTTCACTGCTCACATTCATACAGGAAAAGCATTTGAATGGAATCATTCCAGAGGCTGCTCTCTGCTGCGCAGCAACACAGTCAGCACAGAATGAACAGTGGCATCTGCTCACACGGCAGAAGGAGCAGCAGGGAAAGCTAGTGCTCTGCTTCTTCAGCACACAAGCAGCTTTACAGCGGTGTCACCATCATTGCAGTCTCTCCTCGGTTTCATACCTAAAAGTCCATTTGAATCGAAATTCTCAAGCGGTCTCAGCTGCCCAGCAGCACAGTGAGTACAGCACGAACGTTTGGCCTCTGCTCCCACAGCAGAAGAGCAAGGATTGAAAGCTGGTGCTGGACCTGTTCAGCACACAATCCCCTTTACATTGGTGCATCCATCGTTGCTTTCACTGCTAACACTCGTACAGGAAAAGCATTTGAATAGAATCAGTCCAGAGCCTGCTCCCTGCTGGCAGCAACACAGCACAGAATGAACAGGGGCATCTGCTCACACGGCAGAAGGACCAGCAGGGAAAGCTAGTGCTGTGTCTCTTCAGCACACAAGAAGCTTTGCAACGGGGTCACCATCATTGCAGTCTCTCCTCGGTTTCATACCTAAAAGTCCATTTGAATCCAAATTCTCAGGTGGTGTCTCTCAGCTGCCCAGCAGCACAGTTAGTACAGCACGAACGTTTGGACTCTGCTCCCACAGCAGAAGAGCCAGGATTGAAAGCTGGTGCTGGACCTGTTCAGCACACAATCCCTTTTACATTGGTGCCTCCATCGTTGCTTTCACTGCTCACATTCATACAGGAAAAGCATTTGAATGGAATCAGTCCAGAGGCTGCTCTCTGCTGCGCAGCAACACAGTCAGCACAGAATGAACAGTGGCCTCTGCTCACACGGCAGAAGGAGCAGCAGGGAAAGCTAGTGCTCTGCTTCTTCAGCACACAAGCAGCTTTGCAACGGGGTCACCATCATTGCAGTCTCTCCTCGGTTTCCTACCTAAAAGTCCATTTGAATCCAAATTCTCAGGTGGTGTCTCTCAGCTGCCCAGCAGCACAGTTATTACAGCACGAACGTTTGGCCTCTGCTCCCACAGCAGAAGAGCCAGGATTGAAAGCTGGTGCTGGACCTGTTCAGCACACAATCCCTTTTACATTGGTGCATTCATCGTTGCTTTCACTGCTAACACTCGTACAGGAAAAGCATTTGAATAGAATCAGTCCAGAGCCTGCTCCCTGCTGGCAGCAACGCAGCACAGAATGAACAGGGGCATCTGCTCACACGGCAGAAGGACCAGCAGGGAAAGCTAGTGCTGTGTCTCTTCAGCACACAAGCAGCTTTGCAACGGGGTCACCATCATTGCAGTCTCTCCTCGGTTTCATACCTAAAAGTCCATTTGAATCCAAATTCTCAGGTGGTGTCTCTCAGCTGCCCAGCAGCACAGTTAGTACAGCACGAACGTTTGGCCTCTGCTCCCACAGCAGAAGAGCCAGGATTGAAAGCTGGTGCTGGACCTGTTCAGCACACAATCCCTTTTACATTGGTGCATTCATCGTTGCTTTCACTGCTCACTTTCATACAGGAAAAGCATTTGAATGGAATCAGTCCAGAGGCTGCTCTCTGCTGCGCAGCAACACAGTCAGCACAGAATGAACAGTGGCATCTGCTCACACGGCAGAAGGAGCAGCAGGGAAAGCTAGTGCTCTGCTTCTTCAGCACACAAGCAGCTTTGTAACGGGGTCACCATCATTGCAGTCTCTCCTCGGTTTCCTGCCTAAAAGTCCATTTGAATCCAAATTCTCAGGTGGTGTCTCTCAGCTGCCCAGCAGCACAGTTAGTACAGCACGAACGTTTGGCCTCTGCTCCCACAGCAGAAGAGCCAGGATTGAAAGCTGGTGCTGGACCTGTTCAGCACACAATCACCTTTACATTGGTGCCTCCATCGTTGCTTTCACTGCTCACATTCATACAGGAAAAGCATTTGAATGGAGTCAGTCCAGAGGCTGCTCTCTGCTGCGCAGCAACACAGTCAGCACAGAATGAACAGTGGCATCTGCTCACACGGCAGAAGGAGCAGCAGGGAAAGCTAGTGCTCTGCTTCTTCAGCACACAAGCATCTTTGCAACGAGGTCACCATCATTGCAGTCTCTCCTCGGTTTCCTACCTAAAAGTCCATTTGAATCCAAATTCTCAGGTGGTGTCTCTCAGCTGCCCAGCAGCACAGTGAGTACAGCACGAACGTTTGGCCTCTGCTCCCACAGCAGAAGAGCCAGGATTGAAAGCTGGTGCTGGACCTGTTCAGCACACAATCCCTTTTACATTGGTGCATTCATCGTTGCTTTCACTGCTCACTTTCATACAGGAAAAGCATTTGAATGGAATCAGTCCAGAGGCTGCTCTCTGCTGCGCAGCAACACAGTCAGCACAGAATGAACAGTGGCATCTGCTCACACGGCAGAAGGAGCAGCAGGGAAAGCTAGTGCTCTGCTTCTTCAGCACACAAGCAGCTTTGCAACGGGGTCACCATCATTGCAGTCTCTCCTCGGTTTCCTACCTAAAAGTCCATTTGAATCCAAATTCTCAAGCGGTCTCAGCTGCCCAGCAGCACAGTGAGTACAGCACGAACGTTTGGCCTCTGCTCCCACAGCAGAAGAGCAAGGATCGAAAGCTGGTGCTGGACCTGTTCAGCACACAATCCCTTTTACATTGGTGCATTCATCGTTGCTTTCACTGCTAACACTCGTACAGGAAAAGCATTTGAATAGAATCAGTCCAGAGCCTGCTCCCTGCTGGCAGCAACGCAGCACAGAATGAACAGGGGCATCTGCTCACACGGCAGAAGGACCAGCAGGGAAAGCTAGTGCTGTGTCTCTTCAGCACACAAGCAGCTTTGCAACGGGGTCACCATCATTGCAGTCTCTCCTCGGTTTCATACCTAAAAGTCCATTTGAATCCAAATTCTCAGGTGGTGTCTCTCAGCTGCCCAGCAGCACAGTTAGTACAGCACGAACGTTTGGCCTCTGCTCCCACAGCAGAAGAGCCAGGATTGAAAGCTGGTGCTGGACCTGTTCAGCACACAATCCCTTTTACATTGGTGCATTCATCGTTGCTTTCACTGCTCACTTTCATACAGGAAAAGCATTTGAATGGAATCAGTCCAGAGGCTGCTCTCTGCTGCGCAGCAACACAGTCAGCACAGAATGAACAGTGGCATCTGCTCACACGGCAGAAGGAGCAGCAGGGAAAGCTAGTGCTCTGCTTCTTCAGCACACAAGCAGCTTTGCAACGGGGTCACCATCATTGCAGTCTCTCCTCGGCTTCATACCTAAAAGTCCATTTGAATCCGAATTCTCAGGTGGTGTCTCTCAGCTGCCCAGCAGCACAGTGAGTACAGCACGAACGTTTGGCCTCTGCTCCAACAGCAGAAGAGCCAGGATTGAAAGCTGGTGCTGGACCTGTTCAGCACACAATCCCCTTTACATTGGTGCATCCATCGTTGCTTTCACTGCTAACACTCATACAGGAAAAGCATTTGAATAGAATCAGTCCAGAGCCTGCTCCCTGCTGGCAGCAACACAGCACAGAATGAACAGGGGCATCTGCTCACACGGCAGAAGGAGCAGCAGGGAAAGCTAGTGCTCTGCTTCTTCAGCACACAAGCAGCTTTGCAACGGGGTCACCATGATTGCAGTCTCTCCTCGGCTTCATACCTAAAAGTCCATTTGAATCCAAATTCTCAGGTGGTGTCGCTCAGCTGCCCAGCAGCACAGTGAGTACAGCACGAACGTTTGGCCTCTGCTCCCACAGCAGAAGAGCCAGTATTGAAAGCTGGTGCTGGACCTGTTCAGCACACAATCCCCTTTACATTGGTGCATCCATCGTTGCTTTCACTGCTAACACTCGTACAGGAAAAGCATTTGAATAGAATCAGTCCAGAGCCTGCTCTCTGCTGCGCAGCAACACAGTCAGCACAGAATGAACAGTGGCATCTGCTCACACGGCAGAAGGAGCAGCAGGGAAAGCTAGTGCTCTGCTTCTTCAGCACACAAGCAGCTTTGCAACGGGGTCACCATCATTGCAGTCTCTCCTCGGTTTCATACCTAAAAGTCCATTTGAATCCAAATTCTCAGGTGGTGTCTCTCAGCTGCCCAGCAGCACAGTTAGTACAGCACGAACGTTTGGCCTCTGCTCCCACAGCAGAAGAGCCAGGATTGAAAGCTGGTGATGGACCTGTTCAGCACACAATCCCTTTTACATTGGTGCATTCATCGTTGCTTTCACTGCTCACTTTCATACAGGAAAAGCATTTGAATAGAATCAGTCCAGAGGCTGCTCTCTGCTGCGCAGGAACACAGTCAGCACAGAATGAACAGTGGCATCTGCTCACACGGCAGAAGGAGCAGCAGGGAAAGCTAGTGCTCTGCTTCTTCAGCACACAAGCAGCTTTGCAACGGTGTCACCAACATTGCAGTCTCTCCTCGGTTTCATACCTAAAAGTCCATTTGAATCCAAATTCTCAGGTGCTGTCTCTCAGCTGCCCAGCCGCACAGTGAGTACAGCACGAACGTATGGCCTCTGCTCCCACAGCAGAAGAGCCAGGATTGAAAGCTGGTGCTGGACCTGTTCAGCACACAATCCCTTTTACATTGGTGCATCCATCGTTGCTTTCACTGCTAACACTCGTACAGGAAAAGCATTTGAATAGAATCAGTCCAGAGCCTGCTCCCTGCTGGCAGCAACACAGCACAGAATGAACAGTGGCATCTGCTCACACGGCAGAAGGACCAGCAGGGAAAGCAAGTGCTGTGTCTCTTCAGCACACAAGCAGCTTTGCAACGGGGTTACCATCATTGCAGTCTCTCCTCGGTTTCATACCTAAAAGTCCATTTGAATCCAAATTCTCAGGTGGTGTCTCTCAGCTGCCCAGCAGCACAGTTAGTACAGCACGAACGTTTGGCCTCTGCTCCCACAGCAGAAGAGCCAGGATTGAAAGCTGGTGCTGGACCTGTTCAGCACACAATCCCTTTTACATTGGTGCATCCATCGTTGCTTTCACTGCTAACACTCGTACAGGAAAAGCATTTGAATAGAATCAGTCCAGAGCCTGCTCCCTGCTGGCAGCAACACAGCACAGAATGAACAGGGGCATCTGCTCACACGGCAGAAGGAGCAGCAGGGAAAGCTAGTGCTCTGCTTCTTCAGCACAGAAGCAGCTTTGCAACGGGGTCACCATCATTGCAGTCTCTCCTCGGTTTCCTACCTAAAAGTCCATTTGAATCCAAATTCTCAGGTGGTGTCTCTCAGCTGCCCAGCAGCACAGTTAGTACAGCACGAACGTTTGGCCTCTGCTCCCACAGCAGAAGAGCAAGGATTGAAAGCTGGTGCTGGACCTGTTCAGCACACAATCACCTTTACATTGGTGCCTCCATCGTTGCTTTCACTGCTCGCATTCATACAGGAAAAGCATTTGAATGGAATCATTCCAGAGGCTGCTCTCTGCTGCGCAGCAACACAGTCAGCACAGAATGAACAGTGGCATCTGCTCACACGGCAGAAGGAGCAGCAGGGAAAGCTAGTGCTCTGCTTCTTCAGCACACAAGCAGCTTTACAGCGGTGTCACCATCATTGCAGTCTCTCCTCGGTTTCATACCTAAAAGTCCATTTGAATCGAAATTCTCAAGCGGTCTCAGCTGCCCAGAAGCACAGTGAGTACAGCACGAACGTTTGGCCTCTGCTCCCACAGCAGAAGAGCAAGGATTGAAAGCTGGTGCTGGACCTGTTCAGCACACAATCCCCTTTACATTGGTGCATCCATCGTTGCTTTCACTGCTAACACTCGTACAGGAAAAGCATTTGAATAGAATCAGTCCAGAGCCTGCTCCCTGCTGGCAGCAACACAGCACAGAATGAACAGGGGCATCTGCTCACACGGCAGAAGGACCAGCAGGGAAAGCTAGTGCTGTGTCTCTTCAGCACACAAGAAGCTTTGCAACGGGGTCACCATCATTGCAGTCTCTCCTCGGTTTCATACCTAAAAGTCCATTTGAATCCAAATTCTCAGGTGGTGTCTCTCAGCTGCCCAGCAGCACAGTGAGTACAGCACGAACGTTTGGCCTCTGCTCCCACAGCAGAAGAGCCAGGATTGAAAGCTGGTGCTGGACCTGTTCAGCACACAATCCCTTTTACATTGGTGCCTCCATCGTTGCTTTCACTGCTCACATTCATACAGGAAAAGCATTTGAATGGAATCAGTCCAGAGGCTGCTCTCTGCTGCGCAGCAACACAGTCAGCACAGAATGAACAGTGGCATCTGCTCACACGGCAGAAGGAGCAGCAGGGAAAGCTAGTGCTCTGCTTCTTCAGCACACAAGCAGCTTTGCAACGGGGTCACCATCATTGCAGTCTCTCCTCGGCTTCATACCTAAAAGTCCATTTGAATCCGAATTCTCAGGTGGTGTCGCTCAGCTGCCCAGCCGCACAGTGAGTACAGCACGAACGTTTGGCCTCTGCTCCCACAGCAGAAGAGCCAGGATTGAAAGCTGGTGCTGGACCTGTTCAGCACACAATCCCCTTTACATTGGTGCATCCATCGTTGCTTTCACTGCTAACACTCGTACAGGAAAAGCATTTGAATAGAATCAGTCCAGAGCCTGCTCCCTGCTGGCAGCAACACAGCACAGAATGAACAGGGGCATCTGCTCACACGGCAGAAGGACCAGCAGGGAAAGCTAGTGCTGTGTCTCTTCAGCACACAAGAAGCTTTGCAACGGGGTCACCATCATTGCAGTCTCTCCTCGGTTTCATACCTAAAAGTCCATTTGAATCCAAATTCTCAGGTGGTGTCTCTCAGCTGCCCAGCAGCAGAGTGAGTACAGCACGAACGTTTGGCCTCTGCTCCCACAGCTGAAGAGCCAGGATTGAAAGCTGGTGCTGGACCTGTTCAGCACACAATCCCTTTTACATTGGTGCCTCCATCGTTGCTTTCACTGCTCACATTCATACAGGAAAAGCATTTGAATGGAATCAGTCCAGAGGCTGCTCTCTGCTGCGCAGCAACACAGTCAGCACAGAATGAACAGTGGCCTCTGCTCACACGGCAGAAGGAGCAGCAGGGAAAGCTAGTGCTCTGCTTCTTCAGCACACAAGCAGCTTTGCAACGGGGTCACCATCATTGCAGTCTCTCCTCGGTTTCCTACCTAAAAGTCCATTTGAATCCAAATTCTCAGGTGGTGTCTCTCAGGTGCCCAGCAGCACAGTTATTACAGCACGAACGTTTGGCCTCTGCTCCCACAGCAGAAGAGCCAGGATTGAAAGCTGGTGCTGGACCTGTTCAGCACACAATCCCTTTTACATTGGTGCATTCATCGTTGCTTTCACTGCTAACACTCGTACAGGAAAAGCATTTGAATAGAATCAGTCCAGAGCCTGCTCCCTGCTGGCAGCAACGCAGCACAGAATGAACAGGGGCATCTGCTCACACGGCAGAAGGACCAGCAGGGAAAGCTAGTGCTGTGTCTCTTCAGCACACAAGCAGCTTTGCAACGGGGTCACCATCATTGCAGTCTCTCCTCGGTTTCATACCTAAAAGTCCATTTGAATCCAAATTCTCAGGTGGTGTCTCTCAGCTGCCCAGCAGCACAGTTAGTACAGCACGAACGTTTGGCCTCTGCTCCCACAGCAGAAGAGCCAGGATTGAAAGCTGGTGCTGGACCTGTTCAGCACACAATCCCTTTTACATTGGTGCATTCATCGTTGCTTTCACTGCTCACTTTCATACAGGAAAAGCATTTGAATGGAATCAGTCCAGAGGCTGCTCTCTGCTGCGCAGCAACACAGTCAGCACAGAATGAACAGTGGCATCTGCTCACACGGCAGAAGGAGCAGCAGGGAAAGCTAGTGCTCTGCTTCTTCAGCACACAAGCAGCTTTGCAACGGTGTCACCATCATTGCAGTCTCTCCTCGGTTTCATACCTAAAAGTCCATTTGAATCCAAATTCTCAGGTGCTGTCTCTCAGCTGCCCAGCCGCACAGTGAGTACAGCACGAACGTATGGCCTCTGCTCCCACAGCAGAAGAGCCAGGATTGAAAGCTGGTGCTGGACCTGTTCAGCACACAATCCCTTTTACATTGGTGCATCCATCGTTGCTTTCACTGCTAACACTCGTACAGGAAAAGCATTTGAATAGAATCAGTCCAGAGCCTGCTCCCTGCTGGCAGCAACACAGCACAGAATGAACAGTGGCATCTGCTCACACGGCAGAAGGACCAGCAGGGAAAGCAAGTGCTGTGTCTCTTCAGCACACAAGCAGCTTTGCAACGGGGTCACCATCATTGCAGTCTCTCCTCGGTTTCATACCTAAAAGTCCATTTGAATCCAAATTCTCAGGTGGTGTCTCTCAGCTGCCCAGCAGCACAGTTAGTACAGCACGAACGTTTGGCCTCTGCTCCCACAGCAGAAGAGCCAGGATTGAAAGCTGGTGCTGGACCTGTTCAGCACACAATCACCTTTACATTGGTGCCTCCATCGTTGCTTTCACTGCTCACATTCATACAGGAAAAGCATTTGAATGGAATCATTCCAGAGGCTGCTCTCTGCTGCGCAGCAACACAGTCAGCACAGAATGAACAGTGGCATCTGCTCACACGGCAGAAGGAGCAGCAGGGAAAGCTAGTGCTCTGCTTCTTCAGCACACAAGCAGCTTTGCAACGGGGTCACCATCATTGCAGTCTCTCCTCGGTTTCCTACCTAAAAGTCCATTTGAATCCAAATTCTCAGGTGGTGTCTCTCAGCTGCCCAGCAGCACAGTTAGTACAGCACGAACGTTTGGACTCTGCTCCCACAGCAGAAGAGCCAGGATTGAAAGCTGGTGCTGGACCTGTTCAGCACACAATCCCTTTTACATTGGTGCCTCCATCGTTGCTTTCACTGCTCACATTCATACAGGAAAAGCATTTGAATGGAATCAGTCCAGAGGCTGCTCTCTGCTGCGCAGAAACACAGTCAGCACAGAATGAACAGTGGCATCTGCTCACACGGCAGAAGGAGCAGCAGGGAAAGCTAGTGCTCTGCTTCTTCAGCACACAAGCAGCTTTGCAACGGGGTCACCATGATTGCAGTCTCTCCTCGGCTTCATACCTAAAAGTCCATTTGAATCCAAATTCTCAGGTGGTGTCGCTCAGCTGCCCAGCAGCACAGTGAGTACAGCACGAACGTTTGGCCTCTGCTCCCACAGCAGAAGAGCCAGTATTGAAAGCTGGTGCTGGACCTGTTCAGCACACAATCCCCTTTACATTGGTGCATCCATCGTTGCTTTCACTGCTAACACTCGTACAGGAAAAGCATTTGAATAGAATCAGTCCAGAGCCTGCTCTCTGCTGCGCAGCAACACAGTCAGCACAGAATGAACAGTGGCATCTGCTCACACGGCAGAAGGAGCAGCAGGGAAAGCTAGTGCTCTGCTTCTTCAGCACACAAGCAGCTTTGCAACGTGGTCACCATCATTGCAGTCTCTCCTCGGTTTCATACCTAAAAGTCCATTTGAATCCAAATTCTCAGGTGGTGTCTCTCAGCTGCCCAGCAGCACAGTTAGTACAGCACGAACGTTTGGCCTCTGCTCCCACAGCAGAAGAGCCAGGATTGAAAGCTGGTGATGGACCTGTTCAGCACACAATCCCTTTTACATTGGTGCATTCATCGTTGCTTTCACTGCTCACTTTCATACAGGAAAAGCATTTGAATAGAATCAGTCCAGAGGCTGCTCTCTGCTGCGCAGGAACACAGTCAGCACAGAATGAACAGTGGCATCTGCTCACACGGCAGAAGGAGCAGCAGGGAAAGCTAGTGCTCTGCTTCTTCAGCACACAAGCAGCTTTACAGCGGTGTCACCATCATTGCAGTCTCTCCTCGGTTTCATACCTAAAAGTCCATTTGAATCGAAATTCTCAAGCGGTCTCAGCTGCCCAGAAGCACAGTGAGTACAGCACGAACGTTTGGCCTCTGCTCCCACAGCAGAAGAGCAAGGATTGAAAGCTGGTGCTGGACCTGTTCAGCACACAATCCCCTTTACATTGGTGCATCCATCGTTGCTTTCACTGCTAACACTCGTACAGGAAAAGCATTTGAATAGAATCAGTCCAGAGCCTGCTCCCTGCTGGCAGCAACACAGCACAGAATGAGCATTGGCATCTGCTCACACGGCAGAAGGACCAGCAGGGAAAGCTAGTGCTGTGTCTCTTCAGCACACAAGAAGCTTTGCAACGGGGTCACCATCATTGCAGTCTCTCCTCGGTTTCATACCTAAAAGTCCATTTGAATCCAAATTCTCAGGTGGTGTCTCTCAGCTGCCCAGCAGCACAGTGAGTACAGCACGAACGTTTGGCCTCTGCTCCCACAGCAGAAGAGCCAGGATTGAAAGCTGGTGCTGGACCTGTTCAGCACACAATCCCTTTTACATTGGTGCCTCCATCGTTGCTTTCACTGCTCACATTCATACAGGAAAAGCATTTGAATGGAATCAGTCCAGAGGCTGCTCTCTGCTGCGCAGCAACACAGTCAGCACAGAATGAACAGTGGCATCTGCTCACACGGCAGAAGGAGCAGCAGGGAAAGCTAGTGCTCTGCTTCTTCAGCACACAAGCAGCTTTGCAACGGGGTCACCATCATTGCAGTCTCTCCTCGGCTTCATACCTAAAAGTCCATTTGAATCCGAATTCTCAGGTGGTGTCGCTCAGCTGCCCAGCCGCACAGTGAGTACAGCACGAACGTTTGGCCTCTGCTCCCACAGCAGAAGAGCCAGGATTGAAAGCTGGTGCTGGACCTGTTCAGCACACAATCCCCTTTACATTGGTGCATCCATCGTTGCTTTCACTGCTAACACTCGTACAGGAAAAGCATTTGAATAGAATCAGTCCAGAGCCTGCTCCCTGCTGGCAGCAACACAGCACAGAATGAACAGGGGCATCTGCTCACACGGCAGAAGGAGCAGCAGGGAAAGCTAGTGCTGTGTCTCTTCAGCACACAAGAAGCTTTGCAACGGGGTCACCATCATTGCAGTCTCTCCTCGGTTTCATACCTAAAAGTCCATTTGAATCCAAATTCTCAGGTGGTGTCTCTCAGCTGCCCAGCAGCAGAGTGAGTACAGCACGAACGTTTGGCCTCTGCTCCCACAGCTGAAGAGCCAGGATTGAAAGCTGGTGCTGGACCTGTTCAGCACACAATCCCTTTTACATTGGTGCCTCCATCGTTGCTTTCACTGCTCACATTCATACAGGAAAAGCATTTGAATGGAATCAGTCCAGAGGCTGCTCTCTGCTGCGCAGCAACACAGTCAGCACAGAATGAACAGTGGCCTCTGCTCACACGGCAGAAGGAGCAGCAGGGAAAGCTAGTGCTCTGCTTCTTCAGCACACAAGCAGCTTTGCAACGGGGTCACCATCATTGCAGTCTCTCCTCGGTTTCCTACCTAAAAGTCCATTTGAATCCAAATTCTCAGGTGGTGTCTCTCAGGTGCCCAGCAGCACAGTTATTACAGCACGAACGTTTGGCCTCTGCTCCCACAGCAGAAGAGCCAGGATTGAAAGCTGGTGCTGGACCTGTTCAGCACACAATCCCTTTTACATTGGTGCATTCATCGTTGCTTTCACTGCTAACACTCGTACAGGAAAAGCATTTGAATAGAATCAGTCCAGAGCCTGCTCCCTGCTGGCAGCAACGCAGCACAGAATGAACAGGGGCATCTGCTCACACGGCAGAAGGACCAGCAGGGAAAGCTAGTGCTGTGTCTCTTCAGCACACAAGCAGCTTTGCAACGGGGTCACCATCATTGCAGTCTCTCCTCGGTTTCATACCTAAAAGTCCATTTGAATCCAAATTCTCAGGTGGTGTCTCTCAGCTGCCCAGCAGCACAGTTAGTACAGCACGAACGTTTGGCCTCTGCTCCCACAGCAGAAGAGCCAGGATTGAAAGCTGGTGCTGGACCTGTTCAGCACACAATCCCTTTTACATTGGTGCATTCATCGTTGCTTTCACTGCTCACTTTCATACAGGAAAAGCATTTGAATGGAATCAGTCCAGAGGCTGCTCTCTGCTGCGCAGCAACACAGTCAGCACAGAATGAACAGTGGCATCTGCTCACACGGCAGAAGGAGCAGCAGGGAAAGCTAGTGCTCTGCTTCTTCAGCACACAAGCAGCTTTGCAACGGTGTCACCATCATTGCAGTCTCTCCTCGGTTTCATACCTAAAAGTCCATTTGAATCCAAATTCTCAGGTGCTGTCTCTCAGCTGCCCAGCCGCACAGTGAGTACAGCACGAACGTATGGCCTCTGCTCCCACAGCAGAAGAGCCAGGATTGAAAGCTGGTGCTGGACCTGTTCAGCACACAATCCCTTTTACATTGGTGCATCCATCGTTGCTTTCACTGCTAACACTCGTACAGGAAAAGCATTTGAATAGAATCAGTCCAGAGCCTGCTCCCTGCTGGCAGCAACACAGCACAGAATGAACAGTGGCATCTGCTCACACGGCAGAAGGACCAGCAGGGAAAGCAAGTGCTGTGTCTCTTCAGCACACAAGCAGCTTTGCAACGGGGTCACCATCATTGCAGTCTCTCCTCGGTTTCATACCTAAAAGTCCATTTGAATCCAAATTCTCAGGTGGTGTCTCTCAGCTGCCCAGCAGCACAGTTAGTACAGCACGAACGTTTGGCCTCTGCTCCCACAGCAGAAGAGCCAGGATTGAAAGCTGGTGCTGGACCTGTTCAGCACACAATCACCTTTACATTGGTGCCTCCATCGTTGCTTTCACTGCTCACATTCATACAGGAAAAGCATTTGAATGGAATCATTCCAGAGGCTGCTCTCTGCTGCGCAGCAACACAGTCAGCACAGAATGAACAGTGGCATCTGCTCACACGGCAGAAGGAGCAGCAGGGAAAGCTAGTGCTCTGCTTCTTCAGCACACAAGCAGCTTTGCAACGGGGTCACCATCATTGCAGTCTCTCCTCGGTTTCCTACCTAAAAGTCCATTTGAATCCAAATTCTCAGGTGGTGTCTCTCAGCTGCCCAGCAGCACAGTTAGTACAGCACGAACGTTTGGACTCTGCTCCCACAGCAGAAGAGCCAGGATTGAAAGCTGGTGCTGGACCTGTTCAGCACACAATCCCTTTTACATTGGTGCCTCCATCGTTGCTTTCACTGCTCACATTCATACAGGAAAAGCATTTGAATGGAATCAGTCCAGAGGCTGCTCTCTGCTGCGCAGAAACACAGTCAGCACAGAATGAACAGTGGCATCTGCTCACACGGCAGAAGGAGCAGCAGGGAAAGCTAGTGCTCTGCTTCTTCAGCACACAAGCAGCTTTGCAACGGGGTCACCATGATTGCAGTCTCTCCTCGGCTTCATACCTAAAAGTCCATTTGAATCCAAATTCTCAGGTGGTGTCGCTCAGCTGCCCAGCAGCACAGTGAGTACAGCACGAACGTTTGGCCTCTGCTCCCACAGCAGAAGAGCCAGTATTGAAAGCTGGTGCTGGACCTGTTCAGCACACAATCCCCTTTACATTGGTGCATCCATCGTTGCTTTCACTGCTAACACTCGTACAGGAAAAGCATTTGAATAGAATCAGTCCAGAGCCTGCTCTCTGCTGCGCAGCAACACAGTCAGCACAGAATGAACAGTGGCATCTGCTCACACGGCAGAAGGAGCAGCAGGGAAAGCTAGTGCTCTGCTTCTTCAGCACACAAGCAGCTTTGCAACGTGGTCACCATCATTGCAGTCTCTCCTCGGTTTCATACCTAAAAGTCCATTTGAATCCAAATTCTCAGGTGGTGTCTCTCAGCTGCCCAGCAGCACAGTTAGTACAGCACGAACGTTTGGCCTCTGCTCCCACAGCAGAAGAGCCAGGATTGAAAGCTGGTGATGGACCTGTTCAGCACACAATCCCTTTTACATTGGTGCATTCATCGTTGCTTTCACTGCTCACTTTCATACAGGAAAAGCATTTGAATAGAATCAGTCCAGAGGCTGCTCTCTGCTGCGCAGGAACACAGTCAGCACAGAATGAACAGTGGCATCTGCTCACACGGCAGAAGGAGCAGCAGGGAAAGCTAGTGCTCTGCTTCTTCAGCACACAAGCAGCTTTGCAACGGTGTCACCATCATTGCAGTCTCTCCTCGGTTTCATACCTAAAAGTCCATTTGAATCCAAATTCTCAGGTGCTGTCTCTCAGCTGCCCAGCCGCACAGTGAGTACAGCACGAACGTATGGCCTCTGCTCCCACAGCAGAAGAGCCAGGATTGAAAGCTGGTGCTGGACCTGTTCAGCACACAATCCCTTTTACATTGGTGCATCCATCGTTGCTTTCACTGCTAACACTCGTACAGGAAAAGCATTTGAATAGAATCAGTCCCAGAGCCTGCTCCCTGCTGGCAGCAACACAGCACAGAATGAACAGTGGCATCTGCTCACACGGCAGAAGGACCAGCAGGGAAAGCAAGTGCTGTGTCTCTTCAGCACACAAGCAGCTTTGCAACGGGGTCACCATCATTGCAGTCTCTCCTCGGTTTCATACCTAAAAGTCCATTTGAATCCAAATTCTCAGGTGGTGTCTCTCAGCTGCCCAGCAGCACAGTTAGTACAGCACGAACGTTTGGCCTCTGCTCCCACAGCAGAAGAGCCAGGATTGAAAGCTGGTGCTGGACCTGTTCAGCACACAATCACCTTTACATTGGTGCCTCCATCGTTGCTTTCACTGCTCACATTCATACAGGAAAAGCATTTGAATGGAATCATTCCAGAGGCTGCTCTCTGCTGCGCAGCAACACAGTCAGCACAGAATGAACAGTGGCATCTGCTCACACGGCAGAAGGAGCAGCAGGGAAAGCTAGTGCTCTGCTTCTTCAGCACACAAGCAGCTTTACAGCGGTGTCACCATCATTGCAGTCTCTCCTCGGTTTCATACCTAAAAGTCCATTTGAATCGAAATTCTCAAGCGGTCTCAGCTGCCCAGAAGCACAGTGAGTACAGCACGAACGTTTGGCCTCTGCTCCCACAGCAGAAGAGCAAGGATTGAAAGCTGGTGCTGGACCTGTTCAGCACACAATCCCCTTTACATTGGTGCATCCATCGTTGCTTTCACTGCTAACACTCGTACAGGAAAAGCATTTGAATAGAATCAGTCCAGAGCCTGCTCCCTGCTGGCAGCAACACAGCACAGAATGAACAGGGGCATCTGCTCACACGGCAGAAGGACCAGCAGGGAAAGCTAGTGCTGTGTCTCTTCAGCACACAAGAAGCTTTGCAACGGGGTCACCATCATTGCAGTCTCTCCTCGGTTTCATACCTAAAAGTCCATTTGAATCCAAATTCTCAGGTGCTGTCTCTCAGCTGCCCAGCCGCACAGTGAGTACAGCACGAACGTTTGGCCTCTGCTCCCACAGCAGAAGAGCCAGGATTGAAAGCTGGTGCTGGACCTGTTCAGCACACAATCCCTTTTACATTGGTGCCTCCATCGTTGCTTTCACTGCTCACATTCATACAGGAAAAGCATTTGAATGGAATCAGTCCAGAGGCTGCTCTCTGCTGCGCAGCAACACAGTCAGCACAGAATGAACAGTGGCATCTGCTCACACGGCAGAAGGAGCAGCAGGGAAAGCTAGTGCTCTGCTTCTTCAGCACACAAGCAGCTTTGCAACGGGGTCACCATCATTGCAGTCTCTCCTCGGCTTCATACCTAAAAGTCCATTTGAATCCGAATTCTCAGGTGGTGTCTCTCAGCTGCCCAGCCGCACAGTGAGTACAGCACGAACGTTTGGCCTCTGCTCCCACAGCAGAAGAGCCAGGATTGAAAGCTGGTGCTGGACCTGTTCAGCACACAATCCCCTTTACATTGGTGCATCCATCGTTGCTTTCACTGCTAACACTCGTACAGGAAAAGCATTTGAATAGAATCAGTCCAGAGCCTGCTCCCTGCTGGCAGCAACACAGCACAGAATGAACAGTGGCATCTGCTCACACGGCAGAAGGACCAGCAGGGAAAGCTAGTGCTGTGTCTCTTCAGCACACAAGCAGCTTTGCAACGGGGTCACCATCATTGCAGTCTCTCCTCGGTTTCATACCTAAAAGTCCATTTGAATCCAAATTCTCAGGTGGTGTCTCTCAGCTGCCCAGCAGCACAGTGAGTACAGCACGAACGTTTGGCCTCTGCTCCCACAGCAGAAGAGCCAGGATTGA
Source organism: Pezoporus flaviventris (assembly GCF_033815535.1). Lineage (NCBI taxonomy): Eukaryota > Metazoa > Chordata > Aves > Psittaciformes > Psittacidae > Pezoporus > Pezoporus flaviventris. The sequence continues at coordinate 570,143 of NW_026892766.1, read as the reverse complement.
AAGCTGGTGCTGGACCTGTTCAGCACACAATCCCTTTTACATTGGTGCCTCCATCGTTGCTTTCACTGCTCACATTCATACAGGAAAAGCATTTGAATGGAATCAGTCCAGAGGCTGCTCTCTGCTGCGCAGCAACACAGTCAGCACAGAATGAACAGTGGCCTCTGCTCACACGGCAGAAGGAGCAGCAGGGAAAGCTAGTGCTCTGCTTCTTCAGCACACAAGCAGCTTTGCAACGGGGTCACCATCATTGCAGTCTCTCCTCGGTTTCCTACCTAAAAGTCCATTTGAATCCAAATTCTCAGGTGGTGTCTCTCAGCTGCCCAGCAGCACAGTTAGTACAGCACGAACGTTTGGCCTCTGCTCCCACAGCAGAAGAGCCAGGATTGAAAGCTGGTGCTGGACCTGTTCAGCACACAATCCCCTTTACATTGGTGCATCCATCGTTGCTTTCACTGCTAACACTCGTACAGGAAAAGCATTTGAATAGAATCAGTCCAGAGCCTGCTCCCTGCTGGCAGCAACACAGCACAGAATGAACAGGGGCATCTGCTCACACGGCAGAAGGACCAGCAGGGAAAGCTAGTGCTGTGTCTCTTCAGCACACAAGCAGCTTTGCAACGGGGTCACCATCATTGCAGTCTCTCCTCGGGTTCATACCTAAAAGTCCATTTGAATCCAAATTCTCAAGCGGTCTCAGCTGCCCAGCAGCACAGTGAGTACAGCACGAACGTTTGGCCTCTGCTCCCACAGCAGAAGAGCAAGGATTGAAAGCTGGTGCTGGACCTGTTCAGCACACAATCCCTTTTACATTGGTGCCTCCATCGTTGCTTTCACTGCTCACATTCATACAGGAAAAGCATTTGAATGGAATCAGTCCAGAGGCTGCTCTCTGCTGCGCAGCAACACAGTCAGCACAGAATGAACAGTGGCCTCTGCTCACACGGCAGAAGGAGCAGCAGGGAAAGCTAGTGCTCTGCTTCTTCAGCACACAAGCAGCTTTGCAACGGGGTCACCATCATTGCAGTCTCTCCTCGGTTTCCTACCTAAAAGTCCATTTGAATCCAAATTCTCAGGTGGTGTCTCTCAGCTGCCCAGCAGCACAGTTATTACAGCACGAACGTTTGGCCTCTGCTCCCACAGCAGAAGAGCCAGGATTGAAAGCTGGTGCTGGACCTGTTCAGCACACAATCCCTTTTACATTGGTGCATTCATCGTTGCTTTCACTGCTAACACTCGTACAGGAAAAGCATTTGAATAGAATCAGTCCAGAGCCTGCTCCCTGCTGGCAGCAACGCAGCACAGAATGAACAGGGGCATCTGCTCACACGGCAGAAGGACCAGCAGGGAAAGCTAGTGCTGTGTCTCTTCAGCACACAAGCAGCTTTGCAACGGGGTCACCATCATTGCAGTCTCTCCTCGGTTTCATACCTAAAAGTCCATTTGAATCCAAATTCTCAGGTGGTGTCTCTCAGCTGCCCAGCAGCACAGTTAGTACAGCACGAACGTTTGGCCTCTGCTCCCACAGCAGAAGAGCCAGGATTGAAAGCTGGTGCTGGACCTGTTCAGCACACAATCCCTTTTACATTGGTGCATTCATCGTTGCTTTCACTGCTCACTTTCATACAGGAAAAGCATTTGAATGGAATCAGTCCAGAGGCTGCTCTCTGCTGCGCAGCAACACAGTCAGCACAGAATGAACAGTGGCATCTGCTCACACGGCAGAAGGAGCAGCAGGGAAAGCTAGTGCTCTGCTTCTTCAGCACACAAGCAGCTTTGAAACGGGGTCACCATCATTGCAGTCTCTCCTCGGTTTCATACCTAAAAGTCCATTTGAATCCAAATTCTCAGGTGGTGTCTCTCAGCTGCCCAGCAGCACAGTGAGTACAGCACGAACGTTTGGCCTCTGCTCCCACAGCAGAAGAGCCAGGATTGAAAGCTGGTGCTGGACCTGTTCAGCACACAATCCCTTTTACATTGGTGCATCCATCGTTGCTTTCACTGCTAACACTCGTACAGGAAAAGCATTTGAATAGAATCAGTCCAGAGCCTGCTCCCTGCTGGCAGCAACACAGCACAGAATGAACAGGGGCATCTGCTCACACGGCAGAAGGAGCAGCAGGGAAAGCTAGTGCTCTGCTTCTTCAGCACACAAGCAGCTTTGCAACGGGGTCACCATCATTGCAGTCTCTCCTCGGTTTCCTACCTAAAAGTCCATTTGAATCCAAATTCTCAGGTGGTGTCTCTCAGCTGCCCAGCAGCACAGTTAGTACAGCACGAACGTTTGGCCTCTGCTCCCCAGCAGAAGAGCAAGGATTGAAAGCTGGTGCTGGACCTGTTCAGCACACAATCACCTTTACATTGGTGCCTCCATCGTTGCTTTCACTGCTCACATTCATACAGGAAAAGCATTTGAATGGAATCAGTCCAGAGGCTGCTCTCTGCTGCGCAGAAACACAGTCAGCACAGAATGAACAGTGGCATCTGCTCACACGGCAGAAGGAGCAGCAGGGAAAGCTAGTGCTCTGCTTCTTCAGCACACAAGCAGCTTTGCAACGGGGTCACCATGATTGCAGTCTCTCCTCGGCTTCATACCTAAAAGTCCATTTGAATCCAAATTCTCAGGTGGTGTCGCTCAGCTGCCCAGCAGCACAGTGAGTACAGCACGAACGTTTGGCCTCTGCTCCCACAGCAGAAGAGCCAGTATTGAAAGCTGGTGCTGGACCTGTTCAGCACACAATCCCCTTTACATTGGTGCATCCATCGTTGCTTTCACTGCTAACACTCGTACAGGAAAAGCATTTGAATAGAATCAGTCCAGAGCCTGCTCTCTGCTGCGCAGCAACACAGTCAGCACAGAATGAACAGTGGCATCTGCTCACACGGCAGAAGGAGCAGCAGGGAAAGCTAGTGCTCTGCTTCTTCAGCACACAAGCAGCTTTGCAACGTGGTCACCATCATTGCAGTCTCTCCTCGGTTTCATACCTAAAAGTCCATTTGAATCCAAATTCTCAGGTGGTGTCTCTCAGCTGCCCAGCAGCACAGTTAGTACAGCACGAACGTTTGGCCTCTGCTCCCACAGCAGAAGAGCCAGGATTGAAAGCTGGTGATGGACCTGTTCAGCACACAATCCCTTTTACATTGGTGCATTCATCGTTGCTTTCACTGCTCACTTTCATACAGGAAAAGCATTTGAATAGAATCAGTCCAGAGGCTGCTCTCTGCTGCGCAGGAACACAGTCAGCACAGAATGAACAGTGGCATCTGCTCACACGGCAGAAGGAGCAGCAGGGAAAGCTAGTGCTCTGCTTCTTCAGCACACAAGCAGCTTTGCAACGGTGTCACCATCATTGCAGTCTCTCCTCGGTTTCATACCTAAAAGTCCATTTGAATCCAAATTCTCAGGTGCTGTCTCTCAGCTGCCCAGCCGCACAGTGAGTACAGCACGAACGTATGGCCTCTGCTCCCACAGCAGAAGAGCCAGGATTGAAAGCTGGTGCTGGACCTGTTCAGCACACAATCCCCTTTACATTGGTGCATCCATCGTTGCTTTCACTGCTAACACTCGTACAGGAAAAGCATTTGAATAGAATCAGTCCAGAGCCTGCTCCCTGCTGGCAGCAACACAGCACAGAATGAACAGGGGCATCTGCTCACACGGCAGAAGGACCAGCAGGGAAAGCTAGTGCTGTGTCTCTTCAGCACACAAGAAGCTTTGCAACGGGGTCACCATCATTGCAGTCTCTCCTCGGTTTCATACCTAAAAGTCCATTTGAATCCAAATTCTCAGGTGGTGTCTCTCAGCTGCCCAGCCGCACAGTGAGTACAGCACGAACGTTTGGCCTCTGCTCCCACAGCAGAAGAGCCAGGATTGAAAGCTGGTGCTGGACCTGTTCAGCACACAATCCCTTTTACATTGGTGCCTCCATCGTTGCTTTCACTGCTCACATTCATACAGGAAAAGCATTTGAATGGAATCAGTCCAGAGGCTGCTCTCTGCTGCGCAGCAACACAGTCAGCACAGAATGAACAGTGGCATCTGCTCACACGGCAGAAGGAGCAGCAGGGAAAGCTAGTGCTCTGCTTCTTCAGCACACAAGCAGCTTTGCAACGGGGTCACCATCATTGCAGTCTCTCCTCGGCTTCATACCTAAAAGTCCATTTGAATCCGAATTCTCAGGTGGTGTCGCTCAGCTGCCCAGCCGCACAGTGAGTACAGCACGAACGTTTGGCCTCTGCTCCAACAGCAGAAGAGCCAGGATTGAAAGCTGGTGCTGGACCTGTTCAGCACACAATCCCCTTTACATTGGTGCATCCATCGTTGCTTTCACTGCTAACACTCGTACAGGAAAAGCATTTGAATAGAATCAGTCCAGAGCCTGCTCCCTGCTGGCAGCAACACAGCACAGAATGAACAGTGGCATCTGCTCACACGGCAGAAGGACCAGCAGGGAAAGCTAGTGCTGTGTCTCTTCAGCACACAAGCAGCTTTGCAACGGGGTCACCATCATTGCAGTCTCTCCTCGGTTTCATACCTAAAAGTCCATTTGAATCCAAATTCTCAGGTGGTGTCTCTCAGCTGCCCAGCAGCACAGTGAGTACAGCACGAACGTTTGGCCTCTGCTCCCACAGCAGAAGAGCCAGGATTGAAAGCTGGTGCTGGACCTGTTCAGCACACAATCCCTTTTACATTGGTGCCTCCATCGTTGCTTTCACTGCTCACATTCATACAGGAAAAGCATTTGAATGGAATCAGTCCAGAGGCTGCTCTCTGCTGCGCAGCAACACAGTCAGCACAGAATGAACAGTGGCCTCTGCTCACACGGCAGAAGGAGCAGCAGGGAAAGCTAGTGCTCTGCTTCTTCAGCACACAAGCAGCTTTGCAACGGGGTCACCATCATTGCAGTCTCTCCTCGGTTTCCTACCTAAAAGTCCATTTGAATCCAAATTCTCAGGTGGTGTCTCTCAGCTGCCCAGCAGCACAGTTAGTACAGCACGAACGTTTGGCCTCTGCTCCCACAGCAGAAGAGCCAGGATTGAAAGCTGGTGCTGGACCTGTTCAGCACACAATCCCCTTTACATTGGTGCATCCATCGTTGCTTTCACTGCTAACACTCGTACAGGAAAAGCATTTGAATAGAATCAGTCCAGAGCCTGCTCCCTGCTGGCAGCAACACAGCACAGAATGAACAGGGGCATCTGCTCACACGGCAGAAGGACCAGCAGGGAAAGCTAGTGCTGTGTCTCTTCAGCACACAAGAAGCTTTGCAACGGGGTCACCATCATTGCAGTCTCTCCTCGGTTTCATACCTAAAAGTCCATTTGAATCCAAATTCTCAGGTGGTGTCTCTCAGCTGCCCAGCAGCACAGTGAGTACAGCACGAACGTTTGGCCTCTGCTCCCACAGCAGAAGAGCCAGGATTGAAAGCTGGTGCTGGACCTGTTCAGCACACAATCCCTTTTACATTGGTGCATTCATCGTTGCTTTCACTGCTCACTTTCATACAGGAAAAGCATTTGAATGGAATCAGTCCAGAGCCTGCTCTCTGCTGCGCAGCAACACAGTCAGCACAGAATGAACAGTGGCATCTGCTCACACGGCAGAAGGAGCAGCAGGGAAAGCTAGTGCTCTGCTTCTTCAGCACACAAGCAGCTTTGAAACGGGGTCACCATCATTGCAGTCTCTCCTCGGTTTCCTACCTAAAAGTCCATTTGAATCCAAATTCTCAGGTGGTGTCTCTCAGCTGCCCAGCAGCACAGTTAGTACAGCACGAACGTTTGGCCTCTGCTCCCACAGCAGAAGAGCCAGGATTGAAAGCTGGTGCTGGACCTGTTCAGCACACAATCACCTTTACATTGGTGCCTCCATCGTTGCTTTCACTGCTCACATTCATACAGGAAAAGCATTTGAATGGAGTCAGTCCAGAGGCTGCTCTCTGCTGCGCAGGAACACAGTCAGCACAGAATGAACAGTGGCATCTGCTCACACGGCAGAAGGAGCAGCAGGGAAAGCTAGTGCTCTGCTTCTTCAGCACACAAGCAGCTTTGAAACGGGGTCACCATCATTGCAGTCTCTCCTCGGTTTCCTACCTAAAAGTCCATTTGAATCCAAATTCTCAGGTGGTGTCTCTCAGCTGCCCAGCAGCACAGTTAGTACAGCACGAACGTTTGGCCTCTGCTCCCACAGCAGAAGAGCCAGGATTGAAAGCTGGTGCTGGACCTGTTCAGCACACAATCACCTTTACATTGGTGCCTCCATCGTTGCTTTCACTGCTCACATTCATACAGGAAAAGCATTTGAATGGAGTCAGTCCAGAGGCTGCTCTCTGCTGCGCAGCAACACAGTCAGCACAGAATGAACAGTGGCATCTGCTCACACGGCAGAAGGAGCAGCAGGGAAAGCTAGTGCTCTGCTTCTTCAGCACACAAGCAGCTTTGCAACGGGGTCACCATCATTGCAGTCTCTCCTCGGTTTCCTACCTAAAAGTCCATTTGAATCCAAATTCTCAGGTGGTGTCTCTCAGCTGCCCAGCAGCACAGTGAGTACAGCACGAACGTTTGGCCTCTGCTCCCACAGCAGAAGAGCCAGGATTGAAAGCTGGTGCTGGACCTGTTCAGCACACAATCCCTTTTACATTGGTGCATTCATCGTTGCTTTCACTGCTCACTTTCATACAGGAAAAGCATTTGAATGGAATCAGTCCAGAGGCTGCTCTCTGCTGCGCAGCAACACAGTCAGCACAGAATGAACAGTGGCATCTGCTCACACGGCAGAAGGAGCAGCAGGGAAAGCTAGTGCTCTGCTTCTTCAGCACACAAGCAGCTTTGCAACGGGGTCACCATCATTGCAGTCTCTCCTCGGGTTCATACCTAAAAGTCCATTTGAATCCAAATTCTCAAGCGGTCTCAGCTGCCCAGCAGCACAGTGAGTACAGCACGAACGTTTGGCCTCTGCTCCCACAGCAGAAGAGCAAGGATCGAAAGCTGGTGCTGGACCTGTTCAGCACACAATCCCCTTTACATTGGTGCATCCATCGTTGCTTTCACTGCTAACACTCGTACAGGAAAAGCATTTGAATAGAATCAGTCCAGAGCCTGCTCCCTGCTGGCAGCAACACAGCACAGAATGAACAGGGGCATCTGCTCACACGGCAGAAGGACCAGCAGGGAAAGCTAGTGCTGTGTCTCTTCAGCACACAAGCAGCTTTGCAACGGGGTCACCATCATTGCAGTCTCTCCTCGGGTTCATACCTAAAAGTCCATTTGAATCCAAATTCTCAAGCGGTCTCAGCTGCCCAGCAGCACAGTGAGTACAGCACGAACGTTTGGCCTCTGCTCCCACAGCAGAAGAGCAAGGATCGAAAGCTGGTGCTGGACCTGTTCAGCACACAATCCCCTTTACATTGGTGCATCCATCGTTGCTTTCACTGCTAACACTCGTACAGGAAAAGCATTTGAATAGAATCAGTCCAGAGCCTGCTCCCTGCTGGCAGCAACACAGCACAGAATGAACAGGGGCATCTGCTCACACGGCAGAAGGACCAGCAGGGAAAGCTAGTGCTGTGTCTCTTCAGCACACAAGAAGCTTTGCAACGGGGTCACCATCATTGCAGTCTCTCCTCGGTTTCATACCTAAAAGTCCATTTGAATCCAAATTCTCAGGTGGTGTCTCTCAGCTGCCCAGCAGCACAGTTAGTACAGCACGAACGTTTGGCCTCTGCTCCCACAGCAGAAGAGCCAGGATTGAAAGCTGGTGCTGGACCTGTTCAGCACACAATCCCCTTTACATTGGTGCCTCCATCGTTGCTTTCACTGCCAACACTCGTACAGGAAAAGCATTTGAATAGAATCCGTCCAGAGCCTTCTCTCTGCAGCTTAGCAACACAGTCAGCACAGAATGAACAGTGGCATCTGCTCACACGGCAGAAGGAGCAGCAGGGAAAGCTAGTGCTCTGCTTCTTCAGCACACAAGCAGCTTTGCAACGGGGTCACCATCATTGCAGTCTCTCCTCGGTTTCCTACCTAAAAGTCCATTTGAATCCAAATTCTCAGGTGGTGTCTCTCAGCTGCCCAGCAGCACAGTGAGTACAGCACGAACGTTTGGCCTCTGCTCCCACAGCAGAAGAGCCAGGATTGAAAGCTGGTGATGGACCTGTTCAGCACACAATCCCTTTTACATTGGTGCATTCATCGTTGCTTTCACTGCTCACTTTCATACAGGAAAAGCATTTGAATGGAATCAGTCCAGAGGCTGCTCTCTGCTGCGCAGCAACACAGTCAGCACAGAATGAACAGTGGCATCTGCTCACACGGCAGAAGGAGCAGCAGGGAAAGCTAGTGCTCTGCTTCTTCAGCACACAAGCAGCTTTGCAACGGGGTCACCATCATTGCAGTCTCTCCTCGGGTTCATACCTAAAAGTCCATTTGAATCCAAATTCTCAAGCGGTCTCAGCTGCCCAGCAGCACAGTGAGTACAGCACGAACGTTTGGCCTCTGCTCCCACAGCAGAAGAGCAAGGATCGAAAGCTGGTGCTGGACCTGTTCAGCACACAATCCCCTTTACATTGGTGCATCCATCGTTGCTTTCACTGCTAACACTCGTACAGGAAAAGCATTTGAATAGAATCAGTCCAGAGCCTGCTCCCTGCTGGCAGCAACACAGCACAGAATGAACAGGGGCATCTGCTCACACGGCAGAAGGACCAGCAGGGAAAGCTAGTGCTGTGTCTCTTCAGCACACAAGAAGCTTTGCAACGGGGTCACCATCATTGCAGTCTCTCCTCGGTTTCATACCTAAAAGTCCATTTGAATCCAAATTCTCAGGTGGTGTCTCTCAGCTGCCCAGCAGCACAGTGAGTACAGCACGAACGTTTGGCCTCTGCTCCCACAGCAGAAGAGCCAGGATTGAAAGCTGGTGCTGGACCTGTTCAGCACACAATCCCTTTTACATTGGTGCATTCATCGTTGCTTTCACTGCTCACTTTCATACAGGAAAAGCATTTGAATGGAATCAGTCCAGAGCCTGCTCTCTGCTGCGCAGCAACACAGTCAGCACAGAATGAACAGTGGCATCTGCTCACACGGCAGAAGGAGCAGCAGGGAAAGCTAGTGCTCTGCTTCTTCAGCACACAAGCAGCTTTGAAACGGGGTCACCATCATTGCAGTCTCTCCTCGGTTTCCTACCTAAAAGTCCATTTGAATCCAAATTCTCAGGTGGTGTCTCTCAGCTGCCCAGCAGCACAGTTAGTACAGCACGAACGTTTGGCCTCTGCTCCCACAGCAGAAGAGCCAGGATTGAAAGCTGGTGCTGGACCTGTTCAGCACACAATCACCTTTACATTGGTGCCTCCATCGTTGCTTTCACTGCTCACATTCATACAGGAAAAGCATTTGAATGGAGTCAGTCCAGAGGCTGCTCTCTGCTGCGCAGGAACACAGTCAGCACAGAATGAACAGTGGCATCTGCTCACACGGCAGAAGGAGCAGCAGGGAAAGCTAGTGCTCTGCTTCTTCAGCACACAAGCAGCTTTGAAACGGGGTCACCATCATTGCAGTCTCTCCTCGGTTTCCTACCTAAAAGTCCATTTGAATCCAAATTCTCAGGTGGTGTCTCTCAGCTGCCCAGCAGCACAGTTAGTACAGCACGAACGTTTGGCCTCTGCTCCCACAGCAGAAGAGCCAGGATTGAAAGCTGGTGCTGGACCTGTTCAGCACACAATCACCTTTACATTGGTGCCTCCATCGTTGCTTTCACTGCTCACATTCATACAGGAAAAGCATTTGAATGGAGTCAGTCCAGAGGCTGCTCTCTGCTGCGCAGCAACACAGTCAGCACAGAATGAACAGTGGCATCTGCTCACACGGCAGAAGGAGCAGCAGGGAAAGCTAGTGCTCTGCTTCTTCAGCACACAAGCAGCTTTGCAACGGGGTCACCATCATTGCAGTCTCTCCTCGGTTTCCTACCTAAAAGTCCATTTGAATCCAAATTCTCAGGTGGTGTCTCTCAGCTGCCCAGCAGCACAGTGAGTACAGCACGAACGTTTGGCCTCTGCTCCCACAGCAGAAGAGCCAGGATTGAAAGCTGGTGCTGGACCTGTTCAGCACACAATCCCTTTTACATTGGTGCATTCATCGTTGCTTTCACTGCTCACTTTCATACAGGAAAAGCATTTGAATGGAATCAGTCCAGAGGCTGCTCTCTGCTGCGCAGCAACACAGTCAGCACAGAATGAACAGTGGCATCTGCTCACACGGCAGAAGGAGCAGCAGGGAAAGCTAGTGCTCTGCTTCTTCAGCACACAAGCAGCTTTGCAACGGGGTCACCATCATTGCAGTCTCTCCTCGGGTTCATACCTAAAAGTCCATTTGAATCCAAATTCTCAAGCGGTCTCAGCTGCCCAGCAGCACAGTGAGTACAGCACGAACGTTTGGCCTCTGCTCCCACAGCAGAAGAGCAAGGATCGAAAGCTGGTGCTGGACCTGTTCAGCACACAATCCCCTTTACATTGGTGCATCCATCGTTGCTTTCACTGCTAACACTCGTACAGGAAAAGCATTTGAATAGAATCAGTCCAGAGCCTGCTCCCTGCTGGCAGCAACACAGCACAGAATGAACAGGGGCATCTGCTCACACGGCAGAAGGACCAGCAGGGAAAGCTAGTGCTGTGTCTCTTCAGCACACAAGAAGCTTTGCAACGGGGTCACCATCATTGCAGTCTCTCCTCGGTTTCATACCTAAAAGTCCATTTGAATCCAAATTCTCAGGTGGTGTCTCTCAGCTGCCCAGCAGCACAGTTAGTACAGCACGAACGTTTGGCCTCTGCTCCCACAGCAGAAGAGCCAGGATTGAAAGCTGGTGCTGGACCTGTTCAGCACACAATCCCCTTTACATTGGTGCCTCCATCGTTGCTTTCACTGCTAACACTCGTACAGGAAAAGCATTTGAATAGAATCCGTCCAGAGCCTTCTCTCTGCAGCTTAGCAACACAGTCAGCACAGAATGAACAGTGGCATCTGCTCACACGGCAGAAGGAGCAGCAGGGAAAGCTAGTGCTCTGCTTCTTCAGCACACAAGCAGCTTTGCAACGGGGTCACCATCATTGCAGTCTCTCCTCGGTTTCCTACCTAAAAGTCCATTTGAATCCAAATTCTCAGGTGGTGTCTCTCAGCTGCCCAGCAGCACAGTGAGTACAGCACGAACGTTTGGCCTCTGCTCCCACAGCAGAAGAGCCAGGATTGAAAGCTGGTGATGGACCTGTTCAGCACACAATCCCTTTTACATTGGTGCATTCATCGTTGCTTTCACTGCTCACGTTCATACAGGAAAAGCATTTGAATGGAATCAGTCCAGAGGCTGCTCTCTGCTGCGCAGCAACACAGTCAGCACAGAATGAACAGTGGCATCTGCTCACACGGCAGAAGGAGCAGCAGGGAAAGCTAGTGCTCTGCTTCTTCAGCACACAAGCAGCTTTGCAACGGGGTCACCATCATTGCAGTCTCTCCTCGGGTTCATACCTAAAAGTCCATTTGAATCCAAATTCTCAAGCGGTCTCAGCTGCCCAGCAGCACAGTGAGTACAGCACGAACGTTTGGCCTCTGCTCCCACAGCAGAAGAGCAAGGATCGAAAGCTGGTGCTGGACCTGTTCAGCACACAATCCCCTTTACATTGGTGCATCCATCGTTGCTTTCACTGCTAACACTCGTACAGGAAAAGCATTTGAATAGAATCAGTCCAGAGCCTGCTCCCTGCTGGCAGCAACACAGCACAGAATGAACAGGGGCATCTGCTCACACGGCAGAAGGACCAGCAGGGAAAGCTAGTGCTGTGTCTCTTCAGCACACAAGAAGCTTTGCAACGGGGTCACCATCATTGCAGTCTCTCCTCGGTTTCATACCTAAAAGTCCATTTGAATCCAAATTCTCAGGTGGTGTCTCTCAGCTGCCCAGCAGCACAGTTAGTACAGCACGAACGTTTGGCCTCTGCTCCCACAGCAGAAGAGCCAGGATTGAAAGCTGGTGCTGGACCTGTTCAGCACACAATCCCCTTTACATTGGTGCCTCCATCGTTGCTTTCACTGCTAACACTCGTACAGGAAAAGCATTTGAATAGAATCAGTCCAGAGCCTTCTCTATGCAGCTTAGCAACACAGTCAGCACAGAATGAACAGTGGCATCTGCTCACACGGCAGAAGGAGCAGTAGGGAAAGCTAGAGCTCTGCTTCTTCAGCACACAAGCAGCTTTGCAACGGGGTCACCATCATTGCAGTCTCTCCTCGGCTTCATACCTAAAAGTCCATTTGAATCCGAATTCTCAGGTGGTGTCTCTCAGCTGCCCAGCAGCACAGTGAGTACAGCACGAACGTTTGGCCTCTGCTCCCACAGCAGAAGAGCCAGGATTGAAAGCTGGTGCTGGACCTGTTCAGCACACAATCCCCTTTACATTGGTGCCTCCATCGTTGCTTTCACTGCTAACACTCATACAGGAAAAGCATTTGAATAGAATCCGTCCAGAGCCTGCTCCCTGCTGGCAGCAACACAGCACAGAATGAACAGTGGCATCTGCTCACACGGCAGAAGGAGCAGCAGGGAAAGCTAGTGCTCTGCTTCTTCAGCACACAAGCAGCTTTGCAACGGGGTCACCATCATTGCAGTCTCTCCTCGGTTTCCTACCTAAAAGTCCATTTGAATCCAAATTCTCAGGTGGTGTCTCTCAGCTGCCCTGCAGCACAGTTAGTACAGCACGAACGTTTGGCCTCTGCTCCGACAGCAGAAGAGCCAGGATTGAAAGCTGGTGCTGGACCTGTTCAGCACACAACCTCTTTTACATTGGTGCATTCATCGTTGCTTTCACTGCTCACTTTCATACAGGAAAAGCATTTGAATGGAATCAGTCCAGAGGCTGCTCTCTGCTGCGCAGCAACACAGTCAGCACAGAATGAACAGTGGCATCTGCTCACACGGCAGAAGGAGCAGCAGGGAAAGCTAGTGCTCTGCTTCTTCAGCACACAAGCAGCTTTGCAACGGGGTCACCATGATTGCAGTCTCTCCTCGGCTTCATACCTAAAAGTCCATTTGAATCCAAATTCTCAGGTGGTGTCGCTCAGCTGCCCAGCAGCACAGTGAGTACAGCACGAACGTTTGGCCTCTGCTCCCACAGCAGAAGAGCAAGGATTGAAAGCTGGTGCTGGACCTGTTCAGCACACAATCCCCTTTACATTGGTGCATCCATCGTTGCTTTCACTGCTAACACTCGTACAGGAAAAGCATTTGAATAGAATCAGTCCAGAGCCTGCTCCCTGCTGGCAGCAACACAGCACAGAATGAACAGGGGCATCTGCTCACACGGCAGAAGGACCAGCAGGGAAAGCTAGTGCTGTGTCTCTTCAGCACACAAGAAGCTTTGCAACGGGGTCACCATCATTGCAGTCTCTCCTCGGTTTCATACCTAAAAGTCCATTTGAATCCAAATTCTCAGGTGGTGTCTCTCAGCTGCCCAGCAGCACAGTGAGTACAGCACGAACGTTTGGCCTCTGCTCCCACAGCAGAAGAGCCAGGATTGAAAGCTGGTGCTGGACCTGTTCAGCACACAATCCCTTTTACATTGGTGCCTCCATCGTTGCTTTCACTGCTCACATTCATACAGGAAAAGCATTTGAATGGAATCAGTCCAGAGGCTGCTCTCTGCTGCGCAGCAACACAGTCAGCACAGAATGAACAGTGGCATCTGCTCACACGGCAGAAGGAGCAGCAGGGAAAGCTAGTGCTCTGCTTCTTCAGCACACAAGCAGCTTTGCAACGGGGTCACCATCATTGCAGTCTCTCCTCGGCTTCATACCTAAAAGTCCATTTGAATCCGAATTCTCAGGTGGTGTCGCTCAGCTGCCCAGCAGCACAGTGAGTACAGCACGAACGTTTGGCCTCTGCTCCCACAGCAGAAGAGCCAGGATTGAAAGCTGGTGATGGACCTGTTCAGCACACAATCCCCTTTACATTGGTGCATCCATCGTTGCTTTCACTGCTAACACTCGTACAGGAAAAGCATTTGAATAGAATCAGTCCAGAGCCTGCTCCCTGCTGGCAGCAACACAGCACAGAATGAACAGTGGCATCTGCTCACACGGCAGAAGGACCAGCAGGGAAAGCTAGTGCTGTGTCTCTTCAGCACACAAGCAGCTTTGCAACGGGGTCACCATCATTGCAGTCTCTCCTCGGTTTCATACCTAAAAGTCCATTTGAATCCAAATTCTCAGGTGGTGTCTCTCAGCTGCCCAGCAGCACAGTGAGTACAGCACGAACGTTTGGCCTCTGCTCCCACAGCAGAAGAGCCAGGATTGAAAGCTGGTGCTGGACCTGTTCAGCACACAATCCCTTTTACATTGGTTCCTCCATCGTTGCTTTCACTGCTCACATTCATACAGGAAAAGCATTTGAATGGAATCAGTCCAGAGGCTGCTCTCTGCTGCGCAGCAACACAGTCAGCACAGAATGAACAGTGGCCTCTGCTCACACGGCAGAAGGAGCAGCAGGGAAAGCTAGTGCTCTGCTTCTTCAGCACACAAGCAGCTTTGCAACGGGGTCACCATCATTGCAGTCTCTCCTCGGTTTCCTACCTAAAAGTCCATTTGAATCCAAATTCTCAGGTGGTGTCTCTCAGCTGCCCAGCAGCACAGTTAGTACAGCACGAACGTTTGGCCTCTGCTCCCACAGCAGAAGAGCCAGGATTGAAAGCTGGTGCTGGACCTGTTCAGCACACAATCCCTTTTACATTGGTGCATTCATCGTTGCTTTCACTGCTAACACTCGTACAGGAAAAGCATTTGAATAGAATCAGTCCAGAGCCTGCTCCCTGCTGGCAGCAACGCAGCACAGAATGAACAGGGGCATCTGCTCACACGGCAGAAGGACCAGCAGGGAAAGCTAGTGCTGTGTCTCTTCAGCACACAAGCAGCTTTGCAACGGGGTCACCATCATTGCAGTCTCTCCTCGGTTTCATACCTAAAAGTCCATTTGAATCCAAATTCTCAGGTGGTGTCTCTCAGCTGCCCAGCAGCACAGTTAGTACAGCACGAACGTTTGGCCTCTGCTCCCACAGCAGAAGAGCCAGGATTGAAAGCTGGTGCTGGACCTGTTCAGCACACAATCCCTTTTACATTGGTGCATTCATCGTTGCTTTCACTGCTCACTTTCATACAGGAAAAGCATTTGAATGGAATCAGTCCAGAGCCTGCTCTCTGCTGCGCAGCAACACAGTCAGCACAGAATGAACAGTGGCATCTGCTCACACGGCAGAAGGAGCAGCAGGGAAAGCTAGTGCTCTGCTTCTTCAGCACACAAGCAGCTTTGAAACGGGGTCACCATCATTGCAGTCTCTCCTCGGTTTCCTACCTAAAAGTCCATTTGAATCCAAATTCTCAGGTGGTGTCTCTCAGCTGCCCAGCAGCACAGTTAGTACAGCACGAACGTTTGGCCTCTGCTCCCACAGCAGAAGAGCCAGGATTGAAAGCTGGTGCTGGACCTGTTCAGCACACAATCACCTTTACATTGGTGCCTCCATCGTTGCTTTCACTGCTCACATTCATACAGGAAAAGCATTTGAATGGAGTCAGTCCAGAGGCTGCTCTCTGCTGCGCAGGAACACAGTCAGCACAGAATGAACAGTGGCATCTGCTCACACGGCAGAAGGAGCAGCAGGGAAAGCTAGTGCTCTGCTTCTTCAGCACACAAGCAGCTTTGAAACGGGGTCACCATCATTGCAGTCTCTCCTCGGTTTCCTACCTAAAAGTCCATTTGAATCCAAATTCTCAGGTGGTGTCTCTCAGCTGCCCAGCAGCACAGTTAGTACAGCACGAACGTTTGGCCTCTGCTCCCACAGCAGAAGAGCCAGGATTGAAAGCTGGTGCTGGACCTGTTCAGCACACAATCACCTTTACATTGGTGCCTCCATCGTTGCTTTCACTGCTCACATTCATACAGGAAAAGCATTTGAATGGAGTCAGTCCAGAGGCTGCTCTCTGCTGCGCAGCAACACAGTCAGCACAGAATGAACAGTGGCATCTGCTCACACGGCAGAAGGAGCAGCAGGGAAAGCTAGTGCTCTGCTTCTTCAGCACACAAGCAGCTTTGCAACGGGGTCACCATCATTGCAGTCTCTCCTCGGTTTCCTACCTAAAAGTCCATTTGAATCCAAATTCTCAGGTGGTGTCTCTCAGCTGCCCAGCAGCACAGTGAGTACAGCACGAACGTTTGGCCTCTGCTCCCACAGCAGAAGAGCCAGGATTGAAAGCTGTTGCTGGACCTGTTCAGCACACAATCCCTTTTACATTGGTGCATTCATCGTTGCTTTCACTGCTCACTTTCATACAGGAAAAGCATTTGAATGGAATCAGTCCAGAGGCTGCTCTCTGCTGCGCAGCAACACAGTCAGCACAGAATGAACAGTGGCATCTGCTCACACGGCAGAAGGAGCAGCAGGGAAAGCTAGTGCTCTGCTTCTTCAGCACACAAGCAGCTTTGCAACGGGGTCACCATCATTGCAGTCTCTCCTCGGGTTCATACCTAAAAGTCCATTTGAATCCAAATTCTCAAGCGGTCTCAGCTGCCCAGCAGCACAGTGAGTACAGCACGAACGTTTGGCCTCTGCTCCCACAGCAGAAGAGCAAGGATCGAAAGCTGGTGCTGGACCTGTTCAGCACACAATCCCCTTTACATTGGTGCATCCATCGTTGCTTTCACTGCTAACACTCGTACAGGAAAAGCATTTGAATAGAATCAGTCCAGAGCCTGCTCCCTGCTGGCAGCAACACAGCACAGAATGAACAGGGGCATCTGCTCACACGGCAGAAGGACCAGCAGGGAAAGCTAGTGCTGTGTCTCTTCAGCACACAAGCAGCTTTGCAACGGGGTCACCATCATTGCAGTCTCTCCTCGGGTTCATACCTAAAAGTCCATTTGAATCCAAATTCTCAAGCGGTCTCAGCTGCCCAGCAGCACAGTGAGTACAGCACGAACGTTTGGCCTCTGCTCCCACAGCAGAAGAGCAAGGATCGAAAGCTGGTGCTGGACCTGTTCAGCACACAATCCCCTTTACATTGGTGCATCCATCGTTGCTTTCACTGCTAACACTCGTACAGGAAAAGCATTTGAATAGAATCAGTCCAGAGCCTGCTCCCTGCTGGCAGCAACACAGCACAGAATGAACAGGGGCATCTGCTCACACGGCAGAAGGACCAGCAGGGAAAGCTAGTGCTGTGTCTCTTCAGCACACAAGAAGCTTTGCAACGGGGTCACCATCATTGCAGTCTCTCCTCGGTTTCATACCTAAAAGTCCATTTGAATCCAAATTCTCAGGTGGTGTCTCTCAGCTGCCCAGCAGCACAGTTAGTACAGCACGAACGTTTGGCCTCTGCTCCCACAGCAGAAGAGCCAGGATTGAAAGCTGGTGCTGGACCTGTTCAGCACACAATCCCCTTTACATTGGTGCCTCCATCGTTGCTTTCACTGCTAACACTCGTACAGGAAAAGCATTTGAATAGAATCCGTCCAGAGCCTTCTCTCTGCAGCTTAGCAACACAGTCAGCACAGAATGAACAGTGGCATCTGCTCACACGGCAGAAGGAGCAGCAGGGAAAGCTAGTGCTCTGCTTCTTCAGCACACAAGCAGCTTTGCAACGGGGTCACCATCATTGCAGTCTCTCCTCGGTTTCCTACCTAAAAGTCCATTTGAATCCAAATTCTCAGGTGGTGTCTCTCAGCTGCCCAGCAGCACAGTGAGTACAGCACGAACGTTTGGCCTCTGCTCCCACAGCAGAAGAGCCAGGATTGAAAGCTGTTGCTGGACCTGTTCAGCACACAATCCCTTTTACATTGGTGCATTCATCGTTGCTTTCACTGCTCACTTTCATACAGGAAAAGCATTTGAATGGAATCAGTCCAGAGGCTGCTCTCTGCTGCGCAGCAACACAGTCAGCACAGAATGAACAGTGGCATCTGCTCACACGGCAGAAGGAGCAGCAGGGAAAGCTAGTGCTCTGCTTCTTCAGCACACAAGCAGCTTTGCAACGGGGTCACCATCATTGCAGTCTCTCCTCGGTTTCATACCTAAAAGTCCATTTGAATCCAAATTCTCAAGCGGTCTCAGCTGCCCAGCAGCACAGTGAGTACAGCACGAACGTTTGGCCTCTGCTCCCACAGCAGAAGAGCAAGGATCGAAAGCTGGTGCTGGACCTGTTCAGCACACAATCCCCTTTACATTGGTGCATCCATCGTTGCTTTCACTGCTAACACTCGTACAGGAAAAGCATTTGAATAGAATCAGTCCAGAGCCTGCTCCCTGCTGGCAGCAACACAGCACAGAATGAACAGGGGCATCTGCTCACACGGCAGAAGGACCAGCAGGGAAAGCTAGTGCTGTGTCTCTTCAGCACACAAGCAGCTTTGCAACGGGGTCACCATCATTGCAGTCTCTCCTCGGGTTCATACCTAAAAGTCCATTTGAATCCAAATTCTCAAGCGGTCTCAGCTGCCCAGCAGCACAGTGAGTACAGCACGAACGTTTGGCCTCTGCTCCCACAGCAGAAGAGCAAGGATCGAAAGCTGGTGCTGGACCTGTTCAGCACACAATCCCCTTTACATTGGTGCATCCATCGTTGCTTTCACTGCTAACACTCGTACAGGAAAAGCATTTGAATAGAATCAGTCCAGAGCCTGCTCCCTGCTGGCAGCAACACAGCACAGAATGAACAGGGGCATCTGCTCACACGGCAGAAGGACCAGCAGGGAAAGCTAGTGCTGTGTCTCTTCAGCACACAAGAAGCTTTGCAACGGGGTCACCATCATTGCAGTCTCTCCTCGGTTTCATACCTAAAAGTCCATTTGAATCCAAATTCTCAGGTGGTGTCTCTCAGCTGCCCAGCAGCACAGTTAGTACAGCACGAACGTTTGGCCTCTGCTCCCACAGCAGAAGAGCCAGGATTGAAAGCTGGTGCTGGACCTGTTCAGCACACAATCCCCTTTACATTGGTGCCTCCATCGTTGCTTTCACTGCTAACACTCGTACAGGAAAAGCATTTGAATAGAATCCGTCCAGAGCCTTCTCTCTGCAGCTTAGCAACACAGTCAGCACAGAATGAACAGTGGCATCTGCTCACACGGCAGAAGGAGCAGCAGGGAAAGCTAGTGCTCTGCTTCTTCAGCACACAAGCAGCTTTGCAACGGGGTCACCATCATTGCAGTCTCTCCTCGGTTTCCTACCTAAAAGTCCATTTGAATCCAAATTCTCAGGTGGTGTCTCTCAGCTGCCCAGCAGCACAGTGAGTACAGCACGAACGTTTGGCCTCTGCTCCCACAGCAGAAGAGCCAGGATTGAAAGCTGTTGCTGGACCTGTTCAGCACACAATCCCTTTTACATTGGTGCATTCATCGTTGCTTTCACTGCTCACTTTCATACAGGAAAAGCATTTGAATGGAATCAGTCCAGAGGCTGCTCTCTGCTGCGCAGCAACACAGTCAGCACAGAATGAACAGTGGCATCTGCTCACACGGCAGAAGGAGCAGCAGGGAAAGCTAGTGCTCTGCTTCTTCAGCACACAAGCAGCTTTGCAACGGGGTCACCATCATTGCAGTCTCTCCTCGGTTTCATACCTAAAAGTCCATTTGAATCCAAATTCTCAAGCGGTCTCAGCTGCCCAGCAGCACAGTGAGTACAGCACGAACGTTTGGCCTCTGCTCCCACAGCAGAAGAGCAAGGATCGAAAGCTGGTGCTGGACCTGTTCAGCACACAATCCCCTTTACATTGGTGCATCCATCGTTGCTTTCACTGCTAACACTCGTACAGGAAAAGCATTTGAATAGAATCAGTCCAGAGCCTGCTCCCTGCTGGCAGCAACACAGCACAGAATGAACAGGGGCATCTGCTCACACGGCAGAAGGACCAGCAGGGAAAGCTAGTGCTGTGTCTCTTCAGCACACAAGAAGCTTTGCAACGGGGTCACCATCATTGCAGTCTCTCCTCGGTTTCATACCTAAAAGTCCATTTGAATCCAAATTCTCAGGTGGTGTCTCTCAGCTGCCCAGCAGCACAGTTAGTACAGCACGAACGTTTGGCCTCTGCTCCCACAGCAGAAGAGCCAGGATTGAAAGCTGGTGCTGGACCTGTTCAGCACACAATCCCCTTTACATTGGTGCCTCCATCGTTGCTTTCACTGCTAACACTCGTACAGGAAAAGCATTTGAATAGAATCAGTCCAGAGCCTTCTCTCTGCAGCTTAGCAACACAGTCAGCACAGAATGAACAGTGGCATCTGCTCACACGGCAGAAGGAGCAGCAGGGAAAGCTAGTGCTCTGCTTCTTCAGCACACAAGCAGCTTTGCAACGGGGTCACCATCATTGCAGTCTCTCCTCGGCTTCATACCTAAAAGTCCATTTGAATCCGAATTCTCAGGTGGTGTCTCTCAGCTGCCCAGCAGCACAGTGAGTACAGCACGAACGTTTGGCCTCTGCTCCCACAGCAGAAGAGCCAGGATTGAAAGCTGGTGCTGGACCTGTTCAGCACACAATCCCTTTTACATTGGTGCATCCATCGTTGCTTTCACTGCTAACAATCGTACAGGAAAAGCATTTGAATAGAATCAGTCCAGAGCCTGCTCCCTGCTGGCAGCAACACAGCACAGAATGAACAGTGGCATCTGCTCACACGGCAGAAGGAGCAGCAGGGAAAGCTAGTGCTCTGCTTCTTCAGCACACAAGCAGCTTTGCAACGGGGTCACCATCATTGCAGTCTCTCCTCGGTTTCCTACCTAAAAGTCCATTTGAATCCAAATTCTCAGGTGGTGTCTCTCAGCTGCCCAGCAGCACAGTTAGTACAGCACGAACGTTTGGCCTCTGCTCCCACAGCAGAAGAGCAAGGATTGAAAGCTGGTGCTGGACCTGTTCAGCACACAATCACCTTTACATTGGTGCCTCCATCGTTGCTTTCACTGCTCACATTCATACAGGAAAAGCATTTGAATGGAATCAGTCCAGAGGCTGCTCTCTGCTGCGCAGCAACACAGTCAGCACAGAATGAACAGTGGCATCTGCTCACACGGCAGAAGGAGCAGCAGGGAAAGCTAGTGCTCTGCTTCTTCAGCACACAAGCAGCTTTACAGCGGTGTCACCATCATTGCAGTCTCTCCTCGGTTTCATACCTAAAAGTCCATTTGAATCCAAATTCTCAAGCGGTCTCAGCTGCCCAGAAGCACAGTGAGTACAGCACGAACGTTTGGCCTCTGCTCCCACAGCAGAAGAGCAAGGATTGAAAGCTGGTGCTGGACCTGTTCAGCACACAATCCCCTTTACATTGGTGCATCCATCGTTGCTTTCACTGCTAACACTCGTACAGGAAAAGCATTTGAATAGAATCAGTCCAGAGCCTGCTCCCTGCTGGCAGCAACACAGCACAGAATGAACAGGGGCATCTGCTCACACGGCAGAAGGAGCAGCAGGGAAAGCTAGTGCTCTGCTTCTTCAGCACACAAGCAGCTTTGCAACGGGGTCACCATCATTGCAGTCTCTCCTCGGTTTCATACCTAAAAGTCCATTTGAATCCAAATTCTCAGGTGGTGTCTCTCAGCTGCCCAGCAGCACAGTTAGTACAGCACGAACGTTTGGCCTCTGCTCCCACAGCAGAAGAGCAAGGATTGAAAGCTGGTGCTGGACCTGTTCAGCACACAATCACCTTTACATTGGTGCCTCCATCGTTGCTTTCACTGCTCACATTCATACAGGAAAAGCATTTGAATGGAATCAGTCCAGAGGCTGCTCTCTGCTGCGCAGAAACACAGTCAGCACAGAATGAACAGTGGCATCTGCTCACACGGCAGAAGGAGCAGCAGGGAAAGCTAGTGCTCTGCTTCTTCAGCACACAAGCAGCTTTGCAACGGGGTCACCATGATTGCAGTCTCTCCTCGGCTTCATACCTAAAAGTCCATTTGAATCCAAATTCTCAGGTGGTGTCGCTCAGCTGCCCAGCAGCACAGTGAGTACAGCACGAACGTTTGGCCTCTGCTCCCACAGCAGAAGAGCCAGTATTGAAAGCTGGTGCTGGACCTGTTCAGCACACAATCCCCTTTACATTGGTGCATCCATCGTTGCTTTCACTGCTAACACTCGTACAGGAAAAGCATTTGAATAGAATCAGTCCAGAGCCTGCTCTCTGCTGCGCAGCAACACAGTCAGCACAGAATGAACAGTGGCATCTGCTCACACGGCAGAAGGAGCAGCAGGGAAAGCTAGTGCTCTGCTTCTTCAGCACACAAGCAGCTTTGCAACGGGGTCACCATCATTGCAGTCTCTCCTCGGTTTCATACCTAAAAGTCCATTTGAATCCAAATTCTCAGGTGGTGTCTCTCAGCTGCCCAGCAGCACAGTTAGTACAGCACGAACGTTTGGCCTCTGCTCCCACAGCAGAAGAGCCAGGATTGAAAGCTGGTGATGGACCTGTTCAGCACACAATCCCTTTTACATTGGTGCATTCATCGTTGCTTTCACTGCTCACTTTCATACAGGAAAAGCATTTGAATAGAATCAGTCCAGAGGCTGCTCTCTGCTGCGCAGGAACACAGTCAGCACAGAATGAACAGTGGCATCTGCTCACACGGCAGAAGGAGCAGCAGGGAAAGCTAGTGCTCTGCTTCTTCAGCACACAAGCAGCTTTGCAACGGTGTCACCATCATTGCAGTCTCTCCTCGGTTTCATACCTAAAAGTCCATTTGAATCCAAATTCTCAGGTGCTGTCTCTCAGCTGCCCAGCCGCACAGTGAGTACAGCACGAACGTATGGCCTCTGCTCCCACAGCAGAAGAGCCAGGATTGAAAGCTGGTGCTGGACCTGTTCAGCACACAATCCCTTTTACATTGGTGCATCCATCGTTGCTTTCACTGCTAACACTCGTACAGGAAAAGCATTTGAATAGAATCAGTCCAGAGCCTGCTCCCTGCTGGCAGCAACACAGCACAGAATGAACAGTGGCATCTGCTCACACGGCAGAAGGACCAGCAGGGAAAGCAAGTGCTGTGTCTCTTCAGCACACAAGCAGCTTTGCAACGGGGTCACCATCATTGCAGTCTCTCCTCGGTTTCATACCTAAAAGTCCATTTGAATCCAAATTCTCAGGTGGTGTCTCTCAGCTGCCCAGCAGCACAGTTAGTACAGCACGAACGTTTGGCCTCTGCTCCCACAGCAGAAGAGCAAGGATCGAAAGCTGGTGCTGGACCTGTTCAGCACACAATCCCCTTTACATTGGTGCATCCATCGTTGCTTTCACTGCTAACACTCGTACAGGAAAAGCATTTGAATAGAATCAGTCCAGAGCCTGCTCCCTGCTGGCAGCAACACAGCACAGAATGAACAGGGGCATCTGCTCACACGGCAGAAGGACCAGCAGGGAAAGCTAGTGCTGTGTCTCTTCAGCACACAAGCAGCTTTGCAACGGGGTCACCATCATTGCAGTCTCTCCTCGGGTTCATACCTAAAAGTCCATTTGAATCCAAATTCTCAAGCGGTCTCAGCTGCCCAGCAGCACAGTGAGTACAGCACGAACGTTTGGCCTCTGCTCCCACAGCAGAAGAGCAAGGATCGAAAGCTGGTGCTGGACCTGTTCAGCACACAATCCCCTTTACATTGGTGCATCCATCGTTGCTTTCACTGCTAACACTCGTACAGGAAAAGCATTTGAATAGAATCAGTCCAGAGCCTGCTCCCTGCTGGCAGCAACACAGCACAGAATGAACAGGGGCATCTGCTCACACGGCAGAAGGACCAGCAGGGAAAGCTAGTGCTGTGTCTCTTCAGCACACAAGAAGCTTTGCAACGGGGTCACCATCATTGCAGTCTCTCCTCGGTTTCATACCTAAAAGTCCATTTGAATCCAAATTCTCAGGTGGTGTCTCTCAGCTGCCCAGCAGCACAGTTAGTACAGCACGAACGTTTGGCCTCTGCTCCCACAGCAGAAGAGCCAGGATTGAAAGCTGGTGCTGGACCTGTTCAGCACACAATCCCCTTTACATTGGTGCCTCCATCGTTGCTTTCACTGCTAACACTCGTACAGGAAAAGCATTTGAATAGAATCCGTCCAGAGCCTTCTCTCTGCAGCTTAGCAACACAGTCAGCACAGAATGAACAGTGGCATCTGCTCACACGGCAGAAGGAGCAGCAGGGAAAGCTAGTGCTCTGCTTCTTCAGCACACAAGCAGCTTTGCAACGGGGTCACCATCATTGCAGTCTCTCCTCGGTTTCCTACCTAAAAGTCCATTTGAATCCAAATTCTCAGGTGGTGTCTCTCAGCTGCCCAGCAGCACAGTGAGTACAGCACGAACGTTTGGCCTCTGCTCCCACAGCAGAAGAGCCAGGATTGAAAGCTGTTGCTGGACCTGTTCAGCACACAATCCCTTTTACATTGGTGCATTCATCGTTGCTTTCACTGCTCACTTTCATACAGGAAAAGCATTTGAATGGAATCAGTCCAGAGGCTGCTCTCTGCTGCGCAGCAACACAGTCAGCACAGAATGAACAGTGGCATCTGCTCACACGGCAGAAGGAGCAGCAGGGAAAGCTAGTGCTCTGCTTCTTCAGCACACAAGCAGCTTTGCAACGGGGTCACCATCATTGCAGTCTCTCCTCGGTTTCATACCTAAAAGTCCATTTGAATCCAAATTCTCAAGCGGTCTCAGCTGCCCAGCAGCACAGTGAGTACAGCACGAACGTTTGGCCTCTGCTCCCACAGCAGAAGAGCAAGGATCGAAAGCTGGTGCTGGACCTGTTCAGCACACAATCCCCTTTACATTGGTGCATCCATCGTTGCTTTCACTGCTAACACTCGTACAGGAAAAGCATTTGAATAGAATCAGTCCAGAGCCTGCTCCCTGCTGGCAGCAACACAGCACAGAATGAACAGGGGCATCTGCTCACACGGCAGAAGGACCAGCAGGGAAAGCTAGTGCTGTGTCTCTTCAGCACACAAGCAGCTTTGCAACGGGGTCACCATCATTGCAGTCTCTCCTCGGGTTCATACCTAAAAGTCCATTTGAATCCAAATTCTCAAGCGGTCTCAGCTGCCCAGCAGCACAGTGAGTACAGCACGAACGTTTGGCCTCTGCTCCCACAGCAGAAGAGCAAGGATCGAAAGCTGGTGCTGGACCTGTTCAGCACACAATCCCCTTTACATTGGTGCATCCATCGTTGCTTTCACTGCTAACACTCGTACAGGAAAAGCATTTGAATAGAATCAGTCCAGAGCCTGCTCCCTGCTGGCAGCAACACAGCACAGAATGAACAGGGGCATCTGCTCACACGGCAGAAGGACCAGCAGGGAAAGCTAGTGCTGTGTCTCTTCAGCACACAAGAAGCTTTGCAACGGGGTCACCATCATTGCAGTCTCTCCTCGGTTTCATACCTAAAAGTCCATTTGAATCCAAATTCTCAGGTGGTGTCTCTCAGCTGCCCAGCAGCACAGTTAGTACAGCACGAACGTTTGGCCTCTGCTCCCACAGCAGAAGAGCCAGGATTGAAAGCTGGTGCTGGACCTGTTCAGCACACAATCCCCTTTACATTGGTGCCTCCATCGTTGCTTTCACTGCTAACACTCGTACAGGAAAAGCATTTGAATAGAATCCGTCCAGAGCCTTCTCTCTGCAGCTTAGCAACACAGTCAGCACAGAATGAACAGTGGCATCTGCTCACACGGCAGAAGGAGCAGCAGGGAAAGCTAGTGCTCTGCTTCTTCAGCACACAAGCAGCTTTGCAACGGGGTCACCATCATTGCAGTCTCTCCTCGGTTTCCTACCTAAAAGTCCATTTGAATCCAAATTCTCAGGTGGTGTCTCTCAGCTGCCCAGCAGCACAGTGAGTACAGCACGAACGTTTGGCCTCTGCTCCCACAGCAGAAGAGCCAGGATTGAAAGCTGTTGCTGGACCTGTTCAGCACACAATCCCTTTTACATTGGTGCATTCATCGTTGCTTTCACTGCTCACTTTCATACAGGAAAAGCATTTGAATGGAATCAGTCCAGAGGCTGCTCTCTGCTGCGCAGCAACACAGTCAGCACAGAATGAACAGTGGCATCTGCTCACACGGCAGAAGGAGCAGCAGGGAAAGCTAGTGCTCTGCTTCTTCAGCACACAAGCAGCTTTGCAACGGGGTCACCATCATTGCAGTCTCTCCTCGGTTTCATACCTAAAAGTCCATTTGAATCCAAATTCTCAAGCGGTCTCAGCTGCCCAGCAGCACAGTGAGTACAGCACGAACGTTTGGCCTCTGCTCCCACAGCAGAAGAGCAAGGATCGAAAGCTGGTGCTGGACCTGTTCAGCACACAATCCCCTTTACATTGGTGCATCCATCGTTGCTTTCACTGCTAACACTCGTACAGGAAAAGCATTTGAATAGAATCAGTCCAGAGCCTGCTCCCTGCTGGCAGCAACACAGCACAGAATGAACAGGGGCATCTGCTCACACGGCAGAAGGACCAGCAGGGAAAGCTAGTGCTGTGTCTCTTCAGCACACAAGAAGCTTTGCAACGGGGTCACCATCATTGCAGTCTCTCCTCGGTTTCATACCTAAAAGTCCATTTGAATCCAAATTCTCAGGTGGTGTCTCTCAGCTGCCCAGCAGCACAGTTAGTACAGCACGAACGTTTGGCCTCTGCTCCCACAGCAGAAGAGCCAGGATTGAAAGCTGGTGCTGGACCTGTTCAGCACACAATCCCCTTTACATTGGTGCCTCCATCGTTGCTTTCACTGCTAACACTCGTACAGGAAAAGCATTTGAATAGAATCAGTCCAGAGCCTTCTCTCTGCAGCTTAGCAACACAGTCAGCACAGAATGAACAGTGGCATCTGCTCACACGGCAGAAGGAGCAGCAGGGAAAGCTAGTGCTCTGCTTCTTCAGCACACAAGCAGCTTTGCAACGGGGTCACCATCATTGCAGTCTCTCCTCGGCTTCATACCTAAAAGTCCATTTGAATCCGAATTCTCAGGTGGTGTCTCTCAGCTGCCCAGCAGCACAGTGAGTACAGCACGAACGTTTGGCCTCTGCTCCCACAGCAGAAGAGCCAGGATTGAAAGCTGGTGCTGGACCTGTTCAGCACACAATCCCTTTTACATTGGTGCATCCATCGTTGCTTTCACTGCTAACAATCGTACAGGAAAAGCATTTGAATAGAATCAGTCCAGAGCCTGCTCCCTGCTGGCAGCAACACAGCACAGAATGAACAGTGGCATCTGCTCACACGGCAGAAGGAGCAGCAGGGAAAGCTAGTGCTCTGCTTCTTCAGCACACAAGCAGCTTTGCAACGGGGTCACCATCATTGCAGTCTCTCCTCGGTTTCCTACCTAAAAGTCCATTTGAATCCAAATTCTCAGGTGGTGTCTCTCAGCTGCCCAGCAGCACAGTTAGTACAGCACGAACGTTTGGCCTCTGCTCCCACAGCAGAAGAGCAAGGATTGAAAGCTGGTGCTGGACCTGTTCAGCACACAATCACCTTTACATTGGTGCCTCCATCGTTGCTTTCACTGCTCACATTCATACAGGAAAAGCATTTGAATGGAATCAGTCCAGAGGCTGCTCTCTGCTGCGCAGCAACACAGTCAGCACAGAATGAACAGTGGCATCTGCTCACACGGCAGAAGGAGCAGCAGGGAAAGCTAGTGCTCTGCTTCTTCAGCACACAAGCAGCTTTACAGCGGTGTCACCATCATTGCAGTCTCTCCTCGGTTTCATACCTAAAAGTCCATTTGAATCCAAATTCTCAAGCGGTCTCAGCTGCCCAGAAGCACAGTGAGTACAGCACGAACGTTTGGCCTCTGCTCCCACAGCAGAAGAGCAAGGATTGAAAGCTGGTGCTGGACCTGTTCAGCACACAATCCCCTTTACATTGGTGCATCCATCGTTGCTTTCACTGCTAACACTCGTACAGGAAAAGCATTTGAATAGAATCAGTCCAGAGCCTGCTCCCTGCTGGCAGCAACACAGCACAGAATGAACAGGGGCATCTGCTCACACGGCAGAAGGAGCAGCAGGGAAAGCTAGTGCTCTGCTTCTTCAGCACACAAGCAGCTTTGCAACGGGGTCACCATCATTGCAGTCTCTCCTCGGTTTCATACCTAAAAGTCCATTTGAATCCAAATTCTCAGGTGGTGTCTCTCAGCTGCCCAGCAGCACAGTTAGTACAGCACGAACGTTTGGCCTCTGCTCCCACAGCAGAAGAGCAAGGATTGAAAGCTGGTGCTGGACCTGTTCAGCACACAATCACCTTTACATTGGTGCCTCCATCGTTGCTTTCACTGCTCACATTCATACAGGAAAAGCATTTGAATGGAATCAGTCCAGAGGCTGCTCTCTGCTGCGCAGAAACACAGTCAGCACAGAATGAACAGTGGCATCTGCTCACACGGCAGAAGGAGCAGCAGGGAAAGCTAGTGCTCTGCTTCTTCAGCACACAAGCAGCTTTGCAACGGGGTCACCATGATTGCAGTCTCTCCTCGGCTTCATACCTAAAAGTCCATTTGAATCCAAATTCTCAGGTGGTGTCGCTCAGCTGCCCAGCAGCACAGTGAGTACAGCACGAACGTTTGGCCTCTGCTCCCACAGCAGAAGAGCCAGTATTGAAAGCTGGTGCTGGACCTGTTCAGCACACAATCCCCTTTACATTGGTGCATCCATCGTTGCTTTCACTGCTAACACTCGTACAGGAAAAGCATTTGAATAGAATCAGTCCAGAGCCTGCTCTCTGCTGCGCAGCAACACAGTCAGCACAGAATGAACAGTGGCATCTGCTCACACGGCAGAAGGAGCAGCAGGGAAAGCTAGTGCTCTGCTTCTTCAGCACACAAGCAGCTTTGCAACGGGGTCACCATCATTGCAGTCTCTCCTCGGTTTCATACCTAAAAGTCCATTTGAATCCAAATTCTCAGGTGGTGTCTCTCAGCTGCCCAGCAGCACAGTTAGTACAGCACGAACGTTTGGCCTCTGCTCCCACAGCAGAAGAGCCAGGATTGAAAGCTGGTGATGGACCTGTTCAGCACACAATCCCTTTTACATTGGTGCATTCATCGTTGCTTTCACTGCTCACTTTCATACAGGAAAAGCATTTGAATAGAATCAGTCCAGAGGCTGCTCTCTGCTGCGCAGGAACACAGTCAGCACAGAATGAACAGTGGCATCTGCTCACACGGCAGAAGGAGCAGCAGGGAAAGCTAGTGCTCTGCTTCTTCAGCACACAAGCAGCTTTGCAACGGTGTCACCATCATTGCAGTCTCTCCTCGGTTTCATACCTAAAAGTCCATTTGAATCCAAATTCTCAGGTGCTGTCTCTCAGCTGCCCAGCCGCACAGTGAGTACAGCACGAACGTATGGCCTCTGCTCCCACAGCAGAAGAGCCAGGATTGAAAGCTGGTGCTGGACCTGTTCAGCACACAATCCCTTTTACATTGGTGCATCCATCGTTGCTTTCACTGCTAACACTCGTACAGGAAAAGCATTTGAATAGAATCAGTCCAGAGCCTGCTCCCTGCTGGCAGCAACACAGCACAGAATGAACAGTGGCATCTGCTCACACGGCAGAAGGACCAGCAGGGAAAGCAAGTGCTGTGTCTCTTCAGCACACAAGCAGCTTTGCAACGGGGTCACCATCATTGCAGTCTCTCCTCGGTTTCATACCTAAAAGTCCATTTGAATCCAAATTCTCAGGTGGTGTCTCTCAGCTGCCCAGCAGCACAGTTAGTACAGCACGAACGTTTGGCCTCTGCTCCCACAGCAGAAGAGCCAGGATTGAAAGCTGGTGCTGGACCTGTTCAGCACACAATCACCTTTACATTGGTGCCTCCATCGTTGCTTTCACTGCTCACATTCATACAGGAAAAGCATTTGAATGGAATCATTCCAGAGGCTGCTCTCTGCTGCGCAGCAACACAGTCAGCACAGAATGAACAGTGGCATCTGCTCACACGGCAGAAGGAGCAGCAGGGAAAGCTAGTGCTCTGCTTCTTCAGCACACAAGCAGCTTTACAGCGGTGTCACCATCATTGCAGTCTCTCCTCGGTTTCATACCTAAAAGTCCATTTGAATCGAAATTCTCAAGCGGTCTCAGCTGCCCAGAAGCACAGTGAGTACAGCACGAACGTTTGGCATCTGCTCCCACAGCAGAAGAGCAAGGATTGAAAGCTGGTGCTGGACCTGTTCAGCACACAATCCCCTTTACATTGGTGCATCCATCGTTGCTTTCACTGCTAACACTCGTACAGGAAAAGCATTTGAATAGAATCAGTCCAGAGCCTGCTCCCTGCTGGCAGCAACACAGCACAGAATGAACAGGGGCATCTGCTCACACGGCAGAAGGACCAGCAGGGAAAGCTAGTGCTGTGTCTCTTCAGCACACAAGAAGCTTTGCAACGGGGTCACCATCATTGCAGTCTCTCCTCGGTTTCATACCTAAAAGTCCATTTGAATCCAAATTCTCAGGTGGTGTCTCTCAGCTGCCCAGCAGCACAGTGAGTACAGCACGAACGTTTGGCCTCTGCTCCCACAGCAGAAGAGCCAGGATTGAAAGCTGGTGCTGGACCTGTTCAGCACACAATCCCTTTTACATTGGTGCCTCCATCGTTGCTTTCACTGCTCACATTCATACAGGAAAAGCATTTGAATGGAATCAGTCCAGAGGCTGCTCTCTGCTGCGCAGCAACACAGTCAGCACAGAATGAACAGTGGCATCTGCTCACACGGCAGAAGGAGCAGCAGGGAAAGCTAGTGCTCTGCTTCTTCAGCACACAAGCAGCTTTGCAACGGGGTCACCATCATTGCAGTCTCTCCTCGGTTTCATACCTAAAAGTCCATTTGAATCCAAATTCTCAGGTGGTGTCTCTCAGCTGCCCAGCAGCACAGTTAGTACAGCACGAACGTTTGGCCTCTGCTCCCACAGCAGAAGAGCCAGGATTGAAAGCTGGTGCTGGACCTGTTCAGCACACAATCCCTTTTACATTGGTGCATTCATCGTTGCTTTCACTGCTAACACTCGTACAGGAAAAGCATTTGAATAGAATCAGTCCAGAGCCTGCTCCCTGCTGGCAGCAACGCAGCACAGAATGAACAGGGGCATCTGCTCACACGGCAGAAGGACCAGCAGGGAAAGCTAGTGCTGTGTCTCTTCAGCACACAAGCAGCTTTGCAACGGGGTCACCATCATTGCAGTCTCTCCTCGGTTTCATACCTAAAAGTCCATTTGAATCCAAATTCTCAGGTGGTGTCTCTCAGCTGCCCAGCAGCACAGTTAGTACAGCACGAACGTTTGGCCTCTGCTCCCACAGCAGAAGAGCCAGGATTGAAAGCTGGTGCTGGACCTGTTCAGCACACAATCCCTTTTACATTGGTGCATTCATCGTTGCTTTCACTGCTCACTTTCATACAGGAAAAGCATTTGAATGGAATCAGTCCAGAGGCTGCTCTCTGCTGCGCAGCAACACAGTCAGCACAGAATGAACAGTGGCATCTGCTCACACGGCAGAAGGAGCAGCAGGGAAAGCTAGTGCTCTGCTTCTTCAGCACACAAGCAGCTTTGAAACGGGGTCACCATCATTGCAGTCTCTCCTCGGTTTCCTACCTAAAAGTCCATTTGAATCCAAATTCTCAGGTGGTGTCTCTCAGCTGCCCAGCAGCACAGTTAGTACAGCACGAACGTTTGGCCTCTGCTCCCACAGCAGAAGAGCCAGGATTGAAAGCTGGTGCTGGACCTGTTCAGCACACAATCACCTTTACATTGGTGCCTCCATCGTTGCTTTCACTGCTCACATTCATACAGGAAAAGCATTTGAATGGAGTCAGTCCAGAGGCTGCTCTCTGCTGCGCAGGAACACAGTCAGCACAGAATGAACAGTGGCATCTGCTCACACGGCAGAAGGAGCAGCAGGGAAAGCTAGTGCTCTGCTTCTTCAGCACACAAGCAGCTTTGAAACGGGGTCACCATCATTGCAGTCTCTCCTCGGTTTCCTACCTAAAAGTCCATTTGAATCCAAATTCTCAGGTGGTGTCTCTCAGCTGCCCAGCAGCACAGTTAGTACAGCACGAACGTTTGGCCTCTGCTCCCACAGCAGAAGAGCCAGGATTGAAAGCTGGTGCTGGACCTGTTCAGCACACAATCACCTTTACATTGGTGCCTCCATCGTTGCTTTCACTGCTCACATTCATACAGGAAAAGCATTTGAATGGAGTCAGTCCAGAGGCTGCTCTCTGCTGCGCAGCAACACAGTCAGCACAGAATGAACAGTGGCATCTGCTCACACGGCAGAAGGAGCAGCAGGGAAAGCTAGTGCTCTGCTTCTTCAGCACACAAGCAGCTTTGCAACGGGGTCACCATCATTGCAGTCTCTCCTCGGTTTCCTACCTAAAAGTCCATTTGAATCCAAATTCTCAGGTGGTGTCTCTCAGCTGCCCAGCAGCACAGTGAGTACAGCACGAACGTTTGGCCTCTGCTCCCACAGCAGAAGAGCCAGGATTGAAAGCTGTTGCTGGACCTGTTCAGCACACAATCCCTTTTACATTGGTGCATTCATCGTTGCTTTCACTGCTCACTTTCATACAGGAAAAGCATTTGAATGGAATCAGTCCAGAGGCTGCTCTCTGCTGCGCAGCAACACAGTCAGCACAGAATGAACAGTGGCATCTGCTCACACGGCAGAAGGAGCAGCAGGGAAAGCTAGTGCTCTGCTTCTTCAGCACACAAGCAGCTTTGCAACGGGGTCACCATCATTGCAGTCTCTCCTCGGGTTCATACCTAAAAGTCCATTTGAATCCAAATTCTCAAGCGGTCTCAGCTGCCCAGCAGCACAGTGAGTACAGCACGAACGTTTGGCCTCTGCTCCCACAGCAGAAGAGCAAGGATCGAAAGCTGGTGCTGGACCTGTTCAGCACACAATCCCCTTTACATTGGTGCATCCATCGTTGCTTTCACTGCTAACACTCGTACAGGAAAAGCATTTGAATAGAATCAGTCCAGAGCCTGCTCCCTGCTGGCAGCAACAAAGCACAGAATGAACAGGGGCATCTGCTCACACGGCAGAAGGACCAGCAGGGAAAGCTAGTGCTGTGTCTCTTCAGCACACAAGAAGCTTTGCAACGGGGTCACCATCATTGCAGTCTCTCCTCGGTTTCATACCTAAAAGTCCATTTGAATCCAAATTCTCAGGTGGTGTCTCTCAGCTGCCCAGCAGCACAGTTAGTACAGCACGAACGTTTGGCCTCTGCTCCCACAGCAGAAGAGCCAGGATTGAAAGCTGGTGCTGGACCTGTTCAGCACACAATCCCCTTTACATTGGTGCCTCCATCGTTGCTTTCACTGCTAACACTCGTACAGGAAAAGCATTTGAATAGAATCAGTCCAGAGCCTTCTCTCTGCAGCTTAGCAACACAGTCAGCACAGAATGAACAGTGGCATCTGCTCACACGGCAGAAGGAGCAGCAGGGAAAGCTAGTGCTCTGCTTCTTCAGCACACAAGCAGCTTTGCAACGGGGTCACCATCATTGCAGTCTCTCCTCGGTTTCCTACCTAAAAGTCCATTTGAATCCAAATTCTCAGGTGGTGTCTCTCAGCTGCCCAGCAGCACAGTGAGTACAGCACGAACGTTTGGCCTCTGCTCCCACAGCAGAAGAGCCAGGATTGAAAGCTGTTGCTGGACCTGTTCAGCACACAATCCCTTTTACATTGGTGCATTCATCGTTGCTTTCACTGCTCACTTTCATACAGGAAAAGCATTTGAATGGAATCAGTCCAGAGGCTGCTCTCTGCTGCGCAGCAACACAGTCAGCACAGAATGAACAGTGGCATCTGCTCACACGGCAGAAGGAGCAGCAGGGAAAGCTAGTGCTCTGCTTCTTCAGCACACAAGCAGCTTTGCAACGGGGTCACCATCATTGCAGTCTCTCCTCGGGTTCATACCTAAAAGTCCATTTGAATCCAAATTCTCAAGCGGTCTCAGCTGCCCAGCAGCACAGTGAGTACAGCACGAACGTTTGGCCTCTGCTCCCACAGCAGAAGAGCAAGGATCGAAAGCTGGTGCTGGACCTGTTCAGCACACAATCCCCTTTACATTGGTGCATCCATCGTTGCTTTCACTGCTAACACTCGTACAGGAAAAGCATTTGAATAGAATCAGTCCAGAGCCTGCTCCCTGCTGGCAGCAACACAGCACAGAATGAACAGGGGCATCTGCTCACACGGCAGAAGGACCAGCAGGGAAAGCTAGTGCTGTGTCTCTTCAGCACACAAGAAGCTTTGCAACGGGGTCACCATCATTGCAGTCTCTCCTCGGTTTCATACCTAAAAGTCCATTTGAATCCAAATTCTCAGGTGGTGTCTCTCAGCTGCCCAGCAGCACAGTTAGTACAGCACGAACGTTTGGCCTCTGCTCCCACAGCAGAAGAGCCAGGATTGAAAGCTGGAGCTGGACCTGTTCAGCACACAATCCCCTTTACATTGGTGCCTCCATCGTTGCTTTCACTGCTAACACTCGTACAGGAAAAGCATTTGAATAGAATCAGTCCAGAGCCTTCTCTCTGCAGCTTAGCAACACAGTCAGCACAGAATGAACAGTGGCATCTGCTCACACGGCAGAAGGAGCAGCAGGGAAAGCTAGTGCTCTGCTTCTTCAGCACACAAGCAGCTTTGCAACGGGGTCACCATCATTGCAGTCTCTCCTCGGCTTCATACCTAAAAGTCCATTTGAATCCGAATTCTCAGGTGGTGTCTCTCAGCTGCCCAGCAGCACAGTGAGTACAGCACGAACGTTTGGCCTCTGCTCCCACAGCAGAAGAGCAAGGATTGAAAGCTGGTGCTGGACCTGTTCAGCACACAATCCCCTTTACATTGGTGCCTCCATCGTTGCTTTCACTGCTAACACTCATACAGGAAAAGCATTTGAATAGAATCCGTCCAGAGCCTGCTCCCTGCTGGCAGCAACACAGCACAGAATGAACAGTGGCATCTGCTCACACGGCAGAAGGAGCAGCAGGGAAAGCTAGTGCTCTGCTTCTTCAGCACACAAGCAGCTTTGCAACGGGGTCACCATCATTGCAGTCTCTCCTCGGTTTCATACCTAAAAGTCCATTTGAATCCAAATTCTCAGGTGGTGTCTCTCAGCTGCCCTGCAGCACAGTTAGTACAGCACGAACGTTTGGCCTCTGCTCCGACAGCAGAAGAGCCAGGATTGAAAGCTGGTGCTGGACCTGTTCAGCACACAACCTCTTTTACATTGGTGCATTCATCGTTGCTTTCACTGCTCACTTTCATACAGGAAAAGCATTTGAATGGAATCAGTCCAGAGGCTGCTCTCTGCTGCGCAGCAACACAGTCAGCACAGAATGAACAGTGGCATCTGCTCACACGGCAGAAGGAGCAGCAGGGAAAGCTAGTGCTCTGCTTCTTCAGCACACAAGCAGCTTTGCAACGGGGTCACCATGATTGCAGTCTCTCCTCGGCTTCATACCTAAAAGTCCATTTGAATCCAAATTCTCAGGTGGTGTCGCTCAGCTGCCCAGCAGCACAGTGAGTACAGCACGAACGTTTGGCCTCTGCTCCCACAGCAGAAGAGCCAGTATTGAAAGCTGGTGCTGGACCTGTTCAGCACACAATCCCCTTTACATTGGTGCATCCATCGTTGCTTTCACTGCTAACACTCGTACAGGAAAAGCATTTGAATAGAATCAGTCCAGAGCCTGCTCTCTGCTGCGCAGCAACACAGTCAGCACAGAATGAACAGTGGCATCTGCTCACACGGCAGAAGGAGCAGCAGGGAAAGCTAGTGCTCTGCTTCTTCAGCACACAAGCAGCTTTGCAACGGGGTCACCATCATTGCAGTCTCTCCTCGGTTTCCTACCTAAAAGTCCATTTGAATCCAAATTCTCAGGTGGTGTCTCTCAGCTGCCCAGCAGCACAGTGAGTACAGCACGAACGTTTGGCCTCTGCTCCCACAGCAGAAGAGCCAGGATTGAAAGCTGGTGATGGACCTGTTCAGCACACAATCCCTTTTACATTGGTGCATTCATCGTTGCTTTCACTGCTCACTTTCATACAGGAAAAGCATTTGAATAGAATCAGTCCAGAGGCTGCTCTCTGCTGCGCAGGAACACAGTCAGCACAGAATGAACAGTGGCATCTGCTCACACGGCAGAAGGAGCAGCAGGGAAAGCTAGTGCTCTGCTTCTTCAGCACACAAGCAGCTTTGCAACGGTGTCACCATCATTGCAGTCTCTCCTCGGTTTCATACCTAAAAGTCCATTTGAATCCAAATTCTCAGGTGGTGTCTCTCAGCTGCCCAGCCGCACAGTGAGTACAGCACGAACGTATGGCCTCTGCTCCCACAGCAGAAGAGCCAGGATTGAAAGCTGGTGCTGGACCTGTTCAGCACACAATCCCTTTTACATTGGTGCATCCATCGTTGCTTTCACTGCTAACACTCGTACAGGAAAAGCATTTGAATAGAATCAGTCCAGAGCCTGCTCCCTGCTGGCAGCAACACAGCACAGAATGAACAGTGGCATCTGCTCACACGGCAGAAGGACCAGCAGGGAAAGCAAGTGCTGGGTCTCTTCAGCACACAAGCAGCTTTGCAACGGGGTCACCATCATTGCAGTCTCTCCTCGGTTTCATACCTAAAAGTCCATTTGAATCCAAATTCTCAGGTGGTGTCTCTCAGCTGCCCAGCAGCACAGTTAGTACAGCACGAACGTTTGGCCTCTGCTCCCACAGCAGAAGAGCCAGGATTGAAAGCTGGTGCTGGACCTGTTCAGCACACAATCCCTTTTACATTGGTGCATCCATCGTTGCTTTCACTGCTAACACTCGTACAGGAAAAGCATTTGAATAGAATCAGTCCAGAGCCTGCTCCCTGCTGGCAGCAACACAGCACAGAATGAACAGTGGCATCTGCTCACACGGCAGAAGGAGCAGCAGGGAAAGCTAGTGCTGTGTCTCTTCAGCACACAAGAAGCTTTGCAACGGGGTCACCATCACTGCAGTCTCTCCTCGGTTTCATACCTAAAAGTCCATTTGAATCCAAATTCTCAGGTGGTGTCGCTCAGCTGCCCAGCAGCACAGTGAGTACAGCACGAACGTTTGGCCTCTGCTCCCACAGCAGAAGAGCCAGGATTGAAAGCTGGTGCTGGACCTGTTCAGCACACAATCACCTTTACATTGGTGCATCCATCGTTGCTTTCACTGCTAACACTCGTACAGGAAAAGCATTTGAATGGAATCAGTCCAGAGCCTTCTCTCTGCAGCTTAGCAACACAGTCAGCACAGAATGAACAGTGGCATCTGCTCACACGGCAGAAGGAGCAGCAGGGAAAGCTAGTGCTCTGCTTCTTCAGCACACAAGCAGCTTTGCAACGGGGTCACCATCATTGCAGTCTCTCCTCGGCTTCATACCTAAAAGTCCATTTGAATCCGAATTCTCAGGTGGTGTCGCTCAGCTGCCCAGCAGCACAGTGAGTACAGCACGAACGTTTGGCCTCTGCTCCCACAGCAGAAGAGCCAGGATTGAAAGCTGGTGCTGGACCTGTTCAGCACACAATCCCCTTTACATTGGTGCCTCCATCGTTGCTTTCACTGCTAACACTCATACAGGAAAAGCATTTGAATGGAATCAGTGCAGAGCCTGCTCCCTGCTGGCAGCAACACAGCACAGAATGAACAGTGGCATCTGCTCACACGGCAGAAGGAGCAGCAGGGAAAGCTAGTGCTCTGCTTCTTCAGCACACAAGCAGCTTTGCAACGGGGTCACCATCATTGCAGTCTCTCCTCGGTTTCATACCTAAAAGTCCATTTGAATCCAAATTCTCAAGCGGTCTCAGCTGTCCATCAGCACAGTGAGTACTGCACGAACGTTTGGCATCTGCTCCCACAGCAGAAGAGCAAGGATTGAAAGCTGGTGCTGGACCTGTTCAGCACACAATCCCCTTTACATTGGTGCATCCATCGTTGCTTTCACTGCTTACACTCGTACAGGAAAAGCATTTGAATAGAATCAGTCCAGAGCCTTCTCTCTGCTGCGCAGCAACACAGTCAGCACAGAATGAACAGTGGCATCTGCTCACACGGCAGAAGGAGCAGCAGGGAAAGCTAGTGCTCTGCTATTTCAGCACACAAGCAGCTTTGCAACGGGGTCACCATCATTGCAGTCTCTCCTCGGTTTCATACCTAAAAGTCCATTTGAATCCAAATTCTCAAGCGGTCTCAGCTGCGCAGCAGCACAGTGAGTACAGCACGAACGTTTGGCCTCTGCTCCCACAGCAGAAGAGCAAGGATTGAAAGCTGGTGCTGGACCTGTTCAGCGCACAATCCCCTTTACATTGGTGCCTCCATCGTTGCTTTCACTGCTAACACTCGTACAGGAAAAGCATTTGAATAGAATCAGTCCAGAGCCTGCTCCCTGCTGGCAGCAACACAGCACAGAATGAACAGTGGCATCTGCTCACACGGCAGAAGGACCAGCAGGGAAAGCTAGTGCTCTGCTTCTTCAGCACACAAGCAGCTTTGCAACGGGGTCACCATCATTGCAGTCTCTCCTCGGTTTCATACCTAAAAGTCCATTTGAATCCAAATTCTCAGGTGGTGTCTCTCAGCTGCCCAGCAGCACAGTTAGTACAGCACGAACGTTTGGCCTCTGCTCCCACAGCAGAAGAGCCAGGATTGAAAGCTGGTGCTGGACCTGTTCAGCACACAATCACCTTTACATTGGTGCCTCCATCGTTGCTTTCACTGCTCCCATTCATACAGGAAAAGCATTTGAATGGAATCAGTCCAGAGGCTGCTCTCTGCTGCGCAGCAACACAGTCAGCACAGAATGAACAGTGGCATCTGCTCACACGGCAGAAGGAGCAGCAGGGAAAGCTAGTGCTCTGCTTCTTCAGCACACAAGCAGCTTTGCAACGGGGTCACCATCATTGCAGTCTCTCCTCGGTTTCCTACCTAAAAGTCCATTTGAATCCAAATTCTCAGGTGGTGTCTCTCAGCTGCCCAGCAGCACAGTGAGTACAGCACGAACGTTTGGCCTCTGCTCCCACAGCAGAAGAGCCAGGATTGAAAGCTGGTGCTGGACCTGTTCAGCACACAATCACCTTTACATTGGTGCCTCCATCGTTGCTTTCACTGCTCACATTCATACAGGAAAAGCATTTGAATGGAATCAGTCCAGAGGCTGCTCTCTGCTGCGCAGCAACACAGTCAGCACAGAATGAACAGTGGCATCTGCTCACACGGCAGAAGGAGCAGCAGGGAAAGCTAGTGCTCTGCTTCTTCAGCACACAAGCAGCTTTGTAACGGGGTCACCATCATTGCAGTCTCTCCTCAGGTTCATACCTAAAAGTCCATTTGAATCCAAATTCTCAGGTGGTGTCTCTCAGCTGCCCAGCAGCACAGTTAGTACAGCACGAACGTTTGGCCTCTGCTCCCACAGCAGAAGAGCCAGGATTGAAAGCTGGTGCTGGACCTGTTCAGCACACAATCCCTTTTACATTGGTGCATTCATCGTTGCTTTCACTGCTCACTTTCATACAGGAAAAGCATTTGAATGGAATCAGTCCAGAGGCTGCTCTCTGCTGCGCAGCAACACAGTCAGCACAGAATGAACAGTGGCATCTGCTCACACGGCAGAAGGAGCAGCAGGGAAAGCTAGTGCTCTGCTTCTTCAGCACACAAGCAGCTTTGCAACGGGGTCACCATCATTGCAGTCTCTCCTCGGTTTCCTACCTAAAAGTCCATTTGAATCCAAATTCTCAGGTGGTGTCTCTCAGCTGCCCAGCAGCACAGTGAGTACAGCACGAACGTTTGGCCTCTGCTCCCACAGCAGAAGAGCCAGGATTGAAAGCTGGTGCTGGACCTGTTCAGCACACAATCACCTTTACATTGGTGCCTCCATCGTTGCCTTCACTGCTCCCATTCATACAGGAAAAGCATTTGAATGGAATCAGTCCAGTGGCTGCTCTCTGCTGCGCAGCAACACAGTCAGCACAGAATGAACAGTGGCATCTGCTCACACGGCAGAAGGAGCAGCAGGGAAAGCTAGTG
Organism: Pezoporus flaviventris; assembly: GCF_033815535.1. Taxonomy (NCBI): domain Eukaryota; kingdom Metazoa; phylum Chordata; class Aves; order Psittaciformes; family Psittacidae; genus Pezoporus; species Pezoporus flaviventris. The sequence goes on along the minus strand of NW_026892766.1, from coordinate 530,059 downwards.
CTCTGCTTCTTCAGCACACAAGCAGCTTTGCAACGGGGTCACCATCATTGCAGTCTCTCCTCGGTTTCATACCTAAAAGTCCATTTGAATCCAAATTCTCAGGTGGTGTCTCTCAGCTGCCCAGCAGCACAGTGAGTACAGCACGAACGTTTGGCCTCTGCTCCCACAGCAGAAGAGCAAGGATTGAAAGCTGGTGCTGGACCTGTTCAGCACACAATCCCCTTTACATTGGTGCATCCATCGTTGCTTTCACTGCTAACACTCGTACAGGAAAAGCATTTGAATAGAATCAGTCCAGAGCCTGCTCCCTGCTGGCAGCAACACAGCACTGAATGAACAGGGGCATCTGCTCACACGGCAGAAGGACCAGCAGGGAAAGCTAGTGCTGTGTCTCTTCAGCACACAAGAAGCTTTGCAACGGGGTCACCATCATTGCAGTCTCTCCTCGGGTTCATACCTAAAAGTCCATTTGAATCCAAATTCTCAGGTGGTGTCTCTCAGCTGCCCAGCAGCACAGTGAGTACAGCACGAACGTTTGGCCTCTGCTCCCACAGCAGAAGAGCCAGGATTGAAAGCTGGTGCTGGACCTGTTCAGCACACAATCCCTTTTACATTGGTGCATTCATCGTTGCTTTCACTGCTCACTTTCATACAGGAAAAGCATTTGAATGGAATCAGTCCAGAGGCTGCTCTCTGCTGCGCAGCAACACAGTCAGCACAGAATGAACAGTGGCATCTGCTCACACGGCAGAAGGAGCAGCAGGGAAAGCTAGTGCTCTGCTTCTTCAGCACACAAGCAGCTTTGCAACGGGGTCACCATCATTGCAGTCTCTCCTCGGTTTCATACCTAAAAGTCCATTTGAATCCAAATTCTCAAGCGGTCTCAGCTGCGCAGCAGCACAGTGAGTACAGCACGAACGTTTGGCCTCTGCTCCCACAGCAGAAGAGCAAGGATTGAAAGCTGGTGCTGGACCTGTTCAGCGCACAATCCCCTTTACATTGGTGCCTCCATCGTTGCTTTCACTGCTAACACTCGTACAGGAAAAGCATTTGAATAGAATCAGTCCAGAGCCTGTTCCCTGCTGGCAGCAACACAGCACAGAATGAACAGTGGCATCTGCTCACACGGCAGAAGGAGCAGCAGGGAAAGCTAGTGCTGTGTCTCTTCAGCACACAAGAAGCTTTGCAACGGGGTCACCATCATTGCAGTCTCTCCTCGGTTTCATACCTAAAAGTCCATTTGAATCCAAATTCTCAGGTGGTGTCTCTCAGCTGCCCAGCAGCACAGTTAGTACAGCACGAACGTTTGGCCTCTGCCCCCACAGCAGAAGAGCAAGGATTGAAAGCTGGTGCTGGACCTGTTCAGCACACAATCACCTTTACATTGGTGCCTCCATCGTTGCTTTCACTGCTCCCATTCATACAGGAAAAGCATTTGAATGGAATCAGTCCAGAGGCTGCTCTCTGCTGCGCAGCAACAGAGTCAGCACAGAATGAACAGTGGCATCTGCTCACACGGCAGAAGGAGCAGCAGGGAAAGCTAGTGCTCTGCTTCTTCAGCACACAAGCAGCTTTGCAACGGGGTCACCATCATTGCAGTCTCTCCTCGGTTTCCTACCTAAAAGTCCATTTGAATCCAAATTCTCAGGTGGTGTCTCTCAGCTGCCCAGCAGCACAGTTAGTACAGCACGAACGTTTGGCCTCTGCTCCCACAGCAGAAGAGCCAGGATTGAAAGCTGGTGCTGGACCTGTTCAGCACACAATCACCTTTACATTGGTGCCTCCATCGTTGCTTTCACTGCTCACATTCATACAGGAAAAGCATTTGAATGGAATCAGTCCAGAGGCTGCTCTCTGCTGCGCAGCAACACAGTCAGCACAGAATGAACAGTGGCATCTGCTCACACGGCAGAAGGAGCAGCAGGGAAAGCTAGTGCTCTGCTTCTTCAGCACACAAGCAGCTTTGCAACGGGGTCACCATCATTGCAGTCTCTCCTCGGTTTCCTACCTAAAAGTCCATTTGAATCCAAATTCTCAGGTGGTGTCTCTCAGCTGCCCAGCAGCACAGTGAGTACAGCACGAACGTTTGGCCTCTGCTCCCACAGCAGAAGAGCCAGGATTGAAAGCTGGTGCTGGACCTGTTCAGCACACAATCCCTTTTACATTGGTGCATTCATCGTTGCTTTCACTGCTCACTTTCATACAGGAAAAGCATTTGAATGGAATCAGTCCAGAGGCTGCTCTCTGCTGCGCAGCAACACAGTCAGCACAGAATGAACAGTGGCATCTGCTCACACGGCAGAAGGAGCAGCAGGGAAAGCTAGTGCTGTGTCTCTTCAGCACACAAGCAGCTTTGCAACGGGGTCACCATCATTGCAGTCTCTCCTCGGTTTCATACCTAAAAGTCCATTTGAATCCAAATCCTCTATGTGGTGTCTCTCAGCTGCCCAGCAGCACAGTGAGTACAGCACGAACGTTTGGCCTCTGCTCCCACAGCAGAAGAGCAAGGATTGAAAGCTGGTGCTGGACCTGTTCAGCGCACAATCCCCTTTACATTGGTGCCTCCATCGTTGCTTTCACTGCTAACACTCGTACAGGAAAAGCATTTGAATAGAATCAGTCCAGAGCCTGTTCCCTGCTGGCAGCAACACAGCACAGAATGAACAGTGGCATCTGCTCACACGGCAGAAGGAGCAGCAGGGAAAGCTAGTGCTGTGTCTCTTCAGCACACAAGAAGCTTTGCAACGGGGTCACCATCATTGCAGTCTCTCCTCGGTTTCATACCTAAAAGTCCATTTGAATCCAAATTCTCAGGTGGTGTCTCTCAGCTGCCCAGCAGCACAGTTAGTACAGCACGAACGTTTGGCCTCTGCCCCCACAGCAGAAGAGCAAGGATTGAAAGCTGGTGCTGGACCTGTTCAGCACACAATCACCTTTACATTGGTGCCTCCATCGTTGCTTTCACTGCTCCCATTCATACAGGAAAAGCATTTGAATGGAATCAGTCCAGAGGCTGCTCTCTGCTGCGCAGCAACAGAGTCAGCACAGAATGAACAGTGGCATCTGCTCACACGGCAGAAGGAGCAGCAGGGAAAGCTAGTGCTCTGCTTCTTCAGCACACAAGCAGCTTTGCAACGGGGTCACCATCATTGCAGTCTCTCCTCGGTTTCCTACCTAAAAGTCCATTTGAATCCAAATTCTCAGGTGGTGTCTCTCAGCTGCCCAGCAGCACAGTTAGTACAGCACGAACGTTTGGCCTCTGCTCCCACAGCAGAAGAGCCAGGATTGAAAGCTGGTGCTGGACCTGTTCAGCACACAATCACCTTTACATTGGTGCCTCCATCGTTGCTTTCACTGTTCACATTCATACAGGAAAAGCATTTGAATGGAATCAGTCCAGAGGCTGCTCTCTGCTGCGCAGCAACACAGTCAGCACAGAATGAACAGTGGCATCTGCTCACACGGCAGAAGGAGCAGCAGGGAAAGCTAGTGCTCTGCTTCTTCAGCACACAAGCAGCTTTGTAACGGGGTCACCATCATTGCAGTCTCTCCTCGGGTTCATACCTAAAAGTCCATTTGAATCCAAATTCTCAGGTGGTGTCTCTCAGCTGCCCAGCAGCACAGTTATTACAGCACGAACGTTTGGCCTCTGCTCCCACAGCAGAAGAGCCAGGATTGAAAGCTGGTGCTGGACCTGTTCAGCACACAATCCCTTTTACATTGGTGCATTCATCGTTGCTTTCACTGCTCACTTTCATACAGGAAAAGCATTTGAATGGAATCAGTCCAGAGGCTGCTCTCTGCTGCGCAGCAACACAGTCAGCACAGAATGAACAGTGGCATCTGCTCACACGGCAGAAGGAGCAGCAGGGAAAGCTAGTGCTCTGCTTCTTCAGCACACAAGTAGCTTTGCAACGGGGTCACCATCATTGCAGTCTCTCCTCGGTTTCCTACCTAAAAGTCCATTTGAATCCAAATTCTCAGGTGGTGTCTCTCAGCTGCCCAGCAGCACAGTGAGTCCAGCACGAACGTTTGGCCTCTGCTCCCACAGCAGAAGAGCCAGGATTGAAAGCTGGTGCTGGACCTGTTCAGCACACAATCCCTTTTACATTGGTGCATTCATCGTTGCTTTCACTGCTCACTTTCATACAGGAAAAGCATTTGAATGGAATCAGTCCAGAGGCTGCTCTCTGCTGCGCAGCAACACAGTCAGCACAGAATGAACAGTGGCATCTGCTCACACGGCAGAAGGAGCAGCAGGGAAAGCTAGTGCTCTGCTTCTTCAGCACACAAGCAGCTTTGCAACGGGGTCACCATCATTGCAGTCTCTCCTCGGTTTCATACCTAAAAGTCCATTTGAATCCAAATTCTCAAGCGGTCTCAGCTGCCCAGCAGCACAGTGAGTACAGCACGAACTTTTGGCCTCTGCTCCCACAGCAGAAGAGCCAGGATTGAAAGCTGGTGCTGGACCTGTTCAGCACACAATCCCCTTTACATTGGTGCATCCATCGTTGCTTTCACTGCTAACACTCGTACAGGAAAAGCATTTGAATAGAATCAGTCCAGAGCCTGCTCCCTGCTGGCAGCAACACAGCACAGAATGAACAGGGGCATCTGCTCACACGGCAGAAGGAGCAGCAGGGAAAGCTAGTGCTCTGCTTCTTCAGCACACAAGCAGCTTTGCAACGGGGTCACCATCATTGCAGTCTCTCCTCGGCTTCATACCTAAAAGTCCATTTGAATCCAAATTCTCTGGTGGTGTCGCTCAGCTGCCCAGCAGCACAGTGAGTACAGCACGAACGTTTGGCCTCTGCTCCCACAGCAGAAGAGCCAGGATTGAAAGCTGGTGCTGGACCTGTTCAGCACACAATCCCCTTTACATTGGTGCCTCCATCGTTGCTTTCACTGCTAACACTTATACAGGAAAAGCATTTGAATGGAATCAGTCCAGAGCCTGCTCCCTGCTGGCAGCAACACAGCACAGAATGAACAGTGGCATCTGCTCACACGGCAGAAGGAGCAGCAGGGAAAGCTAGTGCTCGGCTTCTTCAGCACACAAGCAGCTTTGCAACGGGGTCACCATCATTGCAGTCTCTCCTCGGCTTCATACCTAAAAGTCCATTTGAATCCGAATTCTCAGGTGGTGTCGCTCAGCTGCCCAGCAGCACAGTGAGTACAGCACGAACGTTTGGCCTCTGCTCCCACAGCAGAAGAGCCAGGATTGAAAGCTGGTGCTGGACCTGTTCAGCACACAATCCCCTTTACATTGGTGCCTCCATCGTTGCTTTCACTGCTAACACTCATACAGGAAAAGCATTTGAATGGAATCAGTCCAGAGCCTGCTCCCTGCTGGCAGCAACACAGCACAGAATGAACAGTGGCATCTGCTCACACGGCAGAAGGAGCAGCAGGGAAAGCTAGTGCTCTGCTTCTTCAGCACACAAGCAGCTTTGCAACGGGGTCACCATCATTGCAGTCTCTCCTCGGTTTCATACCTAAAAGTCCATTTGAATCCAAATTCTCAGGTGGTGTCTCTCAGCTGTCCATCAGCACAGTGAGTACTGCACGAACGTTTGGCATCTGCTCCCACAGCAGAAGAGCAAGGATTGAAAGCTGGTGCTGGACCTGTTCAGCACACAATCCCCTTTACATTGGTGCATCCATCGTTGCTTTCACTGCTAACACTCGTACAGGAAAAGCATTTGAATAGAATCCGTCCAGAGCCTTCTCTCTGCTGCGCAGCAACACAGTCAGCACAGAATGAACAGTGGCATCTGCTCACACGGCAGAAGGAGCAGCAGGGAAAGCTAGTGCTCTGCTATTTCAGCACACAAGCAGCTTTGCAACGGGGTCACCATCATTGCAGTCTCTCCTCGGTTTCATACCTAAAAGTCCATTTGAATCCAAATTCTCAAGCGGTCTCAGCTGCGCAGCAGCACAGTGAGTACAGCATGAACGTTTGGCCTCTGCTCCCACAGCAGAAGAGCAAGGATTGAAAGCTGGTGCTGGACCTGTTCAGCGCACAATCCCCTTTACATTGGTGCCTCCATCGTTGCTTTCACTGCTAACACTCGTACAGGAAAAGCATTTGAATAGAATCAGTCCAGAGCCTGCTCCCTGCTGGCAGCAACGCAGCACAGAATGAACAGTGGCATCTGCTCACACGGCAGAAGGAGCAGCAGGGAAAGCTAGTGCTGTGTCTCTTCAGCACACAAGAAGCTTTGCAACGGGGTCACCATCATTGCAGTCTCTCCTCGGTTTCCTACCTAAAAGTCCATTTGAATCCAAATTCTCAGGTGGTGTCTCTCAGCTGCCCAGCAGCACAGTTAGTACAGCACAAACGTTTGGCCTCTGCTCCCACAGCAGAAGAGCCAGGATTGAAAGCTGGTGCTGGACCTGTTCAGCACACAATCACCTTTACATTGGTGCCTCCATCGTTGCTTTCACTGCTCACATTCATACAGGAAAAGCATTTGAATGGAATCAGTCCAGAGGCTGCTCTCTGCTGCGCAGCAACACAGTCAGCACAGAAAGAACAGTGGCATCTGCTCACACGGCAGAAGGACCAGCAGGGAAAGCTAGTGCTCTGCTTCTTCAGCACACAAGCAGCTTGCAACGGGGTCACCATCATTGCAGTCTCTCCTCGGCTTCATACCTAAAAGTCCATTTGAATCCGAATTCTCAGTTGGTGTCGCTCAGCTGCCCAGCAGCACAGTGAGTACAGCACGAACGTTTGGCCTCTGCTCCCACAGCAGAAGAGCCAGGATTGAAAGCTGCTGCTGGACCTGTTCAGCAAACAATCCCCTTTACATTGGTGCCTCCATCGTTGCTTTCACTCCTAGCACTCATACAGGAAAAGCATTTGAATAGAATCCGTCCAGAGCCTGCTCCCTGCTGGCAGCAACACAGCACAGAATGAACAGTGGCATCTGCTCACACGGCAGAAGAGCAGCAGGGAAAGCTAGTGCTCTGCTTCTTCAGCACACAAGTAGCTTTGCAACGGGGTCACCATCATTGCAGTCTCTCCTCGGTTTCATACCTAAAAGTCCATTTGAATCCAAATTCTCAGGTGGTGTCTCTCAGCTGCCCAGCAGCACAGTTAGTACAGCACGAACGTTTGGCCTCTGCTCCCACAGCAGAAGAGCCAGGATTGAAAGCTGGTGCTGGACCTGTTCAGCACACAATCCCTTTTACATTGGTGCATTCATCGTTGCTTTCACTGCTCACTTTCATACAGGAAAAGCATTTGAATGGAATCAGTCCAGAGGCTGCTCTCTGCTGCGCAGCAACACAGTCAGCACAGAATGAACAGTGGCATCTGCTCACACGGCAGAAGGAGCAGCAGGGAAAGCTAGTGCTCTGCTTCTTCAGCACACAAGCAGCTTTGCAACGGGGTCACCATCATTGCAGTCTCTCCTCGGTTTCATACCTAAAAGTCCATTTGAATCCAAATTCTCAGGTGGTGTCTCTCAGCTGCCCAGCAGCACAGTTAGTACAGCACGAACGTTTGGCCTCTGCTCCCACAGCAGAAGAGCCAGGATTGAAAGCTGGTGCTGGACCTGTTCAGCACACAATCCCTTTTACATTGGTGCCTCCATCGTTGCTTTCACTGCTCACTTTCATACAGGAAAAGCATTTGAATAGAATCAGTCCAGAGGCTGCTCTCTGCTGCGCAGCAACACAGTCAGCACAGAATGAACAGTGGCATCTGCTCACACGGCAGAAGGAGCAGCAGGGAAAGCTAGTGCTCTGCTTCTTCAGCACACAAGCAGCTTTGCAACGGGGTCACCATCATTGCAGTCTCTCCTCGGTTTCATACCTAAAAGTCCATTTGAATCCAAATTCTCAAGCGGTCTCAGCTGCCCAGCAGCACAGTGAGTACAGCACGAACGTTTGGCCTCTGCTCCCACAGCAGAAGAGCAAGGATTGAAAGCTGGTGCTGGACCTATTCAGCACACAATCCCCTTTACATTGGTGCATCCATCGTTGCTTTCACTGCTAACACTCGTACAGGAAAAGCATTTGAATAGAATCAGTCCAGAGCCTGCTCCCTGCTGGCAGCAACACAGCACAGAATGAACAGTGGCATCTGCTCACACGGCAGAAGGAGCAGCAGGGAAAGCTAGTGCTCTGCTTCTTCAGCACACAAGCAGCTTTGTAACGGGGTCACCATCATTGCAGTCTCTCCTCGGTTTCATACCTAAAAGTCCATTTGAATCCAAATTCTCAAGCGGTCTCAGCTGCCCAGCAGCACAGTGAGTACAGCACGAACACTTGGCCTCTGCTCCCACAGCAGAAGAGCAAGGATTGAAAGCTGGTGTTGGACCTGTTCAGCACACAATCCCTTTTACATTGGTGCATTCATCGTTGCTTTCACTGCTCACTTTCATACAGGAAAAGCATTTGAATAGAATCAGTCCAGAGCCTGCTCCCTGCTGGCAGCAACACAGCACAGAATGAACAGTGGCATCTGCTCACACGGCAGAAGGACCAGCAGGGAAAGCTAGTGCTGTGTCTCTTCAGCACACAAGAAGCTTTGCAACGGGGTCACCATCATTGCAGTCTCTCCTCGGTTTCATACCTAAAAGTCCATTTGAATCCAAATTCTCAGGTGGTGTCTCTCAGCTGCCCAGCAGCACAGTTAGTACAGCACGAACGTTTGGCCTCTGCTCCCACAGCAGAAGAGCCAGCATTGAAAGCTGGTGCTGGACCTGTTCAGCACACAATCACCTTTACATTGGTGCCTCCATCGTTGCTTTCACTGCTCCCATTCATACAGGAAAAGCATTTGAATGGAATCAGTCCAGAGGCTGCTCTCTGCTGCGCAGCAACACAGTCAGCACAGAATGAACAGTGGCATCTGCTCACACGGCAGAAGGAGCAGCAGGGAAAGCTAGTGCTCTGCTTCTTCAGCACACAAGCAGCTTGCAACGGGGTCACCATCATTGCAGTCTCTCCTCGGCTTCATACCTAAAAGTCCATTTGAATCCGAATTCTCAGTTGGTGTCGCTCAACTGCCCAGCAGCACAGTGAGTACAGCACGAACGTTTGGCCTCTGCTCCCACAGCAGAAGAGCCAGGATTGAAAGCTGCTGCTGGACCTGTTCAGCACACAATCCCCTTTACATTGGTGCCTCCATCGTTGCTTTCACTCCTAACACTCATACAGGAAAAGCATTTGAATAGAATCCGTCCAGAGCCTGCTCCCTGCTGGCAGCAACACAGCACAGAATGAACAGTGGCATCTGCTCACACGGCAGAAGAGCAGCAGGGAAAGCTAGTGCTCTGCTTCTTCAGCACACAAGTAGCTTTGCAACGGGGTCACCATCATTGCAGTCTCTCCTCGGTTTCCTACCTAAAAGTCCATTTGAATCCAAATTCTCAGGTGGTGTCTCTCAGCTGCCCAGCAGCACAGTTAGTACAGCACGAACGTTTGGCCTCTGCTCCCACAGCAGAAGAGCCAGGATTGAAAGCTGGTGCTGGACCTGTTCAGCACACAATCCCTTTTACATTGGTGCATTCATCGTTGCTTTCACTGCTCACTTTCATACAGGAAAAGCATTTGAATGGAATCAGTCCAGAGGCTGCTCTCTGCTGCGCAGCAACACAGCACAGAATGAACAGTGGCATCTGCTCACACGGCAGAAGGAGCAGCAGGGAAAGCTAGTGCTCTGCTTCTTCAGCACACAAGCAGCTTTGCAACGGGGTCACCATCATTGCAGTCTCTCCTCGGTTTCATACCTAAAAGTCCATTTGAATCCAAATTCTCAGGTGGTGTCTCTCAGCTGCCCAGCAGCACAGTTAGTACAGCACGAACGTTTGGCCTCTGCTCCCACAGCAGAAGAGCCAGGATTGAAAGCTGGTGCTGGACCTGTTCAGCACACAATCCCTTTTACATTGGTGCATTCATCGTTGCTTTCACTGCTCACTTTCATACAGGAAAAGCATTTGAATAGAATCAGTCCAGAGGCTGCTCTCTGCTGCGCAGGAACACAGTCAGCACAGAATGAACAGTGGCATCTGCTCACACGGCAGAAGGAGCAGCAGGGAAAGCTAGTGCTCTGCTTCTTCAGCACACAAGCAGCTTTGCAACGGGGTCACCATCATTGCAGTCTCTCCTCGGTTTCATACCTAAAAGTCCATTTGAATCCAAATTCTCAAGCGGTCTCAGCTGCCCAGCAGCACAGTGAGTACAGCACGAACGTTTGGCCTCTGCTCCCACAGCAGAAGAGCAAGGATTGAAAGCTGGTGCTGGACCTATTCAGCACACAATCCCCTTTACATTGGTGCATCCATCGTTGCTTTCACTGCTAACACTCGTACAGGAAAAGCATTTGAATAGAATCAGTCCAGAGCCTGCTCCCTGCTGGCAGCAACACAGCACAGAAAGAACAGGGGCATCTGCTCACACGGCAGAAGGAGCAGCAGGGAAAGCTAGTGCTCTGATTCTTCAGCACACAAGCAGCTTTGCAACGGGGTCACCATCATTGCAGTCTCTCCTCGGTTTCATACCTAAAAGTCCATTTGAATCCAAATTCTCAAGCGGTCTCAGCTGCCCAGCAGCACAGTGAGTACAGCACGAACATTTGGCCTCTGCTCCCACAGCAGAAGAGCAAGGATTGAAAGCTGGTGTTGGACCTGTTCAGCACACAATCCCTTTTACATTGGTGCATTCATCGTTGCTTTCACTGCTCACATTCATACAGGAAAAGCATTTGAATGGAATCAGTCCAGAGGCTGCTCCCTGCTGGCAGCAACACAGCACAGAATGAACAGTGGCATCTGCTCACACGGCAGAAGGACCAGCAGGGAAAGCTAGTGCTGTGTCTCTTCAGCACACAAGCAGCTTTGCAACGGGGTCACCATCATTGCAGTCTCTCCTCGGTTTCATACCTAAAAGTCCATTTGAATCCAAATTCTCAGGTGGTGTCTCTCAGCTGCCCAGCAGCACAGTTAGTACAGCACGAACGTTTGGCCTCTGCTCCCACAGCAGAAGAGCCAGGATTGAAAGCTGGTGCTGGACCTGTTCAGCACACAATCACCTTTACATTGGTGCCTTCATCGTTGCTTTCACTGCTCACATTCATACAGGAAAAGCATTTGAATGGAATCAGTCCAGAGGCTGCTCTCTGCTGCGCAGCAACACAGTCAGCACAGAATGAACAGTGGCATCTGCTCACACGGCAGAAGGAGCAGCAGGGAAAGCTAGTGCTCTGCTTCTTCAGCACACAAGCAGCTTTGCAACGGGGTCACCATCATTGCAGTCTCTCCTCGGGTTCATACCTAAAAGTCCATTTGAATCCGAATTCTCAGGTGGTGTCTCTCAGCTGCCCAGCAGCACAGTTAGTACAGCACGAACGTTTGGCCTCTGCTCCCACAGCAGAAGAGCCAGGATTGAAAGCTGGTGCTGGACCTGTTCAGCACACAATCACCTTTACATTGGTGCCTCCATCGTTGCTTTCACTGCTCACATTCATACAGGAAAAGCATTTGAATGGAATCAGTCCAGAGGCTGCTCTCTGCAGCGCAGCAACACAGTCAGCACAGAATGAACAGTGGCATCTGCTCACACGGCAGAAGGAGCAGCAGGGAAAGCTAGTGCTCTGCTTCTTCAGCACACAAGCAGCTTTGCAACGGGGTCACCATCATTGCAGTCTCTCCTCGGCTTCATACCTAAAAGTCCATTTGAATCCGAATTCTCAGGTGGTGTCGCTCAGCTGCCCAGCAGCACAGTGAGTACAGCACGAACGTTTGGCCTCTGCTCCCACAGCAGAAGAGCCAGGATTGAAAGCTGGTGCTGGACCTGGTCAGCACACAATCCCCTTTACATTGGTGCCTCCATCGTTGCTTTCACTGCTCACATTCATACAGGAAAAGCATTTGAATGGAATCAGTCCAGAGGCTGCTCTCTGCAGCGCAGCAACACAGTCAGCACAGAATGAACAGTGGCATCTGCTCACACGGCAGAAGGAGCAGCAGGGAAAGCTAGTGCTCTGCTTCTTCAGCACACAAGCAGCTTTGCAACGGGGTCACCATCATTGCAGTCTCTCCTCGGCTTCATACCTAAAAGTCCATTTGAATCCGAATTCTCAGGTGGTGTCGCTCAGCTGCCCAGCAGCACAGTGAGTACAGCACGAACGTTTGGCCTCTGCTCCCACAGCAGAAGAGCCAGGATTGAAAGCTGGTGCTGGACCTGTTCAGCACACAATCCCCTTTACATTGGTGCCTCCATCGTTGCTTTCACTGCTAACACTCATACAGGAAAAGCATTTGAATGGAATCAGTCCAGAGCCTGCTCCCTGCTGGCAGCAACACAGCACAGAATGAACAGTGGCATCTGCTCACACGGCAGAAGGAGCAGCAGGGAAAGCTAGTGCTCTGCTTCTTCAGCACACAAGCAGCTTTGCAACGGGGTCACCATCATTGCAGTCTCTCCTCGGTTTCCTACCTAAAAGTCCATTTGAATCCAAATTCTCAGGTGGTGTCTCTCAGCTGCCCAGCAGCACAGTGAGTACAGCACGAACGTTTGGCCTCTGCTCCCACAGCAGAAGAGCCAGGATTGAAAGCTGGTGCTGGACCTGTTCAGCACACAATCACCTTTACATTGGTGCCTCCATCGTTGCTTTCACTGCTCCCATTCATACAGGAAAAGCATTTGAATGGAATCAGTCCAGTGGCTGCTCTCTGCTGCGCAGCAACACAGTCAGCACAGAATGAACAGTGGCATCTGCTCACACGGCAGAAGGAGCAGCAGGGAAAGCTAGTGCTCTGCTTCTTCAGCACACAAGCAGCTTTGCAACGGGGTCACCATCATTGCAGTCTCTCCTCGGTTTCCTACCTAAAAGTCCATTTGAATCCAAATTCTCAGGTGGTGTCTCTCAGCTGCCCAGCAGCACAGTGAGTACAGCACGAACGTTTGGCCTCTGCTCCCACAGCAGAAGAGCCAGGATTGAAAGCTGGTGCTGGACCTGTTCAGCACACAATCCCCTTTACATTGGTGCCTCCATCGTTGCTTTCACTGCTAACACTCATACAGGAAAAGCATTTGAATGGAATCAGTCCAGAGCCTGCTCCCTGCTGGCAGCAACACAGCACAGAATGAACAGTGGCATCTGCTCACACGGCAGAAGGAGCAGCAGGGAAAGCTAGTGCTCTGCTTCTTCAGCACACAAGCAGCTTTGCAACGGGGTCACCATCATTGCAGTCTCTCCTCGGTTTCCTACCTAAAAGTCCATTTGAATCCAAATTCTCAGGTGGTGTCTCTCAGCTGCCCAGCAGCACAGTGAGTACAGCACGAACGTTTGGCCTCTGCTCCCACAGCAGAAGAGCCAGGATTGAAAGCTGGTGCTGGACCTGTTCAGCACACAATCCCTTTTACATTGGTGCATTCATCGTTGCTTTCACTGCTCACTTTCATACAGGAAAAGCATTTGAATGGAATCAGTCCAGAGGCTGCTCTCTGCAGCGCAGCAACACAGTCAGCACAGAATGAACAGTGGCATCTGCTCACACGGCAGAAGGAGCAGCAGGGAAAGCTAGTGCTCTGCTTCTTCAGCACACAAGCAGCTTTGCAACGGGGTCACCATCATTGCAGTCTCTCCTCGGTTTCATACCTAAAAGTCCATTTGAATCCAAATTCTCAAGCGGTCTCAGCTGCCCAGCAGCACAGTGAGTACAGCACGAACGTTTGGCCTCTGCTCCCACAGCAGAAGAGCCAGGATTGAAAGCTGGTGCTGGACCTGTTCAGCACACAATCCCCTTTACATTGGTGCCTCCATCGTTGCTTTCACTGCTAACACTCATACAGGAAAAGCATTTGAATGGAATCAGTCCAGAGCCTGCTCCCTGCTGGCAGCAACACAGCACAGAATGAACAGTGGCATCTGCTCACACGGCAGAAGGAGCAGCAGGGAAAGCTAGTGCTCGGCTTCTTCAGCACACAAGCAGCTTTGCAACGGGGTCACCATCATTGCAGTCTCTCCTCGGCTTCATACCTAAAAGTCCATTTGAATCCGAATTCTCAGGTGGTGTCGCTCAGCTGCCCAGCAGCACAGTGAGTACAGCACGAACGTTTGGCCTCTGCTCCCACAGCAGAAGAGCCAGGATTGAAAGCTGGTGCTGGACCTGTTCAGCACACAATCCCCTTTACATTGGTGCCTCCATCGTTGCTTTCACTGCTAACACTCATACAGGAAAAGCAATTGAATGGAATCAGTCCAGAGGCTGCTCTCTGCTGCGCAGCAACACAGTCAGCACAGAATGAACAGTGGCATCTGCTCACACGGCAGAAGGACCAGCAGGGAAAGCTAGTGCTCTGCTTCTTCAGCACACAAGCAGCTTGCAACGGGGTCACCATCATTGCAGTCTCTCCTCGGCTTCATACCTAAAAGTCCATTTGAATCCGAATTCTCAGTTGGTGTCGCTCAGCTGCCCAGCAGCACAGTGAGTACAGCACGAACGTTTGGCCTCTGCTCCCACAGCAGAAGAGCCAGGATTGAAAGCTGCTGCTGGACCTGTTCAGCACACAATCCCCTTTACATTGGTGCCTCCATCGTTGCTTTCACTCCTAGCACTCATACAGGAAAAGCATTTGAATAGAATCCGTCCAGAGCCTGCTCCCTGCTGGCAGCAACACAGCACAGAATGAACAGTGGCATCTGCTCACACGGCAGAAGAGCAGCAGGGAAAGCTAGTGCTCTGCTTCTTCAGCACACAAGTAGCTTTGCAACGGGGTCACCATCATTGCAGTCTCTCCTCGGTTTCATACCTAAAAGTCCATTTGAATCCAAATTCTCAGGTGGTGTCTCTCAGCTGCCCAGCAGCACAGTTAGTACAGCACGAACGTTTGGCCTCTGCTCCCACAGCAGAAGAGCCAGGATTGAAAGCTGGTGCTGGACCTGTTCAGCACACAATCCCTTTTACATTGGTGCATTCATCGTTGCTTTCACTGCTCACTTTCATACAGGAAAAGCATTTGAATGGAATCAGTCCAGAGGCTGCTCTCTGCTGCGCAGCAACACAGTCAGCACAGAATGAACAGTGGCATCTGCTCACACGGCAGAAGGAGCAGCAGGGAAAGCTAGTGCTCTGCTTCTTCAGCACACAAGCAGCTTTGCAACGGGGTCACCATCATTGCAGTCTCTCCTCGGTTTCATACCTAAAAGTCCATTTGAATCCAAATTCTCAGGTGGTGTCTCTCAGCTGCCCAGCAGCACAGTTAGTACAGCACGAACGTTTGGCCTCTGCTCCCACAGCAGAAGAGCCAGGATTGAAAGCTGGTGCTGGACCTGTTCAGCACACAATCCCTTTTACATTGGTGCCTCCATCGTTGCTTTCACTGCTCACTTTCATACAGGAAAAGCATTTGAATAGAATCAGTCCAGAGGCTGCTCTCTGCTGCGCAGCAACACAGTCAGCACAGAATGAACAGTGGCATCTGCTCACACGGCAGAAGGAGCAGCAGGGAAAGCTAGTGCTCTGCTTCTTCAGCACACAAGCAGCTTTGCAACGGGGTCACCATCATTGCAGTCTCTCCTCGGTTTCATACCTAAAAGTCCATTTGAATCCAAATTCTCAAGCGGTCTCAGCTGCCCAGCAGCACAGTGAGTACAGCACGAACGTTTGGCCTCTGCTCCCACAGCAGAAGAGCCAGGATTGAAAGCTGGTGCTGGACCTATTCAGCACACAATCCCCTTTACATTGGTGCATCCATCGTTGCTTTCACTGCTAACACTCGTACAGGAAAAGCATTTGAATAGAATCAGTCCAGAGCCTGCTCCCTGCTGGCAGCAACACAGCACAGAATGAACAGTGGCATCTGCTCACACGGCAGAAGGAGCAGCAGGGAAAGCTAGTGCTCTGATTCTTCAGCACACAAGCAGCTTTGCAACGGGGTCACCATCATTGCAGTCTCTCCTCGGTTTCATACCTAAAAGTCCATTTGAATCCAAATTCTCAAGCGGTCTCAGCTGCCCAGCAGCACAGTGAGTACAGCACGAACACTTGGCCTCTGCTCCCACAGCAGAAGAGCAAGGATTGAAAGCTGGTGTTGGACCTGTTCAGCACACAATCCCTTTTACATTGGTGCATTCATCGTTGCTTTCACTGCTCACTTTCATACAGGAAAAGCATTTGAATAGAATCAGTCCAGAGCCTGCTCCCTGCTGGCAGCAACACAGCACAGAATGAACAGTGGCATCTGCTCACACGGCAGAAGGACCAGCAGGGAAAGCTAGTGCTGTGTCTCTTCAGCACACAAGAAGCTTTGCAACGGGGTCACCATCATTGCAGTCTCTCCTCGGTTTCATACCTAAAAGTCCATTTGAATCCAAATTCTCAGGTGGTGTCTCTCAGCTGCCCAGCAGCACAGTTAGTACAGCACGAACGTTTGGCCTCTGCTCCCACAGCAGAAGAGCCAGCATTGAAAGCTGGTGCTGGACCTGTTCAGCACACAATCACCTTTACATTGGTGCCTCCATCGTTGCTTTCACTGCTCCCATTCATACAGGAAAAGCATTTGAATGGAATCAGTCCAGAGGCTGCTCTCTGCTGCGCAGCAACACAGTCAGCACAGAATGAACAGTGGCATCTGCTCACACGGCAGAAGGAGCAGCAGGGAAAGCTAGTGCTCTGCTTCTTCAGCACACAAGCAGCTTGCAACGGGGTCACCATCATTGCAGTCTCTCCTCGGCTTCATACCTAAAAGTCCATTTGAATCCGAATTCTCAGTTGGTGTCGCTCAGCTGCCCAGCAGCACAGTGAGTACAGCACGAACGTTTGGCCTCTGCTCCCACAGCAGAAGAGCAAGGATTGAAAGCTGGTGCTGGACCTATTCAGCACACAATCCCCTTTACATTGGTGCATCCATCGTTGCTTTCACTGCTAACACTCGTACAGGAAAAGCATTTGAATAGAATCAGTCCAGAGCCTGCTCCCTGCTGGCAGCAACACAGCACAGAAAGAACAGGGGCATCTGCTCACACGGCAGAAGGAGCAGCAGGGAAAGCTAGTGCTCTGATTCTTCAGCACACAAGCAGCTTTGCAACGGGGTCACCATCATTGCAGTCTCTCCTCGGTTTCATACCTAAAAGTCCATTTGAATCCAAATTCTCAAGCGGTCTCAGCTGCCCAGCAGCACAGTGAGTACAGCACGAACATTTGGCCTCTGCTCCCACAGCAGAAGAGCAAGGATTGAAAGCTGGTGTTGGACCTGTTCAGCACACAATCCCTTTTACATTGGTGCATTCATCGTTGCTTTCACTGCTCACATTCATACAGGAAAAGCATTTGAATGGAATCAGTCCAGAGGCTGCTCCCTGCTGGCAGCAACACAGCACAGAATGAACAGTGGCATCTGCTCACACGGCAGAAGGACCAGCAGGGAAAGCTAGTGCTGTGTCTCTTCAGCACACAAGCAGCTTTGCAACGGGGTCACCATCATTGCAGTCTCTCCTCGGTTTCATACCTAAAAGTCCATTTGAATCCAAATTCTCAGGTGGTGTCTCTCAGCTGCCCAGCAGCACAGTTAGTACAGCACGAACGTTTGGCCTCTGCTCCCACAGCAGAAGAGCCAGGATTGAAAGCTGGTGCTGGACCTGTTCAGCACACAATCACCTTTACATTGGTGCCTTCATCGTTGCTTTCACTGCTCACATTCATACAGGAAAAGCATTTGAATGGAATCAGTCCAGAGGCTGCTCTCTGCTGCGCAGCAACACAGTCAGCACAGAATGAACAGTGGCATCTGCTCACACGGCAGAAGGAGCAGCAGGGAAAGCTAGTGCTCTGCTTCTTCAGCACACAAGCAGCTTTGCAACGGGGTCACCATCATTGCAGTCTCTCCTCGGGTTCATACCTAAAAGTCCATTTGAATCCGAATTCTCAGGTGGTGTCTCTCAGCTGCCCAGCAGCACAGTTAGTACAGCACGAACGTTTGGCCTCTGCTCCCACAGCAGAAGAGCCAGGATTGAAAGCTGGTGCTGGACCTGTTCAGCACACAATCTCCTTTACATTGGTGCCTCCATCGTTGCTTTCACTGCTCACATTCATACAGGAAAAGCATTTGAATGGAATCAGTCCAGAGGCTGCTCTCTGCAGCGCAGCAACACAGTCAGCACAGAATGAACAGTGGCATCTGCTCACACGGCAGAAGGAGCAGCAGGGAAAGCTAGTGCTCTGCTTCTTCAGCACACAAGCAGCTTTGCAACGGGGTCACCATCATTGCAGTCTCTCCTCGGCTTAATACCTAAAAGTCCATTTGAATCCGAATTCTCAGGTGGTGTCGCTCAGCTGCCCAGCAGCACAGTGAGTACAGCACGAACGTTTGGCCTCTGCTCCCACAGCAGAAGAGCCAGGATTGAAAGCTGGTGCTGGACCTGGTCAGCACACAATCCCCTTTACATTGGTGCCTCCATCGTTGCTTTCACTGCTCACATTCATACAGGAAAAGCATTTGAATGGAATCAGTCCAGAGGCTGCTCTCTGCAGCGCAGCAACACAGTCAGCACAGAATGAACAGTGGCATCTGCTCACACGGAAGAAGGAGCAGCAGGGAAAGCTAGTGCTCTGCTTCTTCAGCACACAAGCAGCTTTGCAACGGGGTCACCATCATTGCAGTCTCTCCTCGGCTTCATACCTAAAAGTCCATTTGAATCCGAATTCTCAGGTGGTGTCGCTCAGCTGCCCAGCAGCACAGTGAGTACAGCACGAACGTTTGGCCTCTGCTCCCACAGCAGAAGAGCCAGGATTGAAAGCTGGTGCTGGACCTGTTCAGCACACAATCCCCTTTACATTGGTGCCTCCATCGTTGCTTTCACTGCTAACACTCATACAGGAAAAGCATTTGAATGGAATCAGTCCAGAGCCTGCTCCCTGCTGGCAGCAACACAGCACAGAATGAACAGTGGCATCTGCTCACACGGCAGAAGGAGCAGCAGGGAAAGCTAGTGCTCTGCTTCTTCAGCACACAAGCAGCTTTGCAACGGGGTCACCATCATTGCAGTCTCTCCTCGGTTTCCTACCTAAAAGTCCATTTGAATCCAAATTCTCAGGTGGTGTCTCTCAGCTGCCCAGCAGCACAGTGAGTACAGCACGAACGTTTGGCCTCTGCTCCCACAGCAGAAGAGCCAGGATTGAAAGCTGGTGCTGGACCTGTTCAGCACACAATCACCTTTACATTGGTGCCTCCATCGTTGCTTTCACTGCTCCCATTCATACAGGAAAAGCATTTGAATGGAATCAGTCCAGTGGCTGCTCTCTGCTGCGCAGCAACACAGTCAGCACAGAATGAACAGTGGCATCTGCTCACACGGCAGAAGGAGCAGCAGGGAAAGCTAGTGCTCTGCTTCTTCAGCACACAAGCAGCTTTGCAACGGGGTCACCATCATTGCAGTCTCTCCTCGGTTTCCTACCTAAAAGTCCATTTGAATCCAAATTCTCAGGTGGTGTCTCTCAGCTGCCCAGCAGCACAGTGAGTACAGCACGAACGTTTGGCCTCTGCTCCCACAGCAGAAGAGCCAGGATTGAAAGCTGGTGCTGGACCTGTTCAGCACACAATCCCCTTTACATTGGTGCCTCCATCGTTGCTTTCACTGCTAACACTCATACAGGAAAAGCATTTGAATGGAATCAGTCCAGAGCCTGCTCCCTGCTGGCAGCAACACAGCACAGAATGAACAGTGGCATCTGCTCACACGGCAGAAGGAGCAGCAGGGAAAGCTAGTGCTCTGCTTCTTCAGCACACAAGCAGCTTTGCAACGGGGTCACCATCATTGCAGTCTCTCCTCGGTTTCCTACCTAAAAGTCCATTTGAATCCAAATTCTCAGGTGGTGTCTCTCAGCTGCCCAGCAGCACAGTGAGTACAGCACGAACGTTTGGCCTCTGCTCCCACAGCAGAAGAGCCAGGATTGAAAGCTGGTGCTGGACCTGTTCAGCACACAATCCCTTTTACATTGGTGCATTCATCGTTGCTTTCACTGCTCACTTTCATACAGGAAAAGCATTTGAATGGAATCAGTCCAGAGGCTGCTCTCTGCAGCGCAGCAACACAGTCAGCACAGAATGAACAGTGGCATCTGCTCACACGGCAGAAGGAGCAGCAGGGAAAGCTAGTGCTCTGCTTCTTCAGCACACAAGCAGCTTTGCAACGGGGTCACCATCATTGCAGTCTCTCCTCGGTTTCATACCTAAAAGTCCATTTGAATCCAAATTCTCAAGCGGTCTCAGCTGCCCAGCAGCACAGTGAGTACAGCACGAACGTTTGGCCTCTGCTCCCACAGCAGAAGAGCAAGGATTGAAAGCTGGTGCTGGACCTGTTCAGCACACAATCCCCTTTACATTGGTGCATCCATCGTTGCTTTCACTGCTAACACTCGTACAGGAAAAGCATTTGAATAGAATCAGTCCAGAGCCTGCTCCCTGCTGGCAGCAACACAGCACAGAATGAACAGGGGCATCTGCTCACACGGCAGAAGGAGCAGCAGGGAAAGCTAGTGCTCTGCTTCTTCAGCACACAAGCAGCTTTGCAACGGGGTCACCATCATTGCAGTCTCTCCTCGGCTTCATACCTAAAAGTCCATTTGAATCCAAATTCTCAGGTGGTGTCGCTCAGCTGCCCAGCAGCACAGTGAGTACAGCACGAACGTTTGGCCTCTGCTCCCACAGCAGAAGAGCCAGGATTGAAAGCTGGTGCTGGACCTGTTCAGCACACAATCCCCTTTACATTGGTGCCTCCATCGTTGCTTTCACTGCTAACACTCATACAGGAAAAGCATTTGAATGGAATCAGTCCAGAGCCTGCTCCCTGCTGGCAGCAACACAGCACAGAATGAACAGTGGCATCTGCTCACACGGCAGAAGGAGCAGCAGGGAAAGCTAGTGCTCGGCTTCTTCAGCACACAAGCAGCTTTGCAACGGGGTCACCATCATTGCAGTCTCTCCTCGGCTTCATACGTAAAAGTCCATTTGAATCCGAATTCTCAGGTGGTGTCGCTCAGCTGCCCAGCAGCACAGTGAGTACAGCACGAACGTTTGGCCTCTGCTCCCACAGCAGAAGAGCCAGGATTGAAAGCTGGTGCTGGACCTGTTCAGCACACAATCCCCTTTACATTGGTGCCTCCATCGTTGCTTTCACTGCTAACACTCATACAGGAAAAGCATTTGAATGGAATCAGTCCAGAGCCTGCTCCCTGCTGGCAGCAACACAGCACAGAATGAACAGTGGCATCTGCTCACACGGCAGAAGGAGCAGCAGGGAAAGCTAGTGCTCTGCTTCTTCAGCACACAAGCAGCTTTGCAACGGGGTCACCATCATTGCAGTCTCTCCTCGGTTTCCTACCTAAAAGTCCATTTGAATCCAAATTCTCAGGTGGTGTCTCTCAGCTGCCCAGCAGCACAGTGAGTACAGCACGAACGTTTGGCCTCTGCTCCCACAGCAGAAGAGCCAGGATTGAAAGCTGGTGCTGGACCTGTTCAGCACACAATCCCTTTTACATTGGTGCATTCATCGTTGCTTTCACTGCTCACTTTCATACAGGAAAAGCATTTGAATGGAATCAGTCCAGAGGCTGCTCTCTGCTGCGCAGCAACACAGTCAGCACAGAATGAACAGTGGCATCTGCTCACACGGCAGAAGGAGCAGCAGGGAAAGCTAGTGCTGTGTCTCTTCAGCACACAAGCAGCTTTGCAACGGGGTCACCATCATTGCAGTCTCTCCTCGGTTTCATACCTAAAAGTCCATTTGAATCCAAATCCTCTATGTGGTGTCTCTCAGCTGCCCAGCAGCACAGTTAGTACAGCACGAACGTTTGGCCTCTGCTCCCACAGCAGAAGAGCCAGGATTGAAAGCTGGTGCTGGACCTGTTCAGCACACAATCACCTTTACATTGGTGCCTCCATCGTTGTTTTCACTGCTCACATTCATACAGGAAAAGCATTTGAATGGAATCAGTCCAGAGGCTGCTCTCTGCTGCGCAGCAACACAGTCAGCACAGAATGAACAGTGGCATCTGCTCACACGGCAGAAGGAGCAGCAGGGAAAGCTAGTGCTCTGCTTCTTCAGCACACAAGCAGCTTTGTAACGGGGTCACCATCATTGCAGTCTCTCCTCGGGTTCATACCTAAAAGTCCATTTGAATCCAAATTCTCAGGTGGTGTCTCTCAGCTGCCCAGCAGCACAGTTATTACAGCACGAACGTTTGGCCTCTGCTCCCACAGCAGAAGAGCCAGGATTGAAAGCTGGTGCTGGACCTGTTCAGCACACAATCCCTTTTACATTGGTGCATTCATCGTTGCTTTCACTGCTCACTTTCATACAGGAAAAGCATTTGAATGGAATCAGTCCAGAGGCTGCTCTCTGCTGCGCAGCAACACAGTCAGCACAGAATGAACAGTGGCATCTGCTCACACGGCCGAAGGAGCAGCAGGGAAAGCTAGTGCTCTGCTTCTTCAGCACACAAGCAGCTTTGCAACGGGGTCACCATCATTGCAGTCTCTCCTCGGTTTCCTACCTAAAAGTCCATTTGAATCCAAATTCTCAGGTGGTGTCTCTCAGCTGCCCAGCAGCACAGTGAGTACAGCACGAACGTTTGGCCTCTGCTCCCACAGCAGAAGAGCCAGGATTGAAAGCTGGTGCTGGACCTGTTCAGCACACAATCCCTTTTACATTGGTGCATTCATCGTTGCTTTCACTGCTCACATTCATACAGGAAAAGCATTTGAATGGAATCAGTCCAGAGGCTGCTCTCTGCTGCGCAGCAACACAGTCAGCACAGAATGAACAGTGGCATCTGCTCACACGGCAGAAGGAGCAGCAGGGAAAGCTAGTGCTCTGCTTCTTCAGCACACAAGCAGCTTTGCAACGGGGTCACCATCATTGCAGTCTCTCCTCGGTTTCATACCTAAAAGTCCATTTGAATCCAAATTCTCAAGCGGTCTCAGCTGCGCAGCAGCACAGTGAGTACAGCACGAACGTTTGGCCTCTGCTCCCACAGCAGAAGAGCAAGGATTGAAAGCTGGTGCTGGACCTGTTCAGCGCACAATCCCCTTTACATTGGTGCCTCCATCGTTGCTTTCACTGCTAACACTCGTACAGGAAAAGCATTTGAATAGAATCAGTCCAGAGCCTGTTCCCTGCTGGCAGCAACACAGCACAGAATGAACAGTGGCATCTGCTCACACGGCAGAAGGAGCAGCAGGGAAAGCTAGTGCTGTGTCTCTTCAGCACACAAGAAGCTTTGCAACGGGGTCACCATCATTGCAGTCTCTCCTCGGTTTCATACCTAAAAGTCCATTTGAATCCAAATTCTCAGGTGGTGTCTCTCAGCTGCCCAGCAGCACAGTTAGTACAGCACGAACGTTTGGCCTCTGCCCCCACAGCAGAAGAGCAAGGATTGAAAGCTGGTGCTGGACCTGTTCAGCACACAATCACCTTTACATTGGTGCCTCCATCGTTGCTTTCACTGCTCCCATTCATACAGGAAAAGCATTTGAATGGAATCAGTCCAGAGGCTGCTCTCTGCTGCGCAGCAACAGAGTCAGCACAGAATGAACAGTGGCATCTGCTCACACGGCAGAAGGAGCAGCAGGGAAAGCTAGTGCTCTGCTTCTTCAGCACACAAGCAGCTTTGCAACGGGGTCACCATCATTGCAGTCTCTCCTCGGTTTCCTACCTAAAAGTCCATTTGAATCCAAATTCTCAGGTGGTGTCTCTCAGCTGCCCAGCAGCACAGTTAGTACAGCACGAACGTTTGGCCTCTGCTCCCACAGCAGAAGAGCCAGGATTGAAAGCTGGTGCTGGACCTGTTCAGCACACAATCACCTTTACATTGGTGCCTCCATCGTTGCTTTCACTGCTCACATTCATACAGGAAAAGCATTTGAATGGAATCAGTCCAGAGGCTGCTCTCTGCTGCGCAGCAACACAGTCAGCACAGAATGAACAGTGGCATCTGCTCACACGGCAGAAGGAGCAGCAGGGAAAGCTAGTGCTCTGCTTCTTCAGCACACAAGCAGCTTTGTAACGGGGTCACCATCATTGCAGTCTCTCCTCGGGTTCATACCTAAAAGTCCATTTGAATCCAAATTCTCAGGTGGTGTCTCTCAGCTGCCCAGCAGCACAGTTATTACAGCACGAACGTTTGGCCTCTGCTCCCACAGCAGAAGAGCCAGGATTGAAAGCTGGTGCTGGACCTGTTCAGCACACAATCCCTTTTACATTGGTGCATTCATCGTTGCTTTCACTGCTCACTTTCATACAGGAAAAGCATTTGAATGGAATCAGTCCAGAGGCTGCTCTCTGCTGCGCAGCAACACAGTCAGCACAGAATGAACAGTGGCATCTGCTCACACGGCAGAAGGAGCAGCAGGGAAAGCTAGTGCTCTGCTTCTTCAGCACACAAGCAGCTTTGCAACGGGGTCACCATCATTGCAGTCTCTCCTCGGTTTCCTACCTAAAAGTCCATTTGAATCCAAATTCTCAGGTGGTGTCTCTCAGCTGCCCAGCAGCACAGTGAGTACAGCACGAACGTTTGGCCTCTGCTCCCACAGCAGAAGAGCCAGGATTGAAAGCTGGTGCTGGACCTGTTCAGCACACAATCCCTTTTACATTGGTGCATTCATCGTTGCTTTCACTGCTCACTTTCATACAGGAAAAGCATTTGAATGGAATCAGTCCAGAGGCTGCTCTCTGCTGCGCAGCAACACAGTCAGCACAGAATGAACAGTGGCATCTGCTCACACGGCAGAAGGAGCAGCAGGGAAAGCTAGTGCTCTGCTTCTTCAGCACACAAGCAGCTTTGCAACGGGGTCACCATCATTGCAGTCTCTCCTCGGTTTCATACCTAAAAGTCCATTTGAATCCAAATTCTCAAGCGGTCTCAGCTGCCCAGCAGCACAGTGAGTACAGCACGAACGTTTGGCCTCTGCTCCCACAGCAGAAGAGCCAGGATTGAAAGCTGGTGCTGGACCTGTTCAGCACACAATCCCCTTTACATTGGTGCATCCATCGTTGCTTTCACTGCTAACACTCGTACAGGAAAAGCATTTGAATAGAATCAGTCCAGAGCCTGCTCCCTGCTGGCAGCAACACAGCACAGAATGAACAGGGGCATCTGCTCACACGGCAGAAGGAGCAGCAGGGAAAGCTAGTGCTCTGCTTCTTCAGCACACAAGCAGCTTTGCAACGGGGTCACCATCATTGCAGTCTCTCCTCGGCTTCATACCTAAAAGTCCATTTGAATCCAAATTCTCAGGTGGTGTCGCTCAGCTGCCCAGCAGCACAGTGAGTACAGCACGAACGTTTGGCCTCTGCTCCCACAGCAGAAGAGCCAGGATTGAAAGCTGGTGCTGGACCTGTTCAGCACACAATCCCCTTTACATTGGTGCCTCCATCGTTGCTTTCACTGCTAACACTCATACAGGAAAAGCATTTGAATGGAATCAGTCCAGAGCCTGCTCCCTGCTGGCAGCAACACAGCACAGAATGAACAGTGGCATCTGCTCACACGGCAGAAGGAGCAGCAGGGAAAGCTAGTGCTCGGCTTCTTCAGCACACAAGCAGCTTTGCAACGGGGTCACCATCATTGCAGTCTCTCCTCGGCTTCATACCTAAAAGTCCATTTGAATCCGAATTCTCAGGTGGTGTCGCTCAGCTGCCCAGCAGCACAGTGAGTACAGCACGAACGTTTGGCCTCTGCTCCCACAGCAGAAGAGCCAGGATTGAAAGCTGGTGCTGGACCTGTTCAGCACACAATCCCCTTTACATTGGTGCCTCCATCGTTGCTTTCACTGCTAACACTCATACAGGAAAAGCATTTGAATGGAATCAGTCCAGAGCCTGCTCCCTGCTGGCAGCAACACAGCACAGAATGAACAGTGGCATCTGCTCACACGGCAGAAGGAGCAGCAGGGAAAGCTAGTGCTCTGCTTCTTCAGCACACAAGCAGCTTTGCAACGGGGTCACCATCATTGCAGTCTCTCCTCGGTTTCATACCTAAAAGTCCATTTGAATCCAAATTCTCAAGCGGTCTCAGCTGTCCATCAGCACAGTGAGTACTGCACGAACGTTTGGCATCTGCTCCCACAGCAGAAGAGCAAGGATTGAAAGCTGGTGCTGGACCTGTTCAGCACACAATCCCCTTTACATTGGTGCATCCATCGTTGCTTTCACTGCTAACACTCGTACAGGAAAAGCATTTGAATAGAATCCGTCCAGAGCCTTCTCTCTGCTGCGCAGCAACACAGTCAGCACAGAATGAACAGTGGCATCTGCTCACACGGCAGAAGGAGCAGCAGGGAAAGCTAGTGCTCTGCTATTTCAGCACACAAGCAGCTTTGCAACGGGGTCACCATCATTGCAGTCTCTCCTCGGTTTCATACCTAAAAGTCCATTTGAATCCAAATTCTCAAGCGGTCTCAGCTGCGCAGCAGCACAGTGAGTACAGCATGAACGTTTGGCCTCTGCTCCCACAGCAGAAGAGCAAGGATTGAAAGCTGGTGCTGGACCTGTTCAGCGCACAATCCCCTTTACATTGGTGCCTCCATCGTTGCTTTCACTGCTAACACTCGTACAGGAAAAGCATTTGAATAGAATCAGTCCAGAGCCTGCTCCCTGCTGGCAGCAACGCAGCACAGAATGAACAGTGGCATCTGCTCACACGGCAGAAGGAGCAGCAGGGAAAGCTAGTGCTGTGTCTCTTCAGCACACAAGAAGCTTTGCAACGGGGTCACCATCATTGCAGTCTCTCCTCGGTTTCCTACCTAAAAGTCCATTTGAATCCAAATTCTCAGGTGGTGTCTCTCAGCTGCCCAGCAGCACAGTTAGTACAGCACAAACGTTTGGCCTCTGCTCCCACAGCAGAAGAGCCAGGATTGAAAGCTGGTGCTGGACCTGTTCAGCACACAATCACCTTTACATTGGTGCCTCCATCGTTGCTTTCACTGCTCACATTCATACAGGAAAAGCATTTGAATGGAATCAGTCCAGAGGCTGCTCTCTGCTGCGCAGCAACACAGTCAGCACAGAAAGAACAGTGGCATCTGCTCACACGGCAGAAGGACCAGCAGGGAAAGCTAGTGCTCTGCTTCTTCAGCACACAAGCAGCTTGCAACGGGGTCACCATCATTGCAGTCTCTCCTCGGCTTCATACCTAAAAGTCCATTTGAATCCGAATTCTCAGTTGGTGTCGCTCAGCTGCCCAGCAGCACAGTGAGTACAGCACGAACGTTTGGCCTCTGCTCCCACAGCAGAAGAGCCAGGATTGAAAGCTGGTGCTGGACCTGTTCAGCACACAATCCCCTTTACATTGGTGCCTCCATCGTTGCTTTCACTCCTAGCACTCATACAGGAAAAGCATTTGAATAGAATCCGTCCAGAGCCTGCTCCCTGCTGGCAGCAACACAGCACAGAATGAACAGTGGCATCTGCTCACACGGCAGAAGAGCAGCAGGGAAAGCTAGTGCTCTGCTTCTTCAGCACACAAGTAGCTTTGCAACGGGGTCACCATCATTGCAGTCTCTCCTCGGTTTCATACCTAAAAGTCCATTTGAATCCAAATTCTCAGGTGGTGTCTCTCAGCTGCCCAGCAGCACAGTTAGTACAGCACGAACGTTTGGCCTCTGCTCCCACAGCAGAAGAGCCAGGATTGAAAGCTGGTGCTGGACCTGTTCAGCACACAATCCCTTTTACATTGGTGCATTCATCGTTGCTTTCACTGCTCACTTTCATACAGGAAAAGCATTTGAATGGAATCAGTCCAGAGGCTGCTCTCTGCTGCGCAGCAACACAGTCAGCACAGAATGAACAGTGGCATCTGCTCACACGGCAGAAGGAGCAGCAGGGAAAGCTAGTGCTCTGCTTCTTCAGCACACAAGCAGCTTTGCAACGGGGTCACCATCATTGCAGTCTCTCCTCGGTTTCATACCTAAAAGTCCATTTGAATCCAAATTCTCAGGTGGTGTCTCTCAGCTGCCCAGCAGCACAGTTAGTACAGCACGAACGTTTGGCCTCTGCTCCCACAGCAGAAGAGCCAGGATTGAAAGCTGGTGCTGGACCTGTTCAGCACACAATCCCTTTTACATTGGTGCCTCCATCGTTGCTTTCACTGCTCACTTTCATACAGGAAAAGCATTTGAATAGAATCAGTCCAGAGGCTGCTCTCTGCTGCGCAGGAACACAGTCAGCACAGAATGAACAGTGGCATCTGCTCACACGGCAGAAGGAGCAGCAGGGAAAGCTAGTGCTCTGCTTCTTCAGCACACAAGCAGCTTTGCAACGGGGTCACTATCATTGCAGTCTCTCCTCGGTTTCATACCTAAAAGTCCATTTGAATCCAAATTCTCAAGCGGTCTCAGCTGCCCAGCAGCACAGTGAGTACAGCACGAACGTTTGGCCTCTGCTCCCACAGCAGAAGAGCAAGGATTGAAAGCTGGTGCTGGACCTATTCAGCACACAATCCCCTTTACATTGGTGCATCCATCGTTGCTTTCACTGCTAACACTCGTACAGGAAAAGCATTTGAATAGAATCAGTCCAGAGCCTGCTCCCTGCTGGCAGCAACACAGCACAGAATGAACAGTGGCATCTGCTCACACGGCAGAAGGAGCAGCAGGGAAAGCTAGTGCTCTGCTTCTTCAGCACACAAGCAGCTTTGCAACGGGGTCACCATCATTGCAGTCTCTCCTCGGCTTCATACCTAAAAGTCCATTTGAATCCGAATTCTCAGGTGGTGTCTCTCAGCTGCCCAGCAGCACAGTGAGTACAGCACGAACACTTGGCCTCTGCTCCCACAGCAGAAGAGCAAGGATTGAAAGCTGGTGTTGGACCTGTTCAGCACACAATCCCTTTTACATTGGTGCATTCATCGTTGCTTTCACTGCTCACTTTCATACAGGAAAAGCATTTGAATAGAATCAGTCCAGAGCCTGCTCCCTGCTGGCAGCAACACAGCACAGAATGAACAGTGGCATCTGCTCACACGGCAGAAGGACCAGCAGGGAAAGCTAGTGCTGTGTCT
Organism: Pezoporus flaviventris; assembly: GCF_033815535.1. Classification (NCBI taxonomy): domain Eukaryota; kingdom Metazoa; phylum Chordata; class Aves; order Psittaciformes; family Psittacidae; genus Pezoporus; species Pezoporus flaviventris. The sequence goes on along the minus strand of NW_026892766.1, from coordinate 501,050 downwards.
CTTCAGCACACAAGAAGCTTTGCAACGGGGTCACCATCATTGCAGTCTCTCCTCGGTTTCATACCTAAAAGTCCATTTGAATCCAAATTCTCAGGTGGTGTCTCTCAGCTGCCCAGCAGCACAGTTAGTACAGCACGAACGTTTGGCCTCTGCTCCCACAGCAGAAGAGCCAGCATTGAAAGCTGGTGCTGGACCTGTTCAGCACACAATCACCTTTACATTGGTGCCTCCATCGTTGCTTTCACTGCTCCCATTCATACAGGAAAAGCATTTGAATGGAATCAGTCCAGAGGCTGCTCTCTGCTGCGCAGCAACACAGTCAGCACAGAATGAACAGTGGCATCTGCTCACACGGCAGAAGGAGCAGCAGGGAAAGCTAGTGCTCTGCTTCTTCAGCACACAAGCAGCTTGCAACGGGGTCACCATCATTGCAGTCTCTCCTCGGCTTCATACCTAAAAGTCCATTTGAATCCGAATTCTCAGTTGGTGTCGCTCAGCTGCCCAGCAGCACAGTGAGTACAGCACGAACGTTTGGCCTCTGCTCCCACAGCAGAAGAGCCAGGATTGAAAGCTGCTGCTGGACCTGTTCAGCACACAATCCCCTTTACATTGGTGCCTCCATCGTTGCTTTCACTCCTAACACTCATACAGGAAAAGCATTTGAATAGAATCCGTCCAGAGCCTGCTCCCTGCTGGCAGCAACACAGCACAGAATGAACAGTGGCATCTGCTCACACGGCAGAAGAGCAGCAGGGAAAGCTAGTGCTCTGCTTCTTCAGCACACAAGTAGCTTTGCAACGGGGTCACCATCATTGCAGTCTCTCCTCGGTTTCCTACCTAAAAGTCCATTTGAATCCAAATTCTCAGGTGGTGTCTCTCAGCTGCCCAGCAGCACAGTTAGTACAGCACGAACGTTTGGCCTCTGCTCCCACAGCAGAAGAGCCAGGATTGAAAGCTGGTGCTGGACCTGTTCAGCACACAATCCCCTTTACATTGGTGCCTCCATCGTTGCTTTCACTGCTAACACTCATACAGGAAAAGCATTTGAATGGAATCAGTCCAGAGGCTGCTCCCTGCTGGCAGCAACACAGCACAGAATGAACAGTGGCATCTGCTCACACGGCAGAAGGAGCAGCAGGGAAAGCTAGTGCTCTGCTTCTTCAGCACACAAGCAGCTTTGCAACGGGGTCACCATCATTGCAGTCTCTCCTCGGTTTCCTACCTAAAAGTCCATTTGAATCCAAATTCTCAGGTGGTGTCTCTCAGCTGCCCAGCAGCACAGTGAGTACAGCACGAACGTTTGGCCTCTGCTCCCACAGCAGAAGAGCCAGGATTGAAAGCTGGTGCTGGACCTGTTCAGCACACAATCCCCTTTACATTGGTGCCTCCATCGTTGCTTTCACTGCTCACTTTCATACAGGAAAAGCATTTGAATGGAATCAGTCCAGAGGCTGCTCTCTGCTGCGCAGCAACACAGTCAGCACAGAATGAACAGTGGCATCTGCTCACACGGCAGAAGGAGCAGCAGGGAAAGCTAGTGCTCTGCTTCTTCAGCACACAAGCAGCTTTGCAACGGGGTCACCATCATTGCAGTCTCTCCTCGGTTTCATACCTAAAAGTCCATTTGAATCCAAATTCTCAAGCGGTCTCAGCTGTCCATCAGCACAGTGAGTACTGCACGAACGTTTGGCATCTGCTCCCACAGCAGAAGAGCAAGGATTGAAAGCTGGTGCTGGACCTGTTCAGCACACAATCCCCTTTACATTGGTGCATCCATCGTTGCTTTCACTGCTAACACTCGTACAGGAAAAGCATTTGAATAGAATCCGTCCAGAGCCTTCTCTCTGCTGCGCAGCAACACAGTCAGCACAGAATGAACAGTGGCATCTGCTCACACGGCAGAAGGAGCAGCAGGGAAAGCTAGTGCTCTGCTATTTCAGCACACAAGCAGCTTTGCAACGGGGTCACCATCATTGCAGTCTCTCCTCGGGTTCATACCTAAAAGTCCATTTGAATCCAAATTCTCAGGTGGTGTCTCTCAGCTGCCCAGCAGCACAGTTAGTACAGCACGAACGTTTGGCCTCTGCTCCCACAGCAGAAGAGCCAGGATTGAAAGGTGGTGCTGGACCTGTTCAGCACACAATCCCTTTTACATTGGTGCCTCCATCGTTGCTTTCACTGCTCACTTTCATACAGGAAAAGCATTTGAATAGAATCAGTCCAGAGGCTGCTCTCTGCTGCGCAGGAACACAGTCAGCACAGAATGAACAGTGGCATCTGCTCACACGGCAGAAGGAGCAGCAGGGAAAGCTAGTGCTCTGCTTCTTCAGCACACAAGCAGCTTTGCAACGGGGTCACCATCATTGCAGTCTCTCCTCGGTTTCATACCTAAAAGTCCATTTGAATCCAAATTCTCAAGCGGTCTCAGCTGCCCAGCAGCACAGTGAGTACAGCACGAACGTTTGGCCTCTGCTCCCACAGCAGAAGAGCAAGGATTGAAAGCTGGTGCTGGACCTATTCAGACACAATCCCCTTTACATTGGTGCATCCATCGTTGCTTTCACTGCTAACACTCGTACAGGAAAAGCATTTGAATAGAATCAGTCCAGAGCCTGCTCCCTGCTGGCAGCAACACAGCACAGAATGAACAGGGGCATCTGCTCACACGGCAGAAGGAGCAGCAGGGAAAGCTAGTGCTCTGCTTCTTCAGCACACAAGCAGCTTTGCAACGGGGTCACCATCATTGCAGTCTCTCCTCGGTTTCATACCTAAAAGTCCATTTGAATCCAAATTCTCAAGCGGTCTCAGCTGCCCAGCAGCACAGTGAGTACAGCACGAACGTTTGGCCTCTGCTCCCACAGCAGAAGAGCAAGGATTGAAAGCTGGTGTTGGACCTGTTCAGCACACAATCCCTTTTACATTGGTGCATTCATCGTTGCTTTCACTGCTCACTTTCATACAGGAAAAGCATTTGAATAGAATCAGTCCAGAGCCTGCTCCCTGCGGGCAGCAACACAGCACAGAATGAACAGTGGCATCTGCTCACACGGCAGAAGGACCAGCAGGGAAAGCTAGTGCTGTGTCTCTTCAGCACACAAGAAGCTTTGCAACGGGGTCACCATCATTGCAGTCTCTCCTCGGTTTCATACCTAAAAGTCCATTTGAATCCAAATTCTCAGGTGGTGTCTCTCAGCTGCCCAGCAGCACAGTTAGTACAGCACGAACGTTTGGCCTCTGCCCCCACAGCAGAAGAGCAAGGATTGAAAGCTGGTGCTGGACCTGTTCAGCACACAATCACCTTTACATTGGTGCCTCCATCGTTGCTTTCACTGCTCCCATTCATACAGGAAAAGCATTTGAATGGAATCAGTCCAGAGGCTGCTCTCTGCTGCGCAGCAACAGAGTCAGCACAGAATGAACAGTGGCATCTGCTCACACGGCAGAAGGAGCAGCAGGGAAAGCTAGTGCTCTGCTTCTTCAGCACACAAGCAGCTTTGCAACGGGGTCACCATCATTGCAGTCTCTCCTCGGTTTCCTACCTAAAAGTCCATTTGAATCCAAATTCTCAGGTGGTGTCTCTCAGCTGCCCAGCAGCACAGTTAGTACAGCACGAACGTTTGGCCTCTGCTCCCACAGCAGAAGAGCCAGGATTGAAAGCTGGTGCTGGACCTGTTCAGCACACAATCACCTTTACATTGGTGCCTCCATCGTTGCTTTCACTGCTCACATTCATACAGGAAAAGCATTTGAATGGAATCAGTCCAGAGGCTGCTCTCTGCTGCGCAGCAACACAGTCAGCACAGAATGAACAGTGGCATCTGCTCACACGGCAGAAGGAGCAGCAGGGAAAGCTAGTGCTCTGCTTCTTCAGCACACAAGCAGCTTTGTAATGGGGTCACCATCATTGCAGTCTCTCCTCGGGTTCATACCTAAAAGTCCATTTGAATCCAAATTCTCAGGTGGTGTCTCTCAGCTGCCCAGCAGCACAGTTATTACAGCACGAACGTTTGGCCTCTGCTCCCACAGCAGAAGAGCCAGGATTGAAAGCTGGTGCTGGACCTGTTCAGCACACAATCCCTTTTACATTGGTGCATTCATCGTTGCTTTCACTGCTCACTTTCATACAGGAAAAGCATTTGAATGGAATCAGTCCAGAGGCTGCTCTCTGCTGCGCAGCAACACAGTCAGCACAGAATGAACAGTGGCATCTGCTCACACGGCAGAAGGAGCAGCAGGGAAAGCTAGTGCTCTGCTTCTTCAGCACACAAGCAGCTTTGCAACGGGGTCACCATCATTGCAGTCTCTCCTCGGTTTCCTACCTAAAAGTCCATTTGAATCCAAATTCTCAGGTGGTGTCTCTCAGCTGCCCAGCAGCACAGTGAGTACAGCACGAACGTTTGGCCTCTGCTCCCACAGCAGAAGAGCCAGGATTGAAAGCTGGTGCTGGACCTGTTCAGCACACAATCCCTTTTACATTGGTGCATTCATCGTTGCTTTCACTGCTCACTTTCATACAGGAAAAGCATTTGAATGGAATCAGTCCAGAGGCTGCTCTCTGCTGCGCAGCAACACAGTCAGCACAGAATGAACAGTGGCATCTGCTCACACGGCAGAAGGAGCAGCAGGGAAAGCTAGTGCTCTGCTTCTTCAGCACACAAGCAGCTTTGCAACGGGGTCACCATCATTGCAGTCTCTCCTCGGTTTCATACCTAAAAGTCCATTTGAATCCAAATTCTCAAGCGGTCTCAGCTGCCCAGCAGCACAGTGAGTACAGCACGAACGTTTGGCCTCTGCTCCCACAGCAGAAGAGCAAGGATTGAAAGCTGGTGCTGGACCTGTTCAGCACACAATCCCCTTTACATTGGTGCATCCATCGTTGCTTTCACTGCTAACACTCGTACAGGAAAAGCATTTGAATAGAATCAGTCCAGAGCCTGCTCCCTGCTGGCAGCAACACAGCACAGAATGAACAGGGGCATCTGCTCACACGGCAGAAGGAGCAGCAGGGAAAGCTAGTGCTCTGCTTCTTCAGCACACAAGCAGCTTTGCAACGGGGTCACCATCATTGCAGTCTCTCCTCGGCTTCATACCTAAAAGTCCATTTGAATCCAAATTCTCAGGTGGTGTCGCTCAGCTGCCCAGCAGCACAGTGAGTACAGCACGAACGTTTGGCCTCTGCTCCCACAGCAGAAGAGCCAGGATTGAAAGCTGGTGCTGGACCTGTTCAGCACACAATCCCCTTTACATTGGTGCCTCCATCGTTGCTTTCACTGCTAACACTCATACAGGAAAAGCATTTGAATGGAATCAGTCCAGAGCCTGCTCCCTGCTGGCAGCAACACAGCACAGAATGAACAGTGGCATCTGCTCACACGGCAGAAGGAGCAGCAGGGAAAGCTAGTGCTCGGCTTCTTCAGCACACAAGCAGCTTTGCAACGGGGTCACCATCATTGCAGTCTCTCCTCGGCTTCATACCTAAAAGTCCATTTGAATCCGAATTCTCAGGTGGTGTCGCTCAGCTGCCCAGCAGCACAGTGAGTACAGCACGAACGTTTGGCCTCTGCTCCCACAGCAGAAGAGCCAGGATTGAAAGCTGGTGCTGGACCTGTTCAGCACACAATCCCCTTTACATTGGTGCCTCCATCGTTGCTTTCACTGCTAACACTCATACAGGAAAAGCATTTGAATGGAATCAGTCCAGAGCCTGCTCCCTGCTGGCAGCAACACAGCACAGAATGAACAGTGGCATCTGCTCACACGGCAGAAGGAGCAGCAGGGAAAGCTAGTGCTCTGCTTCTTCAGCACACAAGCAGCTTTGCAACGGGGTCACCATCATTGCAGTCTCTCCTCGGTTTCATACCTAAAAGTCCATTTGAATCCAAATTCTCAAGCGGTCTCAGCTGTCCATCAGCACAGTGAGTACTGCACGAACGTTTGGCATCTGCTCCCACAGCAGAAGAGCAAGGATTGAAAGCTGGTGCTGGACCTGTTCAGCACACAATCCCCTTTACATTGGTGCATCCATCGTTGCTTTCACTGCTAACACTCGTACAGGAAAAGCATTTGAATAGAATCCGTCCAGAGCCTTCTCTCTGCTGCGCAGCAACACAGTCAGCACAGAATGAACAGTGGCATCTGCTCACACGGCAGAAGGAGCAGCAGGGAAAGCTAGTGCTCTGCTATTTCAGCACACAAGCAGCTTTGCAACGGGGTCACCATCATTGCAGTCTCTCCTCGGTTTCATACCTAAAAGTCCATTTGAATCCAAATTCTCAAGCGGTCTCAGCTGCGCAGCAGCACAGTGAGTACAGCATGAACGTTTGGCCTCTGCTCCCACAGCAGAAGAGCAAGGATTGAAAGCTGGTGCTGGACCTGTTCAGCGCACAATCCCCTTTACATTGGTGCATCCATCGTTGCTTTCACTGCTAACACTCGTACAGGAAAAGCATTTGAATAGAATCAGTCCAGAGCCTGCTCCCTGCTGGCAGCAACACAGCACAGAATGAACAGGGGCATCTGCTCACACGGCAGAAGGAGCAGCAGGGAAAGCTAGTGCTCTGATTCTTCAGCACACAAGCAGCTTTGCAACGGGGTCACCATCATTGCAGTCTCTCCTCGGTTTCATACCTAAAAGTCCATTTGAATCCAAATTCTCAAGCGGTCTCAGCTGCCCAGCAGCACAGTGAGTACAGCACGAACACTTGGCCTCTGCTCCCACAGCAGAAGAGCAAGGATTGAAAGCTGGTGTTGGACCTGTTCAGCACACAATCCCTTTTACATTGGTGCATTCATCGTTGCTTTCACTGCTCACTTTCATACAGGAAAAGCATTTGAATAGAATCAGTCCAGAGCCTGCTCCCTGCTGGCAGCAACACAGCACAGAATGAACAGTGGCATCTGCTCACACGGCAGAAGGACCAGCAGGGAAAGCTAGTGCTGTGTCTCTTCAGCACACAAGAAGCTTTGCAACGGGGTCACCATCATTGCAGTCTCTCCTCGGTTTCATACCTAAAAGTCCATTTGAATCCAAATTCTCAGGTGGTGTCTCTCAGCTGCCCAGCAGCACAGTTAGTACAGCACGAACGTTTGGCCTCTGCTCCCACAGCAGAAGAGCCAGCATTGAAAGCTGGTGCTGGACCTGTTCAGCACACAATCACCTTTACATTGGTGCCTCCATCGTTGCTTTCACTGCTCACATTCATACAGGAAAAGCATTTGAATGGAATCAGTCCAGAGGCTGCTCTCTGCTGCGCAGCAACACAGTCAGCACAGAATGAACAGTGGCATCTGCTCACACGGCAGAAGGACCAGCAGGGAAAGCTAGTGCTCTGCTTCTTCAGCACACAAGCAGCTTGCAACGGTGTCACCATCATTGCAGTCTCTCCTCGGCTTCATACCTAAAAGTCCATTTGAATCCGAATTCTCAGTTGGTGTCGCTCAGCTGCCCAGCAGCACAGTGAGTACAGCACGAACGTTTGGCCTCTGCTCCCACAGCAGAAGAGCCAGGATTGAAAGCTGCTGCTGGACCTGTTCAGCACACAATACCCTTTACATTGGTGCCTCCATCGTTGCTTTCACTCCTAACACTCATACAGGAAAAGCATTTGAATAGAATCCGTCCAGAGCCTGCTCCCTGCTGGCAGCAACACAGCACAGAATGAACAGTGGCATCTGCTCACACGGCAGAAGAGCAGCAGGGAAAGCTAGTGCTCTGCTTCTTCAGCACACAAGTAGCTTTGCAACGGGGTCACCATCATTGCAGTCTCTCCTCGGTTTCATACCTAAAAGTCCATTTGAATCCAAATTCTCAGGTGGTGTCTCTCAGCTGCCCAGCAGCACAGTTAGTACAGCACGAACGTTTGGCCTCTGCTCCCACAGCAGAAGAGCCAGGATTGAAAGCTGGTGCTGGACCTGTTCAGCACACAATCCCTTTTACATTGGTGCATTCATCGTTGCTTTCACTGCTCACTTTCATACAGGAAAAGCATTTGAATGGAATCAGTCCAGAGGCTGCTCTCTGCTGCGCAGCAACACAGCACAGAATGAACAGTGGCATCTGCTCACACGGCAGAAGGAGCAGCAGGGAAAGCTAGTGCTCTGCTTCTTCAGCACACAAGCAGCTTTGCAACGGGGTCACCATCATTGCAGTCTCTCCTCGGTTTCATACCTAAAAGTCCATTTGAATCCAAATTCTCAGGTGGTGTCTCTCAGCTGCCCAGCAGCACAGTTAGTACAGCACGAACGTTTGGCCTCTGCTCCCACAGCAGAAGAGCCAGGATTGAAAGCTGGTGCTGGACCTGTTCAGCACACAATCCCTTTTACATTGGTGCATTCATCGTTGCTTTCACTGCTCACTTTCATACAGGAAAAGCATTTGAATAGAATCAGTCCAGAGGCTGCTCTCTGCTGCGCAGGAACACAGTCAGCACAGAATGAACAGTGGCATCTGCTCACACGGCAGAAGGAGCAGCAGGGAAAGCTAGTGCTCTGCTTCTTCAGCACACAAGCAGCTTTGCAACGGGGTCACCATCATTGCAGTCTCTCCTCGGTTTCATACCTAAAAGTCCATTTGAATCCAAATTCTCAAGCGGTCTCAGCTGCCCAGCAGCACAGTGAGTACAGCACGAACGTTTGGCCTCTGCTCCCACAGCAGAAGAGCAAGGATTGAAAGCTGGTGCTGGACCTATTCAGCACACAATCCCCTTTACATTGGTGCATCCATCGTTGCTTTCACTGCTAACACTCGTACAGGAAAAGCATTTGAATAGAATCAGTCCAGAGCCTGCTCCCTGCTGGCAGCAACACAGCACAGAATGAACAGGGGCATCTGCTCACACGGCAGAAGGAGCAGCAGGGAAAGCTAGTGCTCTGATTCTTCAGCACACAAGCAGCTTTGCAACGGGGTCACCATCATTGCAGTCTCTCCTCGGTTTCATACCTAAAAGTCCATTTGAATCCAAATTCTCAAGCGGTCTCAGCTGCCCAGCAGCACAGTGAGTACAGCACGAACATTTGGCCTCTGCTCCCACAGCAGAAGAGCAAGGATTGAAAGCTGGTGTTGGACCTGTTCAGCACACAATCCCTTTTACATTGGTGCATTCATCGTTGCTTTCACTGCTCACTTTCATACAGGAAAAGCATTTGAATAGAATCAGTCCAGAGCCTGCTCCCTGCGGGCAGCAACACAGCACAGAATGAACAGTGGCATCTGCTCACACGGCAGAAGGACCAGCAGGGAAAGCTAGTGCTGTGTCTCTTCAGCACACAAGAAGCTTTGCAACGGGGTCACCATCATTGCAGTCTCTCCTCGGTTTCATACCTAAAAGTCCATTTGAATCCAAATTCTCAGGTGGTGTCTCTCAGCTGCCCAGCAGCACAGTTAGTACAGCACGAACGTTTGGCCTCTGCTCCCACAGCAGAAGAGCCAGGATTGAAAGCTGGTGCTGGACCTGTTCAGCACACAATCACCTTTACATTGGTGCCTTCATCGTTGCTTTCACTGCTCACATTCATACAGGAAAAGCATTTGAATAGAATCAGTCCAGAGGCTGCTCTCTGCTGCGCAGCAACACAGTCAGCACAGAATGAACAGTGGCATCTGCTCACACGGCAGAAGGAGCAGCAGGGAAAGCTAGTGCTCTGCTTCTTCAGCACACAAGCAGCTTTGCAACGGGGTCACCATCATTGCAGTCTCTCCTCGGGTTCATACCTAAAAGTCCATTTGAATCCGAATTCTCAGGTGGTGTCTCTCAGCTGCCCAGCAGCACAGTTAGTACAGCACGAACGTTTGGCCTCTGCTCCCACAGCAGAAGAGCCAGGATTGAAAGCTGGTGCTGGACCTGTTCAGCACACAATCACCTTTACATTGGTGCCTCCATCGTTGCTTTCACTGCTCACATTCATACAGGAAAAGCATTTGAATGGAATCAGTCCAGAGGCTGCTCTCTGCAGCGCAGCAACACAGTCAGCACAGAATGAACAGTGGCATCTGCTCACACGGCAGAAGGAGCAGCAGGGAAAGCTAGTGCTCTGCTTCTTCAGCACACAAGCAGCTTTGCAACGGGGTCACCATCATTGCAGTCTCTCCTCGGCTTCATACCTAAAAGTCCATTTGAATCCGAATTCTCAGGTGGTGTCGCTCAGCTGCCCAGCAGCACAGTGAGTACAGCACGAACGTTTGGCCTCTGCTCCCACAGCAGAAGAGCCAGGATTGAAAGCTGGTGCTGGACCTGTTCAGCACACAATCCCCTTTACATTGGTGCCTCCATCGTTGCTTTCACTGCTCACATTCATACAGGAAAAGCATTTGAATGGAATCAGTCCAGAGGCTGCTCTCTGCAGCGCAGCAACACAGTCAGCACAGAATGAACAGTGGCATCTGCTCACACGGCAGAAGGAGCAGCAGGGAAAGCTAGTGCTCTGCTTCTTCAGCACACAAGCAGCTTTGCAACGGGGTCACCATCATTGCAGTCTCTCCTCGGCTTCATACCTAAAAGTCCATTTGAATCCGAATTCTCAGGTGGTGTCGCTCAGCTGCCCAGCAGCACAGTGAGTACAGCACGAACGTTTGGCCTCTGCTCCCACAGCAGAAGAGCCAGGATTGAAAGCTGGTGCTGGACCTGTTCAGCACACAATCCCCTTTACATTGGTGCCTCCATCGTTGCTTTCACTGCTAACACTCATACAGGAAAAGCATTTGAATGGAATCAGTCCAGAGCCTGCTCCCTGCTGGCAGCAACACAGCACAGAATGAACAGTGGCATCTGCTCACACGGCAGAAGGAGCAGCAGGGAAAGCTAGTGCTCTGCTTCTTCAGCACACAAGCAGCTTTGCAACGGGGTCACCATCATTGCAGTCTCTCCTCGGTTTCATACCTAAAAGTCCATTTGAATCCAAATTCTCAGGTGGTGTCTCTCAGCTTCCCAGCAGCACAGTGAGTACAGCACGAACGTTGGGCCTCTGCTCCCACAGCAGAAGAGCCAGGATTGAAAGCTGGTGCTGGACCTGTTCAGCACACAATCCCCTTTACATTGGTGCCTCCATCGTTGCTTTCACTGCTCACTTTCATACAGGAAAAGCATTTGAATGGAATCAGTCCAGAGGCTGCTCTCTGCTGCGCAGCAACACAGTCAGCACAGAATGAACAGTGGCATCTGCTCACACGGCAGAAGGAGCAGCAGGGAAAGCTAGTGCTCTGCTTCTTCAGCACACAAGCAGCTTTGCAACGGGGTCACCATCATTGCAGTCTCTCCTCGGTTTCATACCTAAAAGTCCATTTGAATCCAAATTCTCAAGCGGTCTCAGCTGTCCATCAGCACAGTGAGTACTGCACGAACGTTTGGCATCTGCTCCCACAGCAGAAGAGCAAGGATTGAAAGCTGGTGCTGGACCTGTTCAGCACACAATCCCCTTTACATTGGTGCATCCATCGTTGCTTTCACTGCTAACACTCGTACAGGAAAAGCATTTGAATAGAATCCGTCCAGAGCCTTCTCTCTGCTGCGCAGCAACACAGTCAGCACAGAATGAACAGTGGCATCTGCTCACACGGCCGAAGGAGCAGCAGGGAAAGCTAGTGCTCTGCTTCTTCAGCACACAAGCAGCTTTGCAACGGGGTCACCATCATTGCAGTCTCTCCTCGGTTTCATACCTAAAAGTCCATTTGAATCCAAATTCTCAAGCGGTCTCAGCTGCCCAGCAGCACAGTGAGTACAGCACGAACGTTTGGCCTCTGCTCCCACAGCAGAAGAGCAAGGACTGAAAGCTGGTGTTGGACCTGTTCAGCACACAATCCCTTTTACATTGGTGCATTCATCGTTGCTTTCACTGCTCACTTTCATACAGGAAAAGCATTTGAATAGAATCAGTCCAGAGCCTGCTCCCTGCGGGCAGCAACACAGCACAGAATGAACAGTGGCATCTGCTCACACGGCAGAAGGACCAGCAGGGAAAGCTAGTGCTGTGTCTCTTCAGCACACAAGAAGCTTTGCAACGGGGTCACCATCATTGCAGTCTCTCCTCGGTTTCATACCTAAAAGTCCATTTGAATCCAAATTCTCAGGTGGTGTCTCTCAGCTGCCCAGCAGCACAGTTAGTACAGCACGAACGTTTGGCCTCTGCTCCCACAGCAGAAGAGCCAGGATTGAAAGCTGGTGCTGGACCTGTTCAGCACACAATCACCTTTACATTGGTGCCTCCATCGTTGCTTTCACTGCTCACATTCATACAGGAAAAGCATTTGAATGGAATCAGTCCAGAGCCTGCTCTCTGCTGCGCAGCAACACAGTCAGCACAGAATGAACAGTGGCATCTGCTCACACGGCAGAAGGAGCAGCAGGGAAAGCTAGTGCTCTGCTTCTTCAGCACACAAGCAGCTTTGCAACGGGGTCACCATCATTGCAGTCTCTCCTCGGTTTCATACCTAAAAGTCCATTTGAATCCAAATTCTCAGGTGGTGTCTCTCAGCTGCCCAGCAGCACAGTTAGTACAGCACGAACGTTTGGCCTCTGCTCCCACAGCAGAAGAGCCAGGATTGAAAGCTGGTGCTGGACCTGTTCAGCACACAATCCCTTTTACATTGGTGCATTCATCGTTGCTTTCACTGCTCACTTTCATTCAGGAAAAGCATTTGAATGGAATCAGTCCAGAGGCTGCTCTCTGCTGCGCAGCAACACAGTCAGCACAGAATGAACAGTGGCATCTGCTCACACGGCAGAAGGAGCAGCAGGGAAAGCTAGTGCTCTGCTTCTTCAGCACACAAGCAGCTTTGCAACGGGGTCACCATCATTGCAGTCTCTCCTCGGTTTCATACCTAAAAGTCCATTTGAATCCAAATTCTCAGGTGGTGTCTCTCAGCTGCCCAGCAGCACAGTTAGTACAGCACGAACGTTTGGCATCTGCTCCCACAGCAGAAGAGCCAGGATTGAAAGCTGGTGCTGGACCTGTTCAGCACACAATCCCTTTTACATTGGTGCCTCCATCGTTGCTTTCACTGCTCACTTTCATTCAGGAAAAGCATTTGAATGGAATCAGTCCAGAGGCTGCTCTCTGCTGCGCAGCAACACAGTCAGCACAGAATGAACAGTGGCATCTGCTCACACGGCAGAAGGAGCAGCAGGGAAAGCTAGTGCTCTGCTTCTTCAGCACACAAGCAGCTTTGCAACGGGGTCACCATCATTGCAGTCTCTCCTCGGTTTCATACCTAAAAGTCCATTTGAATCCAAATTCTCAGGTGGTGTCTCTCAGCTGCCCAGCAGCACAGTTAGTACAGCACGAACGTTTGGCCTCTGCTCCCACAGCAGAAGAGCCAGGATTGAAAGCTGGTGCTGGACCTGTTCAGCACACAATCCCTTTTACATTGGTGCCTCCATCGTTGCTTTCACTGCTCACTTTCATACAGGAAAAGCATTTGAATAGAATCAGTCCAGAGGCTGCTCTCTGCTGCGCAGGAACACAGTCAGCACTGAATGAACAGTGGCATCTGCTCACACGGCAGAAGGAGCAGCAGGGAAAGCTAGTGCTCTGCTTCTTCAGCACACAAGCAGCTTTGCAACGGGGTCACCATCATTGCAGTCTCTCCTCGGTTTCATACCTAAAAGTCCATTTGAATCCAAATTCTCAAGCGGTCTCAGCTGCCCAGCAGCACAGTGAGTACAGCACGAACGTTTGGCCTCTGCTCCCACAGCAGAAGAGCAAGGATTGAAAGCTGGTGCTGGACCTATTCAGCACACAATCCCCTTTACATTGGTGCATCCATCGTTGCTTTCACTGCTAACACTCGTACAGGAAAAGCATTTGAATAGAATCAGTCCAGAGCCTGCTCCCTGCTGGCAGCAACACAGCACAGAATGAACAGTGGCATCTGCTCACACGGCAGAAGGAGCAGCAGGGAAAGCTAGTGCTCTGCTTCTTCAGCACACAAGCAGCTTTGCAACGGGGTCACCATCATTGCAGTCTCTCCTCGGTTTCCTACCTAAAAGTCCATTTGAATCCAAATTCTCAGGTGGTGTCTCTCAGCTGCCCAGCAGCACAGTTAGTACAGCACGAACGTTTGGCCTCTGCTCCCACAGCAGAAGAGCCAGGATTGAAAGCTGGTGCTGGACCTGTTCAGCACACAATCACCTTTACATTGGTGCCTCCATCGTTGCTTTCACTGCTCACATTCATACAGGAAAAGCATTTGAATGGAATCAGTCCAGAGGCTGCTCTCTGCTGCGCAGCAACACAGTCAGCACAGAATGAACAGTGGCATCTGCTCACACGGCAGAAGGAGCAGCAGGGAAAGCTAGTGCTCTGATTCTTCAGCACACAAGCAGCTTTGTAACGGGGTCACCATTATTGCAGTCTCTCCTCGGTTTCCTACCTAAAAGTCCATTTGAATCCAAATTCTCAGGTGGTGTCTCTCAGCTGCCCAGCAGCACAGTTAGTACAGCACGAACGTTTGGCCTCTGCTCCCACAGCAGAAGAGCCAGGATTGAAAATTGGTGCTGGACATGTTCAGCACACAATCACCTTTACATTGGTGCCTCCATTGTTGCTTTCACTGCTCACATTCATACAGGAAAAGCATTTGAATGGAATCAGTCCAGAGGCTGCTCTCTGCTGCGCAGCAACACAGTCAGCACAGAATGAACAGTGGCATCTGCTCACACGGCAGAAGGACCAGCAGGGAAAGCTAGTGCTGTGTCTCTTCAGCACACAAGAAGCTTTGCAACGGGGTCACCATCATTGCAGTCTCTCCTCGGTTTCATACCTAAAAGTCCATTTGAATCCAAATTCTCAGGTGGTGTCTCTCAGCTGCCCAGCAGCACAGTTAGTACAGCACGAACGTTTGGCCTCTGCTCCCACAGCAGAAGAGCCAGGATTGAAAGCTGGTGCTGGACCTGTTCAGCACACAATCACCTTTACATTGGTGCCTCCATCGTTGCTTTCACTGCTCACATTCATACAGGAAAAGCATTTGAATGGAATCAGTCCAGAGGCTGCTCTCTGCTGCGCAGCAACACAGTCAGCACAGAATGAACAGTGGCATCTGCTCACACGGCAGAAGGAGCAGCAGGGAAAGCTAGTGCTCTGCTTCTTCAGCACACAAGCAGCTTTGCAACGGGGTCACCATCATTGCAGTCTCTCCTCGGGTTCATACCTAAAAGTCCATTTGAATCCGAATTCTCAGGTGGTGTCTCTCAGCTGCCCAGCAGCACAGTTAGTACAGCACGAACGTTTGGCCTCTGCTCCCACAGCAGAAGAGCCAGGATTGAAAGCTGGTGCTGGACCTGTTCAGCACACAATCACCTTTACATTGGTGCCTCCATCGTTGCTTTCACTGCTCACATTCATACAGGAAAAGCATTTGAATGGAATCAGTCCAGAGGCTGCTCTCTGCTGCGCAGCAACACAGTCAGCACAGAATGAACAGTGGCATCTGCTCACACGGCAGAAGGAGCAGCAGGGAAAGCTAGTGCTCTGCTTCTTCAGCACACAAGCAGCTTTGCAACGGGGTCACCATCATTGCAGTCTCTCCTCGGCTTCATACCTAAAAGTCCATTTGAATCCGAATTCTCAGGTGGTGTCTCTCAGCTGCCCAGCAGCACAGTGAGTACAGCACGAACGTTTGGCCTCTGCTCCCACAGCAGAAGAGCCAGGATTGAAAGCTGGTGCTGGACCTGTTCAGCACACAATCACCTTTACATTGGTGCCTCCATCGTTGCTTTCACTGCTCACATTCATACAGGAAAAGCATTTGAATGGAATCAGTCCAGAGGCTGCTCTCTGCAGCGCAGCAACACAGCACAGAATGAACAGTGGCATCTGCTCACACGGCAGAAGGAGCAGCAGGGAAAGCTAGTGCTCTGCTTCTTCAGCACACAAGCAGCTTTGCAACGGGGTCACCATCATTGCAGTCTCTCCTCGGCTTCATACCTAAAAGTCCATTTGAATCCGAATTCTCAGGTGGTGTCGCTCAGCTGCCCAGCAGCACAGTGAGTACAGCACGAACGTTTGGCCTCTGCTCCCACAGCAGAAGAGCCAGGATTGAAAGCTGGTGCTGGACCTGTTCAGCACACAATCCCCTTTACATTGGTGCCTCCATCGTTGCTTTCACTGCTCACTTTCATACAGGAAAAGCATTTGAATGGAATCAGTCCAGAGCCTGCTCTCTGCTGCGCAGCAACACAGTCAGCACAGAATGAACAGTGGCATCTGCTCACACGGCAGAAGGAGCAGCAGGGAAAGCTAGTGCTCTGCTTCTTCAGCACACAAGCAGCTTTGCAACGGGGTCACCATCATTGCAGTCTCTCCTCGGCTTCATACCTAAAAGTCCATTTGAATCCGAATTCTCAGGTGGTGTCGCTCAGCTGCCCAGCAGCACAGTGAGTACAGCACGAACGTTTGGCCTCTGCTCCCACAGCAGAAGAGCCAGGATTGAAAGCTGGTGCTGGACCTGTTCAGCACACAATCCCCTTTACATTGGTGCCTCCATCGTTGCTTTCACTGCTCACTTTCATACAGGAAAAGCATTTGAATGGAATCAGTCCAGAGCCTGCTCTCTGCTGCGCAGCAACACAGTCAGCACAGAATGAACAGTGGCATCTGCTCACACGGCAGAAGGAGCAGCAGGGAAAGCTAGTGCTCTGCTTCTTCAGCACACAAGCAGCTTTGCAACGGGGTCACCATCATTGCAGTCTCTCCTCGGTTTCATACCTAAAAGTCCATTTGAATCCAAATTCTCAAGCGGTCTCAGCTGTCCATCAGCACAGTGAGTACTGCACGAACGTTTGGCATCTGCTCCCACAGCAGAAGAGCAAGGATTGAAAGCTGGTGCTGGACCTGTTCAGCACACAATCCCCTTTACATTGGTGCATCCATCGTTGCTTTCACTGCTAACACTCGTACAGGAAAAGCATTTGAATAGAATCCGTCCAGAGCCTTCTCTCTGCTGCGCAGCAACACAGTCAGCACAGAATGAACAGTGGCATCTGCTCACACGGCAGAAGGAGCAGCAGGGAAAGCTAGTGCTCTGCTATTTCAGCACACAAGCAGCTTTGCAACGGGGTCACCATCATTGCAGTCTCTCCTCGGTTTCATACCTAAAAGTCCATTTGAATCCAAATTCTCAGGTGGTGTCTCTCAGCTGCCCAGCAGCACAGTTAGTACAGCACGAACGTTTGGCCTCTGCTCCCACAGCAGAAGAGCCAGGATTGAAAGCTGCTGCTGGACCTGTTCAGCACACAATCCCTTTTACATTGGTGCCTCCATCGTTGCTTTCACTGCTCACTTTCATACAGGAAAAGCATTTGAATGGAATCAGTCCAGAGGCTGCTCTCTGCTGCGCAGGAACACAGTCAGCACAGAATGAACAGTGGCATCTGCTCACACGGCAGAAGGAGCAGCAGGGAAAGCTAGTGCTCTGCTTCTTCAGCACACAAGCAGCTTTGCAACGGGGTCACCATCATTGCAGTCTCTCCTCGGTTTCATACCTAAAAGTCCATTTGAATCCAAATTCTCAAGCGGTCTCAGCTGCCCAGCAGCACAGTGAGTACAGCACGAACGTTTGGCCTCTGCTCCCACAGCAGAAGAGCAAGGATTGAAAGCTGGTGCTGGACCTATTCAGCACACAATCCCCTTTACATTGGTGCATCCATCGTTGCTTTCACTGCTAACACTCGTACAGGAAAAGCATTTGAATAGAATCAGTCCAGAGCCTGCTCCCTGCTGGCAGCAACACAGCACAGAATGAACAGGGGCATCTGCTCACACGGCCGAAGGACCAGCAGGGAAAGCTAGTGCTCTGATTCTTCAGCACACAAGCAGCTTTGCAACGGGGTCACCATCATTGCAGTCTCTCCTCGGTTTCATACCTAAAAGTCCATTTGAATCCAAATTCTCAAGCGGTCTCAGCTGCCCAGCAGCACAGTGAGTACAGCACGAACGTTTGGCCTCTGCTCCCACAGCAGAAGAGCAAGGATTGAAAGCTGGTGTTGGACCTGTTCAGCACACAATCCCTTTTACATTGGTGCATTCATCGTTGCTTTCACTGCTCACTTTCATACAGGAAAAGCATTTGAATAGAATCAGTCCAGAGCCTGCTCCCTGCTGGCAGCAACACAGCACAGAATGAACAGTGGCATCTGCTCACACGGCAGAAGGACCAGCAGGGAAAGCTAGTGCTGTGTCTCTTCAGCACACAAGAAGCTTTGCAACGGGGTCACCATCATTGCAGTCTCTCCTCGGTTTCATACCTAAAAGTCCATTTGAATCCAAATTCTCAGGTGGTGTCTCTCAGCTGCCCAGCAGCACAGTTAGTACAGCACGAACGTTTGGCCTCTGCTCCCACAGCAGAAGAGCCAGGATTGAAAGCTGGTGCTGGACCTGTTCAGCACACAATCACCTTTACATTGGTGCCTCCATCGTTGCTTTCACTGCTCACATTCATACAGGAAAAGCATTTGAATGGAATCAGTCCAGAGGCTGCTCTCTGCTGCGCAGCAACACAGTCAGCACAGAATGAACAGTGGCATCTGCTCACACGGCAGAAGGAGCAGCAGGGAAAGCTAGTGCTCTGCTTCTTCAGCACACAAGCAGCTTTGCAACGGGGTCACCATCATTGCAGTCTCTCCTCAGTTTCCTACCTAAAAGTCCATTTGAATCCAAATTCTCAGGTGGTGTCTCTCAGCTGCCCAGCAGCACAGTTAGTACAGCACGAACGTTTGGCCTCTGCTCCCACAGCAGAAGAGCCAGGATTGAAAGCTGGTGCTGGACCTGTTCAGCACACAATCACCTTTACATTGGTGCCTCCATCGTTGCTTTCACTGCTCACATTCATACAGGAAAAGCATTTGAATGGAATCAGTCCAGAGGCTGCTCTCTGCTGCGCAGCAACACAGTCAGCACAGAATGAACAGTGGCATCTGCTCACACGGCAGAAGGAGCAGCAGGGAAAGCTAGTGCTCTGCTTCTTCAGCACACAAGCAGCTTTGCAACGGGGTCACCATCATTGCAGTCTCTCCTCGGTTTCCTACCTAAAAGTCCATTTGAATCCAAATTCTCAGGTGGTGTCTCTCAGCTGCCCAGCAGCACAGTTAGTACAGCACGAACGTTTGGCCTCTGCTCCCACAGCAGAAGAGCCAGGATTGAAAGCTGGTGCTGGACCTGTTCAGCACACAATCACCTTTACATTGGTGCCTCCATCGTTGCTTTCACTGCTCACTTTCATACAGGAAAAGCATTTGAATAGTATCAGTCCAGAGGCTGCTCTCTGCTGCGCAGGAACACAGTCAGCACAGAATGAACAGTGGCATCTGCTCACACGGCAGAAGGAGCAGCAGGGAAAGCTAGTGCTCTGCTTCTTCAGCACACAAGCAGCTTTGCAACGGGGTCACCATCATTGCAGTCACTCCTCGGTTTCATACCTAAAAGTCCATTTGAATCCAAATTCTCAAGCGGTCTCAGCTGCCCAGCAGCACAGTGAGTACAGCACGAACGTTTGGCCTCTGCTCCCACAGCAGAAGAGCAAGGATTGAAAGCTGGTGCTGGACCTATTCAGCACACAATCCCCTTTACATTGGTGCATCCATCGTTGCTTTCACTGCTAACACTCGTACAGGAAAAGCATTTGAATAGAATCAGTCCAGAGCCTGCTCCCTGCTGGCAGCAACACAGCACAGAATGAACAGGGGCATCTGCTCACACGGCAGAAGGAGCAGCAGGGAAAGCTAGTGCTCTGATTCTTCAGCACACAAGCAGCTTTGCAACGGGGTCACCATCATTGCAGTCTCTCCTCGGTTTCATACCTAAAAGTCCATTTGAATCCAAATTCTCAAGCGGTCTCAGCTGCCCAGCAGCACAGTGACTACAGCACGAACGTTTGGCCTCTGCTCCCACAGCAGAAGAGCCAGTATTGAAAGCTGGTGCTGGACCTGTTCAGCACACAATCCCCTTTACATTGGTGCCTCCATCGTTGCTTTCACTGCTCACATTCATACAGGAAAAGCATTTGAATAGAATCAGTCCAGAGCCTGCTCCCTGCTGGCAGCAACACAGCACAGAATGAACAGTGGCATCTGCTCACACGGCAGAAGGACCAGCAGGGAAAGCTAGTGCTGTGTCTCTTCAGCACACAAGAAGCTTTGCAACGGGGTCACCATCATTGCAGTCTCTCCTCGGTTTCATACCTAAAAGTCCATTTGAATCCAAATTCTCAGGTGGTGTCTCTCAGCTGCCCAGCAGCACAGTTAGTACAGCACGAACGTTTGGCCTCTGCTCCCACAGCAGAAGAGCCAGGATTGAAAGCTGGTGCTGGACCTGTTCAGCACACAATCACCTTTACATTGGTGCCTCCATCGTTGCTTTCACTGCTCACATTCATACAGGAAAAGCATTTGAATGGAATCAGTCCAGAGGCTGCTCTCTGCTGCGCAGCAACACAGTCAGCACAGAATGAACAGTGGCATCTGCTCGCACGGCAGAAGGAGCAGCAGGGAAAGCTAGTGCTCTGCTTCTTCAGCACACAAGCAGCTTTGCAACGGGGTCACCATCATTGCAGTCTCTCCTCGGTTTCCTACCTAAAAGTCCATTTGAATCCAAATTCTCAGGTGGTGTCTCTCAGCTGCCCAGCAGCACAGTTAGTACAGCACGAACGTTTGGCCTCTGCTCCCACAGCAGAAGAGCCAGGATTGAAAGCTGGTGCTGGACCTGTTCAGCACACAATCCCCTTTACATTGGTGCCTCCATCGTTGCTTTCACTGCTCACATTCATACAGGAAAAGCATTTGAATAGAATCAGTCCAGAGCCTTCTCCCTGCTGGCAGCAACACAGCACAGAATGAACAGTGGCATCTGCTCACACGGCAGAAGGACCAGCAGGGAAAGCTAGTGCTGTGTCTCTTCAGCACACAAGAAGCTTTGCAACGGGGTCACCATCATTGCAGTCTCTCCTCGGTTTCATACCTAAAAGTCCATTTGAATCCAAATTCTCAGGTGGTGTCTCTCAGCTGCCCAGCAGCACAGTTAGTACAGCACGAACGTTTGGCCTCTGCTCCCACAGCAGAAGAGCAAGGATTGAAAGCTGGTGCTGGACCTATTCAGCACACAATCCCCTTTACATTGGTGCATCCATCGTTGCTTTCACTGCTAACACTCGTACAGGAAAAGCATTTGAATAGAATCAGTCCAGAGCCTGCTCCCTGCTGGCAGCAACACAGCACAGAATGAACAGGGGCATCTGCTCACACGGCAGAAGGAGCAGCAGGGAAAGCTAGTGCTCTGATTCTTCAGCACACAAGCAGCTTTGCAACGGGGTCACCATCATTGCAGTCTCTCCTCGGTTTCATACCTAAAAGTCCATTTGAATCCAAATTCTCAAGCGGTCTCAGCTGCCCAGCAGCACAGTGAGTACAGCACGAACGTTTGGCCTCTGCTCCCACAGCAGAAGAGCCAGGATTGAAAGCTGCTGCTGGACCTGTTCAGCACACAATCCCCTTTACATTGGTGCCTCCATCGTTGCTTTCACTCCTAGCACTCATACAGGAAAAGCATTTGAATAGAATCCGTCCAGAGCCTGCTCCCTGCTGGCAGCAACACAGCACAGAATGAACAGTGGCATCTGCTCACACGGCAGAAGAGCAGCAGGGAAAGCTAGTGCTCTGCTTCTTCAGCACACAAGTAGCTTTGCAACGGGGTCACCATCATTGCAGTCTCTCCTCGGTTTCATACCTAAAAGTCCATTTGAATCCAAATTCTCAGGTGGTGTCTCTCAGCTGCCCAGCAGCACAGTTAGTACAGCACGAACGTTTGGCCTCTGCTCCCACAGCAGAAGAGCCAGGATTGAAAGCTGGTGCTGGACCTGTTCAGCACACAATCACCTTTACATTGGTGCCTCCATCGTTGCTTTCACTGCTCACATTCATACAGGAAAAGCATTTGAATGGAATCAGTCCAGAGGCTGCTCTCTGCAGCGCAGCAACACTGTCAGCACAGAATGAACAGTGGCATCTGCTCACACGGCAGAAGGAGCAGCAGGGAAAGCTAGTGCTCTGCTTCTTCAGCACACAAGCAGCTTTGCAACGGGGTCACCATCATTGCAGTCTCTCCTCGGCTTCATACCTAAAAGTCCATTTGAATCCGAATTCTCAGGTGGTGTCGCTCAGCTGCCCAGCAGCACAGTGAGTACAGCACGAACGTTTGGCCTCTGCTCCCACAGCAGAAGAGCCAGGATTGAAAGCTGGTGCTGGACCTGTTCAGCACACAATCACCTTTACATTGGTGCCTCCATCGTTGCTTTCACTGCTAACACTCATACAGGAAAAGCATTTGAATGGAATCAGTCCAGAGCCTGCTCCCTGCTGGCAGCAACACAGTCAGCACAGAATGAACAGTGGCATCTGCTCACACGGCAGAAGGAGCAGCAGGGAAAGCTAGTGCTCTGCTTCTTCAGCACACAAGCAGCTTTGCAACGGGGTCACCATCATTGCAGTCTCTCCTCGGTTTCATACCTAAAAGTCCATTTGAATCCAAATTCTCAGGTGGTGTCTCTCAGCTGCCCAGCAGCACAGTTAGTACAGCACGAACGTTGGGCCTCTGCTCCCACAGCAGAAGAGCCAGGATTGAAAGCTGGTGCTGGACCTGTTCAGCACACAATCCCCTTTACATTGGTGCCTCCATCGTTGCTTTCACTGCTCACTTTCATACAGGAAAAGCATTTGAATGGAATCAGTCCAGAGCCTGCTCTCTGCTGCGCAGCAACACAGTCAGCACAGAATGAACAGTGGCATCTGCTCACACGGCAGAAGGAGCAGCAGGGAAAGCTAGTGCTCTGCTTCTTCAGCACACAAGCAGCTTTGCAACGGGGTCACCATCATTGCAGTCTCTCCTCGGTTTCATACCTAAAAGTCCATTTGAATCCAAATTCTCAAGCGGTCTCAGGTGTCCAGCAGCACAGTGAGTACTTCACGAACGTTTGGCATCTGCTCCCACAGCAGAAGAGCAAGGATTGAAAGCTGGTGCTGGACCTGTTCAGCACACAATCCCCTTTACATTGGTGCATCCATCGTTGCTTTCACTGCTAACACTCGTACAGGAAAAGCATTTGAATAGAATCCGTCCAGAGCCTTCTCTCTGCTGCGCAGCAACACAGTCAGCACAGAATGAACAGTGGCATCTGCTCACACGGCAGAAGGAGCAGCAGGGAAAGCTAGTGCTCTGCTATTTCAGCACACAAGCAGCTTTGCAACGGGGTCACCATCATTGCAGTCTCTCCTCGGTTTCATACCTAAAAGTCCATTTGAATCCAAATTCTCAGGTGGTGTCTCTCAGCTGCCCAGCAGCACAGTTAGTACAGCACGAACGTTTGGCCTCTGCTCCCACAGCAGAAGAGCCAGGATTGAAAGCTGGTGCTGGACCTGTTCAGCACACAATCCCTTTTACATTGGTGCATTCATCGTTGCTTTCACTGCTCACTTTCATACAGGAAAAGCATTTGAATAGAATCAGTCCAGAGGCTGCTCTCTGCTGCGCAGGAACACAGTCAGCACAGAATGAACAGTGGCATCTGCTCACACGGCAGAAGGAGCAGCAGGGAAAGCTAGTGCTCTGCTTCTTCAGCACACAAGCAGCTTTGCAACGGGGTCACCATCATTGCAGTCTCTCCTCGGTTTCATACCTAAAAGTCCATTTGAATCCAAATTCTCAGGTGGTGTCTCTCAGCTGCCCAGCAGCACAGTTAGTACAGCACGAACGTTGGGCCTCTGCTCCCACAGCAGAAGAGCCAGGATTGAAAGCTGGTGCTGGACCTGTTCAGCACACAATCCCCTTTACATTGGTGCCTCCATCGTTGCTTTCACTGCTCACTTTCATACAGGAAAAGCATTTGAATGGAATCAGTCCAGAGCCTGCTCTCTGCTGCGCAGCAACACAGTCAGCACAGAATGAACAGTGGCATCTGCTCACACGGCAGAAGGAGCAGCAGGGAAAGCTAGTGCTCTGCTTCTTCAGCACACAAGCAGCTTTGCAACGGGGTCACCATCATTGCAGTCTCTCCTCGGTTTCATACCTAAAAGTCCATTTGAATCCAAATTCTCAAGCGGTCTCAGGTGTCCAGCAGCACAGTGAGTACTTCACGAACGTTTGGCATCTGCTCCCACAGCAGAAGAGCAAGGATTGAAAGCTGGTGCTGGACCTGTTCAGCACACAATCCCCTTTACATTGGTGCATCCATCGTTGCTTTCACTGCTAACACTCGTACAGGAAAAGCATTTGAATAGAATCCGTCCAGAGCCTTCTCTCTGCTGCGCAGCAACACAGTCAGCACAGAATGAACAGTGGCATCTGCTCACACGGCAGAAGGAGCAGCAGGGAAAGCTAGTGCTCTGCTATTTCAGCACACAAGCAGCTTTGCAACGGGGTCACCATCATTGCAGTCTCTCCTCGGTTTCATACCTAAAAGTCCATTTGAATCCAAATTCTCAGGTGGTGTCTCTCAGCTGCCCAGCAGCACAGTTAGTACAGCACGAACGTTTGGCCTCTGCTCCCACAGCAGAAGAGCCAGGATTGAAAGCTGGTGCTGGACCTGTTCAGCACACAATCCCTTTTACATTGGTGCATTCATCGTTGCTTTCACTGCTCACTTTCATACAGGAAAAGCATTTGAATAGAATCAGTCCAGAGGCTGCTCTCTGCTGCGCAGGAACACAGTCAGCACAGAATGAACAGTGGCATCTGCTCACACGGCAGAAGGAGCAGCAGGGAAAGCTAGTGCTCTGCTTCTTCAGCACACAAGCAGCTTTGCAACGGTGTCACCATCATTGCAGTCTCTCCTCGGTTTCATACCTAAAAGTCCATTTGAATCCAAATTCTCAAGCGGTCTCAGCTGCCCAGCAGCACAGTGAGTACAGCACGAACGTTTGGCCTCTGCTCCCACAGCAGAAGAGCAAGGATTGAAAGCTGGTGTTGGACCTGTTCAGCGCACAATCCCCTTTACGTTGGTGAATCCATCGTTGCTTTCACTGCTAACACTCGTACAGGAAAAGCATTTGAATAGAATCAGTCCAGAGCCTGCTCCCTGCTGGCAGCAACACAGCACAGAATGAACAGTGGCATCTGCTCACACGGCAGAAGGAGCAGCAGGGAAAGCTAGTGCTGTGTCTCTTCAGCACACAAGAAGCTTTGCAACGGGGTCACCATCATTGCAGTCTCTCCTCGGTTTCCTACCTAAAAGTCCATTTGAATTTAAATTCTCAGGTGGTGTCTCTCAGCTGCCCAGCAGCACAGTTAGTACAGCACGAACGTTTGGCCTCTGCTCCCACAGCAGAAGAGCCAGGATTGAAAGCTGGTGCTGGACCTGTTCAGCACACAATCACCTTTACATTGGTGCCTCCATCGTTGCTTTCACTGCTCCCATTCATACAGGAAAAGCATTTGAATGGAATCAGTCCAGAGGCTGCTCTCTGCTGCGCAGCAACACAGTCAGCACAGAATGAACAGTGGCATCTGCTCACACGGCAGAAGGAGCAGCAGGGAAAGCTAGTGCTCTGCTTCTTCAGCACACAAGCAGCTTTGCAACGGGGTCACCATCATTGCAGTCTCTCCTCGGTTTCCTACCTAAAAGTCCATTTGAATCCAAATTCTCAGGTGGTGTCTCTCAGCTGCCCAGCAGCACAGTTAGTACAGCACGAACGTTTGGCCTCTGCTCCCACAGCAGAAGAGCCAGGATTGAAAGCTGGTGCTGGACCTGTTCAGCACACAATCCCCTTTACATTGGTGCCTCCATCGTTGCTTTCACTGCTCACATTCATACAGGAAAAGCATTTGAATGGAATCAGTCCAGAGGCTGCTCTCTGCTGCGCAGCAACACAGTCAGCACAGAATGAACAGTGGCATCTGCTCACACGGCAGAAGGAGCAGCAGGGAAAGCTAGTGCTCTGCTTCTTCAGCACACAAGCAGCTTTGTAACGGGGTCACCATCATTGCAGTCTCTCCTCGGTTTCCTACCTAAAAGTCCATTTGAATCCAAATTCTCAGGTGGTGTCTCTCAGCTGCCCAGCAGCACAGTTATTACAGCACGAACGTTTGGCCTCTGCTCCCACATCAGAAGAGCCAGGATTGAAAGCTGGTGCTGGACCTGTTCAGCACACAATCACCTTTACATTGGTGCCTCCATCGTTGCTTTCACTGCTCCCATTCATACAGGAAAAGCATTTGAATGGAATCAGTCCAGAGGCTGCTCTCTGCTGCGCAGCAACACAGTCAGCACAGAATGAACAGTGGCATCTGCTCACACGGCAGAAGGAGCAGCAGGGAAAGCTAGTGCTCTGCTTCTTCAGCACACAAGCAGCTTGCAACGGGGTCACCATCATTGCAGTCTCTCCTCGGCTTCATACCTAAAAGTCCATTTGAATCCAAATTCTCAGGTGGTGTCTCTCAGCTGCCCAGCAGCACAGTGAGTACAGCACGAACGTTTGGCCTCTGCTCCCACAGCAGAAGAGCCAGGATTGAAAGCTGGTGCTGGACCTGTTCAGCACACAATCCCCTTTACATTGGTGCATCCATCGTTGCTTTCACTGCTAACACTCATACAGGAAAAGCATTTGAATAGAATCCGTCCAGAGCCTGCTCCCTGCTGGCAGCAACACAGCACAGAATGATCAGTGGCATCTGCTCACACGGCAGAAGGACCAGCAGGGAAAGCTAGTGCTCTGCTTCTTCAGCACACAAGCAGCTTTGCAACGGGGTCACCATCATTGCAGTCTCTCCTCGGTTTCATACCTAAAAGTAAATTTGAATCCAAATTCTCAGGTGGTCTCTCTCAGCTGCCCAGCAGCACAGTTAGTACAGCACGAACGTTTGGCCTCTGCTCCCACAGCAGAAGAGCCAGGATTGAAAGCTGGTGCTGGACCTGTTCAGCACACAATCCCCTTTACATTGGTGCATTCATCGTTGCTTTCACTGCTCACTTTCATACAGGAAAAGCATTTGAATGGAATCAGTCCAGAGGCTGCTCTCTGCTGCGCAGCAACACAGTCAGCACAGAATGAACAGTGGCATCTGCTCACACGGCAGAAGGAGCAGCAGGGAAAGCTAGTGCTCTGCTTCTTCAGCACACAAGCAGCTTTGCAACGGGGTCACCGTCATTGCAGTCTCTCCTCGGGTTCATACCTAAAAGTCCATTTGAATCCAAATTCTCAGGTGGTGTCTCTCAGCTGCCCAGCAGCACAGTGAGTACAGCACGAACGTTTGGCCTCTGCTCCCACAGCAGAAGAGCCAGGATTGAAAGCTGGTGCTGGACCTGTTCAGCACACAATCCCTTTTACATTGGTGCCTCCATCGTTGCTTTCACTGCTCACTTTCATACAGGAAAAGCATTTGAATGGAATCAGTCCAGAGGCTGCTCTCTGCTGCGCAGGAACACAGTCAGCACAGAATGAACAGGGGCATCTGCTCACACGGCAGAAGGACCAGCAGGGAAAGCTTGTGCTCTGCTTCTTCAGCACACAAGCAGCTTTGCAACGGGGTCACCATCATTGCAGTCTCTCCTCGGGTTCATACCTAAAAGTCCATTTGAATCCGAATTCTCAGGTGGTGTCTCTCAGCTGCCCAGCAGCACAGTTAGTACAGCACGAACGTTTGGCCTCTGCTCCCACAGCAGAAGAGCCAGGATTGAAAGCTGGTGCTGGACCTGTTCAGCACACAATCACCTTTACATTGGTGCCTCCATCGTTGTTTTCACTGCTCACATTCATACAGGAAAAGCATTTGAATGGAATCAGTCCAGAGGCTGCTCTCTGCTGCGCAGCAACACAGTCAGCACAGAATGAACAGTGGCATCTGCTCACACGGCAGAAGGAGCAGCAGGGAAAGCTAGTGCTCTGCTTCTTCAGCACACAAGCAGCTTTGCAACGGGGTCACCATCATTGCAGTCTCTCCTCGGTTTCCTACCTAAAAGTCCATTTGAATCCGAATTCTCAGGTGGTGTCGCTCAGCTGCCCAGCAGCACAGTGAGTACAGCACGAACGTTTGGCCTCTGCTCCCACAGCAGAAGAGCAAGGATTGAAAGCTGGTGCTGGACCTGTTCAGCACACAATCCCCTTTACATTGGTGCCTCCATCGTTGCTTTCACTGCTCACTTTCATTCAGGAAAAGCATTTGAATGGAATCAGTCCAGAGCCTGCTCTCTGCTGCGCAGCAACACAGTCAGCACAGAATGAACAGTGGCATCTGCTCACACGGCAGAAGGAGCAGCAGGGAAAGCTAGTGCTCTGCTTCTTCAGCACACAAGCAGCTTTGCAACGGGGTCACCATCATTGCAGTCTCTCCTCGGGTTCATACCTAAAAGTCCATTTGAATCCAAATTCTCAGGTGGTGTCTCTCAGCTGCCCAGCAGCACAGTGAGTACAGCACGAACGTTTGGCCTCTGCTCCCACAGCAGAAGAGCCAGGATTGAAAGCTGGTGCTGGACCTGTTCAGCTTTCAATCCCCTTTACATTGGTGCCTCCATCGTTGCTTTCACTGCTTACACTCATACAGGAAAAGCATTTGAATAGAATCCGTCCAGAGCCTGCTCCCTGCTGGCAGCAACACAGCACAGAATGAACAGTGGCATCTGCTCACACGGCAGAAGGAGCAGCAGGGAAAGCTAGTGCTCTGCTTCTCCAGCACACAAGCAGCTTTGCAACGGGGTCACCATCATTGCAGTCTCTCCTCGGTTTCATACCTAAAAGTCCATTTGAATCCGAATTCTCAGGTGGTCTCAGCTGCCCAGCAGCACAGTGAGTACAGCACGAACGTTTGGCATCTGCTCCCACAGCAGAAGAGCAAGGATTGAAAGCTGGTGCTGGACCTGTTCAGCACACAATCACCTTTACATTGGTGCCTCCATCGTTGCTTTCACTGCTCACTTTCATACAGGAAAAACATTTGAATGGAATCAGTCCAGAGCCTGCTCTCTGCTGCGCAGCAACACAGTCAGCACAGAATGAAGAGTGGCATCTGCTCACACGGCAGAAGGACCAGCAGGGAAAGCTAGTGCTCTGCTTCTTCAGCACACAAGCAGCTTTGCAACGGTGTCACCATCATTGCAGTCTCTCCTCGGTTTCATACCTAAAAGGCCATTTGAATACAAATTCTCAGGTGGTCCCTCTCAGCTGCCCAGCAGCACAGTGAGTACAGGACGAACGTTTGGCATCTGCTCCCACAGCAGAAGAGCAAGGATTGAAAGCTGGTGCTGGACCTGTTCAGCACACAATCACCTTTACATTGGTGCCTCCATCGTTGTTTTCACTGCTAACACTCATACAGGAAAAGCATTTGAATAGAATCAGTCCAGAGCCTGCTTCCTTATGGCAAAAACACAGCACAGAATGAACAGTGGCATCTGCTCACACGGCAGAAGGACCAGCAGGGACAGCTAGGGCTGTGTCTCCTCAGCACACAAGCAGCTTTGCAACGGGGTCACCATCATTGCAGTCTCTCCTCGGTTTCATACCTAAAAGTCCATTTGAATCCAAATTCTCAGGTGGTCTCTCTCAGCTGCCCAGCAGCACAGTGAGTACAGCACGAACGTTTGGCCTCTGCTCCCACAGCAGAAGAGCCAGGATTGAAAGCTGGTGCTGGACCTGTTCAGCACACAATCACGTTTACATTGGTGCCTCCATCGTTGCTTTCACTGCTAACACTCATACAGGAAAAGCATTTGAATGGAATCAGTCCAGAGCCTGCTCTCTGCTGCGCAGCAACACAGTCAGCGCAGAATGAACAGTGGGTTCTGCTTGCACAGCAGAAGGACCAGCAGGGAAAGCTAGTGCTCTGCTTCTTCAGCACACAAGCAGCTTTGCAACGGGGTCACCATCATTGCAGACTCTCCTCGGTTTCATACCTAAAAGTCCATTTGAATCCAAATTCTCAGGTGGTCTCAGCTGCCCAGCAGCACAGTGAGTACAGCACGAACGTTTGGCCTCTGCTCCCACAGCAGAAGAGCCAGGATTGAAAGCTGGTGCTGGACCTGTTCAGCACACAATCGCGTTTACATTGGTGCCTCCATCGTTGCTTTCACTGCTCACTTTCATACAGGAAAAGCATTTGAATGGAATCAGTCCAGAGCCTGCTCTCTGCTGCGCAGCAACACAGTCAGCACAGAATGAACAGTGGATTCTGCTCGCACAGCAGAAGGACCAGCAGGGAAAGCTAGTGCTGGGCTTCTTCAGTACACAAGCAGCTTTGCAACGGGGTCACCATCATTGCAGTCTCTCCTCGGTTTCATACCTAAAAGTCCATTTGAATGCAACCTCTCCAAAGCTGCTTCTCAGCTGCCCAGGTGCACAGCGATTAGTGCACGAACTTCTGGCTTCTGCTCCCAGATCCGAAGAGCCGGGAGCAAAAGCATGTGCTGGGCATCTTCAGCACACATTCAGCTTTGCAAGTGTGTCACCATCATTGCTGTCGCTCCTCGCTTTCATACCTAAAGGTCCATTTGAATGCACCCTCTTCGGAGCTTGCTCTCGGCTGCCCAGCAGCACAGTGAGTAGAGCACGAACGGTTGCCGTCTGCTAGCACAGTGGAGGAGCCAGGAGGGAAAGCATGTGCTGGGCATCTTCAGCACACAGTCAGATTTGCAACAGTGCCTCCATCATTGCTGACGCTTTTCACTTTCATACCTAGAAGTTCATTTGAATACACCTTCTCCGCTCATTGCTCTTGGCTGTCCAGCGGCACAGTCAGTAGAGCACGAACGTCTTGCCTCTGCTCCCAGAGCCGAAGAGCCAGGAAGGAAAGCATGTGCTGGGCATGTTCAGCACACAGTCAGCTTTGCAACGGTGTCACCATCATTGCTGTTGCTCCTCGCTTTCATACCTAAAGGTCCATTTGAATGCACCCTCTTCGGAGCCTGCTCTCGGCTGCCGAGCAGCACAGTGAGTAGAGCACGAACGGTTGCCGTCTGCTGCAAGAGCCGAAGAGCCAGGAGGGAAAGCATGTGCTGGGCATCTTCAGCACACAGTCAGCTTTGCAACGGTGTCACCATCATTGCTGTCGCTCCTCGGTGTCATACCTAAAGGTCCATTTGAATGCACCCTCTTCGGAGCTTGCTCTCGGCTGCCCAGCTGCACAGTGAGTAGAGCACGAACAGTTGCCGTCTGCTCCCACAGTCGAAGAGCCAGGAGGGAAAGCTGGTGCTCTGAATCTTCTGCACACAGTCAGCTTTGACCCAGTGCGTCCATCATTGCTGTCGCTCCTCACTTTCATACCTAGAAGTTCATTTGAATCCAACTTCTCTGCTCGTTGCTCTTGGCTGCCCAGCAGCACAGTCACTAGAGCACGAACGTCTGGCCTCTGCTCCCAGAGCAGAAGAGCCAGGAGGGAAAGCATGTGCTGGGCATCTTCAGCACACAGTCAGCTTTGCAACGGTGTCACCATCATTGCTGTCGCTCCTCGCTTTCATATGTAAAAGTCCATTTGAATGCAACGTCTCCAAAGCTTGTTCTCGGCTGCCCAGGGGCACAGAGATTAGTGCATGAACGTCTGGCCTCTGCTCTTAGAGCCGAAGAGCCAGGATGGAAAACATGTGCTGGGCATCTTCAGCACACAGTCAGCTTTGCAACGGTGTCACCATCATTGCTGTCGCTCCTCGGTTTCATACCTAAAAGTCCACTCGAATGCAACCTCTACGGAGCTTGCTCTGAGCTGCCAAGTAGCACAGCGATTAGAGCACGAACGTCTGGCCTCTGCTCCCTGAGCCGAAGAGCCAGGAGGGAAAGCATGTGCTGGGCATCTTCAGCACACAGTCAGCTTTGCAATGCTGTCACCATTATTGCTGTCACTCCTCTGTTTCATACCTAAAAGTACATTTGAATGCAACCTCTCAAAAGCTGCTTCTCCGCTGCCCATTATCACAGCGATTAGTGCACGAACGTCTGGCCTCTGCTTCCAGAGCCGAAGAGCCAGGAGGGAAAGCATGTGCTGGGCATCTTCAGCACACAGTTAGCTTTGCAACGGTGTCACCATCATTGCTGTCACTCCTCAGTTTCATACCTAAAAGTCCATTTGAATGTAACCTCTCCGGAGTTTGCTCTGAGCTGCCCAGTAGCACAGCGATGAGAGCACGAACGTCTGTCCTCTGCTCCCAGAGCCGAAGAGCCAGGAGGGAAAGCATGTGCTGGGCATCTTCAGCACACAGTCAGCTTTGCAACGGTGTCACCATCATTGCTGTCGCTCCTCGCTTTCATACCTAAAGGTCCATTTGAATGCACCCTCTTCGGAGCTTGCTCTCGGCTTCCCAGCTGCACAGTGAGTAGAGCACGAACAGTTGCCGTCTGCTCCCACAATCGAAGAGCCAGGAGGGAAAGCTGGTGAAAGCTTAGGGTTAGGGTTAGGGTTACGGTTAGGGTTAGGGTTAGGGTTAGGGGTTAGGGTTAGGGGTTAGGGTTAGGGTTATGGTTAGGGTTAGGGGTTAGGGTTAGGGTTAGGGTTATGGTTAGGTTTAGGGTTAGGGTTAGGGGTTAGGGTTAGGGGTTAGGGTTAGGGTTAGGGTTAGGGTTAGGGGTTAGGGTTAGGGTTAGGGTTATGGTTAGGTTTAGTGTTAGGGTTAGGGTTAGGGGTAGGGTTAGGGTTAGGGTTAGGGTTAGGGTTGGGTTAGGGTTAGGGTTAGGGTTAGGGTTTGGGTTGCCGTCTGCTCCCACAGTCGAAGAGCCAGGAGGGAAAGCATGTGCTGGGCATCTTCAGCACACAGTCAGCATTGCAACAGTGCCTCCATCATTGCTGACGCTTTTCACTTTCATACCTAGAAGTTCATTTGAATACACCTTCTCCGCTCATTGCTCTTGGCTGTCCAGCGGCACAGTCAGTAGAGCACGAACGTCAGGCCTCTGCACCCAGAGCCGAAGAGCCAGGAGGGAAAGCATGTGCTGGGCATCTTCAGCACACAGTCAGCTTTGCAACGGTGTCACCATCATTGCTGTCGCTCCTCGGTTTCATACCTAAATGTCCATTTGAAAGCACCCTCTTCGGAGCTTGCTCTCGGCTGCCCAGCAGCACAGTGAGTAGAGCACGAACGGTTGCCGTCTGCTGCCAGAGCCGAAGAGCCAGGAGGGAAAGCATGTGCTGGGCATCTTCAGCACACAGTCAGCTTTGCAACGGTGTCACCATCATTGCTGTCGCTCCTCGGTTTCATATGTAAAAGTCCAATTGAATGAAATGTCTCCAAAGCTTGTTCTCGGCTGCCCAGGGGCACAGTGATTAGTGCATGAACGACTGGCCTCTGCTCTTAGAGCCGAAGAGCCAGGATGGAAAACATGTGCTGGGCATCTTCAGCACACAGTCAGCTTTGCAACGGTGTCACCATCATTGCTGTCGCTCCTCGCTTTCATACCTAAAGGTCCATTTGAATGCACCCTCTTCAGAGCTTGCTCTCGGCTGCCCAGCAGCACAGTGAGTAGAGCACGAACGGTTGTCGTCTGCTCCCACAGTCGAAGAGCCAGGAGGGAAAGCTGGTGAAAGCTTAGGGATAGGGTTAGGGTTAGGGTTAGGGTTAGGGTTAGGGGTTAGGGTTAGGGGTTAGGGTTAGGGTTTGGGTTAGGGTTAGGGTTAGGGGTTAGGGTTAGGGTTAGGGTTAGGGGTAGGGTTAGGGTTAGGGTTAGGGTTAGGGTTGGGTTAGGGTTAGGGTTAGGGTTAGGGTTGCCGTCTGCTCCCACAGTCGAAGAGCCAGGAGGGATAGCATGTGCGGGGCATCTTCAGCACACAGTCAGCTTTGCAATGCTGTCACCATTATTGCTGTCACTCCTCGGTTTCATACCTAAAAGGACATTTGAATGCAACCTCTCCAACGCTGCTTCTCAGCTGCCAGTAGCACAGCGATTAGTGCACGAACTTCTGGCCTCTACTCCCAGATCCTAAGAGCCGGGAGGGAAAGCATGTCCTGGGCATCTTCAGCACACAGTCAGCTTTGCAACGGTGTCACCATCATTGCTGTCGCTCCTCGCTTTCATACCTAAAGGTCAATTTGAATGCACCCTCTTCAGAGCTTGCTCTCGGCTGCGCAGCTGCACAGTGAGTAGAGCAAGAACGGTTGCCGTCTGCTAGCACAGTGGAGGAGCCAGGAGGGAAAGCATGTGCTGGGCATCTTCCGCACACAGTCAGCATTGCAACAGTGCCTCCATCATTGCTGACGCTTTTCACTTTCATTCCTAGAAGTTCATTTGAATACACCTTCTCCGCTCATTGCTCTTGGCTGTCCAGCGGCACAGTCAGTAGAGCACGAACGTCTGGCCTTTGCTCCCAGAGCCGAAGAGCCAGGAAGGAAAGCATGTGCTGGGCATCTTCAGCACACAGTCAGCTTTGCAACGGTGTCACCATCATTGCTGTCGCTCCTCGCTTTCATACCTAAAGGTCCATTTGAATGCACCCTCGTCGGAGCTTGCTCTCGGCTGCCCAGCAGCACAGTGAGTAGAGCACGAACGGTTGACGTCTGCTGCCAGAGATGAAAAGCCAGGAGGGAAAGCATGTGCTGGGCATCTTCAGCACACAGTCAGCTTTGCAACGGTGTCACCATCATTGCTGTCGCTCCTCGGTTTCATACCTAAAAGTCCACTCGAATGCAACCTCTGCGGAGCTTGCTCTGAGCTGCCAAGTAGCACAGCGATTAGAGCACGAACGTCTGCCCTCTGCTCCCAGAGCCGAAGAGCCAGGAGGGAAAGCATGTGCTGGGCATCTTCAGCACACAGTCAGCTTTGCAACGGTGTCACCATCATTGCTGTCGCTCCTCGTTTTCATACGTAAAAGTCCATTTGAATGCAACGTCTCCGAAGCTTGTTCTCGGCTGCCCAGGGGCACAGTGATTAGTGCATGAACGTCTGGCCTCTGCTCTTAGAGCTGAAGAGCCAGGATGGAAAACATGTGCTGGGCATCTTCAGCACACAGTCAGCTTTGCAACGGTGTCACCATCATTGCTGTCGCTCCTCGCTTTCATACTTAAAAGTCCATTTGAGTGCAACCTCTCCGAAGCTTGTTCTCGGCTGCCCAGGGGCAGAGCGATTAGTGCACAAACGTCTGGCTTCTTCTCCCAGATCCGAAGAGCCAGGAGGGAAAGCATGTGCTGGGCATCTTCAGCACACAGTCAGCTTTGCAACGGTGTCACCATCATTGCTGTCGCTCCTCGCTTTCATACCTAAACGTCCATTTGAAAGCACCCTCTTCGGAGCTTGCTCTCGGCTGCCCAGCAGCACAGTGAGTAGAGCACGAACGGTTGCCGTCTGCTAGCACAGTGGAGGAGCGAGGAGGGAAAACATGTGCTGGGCATCTTCAGCACACAGTCAGCTTTGCAACGGTGTCACCATCATTGCTGTCGCTCCTCGCTTTCATACTTAAAGGTCCATTTGAATGCACCCTCTTCGAAGCATGCTCTCAGCTGCCCAGCAGCACAGTGAGTAGAGCACGAACAGTTGCCGTCTGCTCCCACAATCGAAGAGCCAGCAGGGAAAGCTGGTGCTCTGAATCTTCTGCACACAGTCAGCTTTGCAACAGTGCCTCCATCATTGCTGTCGCTCCTCACTTTCATACCGAGAAGTTCATTTGAATCCAACTTCTCTGCTCGTTGCTCTTGGCTGCCCAGCAGCACAGTGAGGAGAGCACGAACGTCTGGCCTCTGCTGTCAGAGCCGAAGAGCCAGGAGGGAAAGCATGTGCTGGGCATCTTCAGCACACAGTCAGCTTTGCAACGGTGTCACCATCATTGCTGTCGCTCCTCGCTTTCCTACCTAAAGGTCCATTTGAATGCACCCTCTTCGGAGCTTGCTCTCAGCTGCCCAGCAGCACAGTGAGTAGAGCACGAACGGTTGCCGTCTGCTCCCACAGTCGAAGAGCCAGGAGGGAAAGCATGTGCTGGGCATCTTCAGCACACAGTTAGCTTTGCAAGGGTGTCACCATCATTGCTGTCGCTCCTCGGTTTCATACCTAAAAGTCCACTCGAATGCAACCTCTACGGAGCTTGCTCTGAGCTGCCAAGTAGCACAGCGATTAGAGCACGAACGTCTGGCCTCCGCTCCCAGAGCCGAAGAGCCAGGAGGGAAAGCATGTGCTGGGCATCTTCAGCACACAGTCAGCTTTGCAACGGTGTCACCATCATTGCTGTCGCTCCTCGGTTTCATACTTAAAAGTCCATTTGAGTGCAACCTCTCCGAAGCTTGTTCTCGGCTGCCCAGGGGCAGAACGATAAATGCACGAACGTCTGGCTTCTGCTCCCAGATCCGAAGAGCCAGGAGGGAAAGCATGTGCTGGGCATCTTCAGCACACAGTCAGCTTTGCAACGGTGTCACCATCATTGCTGTCGCTCCTCGGTGTCATACCTAAAGGTCCATTTGAATGCACCCTCTTCGGAGCTTGCTCTCGGCTGCCCAGCTGCACAGTGAGTAGAGCACGAACAGTTGCCGTCTGCTCCCACAATCGAAGAGCCAGGAGGGAAAGCTGGTGAAAGCTTAGGGTTAGGTTTAGGGTTAGGGTTAGGGGTTAGGGTTAGGTGTTAGGGTTAGGGTTTGGG
The DNA here is from genome assembly GCF_033815535.1 of Pezoporus flaviventris. NCBI lineage: Eukaryota > Metazoa > Chordata > Aves > Psittaciformes > Psittacidae > Pezoporus > Pezoporus flaviventris. Next base: position 464,543 of record NW_026892766.1, on the reverse strand, counting down.
TTAGGGTTAGGGTTAGGGTTTAGTGTTAGGGTTAGGGTTATGGTTAGGTTTAGGGTTAGGGTTAGGGTTAGGGGTAGGGTTAGGGTTAGGGTTAGGGTTAGGGCTGGGTTAGGGTTAGGGTTAGGGTTAGGGTTAGGGTTGCCGTCTGCTCCCACAGTCGAAGAGCCAGGAGGGAAAGCTGGTGCTCTGAATCTTCTGCACACAGTCAGCTTTGCAACAGTGCCTCCATCATTGCTGTCGCTCCTCACTTTCATACCGAGAAGTTCATTTGAATCCAACTTCTCTGCTCGTTGCTCTTGGCTGCCCAGCAGCACAGTCAGTAGAGCACGAACGTCTGGCCTCTGCTCCCAGATCCGAAGAGCCGGCAGGGAAAGCATGTGCTGGGCATCTTCAGCACACTGTCAGCTTTGCAACGGTGTCACCATCATTGCTGTCGCTCCTCGCTTTCATACCTAAAGGTCCATTTGAATGCACCCTCTTCGGAGCTTGCTCTCGGCTGCCCAGCTGCACAGTGAGTAGAGCACGAACAGTTGCCGTCTGCTCCCACAATCGAAGAGCCAGGAGGGAAACCTGGTGAAAGCTTAAGGTTAGGGTTAGGGTTAGGGTTAGGGTTAGGGTTAGGGGTTAGGGTTAGGGGTTAGGGTTAGGGTTAGGGTTAGGGTTAGGGTTAGGGTTAGGGGTTAGGGTTAGGGTTAGGGTTATGGTTAGGTTTAGGGTTAGGGTTAGTGTTAGGGGTATGGTTAGGGATAGGGTTAGGGTTAGGGTTAGAGATAGGGTTGCCCTATGCTCCCACAGTCGAAGAGCCAGGAGGGAAAGCATGTGCTGGGCATCTTCAGCACACAGTTAGCTTTGCAACGGTGTCACCATCATTGCTGTCGCTCCTCGTTTTCATACCTAAAAGTCCACTCGAAAGCAACCTCTACGGAGCTTGCTCTGAGGTGCCAAGTAGCACAGCGATGAGAGCACGAACGTCTGGCACCTGCTCCCAGATCCGAAGAGCCAGGAGGGAAAGCATGTGCTGGGCATCTTCAGCACACAGTCAGCTTTGCAATGGTGTCACCATCATTGCTGTCGCTCCTCGCTTTCATACCTAACGGTCCATTTGAATGCACCCTCTTCGGAGCTTGCTCTCGGCTGCCCAGCTGCACAGTGAGTAGAGCACGAACAGTTGCCGTCTGCTCCCACAATCGAAGAGCCAGGAGGGAAAGCTGGTGAAAGCTTAGGGTTAGGGTTAGGGTTAGGGTTAGGGTTAGGGGTTAGGGTTAGGGGATAGGGTTAGGGTTAGGGTTAGGGTTAGGGGTTAGGGTTAGGGTTAGGGGTTATGGTTAGGGTTAGGGTTATGGTTAGGTTTAGGGTTAGGGTTAGGGTTAGGGGTATGGTTAGGGTTAGGGTTAGGGTTAGGGTTGGGTTAGGGTTAGGGTTAGGGTTAGGGTTAGAGTTAGGGTTGCCGTATGCTCCCACAGTCGAAGAGCCAGAAGGGAAAGCATGTGCACGGCATCTTCAGCACGCAGTCAGCTTTGCAATGCTGTCACCATTATTGCTGTCACTCCTCGGTTTCATACCTAAAAGTACATTTGAATGCAACCTCTCCAAAGCTGCTTCTCAGCTGCCCAGTAGCACAGCGATTAGTGCACGAACTTCTGGCTTCTGCTCCCAGATCCGAAGAGCCGGGAGGGAAAGCATGTGCTGGGCATCTTCAGCGCACTGTCAGCTCTGCAACGGTGTCACCATCATTGCTGTCGCTCCTCGCTTTCATAGCTAAAGGTCCATTTGAATGCACCTTCTTCGGAGCTTGCTTTCGCTGCCCAGCAGCACAGTGAGTAGAGCACGAACGGTTGCCTTCTGCTAGCACAGTGGAGGAGCCAGGAGGGAAAGCATGTGCTGGGCATCTTCAGCACACAGTCAGCTTTGCAACAGTGCCTCCATCATTGCTGACGCTTTTCACTTTCATACCTAGAAGTTCATTTGAATCCACCTTCTCCGCTCATTGCTCTTGGCTGTCCAGCGGCACAGTCAGGAGAGCACGAACATCTGGCCTCTGCTCCCAGAGCCGAAGAGCCAGGAAGGAAAGCATGTGCTGGGCATCGTCAGCACACAGTCAGCTTTGCAACGGTGTCACCATCATTGCTGTCGCTCCTCGGTGTCATACCTAAAGGTCCATTTGAATGCACCCTCGTCGGAGCTTGCTCTCGGCTGCCCAGCAGCACAGTAAGTCGAGCACGAACGGTTGCCGTCTGCTGCCAGAGCCGAAGAGCCAGGAGGGAAAGCATGTGCTGGGCCTCTTCAGCACACAGTCAGCTTTGCAACGGTGTCACCATCATTGCTGTCGCTCCTCGGTGTCATACCTAAAGGTCCATTTGAATGCACCCTCTTCGGAGCTTGCTCTCGGCTGCCCAGCAGAACAGTGAGTAGAGCACGGACAGTTGCCGTCTGCTCCCGCAATCGAAGAGCCAGGAGGGAAAAATGGTTCTCTGAATCTTCTGCACACAGTCAGCTTTGCAACAGTGCCTCCATCATTGATGTCGCTCCTCACTTTCATACCGAGAAGTTCATTTGAATCCAACTTCTCTGCTCGTTGCTCTTGGCTGCCCAGCAGCACAGTCAGGAGAGCGCGAACGTCTGGCCTCTGCTCTCAGAGCCGAAGAGCCAGGAGGGAAAGCATGTGCTGGGCATCTTCAGCACACAGTCAGCTTTGCAACGGTGTCACCATCATTGCTGTCGCTCCTCGCTTTCATACGTAAAAGTCTATTTGAATGCAACGTCTCCAAAGCTTGTTCTCGGCTGCCCAGGGGCACAGTGATTAGTGCTTGAACGTCTGGCCTCTGCTCTTAGAACCGAAGAGCCAGGATGGAAAACATGTGCTGGGCATCTTCAGCACACAGTTAGCTTTGCAACGGTGTCACCATCATTGCTGTCACTCCTCGGTTTCATACCTAAAAGTCCACTCGAATGCAACCTCTACGGAGCTTGCTCTGAGCTGCCAAGTAGCCCAGCGATTAGAGCACGAATGTCTGGCCTCTGCTCCCAGAGCCGAAGAGCCAGGAGGGAAAGCATGTGCTGGGCATCTTCAGCACACAGTCAGCTTTGCAACGGTGTCACCATCATTGCTGTCGCTCCTCGATTTCATACTTAAAAGTCCATTTGAGTGCAACCTCTCCGAAGCTTGTTCTCGGCTGCCCAGGGGCAGAACGATTAGTGCACGAACGTCTGGCTTCTGCTCCCAGATCCGAAGAGCCAGGAGGGAAAGCATGTGCTGGGCATCTTCAGCACACAGTCAGCTTTGCAACGGTGTCACCATCATTGCTGTCGCTCCTCGCTTTCATACCTAAAGGTCCATTTGAATGCACCCTCTTCGGAGCTTGCTCTCGGCTGCCCAGCTGCACAGTAAGTAGAGCACGAACAGTTGCCGTCTGCTCCCACAATCGAAGAGCCAGGAGGGAAAGCTGGTGAAAGCTTAGGGTTAGGGTTAGGGTTAGGGTTAGGGTTAGGGTTAGGGGTTAGAGTTAGGGGTTAGGGTTAGGGTTAGGGTTAGGGTTAGGGTTAGGGTTAGGTTTAGGGGTTAGGGTTAGGGTTAGGGGTTAGGGTTAGGGTTTCGGTTATGGTTAGGTTTAGGGTTAGGGTTAGGGTTATGGGTACGGTTAGGGTTAGGGTTAGGTTTAGGGTTGGGTTAGGGTTAGGGTTAGGGTTAGGGTTAGAGTTAGGGTTGCCGTATGCTCCCACAGTCGAAGAGCCAGAAGGGAAAGCATGTGCAGGGCATCTTCAGCACACAGTCAGCTTTGCAATGCTGTCACCATTATTGCTGTCACTCCTCGGTTTCATACCTAAAAGGACATTTGAATGCAACCCCTCCAAAGCTGCTTTTCAGCTGCCCAGTAGCACAGCGATTAGTGCACGAACTTCTGGCTTGTGCTCCCAGATCCGAAGAGCCGGGAGGGAAAGCATGTGCTGGGCATCTTCAGCACACAGTCAGCTTTGCAACGGTGTCACCATCATTGCTGTCGCTCCTCGCTTTCATACCTAAAGGTCCATTTGAATGCACCCTATTCGGAGCTTGCTCTCGGCTGCCCAGCTGCACAGTGAGTAGAGCACGAACGGTTGCCGTCTGCTAGCACAGTGGAGGTGCCAGTAGGGAAAGCATATGCTGGGCATCTTCAGCACACAGTCAGCTTTGCAACAGTGCCTCCATCATTGCTGACGCTTTTCACTTTCATACCTAGAAGTTCATTTGAATACACCTTCTCCGCTCATTGCTCTTGGCTGTCCAGCGGCACAGTCAGTAGAGCACGAACGTCAGGCCTCTGCTCCCAGAGCCGAAGAGCCAGGAGGGAAAGCATGTGCTGGGCATCTTCAGCACACAGTCAGCTTTGCAACGGTGTCACCATCATTGCTGTCGCTCCTCGCTTTCATACCTAAATGTCCATTTGAAAGCACCCTCTTCGGAGCTTGCTCTCGGCTGCCCAGCAGCACAGTGAGTAGAGCACGAACGGTTGCCGTCTGCTGCCAGAGCCGAAGAGCCAGGAGGGAAAGCATGTGCTGGGCATCTTCAGCACACAGTCAGCTTTGCAACGGTGTCACCATCATTGCTGTCGCTCCTCGCTTTCATACCGAAAGGTCCATTTGAAAGCGCCCTCTTCGGAGCTTGCTCTCGGCTGCCCAGCAGCACAGTGAGTAGAGCACGAACGGTTGCCGTCTGCTCCCACAGTCGAAGAGCCAGGAGGGAAAGCATGTGCTGGGCATCTTCAGCACACAGTCAGCTTTGCAACGGTGTCACCATCATTGCTGTCGCTCCTCGCTTTCATACCTAAAGGTCCATTTGAATGCACCCTCTTCGGAGCTTGCTCTCGGCTGCCCAGCTGCACAGTGAGTAGAGCACGAACAGTAGCCGTCTCCTCCCACAATCGAAGAGCCAGGAGGGAAAGCTGGTGAAAGCTTAGGGTTAGGGTTAGGGTTAGGGTTAGGGTTAGGGGTTAGGGTTAGGGGTTAGGGTTAGGGTTAGGGTTAGGGTTAGGGTTAGGGTTACAGGTTAGGGTTAGGGTTAGGGGTTAGGGTTAGGGTTAGGGTTATGGTTAGGTTTAGTGTTAGGGTTAGGGTTAGGGGTAGGGTTAGGGTTAGGGTTAGGGTTAGGGTTGGGTTAGGGTTAGGGTTAGGGTTAGGGTTGCCGTCTGCTCCCACAGTCGAAGAGCCAGGAGGGAAAGCATGTGCGGGGCATCTTCAGCACACAGTCAGCTTTGCAATGCTGTCACCATTATTGCTGTCACTCCTCGGTTTCATACCTAAAAGGACATTTGAATGCAACCTCTCCAACGCTGCTTCTCAGCTGCCAGTAGCACAGCGATTAGTGCACGAAATTCTGGCCTCTACTCCCAGATCCTAAGAGCCGGGAGGGAAAGCATGTGCTGGGCATCTTCAGCACACAGTCGGCTTTGCAACGGTGTCACCATCATTGCTGTCGCTCCTCGCTTTCATACCTAAAGGTCAATTTGAATGCACCCTCTTCAGAGCTTGCTCTCGGCTGCGCAGCTGCACAGTGAGTAGAGCACGAACGGTTGACGTCTGCTGCCAGAGATGAAAAGCCAGGAGGGAAAGCATGTGCTGGGCATCTTCAGCACACAGTCAGCTTTGCAACGGTGTCACCATCATTGCTGTCGCTCCTCGGTTTCATACCTAAAAGTCCACTCGAATGCAACCTCTGCGGAGCTTGCTCTGAGCTGCCAAGTAGCACAGCGATTAGAGCACGAACGTCTGGCCTCTGCTCCCTGAGCCGAAGAGCCAGGAGGGAAAGCATGTGCTGGGCATCTTCAGCACACAGTCAGCTTTGCAACGGTGTCACCATCATTGCTGTCGCTCCTCGTTTTCATACGTAAAAGTCCATTTGAATGCAACGTCTCCAAAGCTTGTTCTCGGCTGCCCAGGGGAACAGTGATTAGTGCATGAACGTCTGGCCTCTGCTCTTAGAGCTGAAGAGCCAGGATGGAAAACATGTGCTGGGCATCTTCAGCACACAGTCAGCTTTGCAACGGTGTCACCATCATTGCTGTCGCTCCTCGCTTTCATACTTAAAAGTCCATTTGAGTGCAACCTCTCCGAAGCTTGTTCTCGGCTGCCCAGGGGCAGAGCGATTAGTGCACAAACGTCTGGCTTCTTCTCCCAGATCCGAAGTGCCAGGAGGGAAAGCATGTGCTGGGCATCTTCAGCACACAGTCAGCTTTGCAACGGTGTCACCATCATTGCTGTCGCTCCTCGATTTCATACCTAAACGTCCATTTGAAAGCACCCTCTTCGGAGCTTGCTCTCGGCTGCCCAGCAGCACAGTGAGTAGAGCACGAACGGTTGCCGTCTGCTAGCACAGTGGAGGAGCGAGGAGGGAAAACATGTGCTGGGCATCTTCAGCACACAGTCAGCTTTGCAACGGTGTCACCATCATTGCTGTCGCTCCTCGCTTTCATACTTAAAGGTCCATTTGAATGCACCCTCTTCGAAGCATGCTCTCAGCTGCCCAGCAGCACAGTGAGTAGAGCACGAACAGTTGCCGTCTGCTCCCACAATCGAAGAGCCAGGAGGGAAAGCTGGCGCTCTGAATCTTCTGCACACAGTCAGCTTTGCAACAGTGCCTCCATCATTGCTGTCGCTCCTCACTTTCATACCGAGAAGTTCATTTGAATCCAACTTCTCTGCTCGTTGCTCTTGGCTGCCCAGCAGCACAGTCAGGAGAGCACGAACGTCTGGCCTCTGCTCTCAGAGCCCAAGAGCCAGGAGGGAAAGCATGTGCTGGGCATCTTCAGCACACAGTCAGCTTTGCAACGGTGTCACCATCATTGCTGTCGCTCCTCGCTTTCCTACCTAAAGGTCCATTTGAATGCACCCTCTTCGGAGCTTGCTCTCGGCTGCCCAGCAGCACAGTGAGTAGAGCACGAACGGTTGCCGTCTGCTCCCACAGTCGAAGAGCCAGGAGGGAAAGCATGTGCTGGGCATCTTCAGCACACAGTTAGCTTTGCAACGGTGTCACCATCATTGCTGTCGCTCCTCGGTTTCATACCTAAAAGTCCACTCGAATGCAACCTCTACGGAGCTTGCTCTGAGCTGCCAAGTAGCACAGCGATTAGAGCACGAACGTCTGGCCTCTGCTCCCAGAGCCGAAGAGCCAGGAGGGAAAGCATGTGCTGGGCATCTTCAGCACACAGTCAGCTTTGCAACGGTGTCACCATCATTGCTGTCGCTCCTCGCTTTCATACCTAAAGGTCCATTTGAATGCACCCTCTTCGGAGCTTGCTCTCGGCTGCCCAGCTGCACAGTGAGTAGAGCACGAACAGTTGCGGTCTGCTCCCAGAATCGAAGAGCCAGGAGGGAAAGCTGGTGAAAGCTTAAGGTTAGGGTTAGGGTTAGGGTTAGGGTTAGGGTTAGGGGTTAGGGTTAGGGGTTAGGGTTAGGGTTAGGGTTAGGGTTAGGGGTTAGGGTTAGGGTTAGGGTTATGGTTAGGTTTAGGGTTAGGGTTAGTGTTAGGGGTATGGTTAGGGTTAGGGTTAGGGATAGGGTTGGGTTAGGGATAGGGTTAGGGTTAGGGTTAGAGATAGGGTTGCCCTATGCTCCCACAGTCGAAGAGCCAGGAGGGAAAGCATGTGCTGGGCATCTTCAGCACACAGTTAGCTTTGCAACGGTGTCACCATCATTGCTGTCGCTCCTCGCTTTCATACCTAAAAGTCCACTCGAAAGCAACCTCTACGGAGCTTGCTCTGAGCTGCCAAGTAGCACAGCGATGAGGGCACGAACGTCTGGCATCTGCTCCCAGATCCGAAGAGCCAGGAGGGAAAGCATGTGCTGGGCATCTTCAGCACACAGTCAGCTTTGCAATGGTGTCACCATCATTGCTGTCGCTCCTCGCTTTCATACCTAAAGGTCCATTTGAATGCACCCTCTTCGGAGCTTGCTCTCGGCTGCCCAGCTGCACAGTGAGTAGAGCACGAACAGTTGCCGTCTGCTCCCACAATCGAAGAGCCAGGAGGGAAAGCTGGTGAAAGCTTAGGGTTAGGGTTAGGGTTAGGGTTAGGGTTAGGGGTTAGGGTTAGGGGTTAGGGTTAGGGTTAGGGTTATGGTTAGGTTTAGGGTTAGGGTTAGGGTTAGGGGTATGGTTAGGGTTAGGGTTAGGGTTAGGGTTGGGTTAGGGTTAGGGTTAGGGTTAGGGTTAGAGTTAGGGTTGCCGTATGCTCCCACAGTCGAAGAGCCAGAAGGGAAAGCATGTGCAGGGCATCTTCAGCACACAGTCAGCTTTGCAATGCTGTCACCATTATTGCTGTCACTCCTCGGTTTCATACCTAAAAGTACATTTGAATGCATCCTCTCCAAAGCTGCTTCTCAGCTGCCCAGTAGCACAGCGATTAGTGCACGAACTTCTGGCTTCTGCTCCCAGATCCGAAGAGCCGGGAGGGAAAGCATGTGCTGGGCATCTTCAGCACACAGTCAGCTTTGCAACGGTGTCACCATCATTGCTGTCGCTCCTCGCTTTCATACCTAAAGGTCCATTTGAATGCACCTTCTTCGGAGCTTGCTTTCGGCTGCCCAGCAGCACAGTGAGTAGAGCACGAACGGTTGCCGTCTGCTAGCACAGTGGAGGAGCCAGGAGGGAAAGCATGTGCTGGGCATCTTCAGCACACAGTCAGCTTTGCAACAGTGCCTCCTTCATTGCTGACGCTTTTCACTTTCATACCTAGAAGTTCATTTGAATCCACCTTCTCCGCTCATTGCTCTTAGCTGTCCAGCGGCACAGTCAGTAGAGCACGAACGTCCGGCCTCTGCTCCCAGAGCCGAAGAGCCAGGAAGGAAAGCATGTGCTGGGCATCTTCAGCACACAGTCAGCTTTGCAACGGTGTCACCATCATTGCTGTCGCTCCTCGGTGTCATACCTAAAGGTCCATTTGAATGCACCCTCTTCGGAGCTTGCTCTTGGCTGCCCAGCAGCACAGTGAGTAGAGTACGAACAGTTGCCGTCTGCTCCCGCAATCGAAGAGCCAGGAGGGAAAGCTGGTGCTCTGAATCTTCTGCACACAGTCAGCTTTGCAACAGTGCCTCCATCATTGCTGTCGCTCCTCACTTTCATACCGAGAAGTTCATTTGAATCCAACTTCTCTGCTCGTTGCTCTTGGCTGCCCAGCAGCACAGTCAGTAGAGCACGAACGTCTGGCCTCTGCTCCCAGAGCCGAAGAGCCAGGAGGGAAAGAATGTGCTGGGCATCTTCAGCACACAGTCAGCTTTGCAACGGTGTCACCATCATTGCTGTCGCTCCTCGCTTTCATACCTAAAGGTCCATTTGAATGCACCCTCTTCGGAGCTTGCTCTCGGCTGCCCAGCAGCACAGTGAGTAGAGCACGAACGGTTGCCGTCTGCTCCCACAGTCTAAGAGCCAGGAGGGAAAGCATGTCCTGGGCATCTTCAGCACACAGTTAGCTTTGCAACGGTGTCACCATCATTGCTGTCGCTCCTCGCTTTCATACCTAAAAGTCCACTCGAATGCAACCTCTACGGAGCTTGCTCTGAGCTGCCAAGTAGCAC